>NC_137107.1:15022698-15622698 GCF_949357685.1 Gobio gobio | reverse complement strand
ACGCTGCGAGCCACGACCATAAGAACATCAACGATTTCCACGCGATTGAAAAAAATCGCCTGCGAGCTCGTACGATAGCAAAAATCGCACCGTGTCCGCTCGGCTTTATGCACGTATGCTGTTTGTTGACTTCAGCTCAGCATTCAACACTGTCATCCCAACCAATTTAATAGCCAAACGTGGAGACCTGGGCATCAACACCTCAATGTGCAACTGGATTTTGGACTTCCTAACTGACAAACCCCAGAATGTTCAATCAGGATTCACCTGCTCCACGTCCATCACACTTAACACTGGTGTACCACAGGGCTGTGTGCTAAGCCCGTTTCTCTACTCCCTCTTCACCTCCGACTGCAAGCCTGTGTATGGATCTAATTCCATCGTCAAGTTTGCGGACGACACTACGGTGATTAGTCTCATCAGTAACAACGATGAAACTGCCTATAGGGAGGAGATCCAGCACCTCGCCACACGGTGCACTGAAAATAACCTGCTCCTCAACACCACCAAAACGAAGGAGCTCATCGTGGACTTCAGGAAAGAGTCAAGAGGCACACACGACACCATCCACATCAATGCTATCCCCGTGAATATCTATCCTGGTGAACTGTGTGGCAGTATGGTTTGGGAGCTGCTCTGTTGCGGAGCGCAAGGCACTGCAGCAGGTGGTGAAAACTGCCCAGCGCATTACAGGGACTCCACTACCTGCCATCGAGCACATCCAGAGGAAACGCTGTCTGCATCGAGCTCGCAGCATCCTTAAGGACTTGTCTCACCCAGCCCACAGACTGTTTTCTCTCCTGCCCTCCGGCAGGTGTTTCAGGTGCCTCCGGAACAGGACCAGCAGACTAAAGAACAGTTTTTTCCCCAGAGCTGTCTCTTTATTGAACTCGAACCCCCGTTGATCCACTTCCCTCATATACTGCTAACTCTCCTCTCCCCCCCTCACATCTGCCTTCACTTGTTATTTGCACGACTGGAATGTCAATTTGCACTACCGACTGTTTATAACAGTAACAACTGTTTACTTATGCATCTTGCAATACCATACGTAACTGGACTGTGCTCATTTGCACTGCCGACTGTTATTTACAGTACCAACTGTTTACATATGCATTTTGCAACTTACTTCTAACTGTAATATGCAATCACTTTCCACTGCACTTTTACACTTTTTTCGGATAGCTTCTGTCCATACTTTATTGCACTACCTTAATCCACTGCTATATTCCTCATCTTAGCCTAACATATCATTGTATACCTCTATCTGTAAAATTCTGTTTATAGTAATAGCCATCTGTATATTATATTATATTCATAGTACATTATTCACCAGTAAATTCTGTTTATAGTAATAGCCATCTGTATATTTATTCACTGTACATATTCACCTGTAAATTCTGTTTATAGTAATAACCATCTATATATATATATACAGTGCCCTCCACAATTATTGGCACCCCTGTTTAAGATGTGGTTGTGGACTTCTAAAAATTCTCCTTTTTTTTTAAACAACATAGAACCCAAATGCAAAAAAAGACAAAAATCCAACCTTTCATTTTATTACATTACTTTGGTGGTAAAAAAAAAAAATCACACATTTAGAAAAAAAAAAACTTGAAATCATGTGTCCCACAATTATTGGCACCCCTGATGTTAATACTTTGTACAACCCCCTTTTGCCAACAAGACAGCACTTAATCTCCTCCTATAACATTTCACAAGATTGGAGAACACAGAGAGAGGGATCTTTGACCATTCTTCTTTGCACAATCTTTCTAGATCATCCAGTGTCCTGGGTCCTCTCTTATGCACTCTCCTCTTTAGCTCGCCCCACAGGTTTTCAATTGGATTGAGGTCTGGGGACTGAGATGGCCATGGGAGGACCTTGAGTTTGTGACTGCTGAACCATTTTTGTGTAGATTTTGCCACATGTTTTGGATCATTATCCTGCTGAAAGACCCAATGACGACCCATCTTCAGCTTTCTGGCAGAGGCCATCAGGTTTTTATTTAAAATGTCCTGGTAGTGCAAAGCGTTCAGAATGCCATGCACCCTAACAAGGTTCCCAGGGCCTTTGGAAGAGAAACAGGCCCACAGCATCACAGATCCTCCACCATACTTCACGGTGGGCATGAGGTGCTTTTCGGCATACTCATCTTTTGTCTTACGCCAGACCCACTTAGAGTGTTTGTTGCCAAAAAGCTCAATCTTAGTCTCATCTGACCAAAGCACACGATCCCAGTTGAAGTCCCAGTACCGCTTAGCAAACTCCAGACGTTTACGTTTGTGAGTGTTAGTGAGAAAAGGCTTTTTTCTTGCATGCCTCCCAAACAGCTTGTTGGCATGTAGAGAGCGTCTGATGGTTGTTTTGGAGACTTTGTGACCCCAAGATGCCACTCTTTGATGCAATTCTGTGACAGTGAGCTTAGGACATTTTTTTACTTCTCTTACCATCCTCCTCACTGTGCGTTGTGGCAAGATAAACTTGGGACCTCTTCCAGCCTTGTTTGTCACTGTTCCAGTTGTTTTAAACTTCTTAATGATTCCTCTGACTGTAGATACGGGTAAGTTAAGGCGAGTGGCTATTTTCTTGTAGCCATTGCCTGACTTATGAAGGTCGACACACATCTGCCTTACTTGAATGGTGTGTTCTCTTGTCTTTGCCATGTTGACAAATGGGTAAGAGAATTAGGCCTCTGTGTCACGTAATATTTATACCCCAGGGAAACAGGAAGTCATGAATTACTAATTAAAAGTTCCTAGATACCCTGACCAACTTTAGCAACTACAGAAAAATATATTTAAAAAAAAATCAATAAAAATTTTCAGAGGAATTGTTAGGGGTGCCAATAATTGTGGGACACATGATTTCAAGTTTTTTTTTTTTTTCTAAATGTGTGATTTTTTTTACCACCAAAGTAATGTAGTTAATGTAACTTGTACTTTTTCTCTTTTTTTTGCATTTGGGTTCTATGTTGTTTAAAAAAAAAGGAGAATTTTTAGAAGTCCACAACCACATCTTAAACAGGGGTGCCAATAATTGTGGAGGGCACTGTATATATATATACAGTGAGGAAAATAAGTATTTGAACTCCCTGCTATTTTGCAAGTTCTCCCACTTGGAAATCATGGAGGGGTCTGAAATTGTCATCGTAGCTGCATGTCCACTGTGAGAGACATAATCTAAAAAAAAAAATCTAGAAATCACAATATATGATTTTTTAACTATTTATTTGTATGATACAGCTGCAAATAAGTATTTGAACACCTGTCTATCAGCTACAATTCTGACCCTCAAAGACCTGCTATTAGTCTGCTTTTAAAATGTCCACCTCCACTCCATTTATTATCCTAAATTAGATGCACCTGTTTGAGGTCGTTAGCTGCATAAAGACACCTGTCCACCCCATACAATCAGTAAGAATCCAACTACTAACATAGCCAAGACCAAAGAGCTGTCCAAAGACACTAGAGACAAAATTGTACACCTCCACAAGGCTGGAAAGGGCTACGGGGAAATTGCCAAGCAGTTTGGTGAAAAAAGGTCCACTGTTGGAGCAATCATTAGAAAATGGAAGAAGCTAAACATGACTGTCAATCTCCCTCAGACTGGGGCTCCATGCAAGATCTCACCTCGTGGGGTCTCAATAATCCTAAGAAAGGTGAGAAATCAGCCCAAAACTACATGGGAGGAGCTGGTCAATGACCTGAAAAGAACTGGGACCACCGTTTCCAAGGTTACTGTTGGTAATACACTCAGATGTCATGGTTTGAAATCATGCATGGCACGGAAGGTTCCCCTGCTTAAACCAGCACATGTCCAGGCCCGTCTTAAGTTTGCCAATGACCATTTGGATGATCCAGAGTAGCCAAGAGAAAGTCATGTGGTCAGATGAGACCAAAATAGAACTTTTTGGTCATAATTCCACTAAACGTGTTTGGAGGAAGAAGAATGATGAGTACCATCCCAAGAACACCATCCCTACTGTGAAGCATGGGGGTGGTAGCATCATGCTTTGGGGGTGTTTTTCTCCACATGGGACAGGGCGACTGCACTGTATTAAGGAGAGGATGACCGGGGCCATGTATTGCGAGATTTTGGGAACAACCTCCTTCCCTCAGTTAGAGCATTGAAGATGGGTCGAGGCTGGGTCTTCCAACATGACAATGACCCGAAGCACACAGCCAGGATAACCAAGGAGTAGCTCTGTAAGAAGCATATCAAGGTTCTGGCGTGGCCTAGCCAGTCTCCAGACTAGGGCTGTAACGATTTGACCAAAAATAAAACCTCTATGCACAATTAATTGAAGATTAATTGAACATTTTGCCTCGATTACGATTAAAGGGTTAGTTCCCCCAAAAATGAAAATTCTGTCATTAATTACTTACCCTCATGTCGTTCGCCACCCGTCAGACCTCCGTTCATCTTCGGAACAGAAATTAAGATATTTTAGTTGAAATCTGATGTCTCTGAAAGTCCTCCATTGGCTCAATGGTACTCTACACTGTCAAGACCCTTAAAAGGTACTAAAGACGTCGTTACAAAGTCCATCTCACTACAGTGGTTCTAAAATAACTTTATGAATCGGCGACAATAGTTTTTGTGCGCAAAAAAAACCTAAATAACGTCTTACATAGTGATGACGATTTCAAAACAAAGCATCATGAAGCTTCGAAGCGTTATGAATCACTGAGTCGATTCAGCGGTTTGAATCGCCAAATTTCAGCAGTTTGGCGGTTTGACACGCGATCCGAATCATCATTCGGCTCAGTGATTCATAACGCTTCGCAGCTTCATGATGCTTTGTTTTGAAATCGTCATCACTATGTAAGACGTTATTTAAGGTTTTTTTGCGCACAAAAACGACATTGCGAACGACATGAGGGTAAGTAATTAATGACAGAATTTTCATTTTTGGGTGAACTAACCCTTTAATGAACGATTATTTTGCTTTTTTTTTTTTGCTTTTCATTTTTTGCCCTCGTAAGGTTTTTGAGTAAGTTCCTGATAAGGTTTATACTGTAAATATTTTCTACTAAAAGGTGGAATTTTTTTTTCTAATGAAAAAGTGCATTTCTTTGTGATTTTAATATACTTAAATAATAGGAAAATGTTCACTTTCAGCAGTTCTTGTCTATGGGGCAGATTTCTGTTTGTTGTACATCAGATAGGCTAAATTAACACTGTAGGCCTACATTACATTTATCTGAATGCTTTAATGAGAGTGATTGTGTGTGTGAATTACTCATACCGTCTCTATTTATTATGAGGCTGTGATTTGTACTTACTTCAAAGGTATTAAAATATATGCCTATACCGGTTGAGTTTCTAAGCTACTTTAGTGACTTTACTTTAGTCACAGGACAGCGTTGACACTGCGTTTCTGCGCTACTCTCTGCGCGCGATCTTCACGTGATGTGCGCGCTTCTGTCTGAGTGTTCGTTTGTCACAATATAGTTCAACATAATACACATCTGATGGTCTAAAAATCGCTTAATGTCCAAATGGGCAGGACTTAAAACACATACAAATAACAAAGCTTTGTGAGGACACAGGTGAAAGAGGTCTGCCTTCAGGGCGCGCGCGTGTGCGCGTTATCAGAGACGCGACATGGCTCGGCTCTGTGTCACAGAAAAAAGCTGAGCACTGAACGGATACGTATTGTTGTTTTTGAATAGTGCACAATCGCATTAAATGGTCAAACTGTCCAGCCTATAAACACATTTACTTGACAAACCTTATGAGGACGAAAGTGAAAGCGATCTGGCTTCGAGGCTTGCGTGCGTGCCCCCTGTGTGTGTGTCAGCGCGTAGGCTATAAGAACGGTAATTAACTGACCTGTATAAACTGTGTAAAACATGCAGTTACAATAATGATTCTGGACATCTATAAACAAAGATAACTGCTCCTGCATCTCTCTGTGTGTCTGCAAACTGCACTTGATGTGACTGACGGGGCGGAGTCACGTGACTAAAACCGAAATAACCGACATGGGAAAATTACGTCGGTTAGAGGTTCTGAATTTCGGTTTCGATTATTTTCCGATTAATTGTACAGCCCTACTCCACACCTAAACCCAATAGAGAATCTTTGGAGGGAGCTCAAACTCCGTGTTTTTCAGCGACAGGCCAGAAACCTGACTAATCTAGAGAAGATCTGTGTGGAGGAGTGGGCCAAAATCCCTCCTGCAGTGTGTGCAAACCTGGTGAAAAACTACAGGAAACGTTTGACCTCTGTAATTGCAAACAAAGGCTACTGTACCAAATATTAACATTGATTTTCTCAGGTGTTCAAATACTTATTTGCAGCTGTATCATACAAATAAATAGTTAAAAAATCATACATTGTGATTTCTGGATTTTTTTTTTTTTTTAGATTATGTCTCTCATTGTGGACATGCACCTACGATGACAATTTCAGACCCCTCCATGATTTCTAAGTGGGAGAACTTGCAAAATAGCAGGGTGTTCAAATACTTATTTTCCTCACTGTATATTCAGTACATATCCATGTCCTTGGTGGTCATCCACTTATTCAACCATTGTATATCCTGCACTTATGCAACCATTGTATATCCTGTACTTGCTGCTATTGCACTTCTGGTTAGACCTAAACTACATTTCGTTGCCTTGTACCTGTACTTGTGTAATGACAATAAAGTTGAATCTAATCTAATCTAATTAAACAACTCCACAAACAGCATTACCACCTGTATCTTTAAAACTTTTTGGTGGACAATCCCTCAGATTAGAACACTGCTGAACAATCACAGGACTATTACACTCAATAATGAGAAATTAATAACATAATATATAAACAAATAATAGACTATGATAAGTGAATCAAACACTACATGTAGGGGTGGGAGAAAAGGTCGATGCATCGCGAGTCATTATCCAACGATTCAGAATCGATTCTCAAAAATTCAGAATCGATTCTCAAAAATTCAGAATTGAAAATGTGTTCAATACAAACGCGCGCGTGCGGTCACTGGCCAAACAGAAAAACCTGTTGATAGGCGAACGTTCATATGCTGGTGAATTGGCTTCGTTTAAGATAAAATGGACAAACTACGACCTGCTCAGGGGCGTCACACCCGTGGGGACACTTTTCCCGGTGAGAGGGTGCACCCGCACGTTTTTTCCGCAGTTTTGCACAACCGCCTTACAGCAGTCGCTCCTCCGTTTCTCTGGCCGCTCTGTGTCTGCGCTCGCTGCGGCTGCCTCCCCATTTCAAAAATGTATTTCGCTTATTAAATGCAAAGTTTTTAATTTCAAAAGCATTTTTAAATAAAAGTTCATATTTCCAACAAACAAAATTCTGAGCCTAAATAACGAAGTGGTGCTCAAGTAGGCTATAAGGCGCTTTCCTTGCCATTAATGCTTAATAGCACTCTACCGTCTCCAATGCGGTGGCCGGGACATAAACCTACCAACATCCGTGGCATAATTTTTGGAATAACTTATCGAATATTGCTGAACTACTGCACAATGATTCAAATAAATGGAAAATTCTGAACAAAGACTTCGTTTTGGTGAGTGATTCGTTAAATGTCTCTAACATGACTGTTGCAGCTCGGCAAGTTCTCTCATGGGAAATGTTATGCGCACACACTGAATTTGGCTTCTCAGCGAGCGCTAAAGTTGTTTTTCTTCTGCATTAGCCTATGTTTTAAATATTTTTTTGTGGCTCTAACCAAAGTAAACTTTTTTTTGCTTTTAAGAAATTTTTTGTTAAAATGTTCTAAAGAAACCGAAAAATTGTCACACTTAGTTGTAAATTGAGAACTGTTTATTCTTAATGATTGTTCTTTGCAATTGTATGGCTTATTATGTTTCATTAGAGCTTGTTAATCTTGAATATAACTTTGTTAATAAAATAATAGTATTGAAAGAAATCTTCATAATCATTTTTAATATGGCAATACTGTCAAACAGTAGCCTAGAAATCTAGACGCACCCTAGCGGCAGAAAATCTATTTTGCCGCGAGTGTAGTCTAGCAACTCTCGGTAGACCTGAGAGCTGGAAAAACCAAACTCTGGTCAGGCCAATCACAGCGTGTGTAGAGTCGGTGGGCGGATTTAACATAATGAAGGCACGTCACGGCAGAGTTGCGGAGGTTCTGCGTGCTACTCGTAAACAAAGCTGACGAACAGCGGTCTTTTGAAGTGGCTTTGGCCGCGACTCTGGAAGACTTGGAGTTAAGCTTTTCTCTGAGAAAAGAACGGCACTGAATTAAAAAAAAAATTTCATTCTTAAAAAAAGAAGATATGTTCGAAGTTTTGCCTACCAGATACGGCGAAAGTCTATCAACTAACGTTAGCTCGGCTTCACCTTCTTCTTCGCTTTGGTTGGTTGTGGCGCTCATGGCGCTATCCAATTGCATGCAGAGGGAATTTGAAAGACAACCGTTTATCGAATATTGGTCAATGACTAACTAAAAACTAAAAAACTTCTAACAAAAAACAAAACACATTTTAGCTCCAATTTTGGTTAAAATGTAAAGTTCATGTATTTGCACAGCAGGATAATTAGTTACCAAAAATGTATGTTAAGAATCGTTTTGGCAATTGGATCGTTACTCCCAGAATCGTAATCGGATCGAATCGTTAAGTGCCTTAAGATTCCCACCCCTAACTACATGATGATCATATCTTTAATCATCATCAAATAGCTAACATCACCTGAACAAAATTTATTTTGTAGTTCTTGCCATAACAAACACAGTTACAGCAGCCAGAGAAAAAATAATGTTAAAAGGACAAGAGTCAAACTACCCAACTAAAGAAAACACCGATCACCGGTGACTGAATTGTCAACAAAACATTAACATCTAAACCTCTGTTAATTCTCAATAAGAGCTTCTGTCTGACAGAAATAAAGTAAATCTAGTTAATAATAAGTGAAGCTAGTAATAAGTGTATTTTGGGGGGGGGGGGGTTCCAACCAAAAATTCAACGTCTGCCCAACGTTGGAGCTTGACGTCAAACAAACGTTGGATTTTGACGTCAAACCAATTTTCATTTTCAACCAAAATTCAACATCTGACTGACGTTGGATTAGTTGGAGTCCAACGTCTTCCTGACGTCACATTGACATAATTTCTGCCTGCTGGGAGGAGAAGCCCTTATACAATTTCCAACCTGTAGGTTTCTTGAAAAATCTGGATAATGGATGCCACTGTGTCCCGGCTGAGATTTGGCTGTACTCGTTCACCAGCCCCTCTGTATGATAGCCTGTGGTTTATGACATGGTCTAAGATAGTAGCTCTTATTTCATCAGTTACCCTATTCTGGCCCTTCTTTGAGCACCACCATGCATTCTAACTCCTCAATCTCTACATTGCCCTTGTCCAGGCATTCCTCTCCCTTGCTCTTGTCCCACTCTTCTCCCTTGTCATGGTACTCATATTCCTCTCCCTCATGCAGTCCTTTTTTCTGACTTTCTTTGTGTTGCTCTATATTGTTCCTTTTTCACACAAGAGCAGCCCAAATAGGCCCTCTTTTACTGTATACCATATGGTCATGTGATTGAAAGAACATCAACACCTGAACAATTCCTAGATGGGAATCAGCTGTGATTTATATTTTACATTTACATTTACATTTATGCATTTGGCAGACGCTTTTATCCAAAGCGACTTACATTGCATTCAAGGTACACATTTTACATTTTGTCAGTTCTTGCTTTCCCTGGGAATCGAACCCATGACCTTGGCGTTGCTAGCGCCATGCTCTACTGTTTGAGCTACAGGAAAGCTTTTTTTTTGCAAATTTATATATTTGCATAACTTCAATTGGCTGTTTATCAGTACCAATGGAATAAAATACAGGGGATATATTTGTGTTTCAATTCTCAATATAAACAGCTGTTTACCTTGACTTTAGCCTATAAGGTTAGGGTTTAGAACAAGCTGTTATCTGTTCTGACATGGTGTTAAAGCATTGGTAAATTTGGCAGTAAAAATCCATTATTTTGGTCTTGGTTGAGCTTGTGTGTAAAAAGTTCAAGCATTTTAAATGTGTGTTAACTATATGCATTTTGTTTAAAAGTAACAATAAATGTGTTAATTGTATAGCCTACACAGACAGATGTTGTGCTAACTGTGTTAAGAGTTTAGGAAATGTGTTAAAAGTATTGAAAAAATTGTCATAGCGATTGTAAAAAAACTGTAACTGCAGGCATTTCTTTAAACCGAGATATTTCTGAATTTTGCCCAATCTTGGGAGGTTGCTGGCTTGGGTTTACTTTGGACTAATGATAGATGACAGCAGATGATCATGTTAATGAAAAAAAAAATTCCACCAGTTAATGAAAAACACATAAGAGCAACTTATAGTTTTCATTTAAAAAAAATTTAACACACCTTCCTCTTCTCCTGGCAAGATACTCTGCTCTTGCTGCAGGGTCAGAGTTAACACGCTGCCTATGGCGAGCGTTTTTTTCTTTGCTTGGCAGTAGCATCTGGTAAAATAGACGTAAATAGTTATAAATAAATAAAGAAAAAATTACTAATAAATACTCTAAATTATTTTTTTGTACTTTTTATCATAGTGTACACAGATTAAAAATGAACCATCTGAAATGTTTGTAAATTACCCATATTGGATAAAAATCTATTCCAAATAATACTAAAATACAGTACTTTATGTATATTAACCATCAATTGAATATAAAAAGCACAAACACTGCTAATCTAGGACATATATCTATCATGGAAAACACTCTGCAGTGGTTGCACCACATGATATTTTTTAATTCACTCAAAATTTACAGAAATAGAATTGGCCATCAAAACAAAACAATCTAGATTCCCACAAAAGGTCACCATGAAATTTATAATAAAACTATATAGTTGTAGAAATAACTTAATATTCATTGTTTTTTTGAGGTTGCACCACACGATATCCAAATGTGGTAACTACATACCAGCTGTTAAAAAGGTTTTTTGTTTTGTTTTTTGAGAGAGAGAGTTAGAAACCTGCTTGCTGCTTCAATGGGTCCTTGGCAAATTGTTATATGATGCAACTTCCTGTCTCTGAATGGATTTAAACAAAGTCCAAAAATTGGTAGTTTCTTGATGGTCGCACCACTTGATATTTCATAAAATGGACATCATTGGACAATGTTTGTTTGTATATTATGAAAGAAATAAAAAAACAAGTGCTTTGCAATTTTGTGCAGGATTACTAAACACTTTGGAAATCATGCCAAATAGTATAGAAAATAAATTTGAATAAATTTAGAGTAATTTCAAAGATTCCAAAACAGAAGTTATGGCCGGACGGTCGCACGACATGATATTGACACTTTAACAGAAAATTACAAATAACTAATGCTTTTTGAAAAATTAAAGTAAGTACATACATGGGAGAGGAACTCAGTGTTTCCCACACATAGACTAATTCGTGGCGGTGCGCCACAGAATCAACACCGGCCGCCACATATTGCGCGTCGTTATTCTTTAAAAAAAATGTTTTTTACGCTATTTAAAACACGCGTATTCCTTCAGCTGCATTTCCTTTCCCGGCTCTCTCTCTTTCTGTCACTCACGCGCGTCTTTCACTCAAATGGCCAAACCTGCTTTTGATATGAAACAAAGTCTAAGCTTTTAAAATGTTTAAAGTTTTAATACGAAATTCAAACAATAAATAGCGTTTTGGCGCTAATGAAGCAGTTAAAGCCAGAGGCGTTGAAAAACAGAGTTGCGACATGCTCTCATCTCCCGGCGGCGCGCACAGTCACGTGGTTCACGGAGTGCTCAATAGTTCCACACAAACCCGCGCTGTCAATACATTTGAATGGATAGACGATAGTTTCACTATACAGGTGCTTGCAGCATTTTTTGGTAAACAGTACAGCATAGTGTGCATTGATTATTACGTCAACTATTTACAGTATAATTTTATTATGTAAAGTGATGGAGATGCAACATTGTTAACATGTTAATTTTTCTTGTATTTAGCCCTCAGGTATTCCATACTAATTGCTCACACTTATACTCATTGGTGGTCAAATGTGACCATACACCTTAACTATTTTTCAATTAAATAAATGTTCTATATTTTAGTTTAATAATATTTATTGACTATTTTGAGGAGATCATTTGGTACTAAATAGGCCTACTATTTGTGCAATAATTATGGTCCATTAATGACCATTTAATGAATTAAAATATTTTTCTTATTTATATTACAATTAGTGTAATTAAGGTTAAAATAGAGAATTCCAATGCAAAGAGGCAAATTAGAGTCATTTTGTGGCTGGAAAAATGATAAATTTCATTTGTAATGCCATGGTTTACCTACTAGGTGCCTGTATGGCTCTTTAATAAATATACATTTGTCTAGTTGCTCAAAAAAGTATTGCAGATCATAACTGCTTACTTATTTTTAGGTTTTGCATTTTAATAAATATTTAGATATGATCAAACTCTAGATTTCTTTAAATGTGAAATTTTAAAATGTTAATAACTTACATCCTAATATTTTTTAATGATACTTATATAAGCACACACACAAGTGAATATTAATGAATGCGAGCAAATATAATTTAACCCAAGAAAAGTTTAAAATAGTGCTAAAAAGGCAAACTTATTTTTCCCTATATGTACAGTAGGCTATATACATATGAATTGATACTGAATAAAGATCGAAATCGATATTTGTGCCATTACCCCCCCCCCCACACCCCAACCCCCCATCAACCCCCACCAACACCCGCCCCCACCACCACAAATTGGTTTCTAATCTGTGGGAAACACTGGGAACTACATATATATGGTATCTTTTTATGCATTTAAACCAGTTTTTAGATGAAATAAAAATGCAACCGGACAGAAAATTTAGGCGTCACGTCTTTGACTCAAATGCTACTAATTCACGCCAGAATTTCCATTTTGCATGAAAGCGCGTCCTGACAGTAGGGGTGTGAACCTACACTGGTCTCACGGTTCGATTCGATTACGACTATCATGCCATCGATTCGGTTCAATTCGATACACAATGCATCACAATGCATTGACAATCACACTGCATCTAATTTCAAAATCAAAGACCGCAATAGGAGAGCGTGCGGTTCAATAGTGATCAATAAAATGCAGCTCATATCTATTGTTTTCGGTGATGAGAACTCCATTAAATCTGCATATAGTGCGGGAAATGTAGATCGGATTTATATCCATTTTGCAGAGATTCATTTATGTGCCCAAGTGTAAATGAAATCGTTTAGATAAATCAGAAAGCTTTGATTTACACACAGGGCGTGAGTTCTCCAGGTCGTGCTTACCAGATTGTTCATAAAAGCCGAAATGTGCCCAGATGTCGTCTTTAAAAGTAGTTCGAGCATTTTAATTACTCACACTCACGTCTCGCCTCCCTCTGCCATTGTATGCTACCGCGACAACGCACGTACGTGACAAATGACGTCAGAAAAGAATCAGTACATTAGAATCGGTTATGGTCTATTACTGAACCGATACCGAATCGTCCTCGTCTGCATCGTGATGCATCGAAGAAACGATTAATTTCGACACCCCTACCTGACAGTCTGCCTTTTAAGCTTCAAACTTTACTGAACGAGCGCCGGTGCGGTGACAGAAGGCAGTCGAGAGGGAGACAATTGATATTCAGGGCAAAAACATTTATTTAGCTGAAATATCTGCTGATGGATGCTAGTTTTAAAAGTCAACATAATTCACATATTTTATGAGAGGGGTAACTGTAAAGGGATAACAGCGTGCAATCGAATATAAATGTAAGACGTTTCTACAGGATAAAGAAATTACAGTAACAGTTACAATGTCCATAGCAAATGTGTGTGTTCCTGCAGAACATTCAACTTATCTGCTAACACTGAATTTGCATTTTTTGTGTTTTTGTTTTTTCTTTAATATCATTTTAATGTATGGATTTAAACTGTCCTTTTGCTTAGTAGCTTGTTTGCACATAATGTACAGTACAAACATAACCTTACAAAAATTAACCGTGGTTTTATTATAGTAAAACCACGTTTTTTGGTGTACTGATTACCATTTGTATAACCACACAAATACCATATAGTTAAACTATGGATTTGAAGCAAAACCATGGTTAATTTGTGGTTACCATTGAATAACTACAATAACCCTGTTATTTCTTATTATTATTGTTGTTATTTGTTTTGTTCATTGTAAAACCATGGTTAATTTATGTAATGGTAGATCTATTCACTATGTATGTTTTCATAGCACTCATCTGACACGTTTGTTTGAAGGACAGTATTGGGCAGGATGTGGAATAGTGTGTTTTGTCAATAAAATGGTCTCCTCTCCACCAATAAGCTGGTGTGTGGTGGGCGTTCTGGCGCAATATGGTTGCCGTCGCATCATCCAGGTGGATGCTGCACATTGGTGGTGGTTGCGGAGATTCCCCCCTTCTATATGTAAAGAGCTTTGAGTACCCAGAAAAGCACCATTAAATGTAACAAATTATTATTATTATTAAAATAAAATAAAAATCTTTTTATCCGATTAATTAAAAAAGTTATCGGCCAAATAATCAAATATCAAAATATTAGTTAGTTGCCGCCCTAGTAGTTTTTTTGTTGTCCATTTAAAATAATGACTCTTACTAAACAGTTGATTAGCAATGTTGAATATGTTAAACCCCTTCATTTTTTTATGCAAACTAAAGTACTTTTAATTGATGAGTCATATAATTTGTTTTATTTATTTTTTTAATTTCTCATAGTTTGCAATTAGTGCATTACACACAATATTTAAGAGGTCGGATATGAATAAATTCATTATTAATAAACCCCATTCAATCATACGTTATGCCATGAACAAACGTACTGATTTTGACATTTTCATCCAGACTGTAAGAGTTGTTAACAGATTGAGTTTCTAACACCATAAACAGCTAATTTATGGAGTCTATTAGTATCTAATTTTAGATGTATTGATATATTTCAATTTTCATGTTAATGTTCCTCATCAGTCATTAATGAGAATGAAGGAAATCACCAACCTGTTTGTTCCTCTGTATCTTCATCTTTTATTCTGCAGGGTTCTTCCTCAAACTCCATCTTTACACTAGTGTCAGTGGTTTCTCATTAAGTAATTCCTCCTGCTTGCTTTTTCTTCTCCTGTGGGAAGAAGAAACTCTCAAGAACGGCTTCACTGACTGAAGGTGTTAATTGTGGTCGCTGTTGCTCATCAAATTATAAAATTATTCAGCTTTAAGTGTTTTGCACAAACAACTGTTTAGAAACGGTTTACCAGGTTTCATTACATAAAATGAAAACACAACTCATAATCTTCACAAATAGTATTGTGAAAAAACAGTAAGTAACGAGTTTACGTTTCACGAGTGTACGTTACTGTACAACATCAGTCGGTTCATTTCGATTCATTTTTAATTCACTAAATGAAACGACTCGTTTAGTCGTTTGGATTTAGATTTCTCCTATTAAATTGTAAAAATGAATGTATTCACAGTCTGAAACATCAAATTTAGAGCAGCGGCTGTATTCCAGTTCACATGTTTGTGTTCCCTTCCCTCGGTCACTTTTCTTCTTCTCCTAGACTCGGATGTGTGTTATTGCTTTGGTCCCATGAGCGCCCTCTACTGGCGGAAACCAATCCCTATTAAAGGGATAGTTCACCCAAAAATGAAAATTTGACATTTATCTGCTTACCCCCAGGCCATCCAAGGTGTCTTTGTTTCTTCAGTAAACACAAATGGAGATTTTTAACTTCAACCGTTGCTGTGTGTCACTCATAGAATGCATGTCAATGGGTTCTAGTTCTATTAGGGAACTTCAAATTAATCCATGCGGCTCGTGACGACACATTGATGTCTTAAGACACGAAACGATCGGTTTGTGCGATAAACCGAACAGTATTTATATAATTTTTTACCTCAAATACAACACCATGTCCAACAGCCCTGAAAGCGCAGCACTTCTGGAAAGGAAGGTCAATGTACACAATCTAGTGTAGAGACATCACTTCCTGTGTGTGAGGTCTCTAAGGCTGCGTCCCAATTCGCCTACTTATACTACGTCCTAAAAGTATGTACTCTTTTTGTGAAGAAAAAGTACATACTTTTGAGTGTGTAGCAGAAGAGTATGCAAGCTTTGGGACATACTACTTCGTCATCTTTAACGGACTCTGTTACTTGCATCCCGTCACCGTTTAAACTGCCCTGTCAATCATCGTCACAGTTAAAATCCCCCACTTTCAATTTAATTTCCTACCGTATCGGAGAGAAATGTAGTCGCTCGTTGATCTGCCTTTCGTGGGTCTTTAATGCAGAGACTCCTCTCATGTGTTTGCAAAGTTAATGGCCAAACGTATCATTACAAAAGTTCTCAATGCTGCTGAAGGAGAAATATAATGTGGATAATATTGAATAAATATCTTTTCGTCAGGTTAAATACTGATAATTGCTCACTCAAACCACTTTATCTAATCCTCTCCACTTAACCGTCAGACTCGCGTAACCGGCATGTTTGTAGTTTTTTAAACGCTTTTTATCCGCGTTTGTAGTTCTAATTGAATCCTCCTCCATCTCGCAATGGGTTGTGGGCAATATCAGCCGTTAGAGTGCTGACCGGAAATAGTAAACCATCCGGGAATCTTTGGAATACTTTTTTCAACATACTAAGATTTGGGACATACTAATTCTTTTTTCGAAAACTATTTAGTACGGATAGTATGCGAATTGGGACGCAGCCTACACTAGATTGTGTACATTGAACTTCCTTTCCGGAAGTGCTGCGCTTTCAGGGCTGTTGGACATGGCAGCGTCTAGGTCCTGTAACAACAATGAGTTTCGGGGAATAATTAATTAAAATTGTATAAATATTCATGAGTCTATGAATATGATTTGCTTGTTGTACAGACAATATTAACATATAATGGAACCTTTAATCATTTAAAAGTAACCTTTATCCAAATTGATTTCTTCATCAATTATCAATCTTACAAACCTTAAGAAACATTAATCTGCTTGATCAGGACAAATAATATTTCTTATGCTTGTACAATTTGTATTACTGAAGTAGTAATACAGGAAAATCAAGCTTAAATGGGTAGCTAAAATCTTACGTCTCATTGACTTCGATATTTTTGAGCAAAACAATACGGATTCAATTTAATGCAATTATTGGGTTTTAATAAAACAACTACAGAATACAAAGCTACGAGTCACACGGGGGTAAATATGCATATATATGTAGGAGAAAACAAACGATATGGGACAAACAAGGAAAAATCAAACTTAACGAATAAAATCAAAGGGAAAAGAATGATGGAAAGAGAATTAACGAGGGAGAGAGAGAGAGAGAGAGAGAGAGAGAGAGACAGAGAGAGAGAGAGAGAGAGACAGCTTCACCGCAATTTCACCAGAGCCCTCAAGAAATTCACTATTCCGTGAATCAGGAATAATTCAGACAACCTTTTACAAGCAGTTTGATTGTGAAATAGAATACTTGCATTATGGCTTTCTCGTGTAAGTGTCTGAGCTTGAATCGTCGGGGAAGTTCGCTAAGGAGTTGCGGGTCCCGGGAGAATTTCTTTGAAGTTTAGGAAAGTCGCTCCAGAAGTCTGCCGGTTTCTCTCTCCGTAGCGGGGATGCAAAAGGGATCCTTCTCTCAGGGTGGCGAAGGCCGGGGTGGTCTTCCTCGTCATGGCGGAGTGCAAAGAGTTAATGATCAGCTCCTGTTCTTATAGATGGAATGGCCGACGCCCAGAGAGTTGGAGGGGTCCAATCACGTCCGTGGAGACAGAAGGCGCGAGTGTTCCATTGTCTTGGATACCCCTCCTCTTGGTTAATCAATAGGGTGGTAATTTTACGCCTCTATTTCTTGGAAAGCTGGTACTTCTGTAATAATGCATCTTGTTGTAATTTGTGAACGAGATTCGGTACAGTCTGGTCTCTGCGATAACAGAGATACCAAGAACTGTCACATTAATGTCTCGGGGCTATAACATTCAACGCTCCATTCTCTTGCGGAGACATTGTGGCTCCTCGGGTTGTTAATTAACTTAGATAGTTACAGTATTTCTCAATTGCTAAAACACATTTCTTGACACCTTCACCCATATTCTAAAAACTTTAAACACAAAACCCAGTCTTTAAACTACATTCACAAAACCCCTGACTCTTCTGGCAAAATCAAACACTTGCCTCAAAACCATTTGATCGGTGCTCAAAATCAAACAATGCTTTCAAAACATAAACACAGCCAGTCAATATATAAATACTCATTAGCATTCATTAGACACTACATCAAAAAATTGAGAACACAGCGTCCAGGGCATGTAGTTACAGAGAATTTGTCTTTTATTGCATATAGAAAGTAATTTTGCCATAAATAAAAGTAAATAATTCACAACTCAGTACAGCAAATATATTGCATACTGTAAGTAATACAGTATTGCATTTCTGTATTTTCAGCATAAAAATAAAGTAAGGCCAAAGAACAAAGACAACTCTAAATGAAAAGTGTATTACACAAAATATTGTGCAATTGCAAAATCAAAGTCATTGAGAGCCTCTTGCTGTTGGGAGAACAAAGGAGTCCTTCCACCCTCATTTGGTAGTCTTGCAATTCTACAAAAGGGAAAATGCTCTTACAAATGTATACATACAGAAACAATAGTAATGGACATCACATTCATATGTAAAATGTATTGTAAATCTTTTTCTTTTCTCAGTAAACTTTCAGTGGCACAAATTAGAAAAACAATACATGTACCTGTTCTCTTCTCTGAATGTCCTGATTATGGTGGCCACAGAGAATCTGGACAAATTGGGTTGTACTCTTTGTCCTGCTTCCCTCATTGTCATTCCATGAACAAGAACATGGTCTATCACACTTGCCGAATTTGATCTGAAATTACTATTCTTGCTCTTCATTGTCATTGTACTCATCCTCCTCGTCCACCACCTCTTACACAAACTCTTCCTCCTCTTCCTCTCACATTGTTTCCATCCATTGTGGTATCAACACTCAACGTACCTGGGCCACCTGTGTGCTCTGAACTGGCTTATATTAGGTAAACAAAACATCTTAGCATATCTGCTGCTCAGGTGGGTCTGGCTGTGTGCTTACATACCGTCACGAAACAGACTGGTATTTAAGTGAATGTTCATCATTTGTTTGCCTGTCACTTTTAAAGGCGTCATGTAGTCTTTGTTGCAGCACTAAATTACAGTTACAGATACTATTCAATTGCACTGTTGTTATAATGCTAACAGTTATTATCTGACGTGTTTGCTAGCTAGCTGACTACAGTACATTAATCAATCAGTGTAAGTAACGTTAGCTCTTTGAATCCTGGGGTCCGTTCTTCAAAAAGTTACGTTGATGATTTGGCATGATCCGAGTTGCTGTCATAGCAACTGTTCCATAAACTCAAACCTGCTCGGGAGCAGATTTATTTAATGTAAACAGGATTAGATTGCATCTTTTTAAATCAAGGTGATCCCTAAAGTCTGTCCCAGCCACTGCTACTTTCTTTCAAGAGTACACTAATGTGAACCAGGGACAAAAATAATAATAAATAATAAATACATTTGCAAATAATATTAACAGGGCTCTCAAGTCTCACGAAATGGGCGTGAGACACACGCATTTCAACCTGTTCATACGCTCACACGCCACACCTTGTATTTCTCACGCAGAGAAATTTCCAGGATAATACCCACCAAGTTGCGCCGCTATTAAGAGGAATCAAGTGAGTTTCCACATAGAGTTCAGGGGCCTGTACCATGATGGTAGTTTAACAAACTCAGGGTTACAGGATTAGTTTTGTGTTGACAAAACCAAACCAATCTATTCAGGCTTTGTTGGTCCCATGATGCTGATCATCAACTTTCTCTGTCAACTCAGGCTTTGATCCTGAGTTTAGGAGTTTAGCTGTGACATCAGTAGTGAACAGCCAATCACATGCTGTGGATCAGTAAAACTGAGATTCACTTCTCACGAGAGAAGCAGTGTGATTAACTTCACTCTTCTGCAGAATATACATGATTGAAAAATATTAAGAATTGAAACAAGGACTTCCGGTTATGGCGGCCACGTGAAAGGACGTGTTTTGTAACCCTCTGCTGTTATTGTCAAAATCTCTTTAAAAACCTCTCTTTTACAACAAAGTGGCGCGTTAAAACACTTGTGTGGACAGAATTATGCCTAAAGCAGCAAAAGCTAGCCAAGAAGCAAGCGAAAAATCAAAACAACCCAAGATGACGGACTATCATCTTCGTGGCGAAGTGCAGAAGGCTAATGCTAATGCTAACTCGAGCCCTTGCTCTAGCTCTGTTTTAATGGCGGTGTCCGACGGACAAGATAAGCAGAAAACCCAAAACAGCAAGTTAGACGAAATACTGTCCAGTGTTAATTCCATGAAAATGGATTTTTCCTCTAGATTTGACAAAGTGGTGGAATCCATTGACGGTTTGAGGAAAGAGATAAATGAGTGTACCCGGCGAGTATCACAAACGGAAACCCGCATTTCTGATGCAGAAGACGTGATAGAAATCCTACGTGCTAAAGTGAACACACTGGAATCCAATGGGAAAGTACTGGAAGACAAAGTTATGGACCTCGAGGCAAGATCTAGACGAAACAATCTAAGACTGGTCAACCTGCCGGAGGGAGCTGAAGGACAGGACCCATGTGTGTTTCTAGAGAGGTGGTTACCGGAGATGCTCGGCACAGGGACAGTTGTCATAGAACGAGCGCACCGTATTGGACCTAGGAGGGAGCAACGCATCACCTCGTACTCTCATAATGAGATTACTCAACTACAGGGATAAACAGGTGATTTTTGCAGCAGCACGAGCAAAAAATGACATTCGGTTTCAAAATCAACAGGTACGAATCTATCCGGATACAGCAGCTGGACTACATCAACTACGAAAACAGTTTGACTCGGTTCGAGCGGAGTTACGCAAACTGGGATTGCGGCACGGAGTGGCTCATCCGGCCAAACTATTGGTGACTTTTAAGGGTCAGACTCACTCCTTTACAACGGCAGCGACAGCACGAGAGTTTGTGAAGAAAGTTCAGAAGGCAGCAGAAGAGGATGAATCACCGCCAGCCGTGGACTAAATCACATTCTTTCTTTATTTTCTTATCAACGAGAAACTTCCAGATACGATGTGCGGTACACATCTGTCTTTGCTTAGATTCTTGATATTGAGTTCATTCGAAATATCTGAAGTTTTGAAGTGTCCAGTTTTATTGGTGCAATTTTTATTTTATTTTATTTTTCTCTCCACAAGGACAGGATGATTGAATATGGAAGCGCACTTATTGTACGTTATAAAAGAGCACAAAGGGTGTAAACTTGCAGCGAAACAAGAGTGGTTAATTGATTGTTAATAATAGTGTACAGCATCGGTAGCAAGGGTTTTGGTTTGACTAGAGAAGAGTGGTTAGGCTGCTCCTCAATGTATGTGGAGTGGTCACATGCAATAACGGGAGACGTACTGTCGAGGGAGGGATACGGGGAAGTAATGAGGGGTAGTTTACGTTCATGGTGTCGGATATATGTTCTCATATCCGGGTTGGTTACGCTTCTCTATGGAAAAATTCTATTCTATAAGCTAAATACCTATTTCCTGATTTTACAGTGTTGATATATCTCAAATGTTACAAGCATTGAACCAGAAGTTTGTTACGTGGAACTGCAGGGGGCTACAACGCGTTAAGAAGATTAAACAAGTTATGACTAAATTAAAAGACATGGACTCTAAGATAATATTTCTGCAAGAGACACACCTTGTAGAGGAGGATGAGAGAAGGGTTAGGAGGAGGTGTATTACAAAAGTAGTGTATTTACAGCAGCATTTACATCTAGAGCAAGAGGAGTTATGATTCTGATCCATGATTCCATTCCATTTCATGTAAAAGATGTTATTAAAGATAAGAAGGGCAGATATTTAATAGTTCAGGGATCTTTATTATTAGAGAATTTAAACTTGGTTAATGTATATGGTCCTAATCTAGATGACCCAGGGTTTTATCAAGACTTATTCCTTTTACTTTCAGCACTACCAGGGCGTTTTGTGATTGCAGGGGATTTTAATTGTACCCTTCACCCAGGCATAGATAGATCCGCAGGAACAGACCAATCACATAATAAATGTAGGATGACTTTACAAAGCTTTATAAAAGATTTTGGATTGCTGGACATTTTTAGGGAATTGCATCAACAAACCAAAGTCTATTCATGTTATTCGGCAACATTTCAGACATACTCGAGAATAGATTATTTCTTAATTTCACCAGAACTACTATCCAAAATCCAAGATTGCTTATACGACAGTATAGTAGTCTCAGATCATGAACCCTGTTCTCTTATATATAGAGACGACAAACTTACACGTGATCCACCTAGATGGCGCTTTCAGCATAAATGGCTGCAGGATGAAGAGTTTGTTAAATATATTGGACATCAGATTGAAGAATTTTTTCAAATAAATACAAACCAAACGTCAGTGTGCGTGAGATGGGATGCTTTTAAAGCATTTCTTAGGGGCCATATTATTAGCTACACGTGCAATAAATCTAAGAAAGCTAGAAGGGATAGGTTGGAATTAGAAACTAAAATCAGGACCATTCAGGAAAGGGTTTATCAAACAAATGATACAGAGTTGAAAAAAGAACTGCTGTTACTAAGAGCTGAATATGATAAACAATCTAGTTTTAGGGCTGCGTCTAGTCTTTTAAGATTAAAACAGTCATTTTATGAACAAGGAGATAAAGCAGGAAAATTACTAGCCTGGCAAATTAAACAACTTGAATCATCAACACCAATTACATCTATTAGAACACAGGAAAAAACGCTCACAGACCCTAGAGATATTAATAATGCATTTAAAGACTACTATCAGAAATTATATGATTCCAAAAGAAATCACGATGATAACGACTTAAACAATTTTTTGAATGCGCTAATTATTCCAGTTATTTCAGATGATTCAAGGGTTAATTTAAATATAGAAATAAATAAGGATGAAATATCACGGGCAATTGATGGAATGAGTTCTGGTAAGCAAGCAGGACCAGATGGTATCCCTATTGATCTTTATAAAAAATTTAAAGACAAATTGCTAATACCTCTATTAGATATGTTTACAGAGGCATTCGAAAAAAGCGAACTTCCATCTTCCATGAATCATGCCCTAATTTCTTTGCTGCCAAAGCCTGGTAAACCCCCTGATAAATGCGAAACTTAAGACCTATCAGTTTACTAAATTCTGATCTTAAGATTATTTGTAAACTCTTAGCATTAAGGTTTCAAAAAATCCTGCCGGATATAATAAATAGGGATCAGAATGGGTTTATAATTGGAAGACAAGGGTATCATAACGTAAGAAGGGTTTTGAATGTCATTTGGTCTAAGGAAAACACTCAAGATACTGCGCTCCTATCGTTGGACGCAGAAAAGGCCTTTGATAAGGTCGAATGGCCCTATCTTTTTCATGTTCTGGAAAGGTTTGGATGTGGAACTAACTTTATCAAATGGGTCAAAATGCTCTATAATAACCCGACTGCGGAAATCATGTCAAACAAGTTATTTTCAGAGCCAATTAAAATCAAAAAGGGTTGTAGGCAGGGATGTCCACTCTCCCCCTTGCTATTTACACTAGCAATAGAGCCTTTGGCAACAGCCATTCGCGTCCATCCACAAATTTCTGGAATTACAGTGGGACCCACGGAGCACAGAATCTCTTTGTTTGCGGATGATGTCATCTTATTTTTGACAAACCTCAAGATGTCAATCCCGACGGTGGTGAAAGTAATTCAAGAGTTTGGGAAAATATCAGGTTATAGAGTAAACAATACTAAATCCTCCATTCTCTTATTAAATGTAGCTGAAAGGAACAATCCTATTTGTGAGATTACTCAATTTAAAGTAGTGGAAAATTTTACCTATTTAGGTGTCCAGATTTTTCCAGTATTGAATCAGGTTGTTAAAACTAATTATGAGAATCTAATGAAAACAATAAATGATTCAATTAACAGATGGACATCCATGCCTATATCCGTAATGGGAAGAGTCAATATTCTAAAAATTAATATACTGCCAAAGTTACTTTATATTTTTCAAAATGTTCCACTGCCGCCACCTCCTGAATTTTTTATTTGGTTGAAAAAAATTACTGTGGGCTTTATATGGAATAATGGTAGGCCTAGGATTCGTCTCTCCTTACTCTATTTACCATTCGATGGTGGAGGGCTAAAATGTCCCAACTTCAAATTCTACTATTGGGCCACACAGTTAAGGACTATCATCTTTTACTTTTCAAGCGAAAGCAATCCACATTGGGTCGAAATGGAGTCTCATGATTTAAAATGATCTCTCCCATTTTTCATGTACTCTGACAGAGCAAAAAACCTACAGAAACAAACTAGAAATCCAATAAGTCATTTAAAGAATCAAACAATTTGTCACAATTTAGCCCAATATGGGGCAACCAGCTCTTTGTACCAGGAAGGGCAGATGCAACTTTTAAACGATGGGCATCGGCAGGACTCAAAACAATTAATGACTTATATCCATCAGAATCTGATATATTTATGTCCTTTGAAGAGTTACAATCCAAATTTAAACTTGAGAAAAAGCACTTTTTTAAATACCTCCAGTTGAGAAGTTTTATGAAAACAAATCATAGTAATCTAAGTAAACCTCCCCTTACATCGCTTGAAAAGTTGATGGTTAAAAATAAATTGAGAAAAGGCATTATTTCTATTTTTATAATCTGTTGATCTCCACTGTAGCAGAAAATTCGAGGGATAAACTTATGTCATGGAATGCGGATTTATCATTATCACTTGGAGAGCAGGAGTGGGAAAGGGCTTGTGTTAAAACCCATACCATATCTATAAATAGTCGTCTTAGAATGCTACAATATAAATGGCTCATGCGCGTATATATTACACCTGTACAACTAAATAAATATAATAATAATATACCGGATGTATGCATAAAGTGTGGCTCTAAAGGGACTCTAATACATTGCATGTGGGAATGCAGACAAATAAAAATTTTCTGGGAAGAGGTAAAAAATGTAATTGAAAAAATTACTTCCAAACAGATAGTTTTGGACCCCAAACTATTTCTTTTAGCTTTATACCCAGACAAACACAACTATAGCAAAACTGAATGTACTTTTATAAATATAAGTTTGTTGTCTGCAAAGAAATGTATAGCTTTGTCTTGGAAGAACGTGAACAGACCCAGCGCCACCCAGTGGTTAAAGCAGATGATGTCCAGCCTCCCCCAGAGAATAACATACATCAGGAAATCTAAACAACATTTATTCGATAGGATTTGGGGACCTTTCATTGACTTTATTAAGGACTTAGACTTGACAGATGATTCTTTGGATTTTTGAGACAAGGAAACCAGTAGTTCCACAATTTGAGCTTAAGTTTAAATGGAGGAATAATACTCAGAGATAAGATTGTATGTTATATTATGTTCATTATTTTCTATGATTATTGACCTATGTTGAAGGAGAAGCGTTGTTCACTGTGCTAGTTCATTCTTGCTTATTTTTTGCCTTTTAATGGGTTTTAATTCATGTAATGCAGTCACTATGTTTTCATGGACAAATTTGTATTAACAAGATTGTGATTGTATTTACATGAAGAAAATCTTAATAAAATATTTTTGGAAAAAAAAAAAGAATTGAAACAAATTTACACAGAAGAAAAGAGCTGTCGAGGACAACTTTAAGAAAAATCTTATACATCAATGCAAGTAAAAGTTATGAAGTTAGTTTAGTTGATATATAGAGAGAATTGAACATTTATGCTCACATGTAATTTTTTATAGATTTAGTTAGTGAATTTAAAGCTTATTTGTATGACCTTTATATAGGCTATTTATTTTAATATTAACAAAATGCATATTACAGTTTTTCTCGATCGCTAAGACACATTTCTTGAAAGCTGCTCTCCTTTTTTCTAAACTGTGAACACAAAACCCAATTTTCAAGCTACATTCACAAAACCTCAGACTCTTCTTGCAAAACCAAACTTTCACCTCAAAACAGTTCAATCTGTGCTCAAAACTGAACTATGTTGTCAAATCGTGCCCCGTGTCAATCAAAATTAAAAACACTACTGAACAGTCACTAAACACTACGTAGAAAAATAGAAAACGCAATGCTCAGGACATGAAGCTGGAGAAATAAATGTTTATTGTTCACTGTGTAGGCTAAATGCATGTTGCAAAACAAAACAAAAAACCTGTTCATTTAGCACTTGTACAAAAAGACAAAACAGAAATCTTATGCATTTGCCACTTGTGTACAGTAAGCCCATGTGAAAATAAAGTACAAAAATATGCATGGAATACTTGGCCTACGAACAGTTAGACCAACCCTCCATTACAATACTACAGTATATGGTACAGTGATGTACTGAAACATATATTTACTTACAGTATACTGTAGTACAGTATATAGTATGGCATACAGTAATTGCTATCAACATTTACATACTGTACTATAATGTCAAAAAAAAGGTAATTACCTGTTCTCTTGGACACAGTGGACACAGTGAATCTACTGATGTTTGGTTGTACCCTTTGTCCAGCCTCCCTCATGCTCATACCATGGACAAGAACATGGTCAATTAAGCCGCGTTTCCACCGAAATTACCCGGAACTATTTGTACCAGGAACTTTTTTCCCAGGAACTTTTTCTCCCCCAGACCTGCTACAATCTAGTGCTGCGTCCCAATTCGCCTACTTATACTACGTCCTAAAAGTATGTACTGTTTTTGTGAAGAAAAAGTACATACTTTTGAGTGTGTAGCAGAAGAGTATGCAAGCTTTGGGACATACTACTTCGTCATCTTTAACGGACTCTGTTGCTTATTTACGTGCGACCCGTCACCG
This sequence comes from Gobio gobio, assembly GCF_949357685.1. Taxonomy (NCBI): domain Eukaryota; kingdom Metazoa; phylum Chordata; class Actinopteri; order Cypriniformes; family Gobionidae; genus Gobio; species Gobio gobio. The sequence continues at coordinate 15,595,786 of NC_137107.1, read as the reverse complement.
TTTAAACTGCCCTGTCAATCATCGTCACAGTTCAAATCCTCCACATTCAATTTAATTTCCTACCGTATCGGAGAGAAATGTAGCCTCACGTTGATCTGCCATTCGTGGGTCTTTAATGCAGAGACTCCCCTCATGTGTTTGCAAAGTTAATGGCCAAACGTATCATTACAAACGTTCTCAATGTTGCTGCAGGTGAAATATAATGTTACTAACATTGAATAAATATCTTTTCGTCAGGTTAAATACTGATAATTGCTCACTCAAACCCCTTTATCTAATCCTCTCCACTTAACCGTCAGACTCGCGTAACCGTCATGTTTGTAGTTCTTTAACACTTTTTATCCGCGTTTGTAGTTCTAATCGAATCCTCGTCCATCTCGCAATGGGTTGTGGGCAATATCAGCCGTAAGAGTGCGCATCGATCTGCACTTCGAATTCTGACCGGAAATAGTAGACCATCCGGGAATCTTTGGAATACTCTTTTCAACATACTACGATTTGGGACATACTAATTCTTTTTTCGAATACTATTTAGTACGGATAGTATGCGAATTGGGACGCAGCATGCGTTTCCACCGCGGTCTAAAGTACCGGGGAGATTAGGCAAATTAGTCCGGTGACGTGGGAATGCGCGCGACTGCTTCTCCCAGTTACCGACGGACAGTAATCACTTTTGCGCGATACTGTCTGCAACAATAACAAGTGTAGGAGATGCAAGCAGCGCTGCTTTTGCTGATTATGTACACACATTACTAACACTGTTTATTTAAACGTGCACTTTCACCTGGTTTGACCATTTTAATGCAAAATGGGATGATGGGCAATCCAAAATCTGAATGTGTTGTAATAGCTCAATTCCAAAACAAAACATTTTCTATAAAAGGATAATGAGGTTTCAGTCATGACAGATGTGTGAAAAGTTAATTGAATGAAAACAATAGACTGAATTAAGCAGTAGAAAGATTAGGTACTAGACTGCAAGTATTTTATTTTTTATCACAATAACATCTCTTAACATTCACAAAAAAAAAAATTCACATGACTAGTATTACAATATGCTTCATTAAATGCATAATTTTAGAGACTTCTTCCTCAAATTTGAAATGAAGCAGGACCACACTTATGGCTTCACTTAAGTTGTGGTTATAAGTTATTATACTACATTCACATAGTTATACATTTAAAAATATAATATTTGGGTTTTCTAGATATGTTTATGTGCATATTCAGAAAGACTTGCGAGCAGCAGCCCTTTTATTTGCTTCCTACACTATATGAATACAATTAGAATGTGGTTATATAGTTAGAATGTGGAAATTAAAGACACAGTGACATTTTACTTTATTTTAGACAGATTAGTTCTTACAAAATTAAAATAAAAGTGTGCAAAGACAAATAAATTACTAGAACAATAAAATGAAAATATAAAATGTGAAAACAACAATATAAAAAAAAAAGTGTATTTTTCAGTAACCTTTCCAAGAGCTGTGCCAACATGTACAATATATAAAGTACAAATGTGGTAGTGCAAATGCTTCATTCAAGCGGCTGGTCATTGTGGCTACTTCTTGAACGACTGGACAAACTGTCCAAGAACAGACAGAAACCCGGTCTGAAAGTCCCTCTGCTTTCTTCCGCTTCTGACTGGTGGAATGCCAGCTCTTGCCTCCTCATCTGTCCTCGGCCTGGCTCTCCAGTAACAGCTGAATATATTGGTCAGTTCTTGTCCATGCTGCAGGACGGCCCGGCCCATGTCCCTCAGTGCATCAAAAAAGTCACAGTCCTTTTTCCTTTTCCCTAAGTAGAAAACTTGCACAGAAACACATGGAAATTAATAGAATAAATTTAGAATAAAAAGTATTAACATAAGTAGAATTATAAATAAATCAAGTAAAAGATAAAAATAGGAAATAAGATAAATAAAAATATAAAAAAATATGTGGATATGATAAGTGAGATAAACTGTAGACTTAAAAATAAGTGGTTAACATAAAATATATATATATGTATATATAAAGAAGTATAATGTGCTAGGTTTATTACAGGTTGTTACGCAGTAACAATAGGAAGTAAAGTGCAGTGCAATTGCAGTATGTGGATGTTAATGTTAAAAAACCGTATGTTTATGCGTGTGCGGGGTGAAGTGAAGTCACGTGACTGAGTTCAGGAGTCTGATGGCCTGGGGGAAGAAACTCCTCCTGAGTCTTTCAGTCTTTGCCATCAGGCTACGGAAGCGCTTACCAGATGGCAGCAGGGTGAAGTGAGAGTTTGCAGGGTGATTAATGTCTCTGATGATTTTGGTAGCTCTACCTCTGCAGCGTTTGGTGTAGATGTCCTGCAGAGGCGGGAGAGTTGAGCCTGAGATGCGCTCGGATAAGCGCACCACTCTTTGCAGGGCTTTGCAGTCGTGACTGGTGCTGTTCCCGTACCACGCTGTGATGCACTGAGTCAGGACACTTTCTATCGCCCCTCGATAGAAAGTTTTCAGGATGGCTGGTGAAACCCTGAATTTCCTCAGCTGGCGCAGGTGGTACAGTCTTTGCCTGGCTTTTTTCACCTGTGTCTGGATGTGTGTAGTCCAGGTCAGATCCTCGGAGATGTTCACTCCCAGGTATTTGAAGCTGCTCACTCTCTCTACCGGTGTCCCGCTGATCATGAGAGGGGAGTATGACCGATGCTGTCTCTTCCTGAAGTCCACAATCAGTTCTTTGGTCTTGTTAACATTCAGAGAGAGACAGTTGTCCTGGCACCAAGATGTCAGTTGCTCCACTTCGTCCAAGTATGCCGTCTCATTGTTGTTGGAGATGAGACCCAGGACAACAGTATCATCAGCAAACTTGATGATCGAGGTGGAGCTGTGTGTGGACAAACAGTCATGGGTGTAGAGAGAGTAGAGCAGGGGACTCAGCACACAGCCCTGTGGAGCTCCAACACTCAGGGTGATGGAGGTGGAGGTGAACTGGCCTACTCTCACCGCCTGGGGTCTGCCAGTGAGGAAATCTTCAATCCAGAGGCAGAGAGAAGAATTCAGGCCTAGATCCAGGAGTTTGTGTGTTAGCTTAATGGGAACTATGGTGTTAAAGGCTGAGCTATAGTCAATAAATAGCAACCTGACATAGTTCCCACTTTTGCTGTCGATGTGAGTGAGGCAGGAGTGAAGGACGTGAGAAATGGCATCTTCAGTCGATCTATTGGGACGATAGGCAAACTGAAGAGGGTCCAAAGTGTCAGGAATGGAGGAGCAAATGTTGTTTTTAATGAGTCTCTCAAAGACCTTCATGACTAAAGATGTGAGAGCCACTGGACGATAGTCATTTAAGCAAGAGGGTTTACTGATCTTAGGTACAGGGATGATGGAGGATCGTTTGAAGGAGGTGGGGACAACAGATGTAGCAAGGGACTCGTTGAATATGGATGTAAAGAGCCCTGCGAGCTGATCAGCACAGGACCGCAGAACACGACCTGAAATACCATCCGGCCCAGCAGCTTTCCTGACATCCACACGTTTGAGTGCCCTCCGAACCTCGTCCTCCGAGACAGAGATCACGTGACCGTTGCTGCTCTGAGGGACTCTCTCTGACGCGTCACTCGCCGGAGTCGCGCTGCCGCGATTACCATCAAAGCGAGCGTAGAAAGAGTTTAACTCGTTCACCAGCAACGGATCAGCTCTCACCTCTGCAGAGGATTTAGTTCCAAAAGCACAGATGGTTCTCAGTCCCTGCCACATCCGCCGGGAGTCGTTGAGTTGGAAATGAGATTCCACTCTGTCTTTATAGCGGAGTTTTGCGGCTTTAACGGCGCGCCGGAGGGCGTAACATGAAGCTTTGTACTCCCTCATATCCCCCGTTAGGAGACCGGCATTGTAAGCGGTGGTGCGCGAGTTTACTGCAGTGCGAATTGAACTGTCCACCCACGGTTTCTGATTAGGGAAGGACGTTATAGTTAATGTTTGTGTGGCTTGCTCTGTCAGTGTGTTAATAAAGCAGAGCGCCACTTCTGTGAACTCGCTGACGTCTTCAGAACTCGCGCGGAACATGTCCCAGTCGACGTCATCAAGAGCTGCCTGTAGCGTGATCTCTGAATGGGATGACCAGCGTTTGACTTCCCTCCTCACCGGGGGCTCTTGAACGAGCCTTTGTTTATATTCCGGTGTGAGGAAAATGGCGGCATGGTCCGATTTGCCAAAAGCTGGCTGTGAACGAGCTTTGTAGGCGTTCTTAAACGGAGAGTAGCAATGATCCAGTGTGTTTGCTCCTCGTGTGGGACAGGAGACATGCTGGTGAAAGTTTGGCAATACTTTCTTTAGGTTTGCTTTGTTAAAATCACCCGCGACGATGAAAGCAGCGTCGGGGTGTTTGTTTATGAAGCCGCTGGTCACATCATGGAGGGCAGATAAAGCCAGCCCCGTGTCTGCTTGTGGTGGAATATAAACGGCAGTGGTGATGACCGAGGAAAACTCCCTCGGTAGGTAGAAAGGCCGGCAAATGATAGTTAAATGTTCCAAGTGAGGCGAGCAGGATCGCGAAAGAATGGAGATGTTCCTAGGATCGCACCATTTCTTGTTTATCATGAAACACACTCCACCGCCTTTAGATTTCCCGGCCTCGGCTGTTCTGTCCATCCGAAAAACAGAGAAGTTCTCGGACGGCGTCACGGCTGTATCCGGGACCGCTGGCGTGAGCCATGTTTCGGACAGACAATAGATGTTGCAGTCTCTCATGTCCCGTTGAAAACTTATCCTGGCTCTAAGATCGTCCATCTTATTCTCCAAGGATTGGACATTTGCGAGCAAAATGCTCGGGAGAGGAGGACTGAATGCTCTTTTTCTCAGTCTGTTGCGGATCCCAGCGCGTTTCCCGCGGTGTTTTTTGAATCTTCGCCGTCGACTCGAGTGGCCATTGTTCAACTCGGCGTCCCGGCGAATCTCAGATGGAAGATTGGAGAAAGTGTCCTGAAACAGGTCAGTGTAGCGGTAACCAATTTCCAGAAGTGTTTTGCTGTCGTAACAGATCAAAGCAGATGATCCGTTGGAAAAAATAGAGAGTAAAAGAGAGTAGAATAATAAATAAAAGCAAAGTCTTAGCGGAGCGACCTGAACGGCGACCGAGCACGGCGGCGCCATCTTAACTAAGAATTTATTTTATTCTATTTCTATTTTAATTTCTTGTAACTGTTATTTGCACTGTCCATGGAGCGGACCTGTTTACATTTCACTGCCAGTTGTATATTGTGTATATAACTGTGTATGTGACAAATAAAACTCTTGAATCTTGAATCTTAATACACAAGGCAACCATGAAACAATAGAAACCATCAATTAATTATTTAAAGTGTTTTCACTACAAATAATGAACAATTGTTTGGCCAGCTTGAACAATGCCCAGTGTGCAAATTTTATCATGGGCAATTTAAGTTTACAATTAAAAACAACAAAACCATTAAGGATTACACATCAGTTTTTAAATATATACACATTTTTGTCAGCTTTATAACGTACTGGTGACCGCGGGGGAAAACACGCTGGTCTCCGTTGCCTGCGATTCATCAGGGCCACTCGTTATGTCTGGAAAAGCACGTTGAAAAAAGTTACTGCAACGTGTTTAAACACTGCAACGAGTTTAATAGATGATACCAAGAAGAGATATTTACCTTCAACCCACTCTGATTCCTGGATGGTTTCCAACAACGCACTAGCCGAGTCTTTCGTTACCGCTGCACCAGAAAAGGACGGTCTGTCCCAACTTGCCCCACTTGTTGATACGCCGGTCGGAACCGCTCCGGTTGTTATGATCCTTTAATTTCTTGTAATCTTGTCTTAATTTCTTCAACTTCTCTCTGCACTGTTTTCCAGTGTGACTGGAACCGAGTCGATATCTTCAGGTATACCTTTTCATTACGGGTCGCCGTTTCCAGTTCCCGCTGGATGTCCTCCTCCGCATATATGCTCAATAAAGCCTGAACCTCGTCGTCGGTCCATCGGTCGAATTTATTGTTGAACTCCATTGTTGCAAAAAAAAATATTTACTGAACGCAAAACCCACAGAACTCACCTCGCAAAAGACTCGTAAATATGGCGGTGGAAAAAAAAAATAGCTGCGAGAGCTCAACCAATCAGCATGTTCAGCGCCCAAGTCCCACCCCCGAAAGTTCGGGAACTTTTCAAAAGTCCCACCTCGAAAGCAGGGCCGTTTAGAGGGGGAAATATTTACCCGGAACTTCATTTAGACCCTGGTTCCTGCGGTCGAAACACACCGAGTTCCCCCCCAAAGTTCCTGGTTCCGGGGTAAAGTTCCTGCGGTGGAAACGCGGCTTTACAGTAGCTCTAATTTCATCAGGAATTACTGTTCTTTGTCTTCGCTGATCACCTCGACCACCTTGACCTCCTCTCACACGAACTCTTCCTCTCAGATTTCTATCCATTGTAGGGCCTCACAAACCAGTGCTCTCTGAACTGGCTTACTGTATATAGCCGCGTTTCCACCGAAATTACCCGGAACTATTTGTACCAGGAACTTTTTTCCCAGGAACTTTTTCTCCCCCAGACGTGCTACTTTCTGCATTTCCACCGCGGTCTAAAGTACCGGGGAGATTTGGCAAATTAGCCCGGTGACGCGAGAATGCGCGCGGCTGCTCCTCCCAGTCACCGACGGACATGAATCACTTTTGCGCGATACTGTCTGCAACAACAAGTGGAGAAGATGCAAGCAGCGCTGCTTTTGCATACACATTACCAACACTGCTTATTTAAACGTGCACTTTCACCTGGTTTGACCATTTTAATGCAAAATGGGATGATGGGCAATCCAAAATCTGAATGTGTTGTAATAGCTCAATTCCAAAATATTTTCTATAAAAGGATAATGAGGTCAGTCATTCATGACAGATGTGTGAAAAGTTATTTGAATGAAAACAATAGACTGAATTAAGCGGTTGAAAGATTAGGTACTAGACTGCAAGTATTTATTTATCACAATAACATCTCAGCATTCACTAAAAAAAAAAAAAAATCACATGACTAGTATTACAATATGCTTCATTAAATGCATAATTTTAGAGACTTCTTCCTCAAATTTGAAATGAAGCAGGACCACACGTATGGCTTCACTTAAGTTGTGGTTATAAGTTATTATAATACATTCACATAGTTATACATTTAAAAATATAATATTTGGGTTTTCTAGATATGTTTATGTGCATATTCAGAAAGACTTGCGAGCAGCAGCCCTTTTATTTGCTTCCAACACTACAATTAGAAAGTGGTTATATAGTTAGAATGTGGAAATTAAAAAGACACAGTGACATTTTACACATTTGACTTTATTTTAGACAGATTAGTTCTTACAAAATTAAAATAAGTGTGCAAAGACAAATAAATTACTAGAACAATAAAATGAAATTATAAAATGTGAAAACAACAATATAAAAAAAGTGTATTTTTCAGTAACCTGTCCAAGAGCTGTGCCAACACGTACAATATATAAAGTACAAATGTGGTAGAGCAAATGCTTCATTCAAGCGGCTGGTCATTGTGGCTACTTCTTGAACAACTGGACAAACTGTCCAAGAACAGACAGAAACCCGGTCTGAAAGTCCCTCTGCTGCCGTCAGCTTTCTTCCTTCTGACTGGTGGAATGCCAGCTCTTGCCTCCTCATCTCTCCTCGGCCTGGCTCTCCAGTAACAGCTGAATATATTGGTCTCGCTGTTCTTGTCCATGCTGCAGGACGGCCCGGTTAGCATCCTCCATGTCCCTCAGTGCATCAAGAAAAGTCAGTCCCTTTTCCTTTTCCCTAAGTAGAAAAATTGCACAGAAACACATGGAAATTAATACACAAGGCAACCATGAAACAATAGAAACCATCAATTAATTATTTAGTGTTTTCACTACAAATAATGAACAATTGCTTGGCCAGCTTGAACAATGCCCAGTGTGCAATTTCTATCATTGGCAATTTAAGTTTACAATTAAAAACAACAAAACTACTCAAAACCATTATGGATTACACATCAGTTTTTAAATATATACACATTTTGTCAGCTTTATACCTCTGGCATGTGTGTGTTTCGGCAGGAGACACGGGACGAGGGCTAACTTGTACTGGTGACCGCGGGGGAAAACACGCTGGCCTCCGTTGCCTGCAATTCATCAGGGCCACCCGTTACGTCTGGAAAAGCACGTTGAAAAAAGTTACTGCAACGTTACACTGCAACGAGTTTAATAGATGATACCAAGATGAGATATTTACCTTCAACCCACTCGGATTCCGGGATGGTTTCCAACAACGCATTAGCCGAGTCTTTCGTTACCGCTGCCCTAGAAAAGGACGGTCTGTCCCAACAACGCGTCCAGGCGGTCATGCCACTTGTTGATACGCCGGTTGGAACCGCTCCGGTTGTTATGATCCTTTAATTTCTTGTAATCTTGTCTTAATTTCTTTAACTTCTCTCTGCACTGTTTTCCAGTGTGACTGGAACCGAGTCGATATCTTCAGGTAACGTTATACCTTTTCATTGCGGGTCGCCGTTTCCAGTTCCCGCTGGATTTCCTCCTCCGCATATATGCTCAAAGCCTGAACCTAGTCGTCGGTCGAATTTTTTTGTTGAACTCCATTGTTGCAAAGAAAATATTTACTGAACGCAGAACCCACCTCGCAAAAAACTTGTAAAAATGGCGGTGGGGAAAAGAATGCTGCAAGAGCTCAACCAATCAGCATGTTCAGCGCCCAAGTCCCACCCCCGAAAGTTCCCGACCTTTTCAAAAGTACCACCTCGCAAGCAGGGCCGTTTGGAGGGGGAAATATTGACCCGGAACTTCATTTAGACCCTAGTTCCTGCGGTCGAAACACACAGAGGCTGTGTTCGAAATCGCCCCCTATACCCTTAAATAGGGCACTATTTGAGTGAACATCCATTTTTAGGGGCGTCCGAAACAATAGTGGACGTTTTTGAGTGCACTCATTCAATCCCACCATGCACCGCAATAACGAGTGTACATTAGATGTACGCGCTGGAGAATATGCTTGTTCGTTGCCCGATCGGCGTATGACAGCAAAGTCCCGCGAGAGCATTTCGAGAGCAAACGAGAAACAACTCCTTATGCTTTTGAAACGTTCTCTCACTCAACCAGACGGTGTACTCTCAACGCACTGTGAGAGCCGCGCCCTGGTGAATGAACTTACCGCTGTCCGATTCGCCCTATGTACCCTCATTCTCCATTACTCCACTACTCCAAAAACGAGCCAACAAGCTTAAAGTTAACCCTATAACTCTTTACTTGTGTGGCACTGAACTTACTTGGAAAGGGGAATAATAAAGTAACGAATAAGCATTTAATTAAAAAAATAACAATAATATTTGTATATACCGTAGTAGGCCTATATATGTCATACTTTATAGTAGGCTACTATTTATATTATGGGCGTCAGAAGCAAAAAAAAATGTCGGTGGGTCCTTTAACAGAAACATTTTACTGGAGTAGATGCAATTTACAAAAAATATACTTAAATATATCGGCTTGTTTAAACGTCTGGTTGACGAAGACACACCTACGGAATACTCAATCTTCATCAGCAGCAATAGTGTAGAGGTAAGACGCATGGCATTAAAATTTGACGCAAATTGATCAGAGGTTCGAATCCGTCTTTTACCAAACTCGCACTGATCCTTTTTTCCATCATATATCAGATCGGAAAGGAATTTATTTTCTATGAATATGAAGAAAATATTAGAAAAGTGAAAATAAAGCTACTAACGCGTTTAATCAGTGTTTATCAGGGTATGTAAACAGACGTGCTCAATTAGAGACGATACAAGTGAGTGCGCCCAATATCATTGGTCTTAAAAAGTGTGTGAGTCGATGCCATCTCCTGGCGAAACGCGGGAATTCATTCAATGCACGGCGCGACTCTCGCAGTGCATTATGGGTATTATCTAGCCGTCGAGCATACATCGGTTGCAAACTCGTTATTGTGGTGCATTGTGGGATTGTATGAGTGCACTTAATAACGTCCACTATGGTTTCGGACACCACTAAATGGCTGTTCCCTCAAATAGTGCCCACAGCTGAATCAATCATCCATCCATCTTCCGAACCGCACTGGTCCAGCCCAATATCATGCATACAGGTATAAATGATCCTTTTTAAGATGATTATTATATGTTTGTTCCTTTATGTTTGATTAAGGTTACATGCTAGTTTCCGTAGCAGAGTTCAGGATAAATCTTTTCATTATTACTGGAGCTGCCAAACAGCAAGCACAAACTGCAAAAACGGCAGCCTTTCCGGCGCACTGTCCGAAATCACTCACTCGTTTTCGAAGTGGACTACATCAGTGGACTAATGTAGGGAATAGTGAATGAGGGTATAGGGGGCGATTTCGGAAACAGCCCGAGTTCCCCCCCAAAGTTCCTGGTTCCGGGGGAAAGTTCCTGCGGTGGAAACGCGGCTTATGTTCCCTCACAGCATTAGCCACAAGTGTGATAAATGTTGAGTTGTTGTGTTCAAGTGGTGACATCTGTGCTTTAATTGTGTTTGACTTTTGTCACCTGTGCTCACCATTTTGCAGCACGGGTGCATCACAATGAAAATGTGTTGGCAAGTTGTGTCTAAACAGGTGAAAAGTGCTTATGGTTTTGCCAAAAGAGTGATTGATTCAATCAGTGGGTTCAGGCAACTGAGCATTTGGTTCAGACAATAGGGTTTAGTGTTTTAGCAATTATACATGTGTAATTGATTAAGGGTATAATAATTACATAAATTATTTTTAAATAATTCAAAATTATTATTATTATAAATAAGCATTGTTAAAAGCCAGAGGCTTAAGTCTTTAATAGCCATTTGCTATGTAGTGACCTTTAATTTGGAGAAGAAAAAGGGGAGTGACTTTATTGCATCAGATATGTGTCACTTTGCTCACAGCTGATTGGTCCAATTTCAGTTTGATATCTCTTATCCAGAACATAACCTGCCCTGGAGCAGGTTAGCTGTGGAGGGTAAGTTACTATGGAGATGAACACAGCTAAAAGCCAAACCACTTTAATGGTACCTTAAACCCAGGATTGGCACAAACTAAGCTTAAACATATCTGGCTAGCCAGCTAAACCGGCTTCATGGTATAGGCCCCAGAAGGCCCTGCCACGCACCAGCCAATCAAATAAAAAATATAGCTACCGAACAGCCAATCAGAAAATAGTATTGCTGTATCCGGGTAAGATTTAGATATTCCCGCAACAACAACGTTTACATTCTGCCACCTACTGGTGGTTTAGTTTAAGGTTTTCTTTCCAACATTTCTTATTTGTATATTCAAAAATATTTAAAACAATCTAATTTTTCAAAAAAATTTCAGTGTAAATTATTTAATTTGATTGGCAACAGCCCTACAGTGTCTTATTCTAATTTAATTTATAGATCAAATTTAAGAATATAAAATGAAAGCTGAAGCATAGCCTATATTTAATAAGATTATGGGAAAATGCCCTTCATAAAAGGTAAAAATATCAAAGATATGCAGATTTAAATATCTCAAAGCTGATTGAACACTGGTAAGACTATTGCAGAATAAATTATATTTACAACACAGTAAATTCTGAAAAAATTATTATGGATTATTAATTTGCCTCTTCCATAACATCTTTGAAATAGAGAAATGCAAGAATTAATACTATGCACACACAGAGAGAGAGAGAGAGAGAGATGCTTAATTAAATAAAAAAAAATATTATTTATTTATTTATAAAAAAATTTCAGATCAGAACCTCGTCCCCACCGTCGCCAAAATCTCACTCTGAACTCAGTTCAAAACTTGAGAGCCCTGATATTAATATAATACTATTATAATGTTATGTGGTAACATGATATAGACACAGCCAGTTTAACTCATTGAGAAATTTATTTTGGGGGTTTTTACCTAACAATGTTACTGTAGTCTTACACACATGCTGTTAATCTGAGCCATGCATTAATTGGAGTAGTGACAGATACAGTATTATGGGAGTGGCTTGATGCAGTGCAGGAGGTGCAGATAACTTGATCTTGACCCTTAAGAAAAAAATGTTGTCACATAACAAATCTGCTTCAAATGTAAAATTAAATGAATTGCTAATTACAACATTACACAAAAACGTAAAGCCTGTACAAAACAAATACTAGTGAATATACATAATTGGGAATCACATAAAAAGAAAACAGTGCACATTTCATTTGACTATTAGAACTTTTACGTTGTTTTGGTTGCTTGGCTGCTTTCTTATAAAGGTCCAGAAATGTGTTTTTCATCAGGTGTGTGATGGTACGAAGAATGGACCCCTGGTCAATGAAAGAAGCTAGTTGCTCGGGTGTCAACGCTATGTGTTGGTATTAAAGCAAAGGGGGTGCTACTGTATGGTTATCCTCACTGACTAGCAACATTGACACCCATTGTAGAATTATGAAGATGGTAGAACAAAGTCCATCTCGTATTGTAAATAACCTGCTCTCTCTCTCTCTCTCTCTCTCTCTCTCTCTCTCTCTCTCTCTCTCTCTCTCTGTGTCTGTGTCTGTGTGTGTGTGTGTGTGTGTGTGTGTGTGTGTGTGTGTGTGTGTGTGTGTGTGTGTGTGTGTGTGTGTGTGTGTGTGTGTGTGTGTGTGTGTGTGTGTGTGTGTGTGTGTGTGTGTGTGTGTGTTTAAACAGCCAGCTAACCGTCATGGCAGAAAAAAGAAAGGCAGATATCAGAACGTTTTTTAGTGCACCGAAACACAAAGTAAAAAATGTTTTACACAAGAAATATATGCTAATATGCTAATATGGAAATGTTGTATTTATGGTTAGACAGAAGAGCAGAAGATAAGTAGCGAACAAACTAATAGGCAGGCACAGACAATGAGAGACAGGGAGTCTCAGGTAAGTTAGTTTTTTTTGTTTGACAAAATTATGAAAGGTTCTCTCTATCAACTATAACTAATCTATCAAGTTACTTTTTACTTATTACTCCTTTAAAAAGCAATAATATTTATTTACTTATTACTTGGTATCAAAAATAATTTGTTACGTTACTCTTTATATTACTATATTACTTTTTTATTAAAAAGTGACGTACAGTTTGTTTTACAGTTTCTTTAAGAACTGAATACACTTTATTGGAATAATAACCTTACAGAAAGAATCAAGAATCAGACAAACTGCAAACAAACACTGCAGCCTCTCAATCCCCATATATATATATATATATATATATATATATATATATATATATATATATATATATATATATATATATATATATATATATATATATATATATATATATATATATATATATATATATAATTGTAATTGCATTTTTTTATTTAACTTAAAATGGAAGAGAGACCAGACTGTCTAACAATTTAAGTGAATGTTATGCTGGACAGCAAAGCTAATACTAATTCAAATGTTTTCAAATGGGTGGGCTAAAAGCAGACTACACATAGCCCGTCCAATTCAGAGCTAAAGTGGCTACAGACCATTTCATGAAATGACACAACTGGCAGATATTGACATTGCGAAAATGATGGAATATTAACCATATCATGTGCTACATTGCCAAAAACTACAATTAATCAGTTTTGTCTTTTGACTAAAAGTGGGCTACAAATAGCCGGTCTGTAGGCTATAGGAGCTAAATGGTGGCTACACACAGCCTACGCATAGAACATGTTAAAGAAATGAAACCGAAAACCTTGTAATCACGGTTGACTTTGCTTACATGATGGAATATCATACATCTCACAAGTTATTTGGGCTAAAATTACATGTAACCAAATTCAAGGTTATTTTGGTTAAAAGTGGGCTACTCATAGCCGGACTATATCGGGTCTATAGTTAATCTAGACGGTGAAATGACGGCTATTGCTTGCTGGGGACACGCACCACAGCAACACGTCATGGCAACATTTCAGACTGACAGATACGTAAAAGATAAACGGGACATTTGAGCACTTTGTTACTGTTTTGTACGCGCTGTTATATTAATTATAATTCAAATTCTGTTTTATTTGTCACAATATTATTGATGATTGTTGAGAGGGGCACTTTTGATAAATTTTTTTAAATGGCAGGGGCTTGAGCCCCCAAAGCCCTCCCCTCTGCACTTGCCTGGTGTGTGTGTGTGTGCACTCAAAAAAATATTTTGGTCTAAATATAAGTTTTATGTATTTGAATTACATTACAATTTTCCATCCATTTGGACTACATAGTTTTAACATAAACAAGCAAATAAACTTAATGTGATTCATATTTGTCAGTCAAACGTAAATGAAATAGGTAAGTTTTATGTAATGGTACACAGAAAAATGCCCATGATAAATTAACACAGCCTAGTGCACACTACTGAGATAAAGTACCATTGAAGCAGTGTTCAAGTTAATGAGATAATTGAGTGATGATTGAGAGTAATGATGAACACCTGATGATAATGAGCAGAATCACTGATGGAAAGAGAAACACAAGAACTACAACTAACTTCAGCCACAGCCTTAGATGAAATCAACTGAAGATAAAAGAAGACATTAAATATCTGAAGATATCAGTAGATGAGGATTAAACAACTTCACAAACAGCCTTATGAGCTTCACGCATTACTAACCAGACTGACTTTATTTCTGTAATTTCTGTTTTAATGAAAATAATAGTTTCATAGTATGGAAGTCACCATACTGGAGATGAGTGTCTGCTTTAGTTGGGCTCTTGACCCTTATTTTGTTTAGCTTTAGTTTTTCTCTGTCTCCTTTAACTGTGTGTTTATAAAGCACATTTGTTATTTCAAGGGAATCCAAGAGAAAATATTATCAGGTGATGTTGGCTATTTGTTTTGGCCTGAATCACTGCTCTAATTTAGGAAATCAAGGCCAATTTGCTGGTTATAGAGGTAATGTGTTCTTAATTGTGTTGTATTCATAGTATTAGCCATGGGATTATGCAGCACAAGAAACAGGACGGTTGTGTTAATTGAATAATATCCAGATAAAAAAGTGCACAAAAGGTTTTAATCTACGGCATTACTCAGTCACACACAGACATCATGAATCAGCGTTTGAATCTCTACAATGGTGACAATCAAAAAAAATTAAGATAAACAGATCAACTTTGAACATAAAACAAGCAACTAAAATGTCACGACAAAAACAGCAAAAGTAAAAGCAATTAGTCAGTATCAAAGAAAATTTGTCAATTCAGATGCATAATTTATTCATGCCGCAATGCATGCTGGGACACACTTGCGGTTGATTGGTGGTACCCAACATGCACTGCAGCTTGAAGATTTTAATTGATTGTCACCATTGTTGAGATTCATACATTGATTCTTGATGTCTGTGTATATCTAAGCAATGCCATAGATTTAAATCCTGCATATTATTCGAATACCACAACAGTGCTGTAACTCGTGCTGTAGAATCACATGGCAACTATTATGAATAAAACAAAACTATTAACACAGTACCACAATAACCAGAGTATTAGACTCCAAATGAGATCAGCGATTTAGCCACACGATGTCATTAACAATATATAAATAGCCAACATCACCAAATATTCTCTTGGATTCCCTTGCCATAACAAATGTGCTTTATAAGCACACAGTTAAAGGAGCTAGAGAAAAAAGTTAAAGAGTTAAGAGCCCAACTAAAGCAGACACTGATCTCCAGCATGGTGACTTCAAACAAAACTATAAACAGAAAATTACAGAAATAAAGTCAGTCTGGTTAATAATGTGTGAAGCTGGTAAGGCTGTTTGTGGAGTTGTTTAATCCTCTTCTGCCAAGATCTTCAGATGTAATGTCTTCTTTTATCTTCAGTTGATTTCATCTAAGGCTGTGGCTGAAGTCAGTTGTAGTTCTTGTGTTTCTCTTTCCGTCAGTGATTCTGCTCATTATCATCAGGTGTTCATAATTAATTCTCAATCATCACTCAATTATCTCATTAACTTGAACACTGCTTCAATGGTACTTTATCTCAGTAGTGTGCACTAGGCTGTGTTAATTTATCATGGGCATTTTTCTGTGTACCATTACATAAAACTTACCTATTTCATTTACGTTTGACTGACAAATATGAATCACATTAAGTTTATTTGTTTGTTTATGTTAAAACTGTAGTCCAAATGGATGGAAAATTGTAATGTAATTCAAATACATAAAACTTATATTTAGACCAAAATATTTTTTTGAGTGTGTGTCCTGTCACAAAATGCGGCGAAAACTCCTACACGACGATAATAGTTAGATTAAGGTGTGTACATGTCTACAATGCACTTCGATAATGCGACTAAAATAGGCATACTCCACATGTCTTAATTCGATTTTTGTTAAATTTGAGTATGGCTCGAATTAAACAAAAGGTACACCTTAAGGTATAACTTAAAGGTGCCCTAGAATGAAAAATTGAATGAACCTTGCCATAGTTAAATAACAGGAGTTCAGTACATGTAAATCACATGACGTTTTATGACGTCTGTTTTTGACGTGTTCTAAAAATTAGTTAAAATGTGCCCATTGTGGACATATTTTCCATTTGTAATTGCAAAGCAACTCACAGACAGTGTGTGTTTGTCCAGAAATCATGAAAATAAAAGAAACTTAGCTCACACCTTTAGACACTTTAGACAACTTAGCATCTGTAGTTCACACATCTTTGGATCATGAGAGAATCGTGGGATTCAATCCAGGATCTTCTTGCTGTGAGGAGACAGTGTTTCCCACTGAGACACTGGTGCTGCCCTTAATCACAGACATAAGAGACACTTTGACTATTCCTTTCAGACGTCTACAGAAGCTCTTACTGAGAATTAACAGATGTTTAGATGTTGATTTCATTTGAAGTCACCATTGTGGTGGGAAGCATTTGCTTTAGTTGGGCTCTTGGTCCCTGTATTTGTGTGAGCTCTTCTTTGGCTGCTGTAACTGTGTGTGTGAAACACAGTAGTTGTGGCTGAGAAAGCAAAGATAAAGGGACATCAGGTGTTGTCAGCTCCTTGTTGATGACTAAACTTTTGAAAAGTGAGCATCTGATGTTGTTTTGTATTTTAGTTTTGTGTGCTTGTTTGGCAAATAGTCATTCATTATATCCACTATAACCTCATGAATCTACTGTATTGGCACCAAAAGCATTAAAATTATCATTTATCCTGAAGGATGTATATTTAAATATTCTTAAAAAAAAAATTTGCCCTCAGTCAAAACGATTTGGCAGACAACAAATGATAGATTCATGAGAGCAAGACGAACCACTACAGGATATCAGAGCCAGCAGCAAACGTCAGAAGGACAGAATCAGCATATGAATCTCAACAATGGCCATGAGTTTTATAGAGTTTTATAGCAGAGTGGTGTTTTATGACATATTTCTCCTGGAGTGCCAATTCTCTGCGGACGCGCGAATGCATTCAAAGTGTTCGCGCGTGAAACTACACGCGGTAGACGCGATTTTGACGCTCAATTCGCGTTTGGTGTGAACGCAGCATTAGGGTACTATTATACCATTGTTTATCTCTACTTAGAGCAGGGGTAGGTTTAGCCCCAATCCCGAAAGACGTCTATACCGATGGACGCGATTCCGCCTCATTCGTTTGAAGCGAATTCACGTCTGACGCCCGAGTTGAAAAATCTGAACTTTGGCGTCAATTCGCGCCGCGTTAACCAATCACGAGCCTGCTTGCTGCTGTCACGTGGTAAAGTGACGTGATGAGAAACCCTGCATAATTTAAAAATACTACTGTGTCACAAAATGAGGTTTTAGACTTTTTCAGGTGAGAATGTAGTTGTTTAAAGCTCAAATCTGTGGTTTATTTATAAAGAGAGCACCTATTTATTTATTTTTATATTATTGCGTTTTTGGAGTTGTGAGATCCAGGCGATCACCGGGCACTCAGCACTCATTAACCCCGGCGAGAGCAGCCTTTCCTCAGCTAGTCCTTCTGACGTTTGCCGCTGGCTCTGATGTCCTGTAGTGGTTCGTCTTGAGTGGATCTAACGGGCGATCTTTGATGTCATGAATCTATAATTTGTTGTCTGTCTAA
Organism: Gobio gobio; assembly: GCF_949357685.1. NCBI lineage: Eukaryota > Metazoa > Chordata > Actinopteri > Cypriniformes > Gobionidae > Gobio > Gobio gobio. Next base: position 15,577,755 of record NC_137107.1, on the reverse strand, counting down.
TCGTTTTGACTGAGGGCAAAGAGAAGTTTCATAACTTTATTTTTTAAGGATTTCTAAATATACATGCAGAGAAGAAGATTTTTAATGAAAATGAAAAGAGACAGAGTGGTGTTTTATGATATATTTCTCCTGGAGAGCATTGAACGCACGTCTATTTCGCTTCAAACGCTCAATTTATACGCGCGTCCAATTCACTGTGTACGCGCAAATGGATTCAAAATGTTCAAGCGTCCAACTAGACGCGGTAGACCGAACTTGCCTACCCCTGCTCTAAGTAGAAGAAAACAATGGTTTAATTGTACCCTAAGGACCAATTGTGTACCTTTAAAGGTACAGTTATACGTTTTGTTCACCAAGGAACAAAATTGTACCTGGACTGTACCTTTTTTTCTGAGAGTGTTGGCATTTTTATAGAACAGAAAGAAATTCACAAATGCATCACAGACTAGTTATATTAGTGATTCAGTACTAGTCAGTCAAACTTCACGGAATTGTTTTTAGTTTTGACTTGTTTTTTTAATTCAACATCCATTACTGAAAATTACATTTACTTTCAATGGTTAAAATGAGAGAGGGTCACAAACCAGTGGATCAAGACAAATCAATCATTCAAAGCTTGTCAGATGAAACCGCATATATAGAAACAAACGTTCACCAAAAAAATTGATTGGAATGGAATTGATTCTAATCTAGAACATTCAGCTACTACTACTGTATCAAACAACATGAAGACAATCAGAAGAGATGAACGTCATTTAATAGAAGGAAATTAAACGTAATGTAATATACAAATTTGCAGGAAAAATCTGCCGTAAGCTCACATAGAAAAACAAAGAATTATTCAGAAGACGAGACCGATCAAAATTAAATAATAAAAAAATAAAAATCAGCAAGAATTTATTTTCTACCAAATCATCATTGGCCAAAAGTCTACTATAGAGTTATATAACTGTGTTGTATACAATGTCAAAACCATTTTATTACATAAAAAGGAACAAACATACATTCATAAATAAACCCCATTCAAACTAAACTACCCCATGACCAAACTTGACTGCTTTCAATATATTTCCATTTACACTTGAGTTTCTAACATCATTGAACAGCACAAACATTTAAATGGACTAAACCCACCATTGTTTCACAGGTGCTTTCGCTCACTTAGACAACAATGCTTTTTCTTATGAGTCAGTAGATTAGAGGAGCAGGTGAAACTCTTCCCACATGAGCACTGGTGCGGCCTCTCACCAGTATGAAGTCTCTCGTGAGCTTTTAAGGTTGTTGAGTGAGAGAAACACTTTCCACAGTGTAAGCACTTGTACGGTTTCTCTCCAGTATGAATTCTCTGGTGTCTTTTTATGTTACTCAATGTACTAAAGCTCTTCCCGCAGTCAAAGCACACATGTGGTCTCACACCAGTATGAATCGTCTGGTGAACTTGTAAACTTTTCAGTAGGGAAAAACTCTTTCCACAAAAAGAGCAAACATGAGGCTTCACACCAGCATGAACCTTAAGGTGTTCTCTTAAGTTTTGGTCAAAAACAAATGTTTTATCACACTGATCACAGCTGAATGATCTCACTCCAGAGTGACAGCGCAGATGATTTTTGAGAGTGATTTTGGATGTGAAACTCTTTCCACACTCAATGCATGTGAACGGTCTTTCTCCAGTGTGAACTTGTAGGTGCCTATTCAAGTGTCCTTTCAGAACAAAACTCTTTCCACACTGAGTGCATGTATAAGGTCTCTCTCCAGTGTGAAATCTCATGTGTCTCTTTAGGTTTGATTTATCTGTGAAACTCTTTCCACACAGAGTACAGATGAAAGAATCTTTTTTACCAGTTTTTTTAGCCCTTTTCGGTGTCAAATACTTTTCAGTCTGTGAAATTCTGTTTCCATCTTCATTTGTGAAATCATGCTGTTTGTCTTCATTCACTTCCATCGGGTCTAAAAATCAACAAATTAAATTTCCATAATTTAAATACAGAACAAACAAAAACAAAAAATAAAGTATAGCACAAACCTAGTTTGCTACCGAGTCTACTAGCATCTAGTTTTAGATGTATTGTTATATGTCAGTTTTAATCGTAAAGTTCCTCATCAGTCTTTAAAGAGAATGAAGGAAAACACCAACCTGTTTGTTCCTCTGTATCTTCATATTTTATTCTGCAAGTTTCTTCCTCAAATTCCATTTTTACAATAATGTCAGTAGTTTCTCCTGGAGTAATTCCTCCTGCTTGCTGCTTCTTCACCTGGGGGAAGATGGTAATATTCCCCAGCATTTAAACTCTCATGAACGGCTGTGGGAGAGTCTTCACTGACCGAGGGTGTGAATTGTGGCCGCTGTTGCTCATTTAGCAGATGCTCATCACATTACAATCACTCTCAATTATACAGGTGTAAGTGTTTGGCTCACATAATTGTTTAGAAACAATTAAGTTATTTCCGTTTCAAATTCATCTAACTGCTTTTTGTAACGCGTTTGAATTATATATTTATTTTATGCTAGAACAAACAAACACTCTTGAACTCAAATGTCTTTGTTATATGGTATGTCTGAAATCATGTAACGTTATCTCAGTTGCTCATATTGTGTTACACCTTGTGTACCAGGTTTCATTCATTCATTACATAAAGATATCGATCGACACACAATTCATAACCTTCACAAATTATAATGTGGACAACCAGTCAGTACCATCTTAAATTTCACACGCATAATCTACAACGGTTCATTTAAAAACGACTAATCATTCCTTTTTCAAACTCTGAATTGGATTAATACAGTAAACATTCACGTTTTGATATACCAAACATTTGGATTTATATTTTATCTGATAAATAATACAATAGATGTACTTACAGTGAGAAACACAACAGATTTGCAGCAGCATGAACGGCTTTTAATCCCCTCACATGCATTGCACTCGTGAACGTTTTTGTCCTCCTGTCTCCTGGCACGGGACAGTGTTGCCACCTTGTGGACAAACTAATTACTGCAAAAAAAATCGACGCTTATACCTTAGCGCAGTGGTTCTCCACTGGTTTGGCCATGGTACCCACATTTCCCCATGATCATAAAGCCACGATCCCCTTTGTATATGGGTAGTTGCAAACTTACAAACAAGCAGTAAAAAAGTGGTGTTTTTTTTAAATACCACTTTTGAAGGAAAAAAAATGCATATTATGTAGTGTGAAGTCTGATGTTTGAGAAAATATAAGGGGTCACTAACTTTGTCAATTCTTTCACTGACACATAGAGTTTCATACATAAATAATCACAAAAACAATAATCATACAAAACAATATAATACTCAATGATAACAATACAAAAGTACTCTGAGTTTCTCTAGTTTACCTATATTTTGCAGATCATTACAAGCCCAGGGAGCATAAAAAGAAAAGGCATGTTTTTCAAATTCCGAGTATACCTTTGGAACTTTTAATCGAATGTGCGATAGGGATCTAGTACTAGGGATGGGCATTTCAAGCAAAAATGATATTCGAAGATCGCTGGGAATTATTCGATTTTTATTCGAAAATCGCAACTCCTCCCCCGCATGCACGCATGTATAGGCTACACACATAAACAGAGAGAGGGAGAGAGAGACCATTCACACTCTCAATCTGTATGATAACAAACTGTTTAATTCATTAGGGAATAGGCTATATCAACTCAAGCCATATTATTGTAACATGCTGAAACATATGACTGTAATGTGTCATCGCCCCAAGTTACCTGATAAATGCCACAAGTCTACAGCGTGCGCGTGAGACGATGTGTTATTCTTCTGTTGTCTCAGGGCGTTTTTACTCTGGCATTTTTGTTCGGAATGGGGCACGGTTAGCATGAAAAATTGCTAATGTGAAAGCTTACCTACAGAGCTTGGTGTGCACTGAGGTGCCGAACCCGAGAACACACAACCGGAGTTCGGTTGCTCTCGGAGCTGAGCCGTGATTCACGTGAATGTGCAAACAACACTCGGGTGCACACTTGTTGTGGAAGAAAGTAACCAGCGCATGCGTTTTAGCCGATTACAATGTCATTAGTTCAATAACATACACGTAAGTGATGATAGTGTTGATGATTTAGCTGAGATACGATTGCGAGAGTGAGCCTGTAGTGTATTCGCGCATAGAGTGCAATCAGGGCAGCAAATGAGTGGCAATTCATCGTTATTTTTGAACGATAATCGCACATACTATTCGATATTCTATAATTAAATAACTAATCGAATATTCGAAAATCCCGACCCATCCCTATCTAGTACAATAACAATTTTTTATACAAAGTTAAATGATTTGAAATATAAGAAGGCAATTTACCTAGAAGTGCCTTAGCAATGAACATATACATATGCAATTTACTCCTATGATGCAAAGATTCATATAGATTCATATAGAATGCATTGATGAGTACGTGAGTTTGCACCACTAACAAAGCGTAACGCTGCATGATAAACTGAATCCAGTTTCCTTAATAAAGATGAAGCCGGCAGGCACAGTATACCCAATACATACCCAGCAGGCACAGTACATCAATGTGACGTCAGAAAGACGTTGGACTCCAACTAATCCAACGTCAGTCAGACGTCATATTTTGGTTGAAAATGAAAATCGGGTTGACGTCTAAAACCAACGTTGGTTTGACATCAAGCTCCAACGTCAGACAGACGTTGCATTTTGGTTGGAATAAGCACCGCACTGTAAAAAAAAAAAAACATATAAAAAAGGGTGAAATGTATGGCAGCACATTAAATCTCTGAAGATCTCAGCAGAGGAGCATTAAACACCTCCACAAACAGCATTACCAGCTTCACACATTACTAACCAGACTGACTTTATTTCTGTTATACGTCTACACAAGCTCTTATTGAGAATTAACAGTGGTTTAAATGTTGATGTTTTATTGAAAATTATAGTTTAGTTTGAAGACACCATTATGGTGATCCGTGTTTACTTTAGTTGGGTAGTTTGACTTGACTTTATTAACATGAGTTTTTCTCTGGCTGCTGTAGCTGTGTTTGTTATGGAAAGAAGCGCAAGAGAAAATGTGATCAGATGATACAGTTACAGCACCCAGATTGCATTGTGACATTGTGTCAATGTTGAAGTTCCATCAGAATCATCAATTTGGTTGAGGTTGAAATGTCAATGCTAAATAATATTGGATCAATGTTGAAAATTCGATGCAAAATAAATAGTGGACCAATGTTGAAAATGCAATGTTAAATAATATTGGATCAATGTTGATAATTCCATGCATTTCAGTGTTGAAAAGACAAACATTGAATCAATGTTGATTTTGGTCAGCTTAATTCTCCACTGGTGAGGCTTACTCAATCTATCTGTCCCATTATTCAACATGTTAAAGCAAATCCAAATCAATTGGGTACATTTCTGTGAAATGTGAGCACATTCATTCTCCTCAAAGGATGAATCTCCGCCAACAAGTCTGTGGATTAACAAAGAACTCCTACCATAAATTTAACTCAATGGGACGAACCAGTTGATTATTATTAGTAGGCATATTGTTAATATTACTGTTTTAATTATTGTTTTAAAATCGCCTCCATCATGGAAAACATCTCCAATCCTCTAGTGTTTTCGGCTAGCTAGCACATGCAGATAGATTAATGACTGTCACAGAGTCCTTAATTCTTGTGGTCATCCAGTTATATAAATCATAGCCTGTTTTAAATTTATAAAATGTAGGCTATTATTATTATTTACATCGTGTATAATTTATATACATTTAATTATTTATCTAAAGAATACAGGGTTAATAAAGAATTTTGAATATTTTCCCCTACCGATCGAATGCGCCACAATCCAATCCAGTAGGTGGAGGTAATGCACATTCAGATCAAAGCGTGGCTTAACAGACTTCAAGCACAAAAAAGACAGAGACAGCACAGCAACAGTGTTTTTTAGAGGTAAGTACAAAAAGATTAATACAATTCATCTCAATTTTCATTTCATGTTTTCATTTATCTTTATTTCTTACAACTTGTATGCTTCTCCTGGGCGAGTCAGAGTGAACTGCAACGTTAATAGAGTCACGTGAATGCCCTCCGTACACAACTAACGCCAAGGATATTCTTTAATACATTGAATTTCAGTTTGTTTTTCACCAAACCAAACCCTATCATATTTTTTTATTAATCTTTATTTCTTAAGCTGGGCATACACGGTGCAATTTTTGTCCGATTTCGAGCCGAATTCTGACTCGTGCAACTCTTATTTGGGTCGGGACGATTTTCTGCTTTGTCGTACGTCGTTTGTTGTGAGGTGTTTGTGTGATTTTAGAATCAAAATGATTAATCTGTGCGTGCAACGAGTAAGATGTGCATTTGTGGATCCAGTGCATTCATTGACTCGTTTGTGAGTGGATCCTATTTGATTCATATGAGTTAATGAATGCATGCGCGGCACCGGATGCACAAATGCACATCTTACTCGTTGCACGCACAGATTCTGACCAACATTAATAGAAAATCGAAGTTTTGCATTCACAATTATGTCTATTTGTACAAAATGCTGCACATTCATGCAATTCTGTATTTAGCACACATAACACACTGGTGCTGCCCTTAATCACAGACATAAGACACACTTTGACTATTTCTGTCAGACGTCTACAGAAGCTCTTACTGAGAATTAACAGAGGTTTAGATGTTGATGTTTATGTTTCATTTGAAGTCACCATTGTGGTGGGAAGCGTTTGCTTTAGTTGGGCTCTTGGTCCCCGCACTTGAGGTAGCTTTTCTTTGGCTGCTGTAAATGTGTGTGTGAAACACAATAGTTGTGGCTGAGAAAGCAAAGACAAAGCGACTTTAGGTGTTGTTAACTCCTTGTTGATGATTAAATCATCAGAACGTGAGCATCTGATGTTGTATTTTAAGTTTTGTGTTCTTTTTTGGCAAATAGTCATTTATTATATCCACTATAAGCTTGTCAATCTACTGTATTGGCACCAAAAGCAATAAAACGATAATTTGTTCTGAATGATAAATTAATATACATTAAATAAAAGATGGTTTGCAGTATGTGCACACAACGTTTTGAGCAAATATTTCACATAGTCACACACAGATATCAAGATTTTGCATATGATTCACAACAACGGTGACAATCAAAACAAAAAACGCTTCATGCTGCAATGCATGATGGGTAGCTTCATAGTACAAAACTCATGCTTGATTGTCACCGTTGTTGTGAATCATATGCAAAATCTTGATGTCTGTGTGTGACTATGTGAAATATTTGCTCAAAATGTTGTGTGCACATACTGTTTTATCATCCTTCAGGATAAATGATAATTTTTATACTATTGGTGCCAATACAGTGGGTTCACAAGGTTATTGTGGTTATAACAAATTACTATTTGCCAAACAAGCACACAAAACTTTGAAACAAACATCAGATGCTCACTTTCCATAAGTTTAGTCATCAACAAGGAGCTGACAACACCTGATGTCACTTTATCTTTGCTTTCTCAGCCACAACTATTGTGCTTCAGCTTCACACACACAGTTACAGCAGCCAAAGAAAAGCTAACATAAAAACAGGGACCAAGAGCCCAACTAAAGCAAACGCTTCCCACCACAATGGTGACTTCAAATGAAACAAAAATATCAACATCTAAACCTCTGTTAATTCTGAGTAAGAGCTTCTGTAGATGTCTGACAGAAATAGTCAAAGTGTGTCTTATTTCTGTGATTAAGGGCAGCACCAGTGTCTCAGTGGGAAACACTGTCTCCTCACAGCAAGAAGATCCTGGATTGAATCCCACGATTCTCTCACGATCCAAAGATGTGTGATTTACAGATGCTAAGTTGTCTAAAGTGTCTAAGGTGTGAGCTAAGTTTCTTTTATTTTCATGATTTCTGGACAAACACACACTGTCTGTGAGTTGCTTTGCAATTACAAATGGAAAATATGTCCACAATTTGAACTAGTTTTTAACCTTGAGGTTCCATGAACGTCTATATCGGACGTGCAGAACACGTCAAAAACAGACGTCATAAAAACTTTCATTCTGGCTCCTCAGTGGACGTCTTTTCAACGTACACCTCTAGGAGCAAAGACATTGAAAAGACGTCTTTTGGACATAACTTTGCTCAGTGGGACATTTCAAGTTTCACTTCATTTTGTAATACATTTGTAATGTATAATTAATCACATTTCCAAATATTTACTAACTTCTTGTTGTTTTAGGTGCATTACAAGTGAATGCTGATAAAAAGGAAGCATCAGAGTTCATCTTTGCTGGGACGGTGCACAAATGGCTCCGTTACACCCCTGAAAGGCTTGGGGGCATTGCTCGTGGTGGAAACCCCTGAGTTTAGAGTATTCAGAGTATTTCATTCTTTCTTCTACCTTTTTTCTTTTAGTAGTACAGTCCCATTTCTGTCTTTATTGACGAGTTTCCATTTGTATTTACTTCCGTTTTGCCAGGTTGTCATGTTTTTCACTTGTGTTATAAATTCAGATGTAATTGTTTTAAGTCAATGTGAGATTTCCTGTTGAAACTGTGGGGGCATAAATAAATACATTTGCATGTAAACTGAAGGATGTTGTTTACTTTGAGTGACTTTTTGATACAAAATCATATCAATTGCTGCCATACATGAAAATGAACTGGCATAGAATCCTGCTGTACATAAAGCAAGATTGATTTATAGTGTTTCTATGTTGATTCAGTGTTAAATAAGTGATTTAATTGTAGCTGAAAAAATATTGATTTTAAGCCCATCTTGATCTATTTTTCATAATTGAAATAACATTATTTCAGGGTGCAAACCTGTTAAATTTCAACATTGATTCAATGATATTTTAGTTGATGCATTAACATTGATTCAACGATGATTCAGTGTTGGTCTGCTATCTGGGTACTCTTTCATTTATGACCTCATTATTATCAATCATCAGGGATCTGATGCTATTTTTTTTTTGTCTTCTTTTTTCAAGACCACAGAAATACAATTAATTTTTTTCCCCCTCCTCAATCCACTTAGCTCTGGATCTAATAAACGCCCCTTGGGCCTTACGACTGTAAATTTCATCTAGTTTAGGTTGGAGGCTTAATATCTTCTGTTTATCGTCTTCAGTTGGGTTTGGTTTATTGCAGTACATATTTAACTGATTAATAATGTCTACTTGTTGTTTTTCACTATCCTTTTTAAGCATTTTACTGAATGAGATGGTAAATTGGCGTATTTTATATTTTAGGAATTCCCATTTTTTGGTAGCAGTTGTTAGCTCCTCAGAATTGGCATATTCTTTCACTAATAATTGGATTTTTTGGCAGTAGTCATTATTTTTGAGCAGACTGCACTGTTATCCCTGAAATTGTTTTAATTCAAATTATTTAGGTACAATAAACATAAACTCCAACAGATTTGTTCAATGACTAAATGTTTTTCGTTTGTTGTACGATTTGCAAGATTTTTTTCATTCTATTTAATTGTTTAAATTAAATGTACTTAAAGAAGCCTATTTTAGTCGGTTGTCAATACAACGCAATACAAGGAAGATGCTGATTGGCTCTTTGAACTGAAGTCAGGCATGGATGCAGCTGCACGCAGTTTTATCAACGTTTGCTGCAGTATAGGCCTTGTAACTTTACATTTTGGTCTCAAACAGCTAATACATTATTAATCCCTAATAAATTAGATGTATAACAGTTAGCCAGTAAAACAAAATGTAAGTTTAGGCTGTGTTTACACTCAAAAAATTATTTTACGATACTGTTGACTTTATTTAAACAATTTATTTTGTTTAAGGTTTTCATTTTGAAATAACTAAATAAATCAACTGAAGATAAAAGAAGACATTACATTTCTGATGATCTCAGCAGAGGAGGATTAAACAACTCCACACACAGCATTACCAGCTTCACACATTACTAACCAGACTGACATTATTTCTGTCTTACCATGATGGTGATGAGTGTTTGTTTTAGTTGGCCATTGGCTCTTTAACATTAGTTTTTCTTTTTTTCTTTGGCTGCTTTAACTGTGTGTTTAAAAAAACACTTTAGTTATGCCAAGACAAGCCAAAGAGAAAATGTGATCAGGTGACTTTGCCTTATTGATGATGATGACATCATCATGTAGAGACTGAATCACTAATCTCATTCACACTAAAATGTTCTGGTTATAGAGGTAATGTGTTATCAATTTTGTGTTTACGTGATGTTATTAATGTTATTCTATAGCACGAGATCCAGCACTGTTATGTTAATTGAATAATATTCAAGATTTTAAAACCATGTAGTGCTCAAAAGGTTTAAATCTACGGCATTATTTATACACATGCAGACATCAAGAATCTGCGTATGAATCTCAACAATGGTGACAATGAAAAGCTTCATGCTGCAGTGCATGCTGGGTACCACCAATCAAAACTCCCCCATGGGTCCCAGCATGCATTGCGGCAAGAGCCCAACTAAAACGAACACTCATCTGCATCATGGTGACCTAAAATTTAAGTTAGTTTGTTAGTTCAATTAACTAAAAGTTTTTAATTAAATGCTGTTGAAATCTTAAGTACATTAAACTGGAAATGTTTTGTTTTTTCAACAAGACAAAATTAACTTTTTTAGGGCAACGAGTTTCCATAAATTTTTTAGGTTCAATCAACCTGTATAGGCTTACAGTGTGGAATTGAACTTCCAATATGTGTGTGTGTGGACATTGTTATCATTGGGTTTGATCTGTAGTAGAATAACACTATGATCTGTTAGTGGTGCAGCAGAAATATCAGAACTAAAATTATAGACTAGCAAATCATTTGCAATTAACCAGTGATCAATTCTGGATTTATATTTGTGGCTTGAACTAAACCAGGAGTATTTAGATATTTCTGGGTTTAAGTGTCTCCAAGCATCAACCAAATTGTGTTTTTCGCAGAAGTTCATGAATATGGTGTTTGGATGACTTACAGAGTATCTACAAGGGTATTTATCAAGAAATTCATCATGAACTAGGTTTAGGTCGCCACCAATGATAATGTTATCAGTCGAGTGTGTTAATTTAAGATTGTCTAACTCTAAACCAATTTGCTCAAGTAGGTTTCGGTTTTGTCTACTGATGTTATATCCATAAATATTGACTAAAATAAATTTCAGACCATCTATGTTTATAATAAGAATCAACCAGTGACCAAAATCATCTGCCATATGGGACACAATATGACCTTTAAAATTATTTAGGAGGATGGCAACACCTGCTGATCTTGAAGTGCCATGGCTAAAGTAAACTTCATCTCCCCATTGTTTAGACCAAAATATAACATCATCAACCTTAGAATGCGTTTCCTGCAAAAAAATTATATTTGATTTCTTCCCTTTACAAAATAAAAAAATACTTTTTCTTTTTGTCATGTCTCTTAAACCCCTTGCATTAACAGAAATTAATGAAATGTTACTCTTTAAACTGAACATAGAAAAATAAAAATAAATATTAATAAAAAAATATATATATAAAAATCTAGAACAAAGGATTACTGAACTTTTTACTGACTTTACTGATTACTGAAACAACAGTAGAAGACCCTGGACAGTTGTGACTATGGTGAGAGTCTGTCCATTAATGAAAGCATCTGGAGTCAAAAAAAAACCCTGGACAGTTGTGACTATGGTGAGAGTCTGTCCATTAATGAAAGCATCTGGAGTCAAAAAAAACCCTGGACAGTTGTGACTACTGTCTATGGTGAGACTCTTTGACCATTAATGAAAGCATGAGGGCCCCGGAACACTGTCTTTAGACCTGCCTTCCTTGCTTGTTCAACTTTTGGCCATACAGCACTCCGTGCCTCTCTGTCTTCCTTGGTGAGGTCTTCTGCGAAGCGGATGTTGAGATCCTTGCAGACGCGGTGAAGTTTGGTAATCCGCCAGAGTTCGTCCCTGAAGTGGCGTCCTGTGAACTGCATGATTATTTGACGAGGGCGGTTGGTGTTACTCGGCCCCAGTCGGTGCACCGAATCCAGGATGAAATCCATCTTCTCCCTCCAGTGTGGCGCAATCTTCCCGATGATATCAGAAATGATTTGTCGTGTGTTTTCGTCTTTTTCCTCCTGTAATCCATTTAAACGCAGGTTCCATCTTCTCTTATAACGCTCCAACTCTACAGCTCTTTTTCCCACTTCTGTTACTTTTTTCTCCAGATCCGTGTTCTCCTCTTTCAGTTGTTTCACCTCGGCGTGCAGTTTTTGGCACTGTTCTTTACAATCTTTGATCTCGGCAGAGTTAAACTCTACCGCTTTCGCGATGTTTGCTATGGTCAGCGTGTTCTGCTTTAGCTCCGCTTTGAAGTCCTGCATCATGTTTTGAAGAGTTCCGATAGCAGCCAATATCGCAGCGTTAGAGGCGTCTTCAACATGGGCGCCAGCAGTCATAACTTCCTCTGGTTTGGACTTTTTCTGTGGTGCTGGTGTTTTGGAAGGGGATGTTAAGGTGTTTTTAGTACCTCTGATGTTAGTTTCCATCCTTTCTGGTCCACCATAGTCGTGTTCTTGGAGAGCTTTCAATTTAGCATTAGCTTTCGTGCTAGACATGTTATGGTCTGCAATATCGTCCTCCAGGAGGTGCGCAGGGTCGTTTACAAGATTCTGAATTATTATGATGAGTTCCCTTTCGTTCAGTCACTACGACGTACGTTAGTGACTAACGAATGGGGGTTTCGCATAGAAGCCAATTACCTTCGAGGTGTTTAACAGCGCCCAATGGCGTGCCAATGCCATGGGCATGGAGATTTTGCATGCGTAACTCCGCCCCACCGCGTGGGTATATAAGGAAGTACGCTGGCAACATCGCATTATGTTTCTGCTTTGGAGCCAAGAGTATCTCTTCACTCCTTCAAGCCTACAACTGAGTCTTTGTCAAGCCTTCGAGACGAGCAGCTTTCCAGAGGCGTTGGATCTACGGCGCGTTCCAGTGATCGCATACTGCCTGCCTGCTGATTTGCGCAGTGGTCCGTCTGACAGCTGGTGTGTGGTCCCTGGGCGCTTCGGCGTCTCTGCGAAGCTTTCCTCTCCTAAAAGAGCTTACACTTGGCACGTCCTTTTCAGGATGTCTCGCCCGTGTACTTCTGGGTGTGGCCGGTCGTTGACTTCCTTTGATGGGCACGATCTCTGCTTGGTGTGCTTGGGCGTTCAGCATGCTCAAGCAGCGTTCGTGGATGAGTCATGTTCCCACTGCGGGAACATGACCATCGCGGTTCTGCGGTCGAGACTCAAGGATCTTCGTAATGAAGTGAGAGTCCCCTCAACCACACCCCGATCTACCGTACCCCCCGTGGTCGGTACTTCCGCTGGTGGTCAGGGTGACCTGAGGGTTACGGTGTGGAACAAAGCCCCGACGCTCATGCCTCGGGCCACACCCCCCTCTAGCGTTCCGCAACCCGTGAGCGTTCAGGCTGAAATCGCGGGGCCAGCTCCGGCTCCCCCGCGCATTTCGTTTGCCGCTCCAGAGGATGATGCGATGTCGGTCACCGCATCACAAGGTGGGCTCGAGTCCTCTGAGGATGATGACTCGGCTGTGCTGCCGCCTTCGGGCGCGCCAGCATTGCCCGAGTCGGACCCAGAGCTGACAGCCATGCTGTCTCGGGCAGCCGCAAGTCTAGGGATAGAGTGGAACACTCCGCCCTGTCCCGAACGCTCGCGGCTCGATGATTGGTTTTTGGGAGCCCGCGCTGACTCACGTCAGTCCCCGCCCTCAATACCTTTCTTTCCCGAGCTGCATGAGGAGATTGCCCGGTCCTGGAAGTCCCCGTTGTCTTCCCGTGACAGGTCTACAATCTCCTCCGCCTTCTCCATCCTTGATGGGGCCGCGGCCAAAGGGTACACTGGGGTCCCCCAGGTTGAACGTTCTGTTGCGATGCAACTGTGTCCTCAGAGCGCTTCGACCTGGCGTGGCGACCCTAAGCACCCCTCCAAAGCCTGTCGATTCACATCAACCTTGGTGGCGAAATCGCACAGAGCTGCGGGGCAGGCTGCCGCCTCTTTGCATGCCATGGCGATCCTTCAGGTCTACCAGGCCAGGATCCTCAAGGACATGCACGAGGGTGGAGTTGATCCAGGGCTCTTAAATGAGCTGCGTGCCGCCACCGACCTCGCTCTCCGGGCGACGAAGGTGACCGCACGCTCCCTGGGTCAAGTGATGTCCACAAATGTGGTCCAGGAGCGACATTTGTGGCTAAACCTGGCTGATATGCGGGACACCGAGCGAACACGCTTCCTCGATGCCCCCGTATCCCAGGCTGGCCTCTTCGGCGGAGCGGTTGAAAACTTCGCCCAACAGTTTTCAACCGCCCAGAAGCAGACTGAGGCTCTAAAACATGCCCCGGCGGCCAGCTGCTGCCTCCACACAGCCGCCGGCACAGTCGCCTCAGCCTGCTCGCCGCCGAGGACGCCCTCCTAAGGCTCCCGCCCCTCCCACCCGGTCCAAGCAGCAGCCTTCACCCGGGCCGGGTCGCGGAGGAAGCCGTAGGAAGGCGTCCAAGTCCCCTCAGGCCGCCCCGCGCCCCGCTAAACGCCAGGCCAAGCGGCGCTCCTGAGACGGACGGCTCAGGGATGGGAAATTCTTTCGAGGAGATGGTAGCAGGACCACTCCTTCCCCCGGTGGAGGGCTGGGGGAGAATCCTTTGTTTAGCTGCTGGCCCCCGGGTCAGCAGCACCCTAATCTGGTCAAAGAAAGAATTAACACTCCCATCCCTGAGCCCCCAGAGTTCGGTGATGTCAGTGCGCGCCACCCACGGGTCCCGCCACTCGCATCCCACTCTGTCGCCAGCCCCCTGGCAGAGCAGACCCCGGTGGAACGCGCGTCCTTCCCTGGTCTCCTCTGTCAGGACGCAGCCGTTAACCGCACCCCCACACCGGGACGCCCAACAGCCTCCCTTGTCCGGGTCGGTAACGCTGCATCGCTGCATCGCTGCCCCACACCGGGTAAGTCTGCAGTCCGAATGACCCCGCTGGTGCAGTTCCTGGGAGCCTGGCTTCAGATTCCAGGACTGTCCCGCTGGGTCGTGAAGACAGTCAGGCGCGGCTACGCGATTCAGTTCGCGCAGGTTCCTCCCTGTTTCCGGGGAGTCCGCTTTACTATGGTCGGGGCCAATGCCCCTGTCATGAGAGCGGAGGTTGCCACCCTACTGGCGAAGGGTGCGATCGAACATGTCCCTCCAGCCGAGATGAAGTCCGGGTTTTACAGCCCCTACTTCATTGTACCCAAAAAGACCGGTGGGTTAAGACCAATCCTGGACCTGCGCATCTTGAACCGTTACCTTCACAAGTTTCCGTTCAAGATGTTGACAGCGAAACACCTTTTCGAATGTGTTCGTCCCGGCGATTGGTTTGCAGCGATCGACCTGAAGGACGCCTACTTTCATGTCTCCATCCTACCTCGACACAGACCGTTCCTACGGTTTGCTTTCGAGGGGCGGGCATACCAGTACCCGGTCCTCCCATTCGGGCTATCTCTGTCCCCTCGCGTCTTTACGAAGATTGCCGAGGCAGCCCTTGCGCCCCTACGGCAGCACGGGGTTCGCATCCTGAACCTCGACGACTGGCTCATACTGAGTCACTCTCAAGAGCAGGTTTGCGAACACAGAGATCTGGTTCTCCACCACTTAGCCTGTCTGGGCCTTTGGGTCAACTGGGAGAAGAGCAAACTCTGCCCCCTGCAGAGGATCTCTTTTCTCGGTATGGAGATCGACTCGGTCGCCATGTGCGCGCAGCTTACGAGCGAGCGCGCGCAGTCTCTGCTGACTTGCCTCCGTCAAATCGAGAGCAAGAGTGCGGTTCCACTGAAACATTTTCAGAGGCTCCTGGGGCATATGGCATCTGCAGCCGCGGTAACGCCGCTCGGATTGCTACATATGAGACCGCTTCAGCACTGGCTTCGCGATCGAGTCCCGAGATGGGCATGGCGGTCTGGCACGCTCCGGGTCCAAATAACCCGGGCCTGCTTACAGACACTCACTCCGTGGTCGAACCTCAGTTTTCTACGGACCGGCGTGTCCTTAGAACGAGTTTCCAGGCATGTTGTTGTATCAACGGATGCCTCCTCCACGGGCTGGGGTGCCATGTGCAATGGACAAGCCTTCTGCATGTCAATTGCCTCGAGTTGCTGGCAGTACGGTTCGCCCTGCACTGCTTCCGAGCATTGCTGAGGGGTCAACATGTACTTGTCCGGACAGACAACACGGCCACTGTAGCGTACATCAACCACCAGGGTGGTCTACGCTCCCGCCATATGTCTCAACTTGCCCGCCATCTCGTTTTATGGAGTCAGAAGCACCTGAGGTCCCTTCGTGCTATCCACATCTCGGGAGAACTGAACCGTGCAGCCGACGAGCTCTCACGGATTCAGCCCCTTCCTGGAGAAAGGAGACTCCATCCCCAGACGGTCCAGCTGATTTGGGAACAGTTCGGCGACGCGCAGGTAGATCTGTTTGCCTCCCACGACTCTTCCCACTGCAGCCTGTACTATTCCCTGACCGAGGGCACGCTCGGATGCACTGGCGCACAGCTGGCCCCAGGGCCGACGCTTATATGCGTTTCCCCCAGTGATCCTTCTCGCACGGGTACTGTGCAAGATCAGGGAGGACAAGGAGCAGGTCATGTTGGTCGCCCCATATTGGCACGGCCAGACCTGGTTCTCAGAACTGCTACTCCTTGCGACAGCCCCTCCCTGGCCTATTCCTCTGAGACCGGACCTCCTCTCTCAGAGACGGGGCACCCTATGGCACCCGCGTCCAGCGCTCTGGAAGCTCCACGTGTGGCTTCTGGACGGGATGCGGCAGGTTTGAGTGGCCTGCCACCTACGGTGACCGCCACCATCACTTCCGCTAGGGCAGAGTCTACACGACACCTCTATGCATTGAAGTGGAACCTCTTTGTCACCTGGTGCTCTTCCCGCCAAGAAGACCCCTGGAAATGCCCGATCGGGTTCGTGCTTGAGTTTCTCCAAGAGGGGCTGGAGCGAAGGCTGTCTCCCTCCACCCTCAAAGTTTATGTGGCCGCTATATCTGCCCACCACGATCTCTTGACCTCCCTTTGAGCCTTTGCGGTCGGTCGATATTAAGTTTCTGTCGATGAAGACGGCTCTGCTGACCGCATTGGCCTCTCTTAAGAGGGTCGGGGACCTACAGGCATTTTCGGTTGACGAAGCGTGCCTAGATTTCGGGCCGCCTAACTCTCACGTGACCTTGAGACCCCGGCCTGGATATGTGCCCAAGGTTCCTACCACTCCCTTCAGAGATCAGGTAGTGAACCTGCAAGCGCTGCCTTTGGAGGAGGCAGACCCAGCCTTGGCATTGCTCTGTCCAGTACGCGCTCTCCGCGCTTACGTAGACATGACGCAGCGTTTCAGGACCTCAGACCAGCTCTTTGTCTGTTATGGTGGAGAGTGGAAGGGAAGAGCTCTCTCAAAGCAGAGGTTGTCTCACTGGATAGTGGACACCATTGTTTTGGCTTACCAGCAGCAAGGTCGACCATGTCCCCTTGGTGTGAGGGCACACTCCACCCGGAGTGTGGCCTCCTCTTGGGCTCTAGCGCATGGTGCCTCGCTAACAGACATCTGCAGAGCTGCAGGCTGGGCGACACCCAACACATTCGCCAGATTCTACAATCTCCGAGTGGAGCCAGTGTCCGACTATGTACTCGCCCCCCCGAGGGGCCGGTAATGGACCAGGCTCTGGTGTCTTCGCTTGCTCGCCACTCCACTCCACGGACTGGATACGTGCGATATTCTCCTCAGGTGAGCTCCCCGAGAGCCCTGAGCTCCTCCAGCACTGTCGACGCCGACATCAGTTCAGTCTGCCCTTTCGAGCCCAGACCCTCATGTCCGGCCAGGTGCCCCGTGTGCATGGTTCCCTCCGGCGACCCCCACACGAGTATTTCCACCGTAAGCCTCCTCAGTGAGCAGGTGTCTTTCCCTTGGCAAGCCCCTGCCACCCCTAGGGTTAAAAATCCACCTTCGGCTGGTATTCCCATAGGCAGCCCACAGCGGGTCATATGTGTACTCTCTAAGTCCTCCCCACGGGTAGGCATCTTTGGCATTCCCTCACTGGGATATGCTTCCCAGTGTACCTTGGTAATCCTGTGATAAGTGGGAGTCCTACGGCCTTAAGTGGCGGGATCTCAAACTTACGCAGGGCACTGGACGACAGCTGAGTGGCCCGGTTATATTAGAACCCCCATTCGTTAGTCACTAACGTACGTCGAAGTGCCTGAACAAAAGGGAACGTCTCGGTTACGTATGTAACCCTCGTTCCCTGAGGAGGGAACGGAGACGTACGTTCCTCAGCCACGTCAGCTGTGCTGTTGGAACGCGGAGTTCAGACCTTGGCTCCACAGCAGATACATAATGCGATGTTGCCAGCGTACTTCCTTATATACCCACGTGGTGGGGCGGAGTTACGCATGCAAATTCCGCATGCCCATGGCATTGGCACGCCATTGGGCGCTGTTAAACACCTCGAAGGTAATTGGCTTCTAGGCGAAACCCCCATTCGTTAGTCACTAACGTACGTCTCCGTTCCCTCCTCAGGGAACGAGGGTTACATACGTAACCGAGATGTTCTCTACAGTTCTCTATCTGATATTTCAGGGTTTGGTTAAGTTAAAAGTTAATTCCATTGATTTACAAGGCTTTGCTACTCTGAGCTATTCACAGTGCGTCCGCTCTCTCCGCCATCTTGTCACCGCCCTCCTAACTTACTATACATACTCATTGACTTCCCTTCTGATTCCCATTGCTAGCCAAAGGTTCCATGAAAGGTTTTTTTAAAGTTCCATCCATCCATCTTCTTCCGCTTTATCCAGGGCCGGGTCGCGGGGGCAGCAGTCTAAGCAGAGATGCCCAGACTTCCCTCTCCCTAGACACTTCCTCTAGCTCTTCCGGGGGTACACAGAGGCATTCCCAGGCCAGCTGGAAGACATAGTCCCTCCAGCGTGTCCTAGGTCTTCCCCGGGGCCTCCTCCCGGTTGGACATGCCCGAAACACCTTCCCGGGAAGGCGTTCAGGAGGCATCCGGAACAGATGCCCGAGCCACCTCAGCTGACCCCTCTCGATGTGGAGGAGCAGCGGCTCTACTCCGAGTTCCTCCCGAGTGACTGAGCTCCTCACCCTATCTCTAAGGGAGCGCCCAGCCACCCTGCGGAGAAAACTCATTTCGGCCGCCTGTATCCGGGATCTTGTCCTTTCGGTCATGACCCAAAGCTCATGACCATAGGTGAGAATAGGAACGTAGATTGACCGGTAAATCGAGAGCTTCGCCTTACGGCTTAGCTCTTTCTTCACCACAACAGACTGGTACATCGACCGCATTACTGCAGAAGCTGCACCGATCCGTCTGTCAATCTCCCGTTCCATCCTCCCCTCACTCATGAACAAGACCCCTAGATACTTGAACTCCTCCACTTGAGGCAGGAACTCTCCACCAACCTGAAGAGGGCAAACCACCCTTTTCCGACTGAGGACCATGGCCTCGGATTTGGAGGTGCTGATCCTCATCCCAGCCGCTTCACACTCGGCTGCAAACCGTCCCAGTGCATGCTGACGGTCCTGGTTAGAAGGGGCCAACACGACAACGTCATCCGCAAAGAGCAGAGACGAAACCGCGTGGTCCCCAAACCTGACACCCTCCGGCCCCTGGCTGCGCCTAGAAATTCTGTCCATAAAAATTATGAACAGAACCGGCGACAAAGGGCAGCCCTGCCGGAGTCCAACATGCACCGGGAACAAGTCTGACTTACTGCCGGCAATGCGGACCAAACTCCTGCTTTGGTCGTACAGGGACCGGACAGCCCTTAGCAAAGGACCCCGGACCCCATACTCCCCGAGCACCCTCCACAGGATGCCGCGAGGGACACAGTCGAATGCCTTCTCCAAATCCACAAAACACATGTGGACTGGTTGGGCAAACTCCCATGAACCCTCCAGCACCCTGTAGAGGGTATAGAGCTGGTCCAGTGTTCCACGACCGGGACGAAAACCAGACTGTTCCTCCTGGATCCGAGGTTCTACTATCGGCCGTATTCTCCTCTCCAGTACCCTGGCATAGACTTTCCCGGGGAGGCTGAGAAGTGTGATCCCCCTGTAGTTGGAACACACCCTCCGGTCCCCCTTCTTAAAAAGAGGGACCACCACCCCGGTCTGCCAATTGTTTTTTTTTTTTTTTTTTTTTAAGTTTTCTTTTTTTAATATACATGTTATGGCTGTACAGAAGTCCACATTTGACCTACTGATTATATTTTTGGCCCAAGAGTCCTTAATCACTAACTTAAACACTCATTGACTTCCCCTCTGATTCCCATTACTAGCCAAAAGTTCCACAAAAAGTTTTTTTTTACGTTATGAAAAATTAAACATGAAATGTGTTATGTGTCCAAAAACATGTAATGGCTGTACAGAAGTCCATCGTTGACTTACTGTACACATTCACAGTCCTTAAACACTAACTTACTATACATGCTCATTGACTTCCCTTCTGATTCCCATTACTAGCCAAAAGTTCCATGAAAGGTTTAATTTTTTTTTATTTAATTTTTTTTAAATGTTATGGCTGTACAGGAACCCATATTTGACCTACTGAACATATTTTTGGCCCAAGAGGTCTTAAACACTAAATTACAATATATATTCATTGACTTCCCTTCTGATTCCCATTACTAGCCAAAAGATCCACAAACGATTTTAAAATTTTGAATAAATGTATTAATTTATTTATTTTTTACATGATGGCTGTACAGAAGTCCATATTTGACCTTCTGAACATATTTTTGGTCCAAAAGTCCTTAATCACTAACTAAGGGCGTTTTCACACCTACCTTGTTTGGTCCGGATTTTCGGACTTTTCCGTTTGGTCCGAATCAAAATTACAGGTGTGAAACCTCCCCCCTACCACGGTCCGGACCAAACAGACAAAATTTGGTCCGACGAAAAGAGGTAGTCTCGGTCCGGATCAAACTGAACAAAGGTTCGGTTCGTTTCTAGTCTGAAAGCATTTTCTGTATGGTTCGGACTTTCAGACCATTTACAGGAAGTTCCTGTTTATGTTTAAATATTATAACGTTATTTTTAAATTCAATCTAGGCTACATTGATTATGAAAAGTGAAAATATGCGCAATATGTCAGAAGACAGAAAGTCTGAAATAATTTTGAACGAAATTTTGAATGATTTTGCTTAGAAAGCATTTCTTTAAGGGGAATTTCGTTTTTTATAAATTGTATCTTAATTTTAATCAACGTTTAATCAGATAATTGCCTGGATTTAATAAATAAGAAGCAAATAGTCTATAGCAGACAATAATCGCGGGAGCGATCACATGCTTTGCACATGAACAGGAGCGTGTCTCAAATAAACTGAAACTCAGCAGGCTACTTGCCTCACAAACATGAGAAATATGTGTATATAAAGCTTGAAATGTCCACTTTTAAACGTAACGAATAAAAAATAGTCAAGCAATGCGCACGGTTCAATAGTGACAACCACGATATGCGTCCGTCCGTTCATTCATTCTTGTCAAAGACGATGACGTTAGACGCATGTCCGTTTACAAACCAATCACTGTCCAGATGCCGCCCACATAGATGATGACGAGTGGACGCAAGTACGTCATGTAAAGTTCTAAAGTGCGCTCGCATAATTGCAATGTGAAACCAAACCAAAACTAACCGAATATATAAAAAGTATCAAAACATGAACTTCGGTTCAGACCTTGGTGCGGACTTTCAAGTGTGAAAACGCCCTTAAACACTCATTGACTTCCCCTCTGATTCCCATTACTAGCCAAAAGTTCCACAAAAGTTTTTTTTTTACCTTATGAAAAAATAAACATGAAATGTGTTATGTGTCCAAAAGCGTGTAATGGCTGTACATATGTCCACTGTTGACCTACTGTACACATTCACAGTCCTTAAACACTAACTTACTATACATACTCATTGACTTCCCTTCTGATTCCCATTACAAGCCAAAGGTTCCATGAAAGGTTTTTTTAAAGTTTTTTTTTTTAATATACATGTTATGGCTGTACAGAAGTCCATATTTGACCTACTGAACATATTTTTGGCCCAAGAGTTCTTAAACACTAACTTACAATACATATTCATCGACATCCCTTCTGATTCCCATTACTAGCCAAAAGATCCACAAACAATTTTTAAATGTTTTAATTATTTATTTATTTATTTATTTTTTACATGATGGCTATATAGAAGTCCATATTTGATCTAATAAACACATTTTTGGCCCAAGAGTTCTTAAACACTAACTTACTATACATACTCATTGACTTCCCTTCTGATTCTCATTACTAGCCAAAAGTTCCATGAAAGGTTTAATTTTTTTTTTTTACATGTTATGGCTGTACAGAAACCCATATTTGACCTACTGAACATATTTTTGGCCCAAGAGTTCTTGAACACTAACTTACAATACATACTCATTGACTTCCCTCCTTATTCCCATTACTAGCCAAAATATCCACAAACACTTTTTTAATTTTTAATTAATTAATTTATTTATTTGTTTACATGATGGCCATACAGAAGTCCATATTTTACCTAATGAATACATTTTTGGCCCAAGAGTTCTTAAACACTAACGTACTATACATACTCATTTCAAAACTATAAACAGAAAATTACAGAAATAAAGTCAGTCTGGTTAATAATGTGTGAAGCTGGTAATGCTGTTTGTGGAGTTGTTTAATCCTCTTCTGCCAAGATCTTCAGATTTAATGTCTTCTTTTATCTTCAGTTGATTTCATCTAAGGCTGTGGCTGAAGTCAGTTGTAGTTCTTGTGTTTCTCTTTCCGTCAGTGATTCTGCTCATTATCATCAGGTGTTCATAATTAATTCTCAATCATCACTCAATTATCTCATTAACTTGAACACTGCTTCAATGGTACTTTATCTTAGTAGTGTGCACTAGGCTGGGTTAATTTATCATGGGCATTTTTCTGTGTACCATTACATAAAACTTACCTATTTCATTTACGTTTGACTTTTTTTTTTTTTTTTTTTTATTATTTTATTTTACATGTTATGGCTGTACAGAAGTCCATATTTGACCTACTGAACATATTTTTGGCCCAAGAGTCCTTAATCACTAACGTAAACACTCATTGACTTCCCCTCTGATTCCCATTACTAGCCAAAAGTTCCATGAAAGGTTTAATTTTTTTTATTTAATTTTTTTTAAATGTTATGGCTGTACAGGAACCCATATTTGACCTACTGAACATATTTTTGGCCCAAGAGTCATTAACACTAACTTACTATACATACTCATTGACTTCCGTTCTGATTCCCATTACAAGCCAAAAGTTCCGCAAAAGGTTTTTTAAATGTATTTTTTATTGCATTTTTTATATTGAACTTTTAAATTTTAAATTACTACATTTTTTATTTTATTTTATTTTATTTTATTTTTTATTTTTTTTACTTTTATTTTTTTTTTGTACATGTTATGGCTGTACAGAAGTGCATATTTGACCTACTGAACATATTTTTGGCCCAAGAGTCCTTAATCACTAACTTAAACACTCATTGACTTCCCCTCTGATTCCCATTACTAGCCAAAAGTTCCACAAAAAGTTTTTTTTACGTTATGAAAAATTAAACATGAAATTTGTTATGTGTCCAAAAACGTGTAATGGCTGTACAGAAGTCCATCGTTGACTTACTGAACACATTCACAGTCCTTAAACACTAACTTACACATGCTCATTGACTTCCCTTCTGATTCTTATTACTAGCCAAAAGTTCCATGAAAGGTTTTCATTTTTTTTTTTTACATGCTATGGCTGTACAGAAACCCATATTTGACCTACTGAACATATTTTTGGCCCAAGAGTTTTTAAACACTAACTTACAATACATACTCATTGACTTCCCTCCTTATTCCCATTACTAGCCAAAAGATCCACAAACACTTTTTAAATATTTAATTAATTTATTAATTTATTTGTTTACATGATGGCCATACAGAAGTCCATATTTTACCTAATAAATACATTTTTGGCCCAAGAGTTCTTAAACACTAACTTACTATACATACTCATTGACTTCCCTTCTGACTCTCATTACTAGCCAAAAGTTCCTTGAAAGGTTAATTTTTTTTTTTTTTTTTTTTACATGTTATGGCTGTACAGAAACCCATATTTGACCTACTGAAAATATCTTTGGCACAAGAGTCCTTACTCTTGACTTCTCTTTTGAATCCAATTACTAGCCAAAGTATCCACAAAAGGGTTTTTAAGGATGTTTATTTTTTTATTTGTATACATGTTAAGGCTGGACAAGAAGTCCATTTTTTTTGTACAGAAGTCCATATTTGACCTACTGAACATATTTTTGGCCCACGAGTCATTAAACACTAACTTACTATACATACTCATTGACTTCCGTTCTGATTCCCATTACTAGCCAAAAGTTCCATGAAAGGTTTTAACATTTTTAATAAATGTATTAATTTTTTACATGATGGCTTTACAGAAGTGCATATTTGACCTTCTGAACATATTTTTGGTCCAAAAGTCCTTAATCACTAACTTAAACACTCATTGACTTCCCCTCTTATTCCCATTACTAGCCAAAAGTTTCACAAAAGTTTTTTTTTTACCTTATGAAAAAATAAACATGAAATGTGTTATGTGCTATGTGTCCAAAAACGTGTAATGGCTGTACATAAGTCCACTGTTGACCTACTGTACACAGTCACAGTCCTTAAACACTAACTTACTATACATACTCATTGACTTCCCTTCTGATTCCCATTACTAGCCAATGGTTCCATGAAAGGTTTTTTTTAAAGTTTTTTTTTTAATATACATGTTATGGCTGTACAGAAGTCCATATTTGACCTACTGAACATATTTTTGGCCCAAGAGTTCTTAAACACTAATTTACAATACATATTCATCGACTTCCCTTCTGATTCCCATTACTAGCCAAAAGATCCACAAACAATTTTTACATTTTTAATTAATTAATTTATTTATTTTTTACATGATGGCTATACAGAAGTCCATATTTTAGCTAATAAACACATTTTTGGCCCAAGAGTTCTTAAACACTAACTTACTATACATACTCATTGACTTCCCTTCTGATTCTCATTACTAGCCAAAAGTTCCATGAAAGGTTTAATTTATATATATATATGTTATGGCTGTACAGAAACCCATATTTGACCTACTGAAAATATCTTTGGCACAAGAGTCCTTACTCTTGACTTCTCTTTTGAGTCCAATTACTATCCACAAAAGGTTTTTTAAGGGTTTTTTTTTCCCCCTTTTTTTTTTAAGAGTCATTAAACATTAACTTACTATACATACTCATTGACTTCTGTTCTGATTCCCATTACTAGCCAAAAGTTCCGCAAAAGTTTTTTTAAATGTATTTTTTATTGCATTTTTTTTACTGAATTTTAAAATTTTAAATATTTTTATTTTTTTATTTTGTATTTTTTTTATTTTAATTTTATTTTATTTATTTATTTTTTACATGTTATGGCTGTACAGAAGTCCATATTTTACCTACTGAACATATTTTTGGCCCAAGAGTCCTTAATCACTAACGTAAACACTCATTGACCCTCTGATTCCCATTACTAGCCAAAAGTTCCATGAAAGGTTTAATTTTTTTTTTTTTTTTTTATGTTATGGCTGTACAGGAACCCATATTTGACCTACTGAACATATTTTTGGCCCAAGAGTCATTAAACACAAACTTACTATACATACTTATTGACTTCCGTTCTGATTCCCATTACTAGCCAAAAGGTCTGCAAAAGGTTTTTTAAATGTATTTTTTATTGCATTTTTTTTATTGAACTTTTAAATTTTAAATTACTACATTTTTTTTTTTTTTTTACATGTTTTGGCTGTACAGAAGTCCATATTCGACCTACTGAACATATTTTTGTCCCAAAGGTCAAAAAGTCACTCATTTCTGTACATACTTATTGACTTCCCTTCCACTGCATGAAAAGTGGGATTTTCGTCAGTATGTGGCACAGTAGATTGCCGTGGAACTTCAGGTTTACGACTGTGCACGGCAATTTGCAGGCAACACCGAAAACTGCCGTAAATTGTCGGAAATTGACGTGGGCCTTGCTTGGCAGTTGTCCCCCCATGACCCCCCCCCCCCCTCCCCTTAATTCTAGGGGAGGCTTTATCATGTAAATGAACACGCTGTGAGCTACACAAATGCAAATCAGAGTAGCAGCAGGGGGAGTTTTATCTAGGTTCTGAATTTTACAAGTTGTTGAACTTGTAAAATGTTAACTTAAATTTAAGTTAAATGTACTCGTTTTAGTTCACATTACAAAATTTTTAGGGCAACCAGTTTGCTCCAATTTTTTAAGTAGATTCAACTTGTCCGGGCTCACAGTGTAGATTAATTACTCTGTATGTCATTAGCAATAACCAATGTTATGTAAAAAAAAAAATACAGGACAGCAGTTCATGTCTTCAACCTTTAGAGAGGTTGTGTGATGCAACAAGACAATGAACCAAAGCACACAAATAAATCAAGTAAAGCATACAGTTTACATACCAAAATTAATTTTTCCACCCTGCACTGTGAATGATTTCTAAATGGCTATTAATCATAAATGTGAAAAGTACAAGTTTGTGTGTTAATAGTTAAGTCAGATTGTGTTTTTCTGTAATTGTCATTTAAATTGAGCTCACACCGCATTTTATGAATTATCAATGTAGATTTTCAAGAGGTGGTTTCCTGGACAGGGTTTAAATTATGCCAAGAGTAGGCCTTAATCTAGTTAATCGTGAGTTAAAAAATTGTTGCCTGGAACAAAGATTAAGCACAGATTACTAACACCTGGACTATGAGTCCTGAACTAAAATAAACTGGATTCATTTACAGTTTTATCTAATTGCTTACACACAATTTCTGAAAATATGGCTCCATTTCTTGTAACTCTACACACAAAACACACAACATGCAAAACATCAGACATCGCTTGCAAAAGCAACACTTTGTGCAAAACTATTTTAACTCTTCCAAAAATGTTGTTTTTGCATATATCTAACTACACACAAATATGCACAACTGAGGAATTTTACAGTTGAACTGAAATCAACTGAACTGAAACAACATTGAAGTCACTTGAGCTGAATATTGACACTATATTGGCTTGTTAGAGCCGGTTTACAGCAGAATTTGTTTTGAACTTGTTACTGAAGCTGCTATATAAACAATATATTTTGTTGTATGCATATTCTTTCTTTCTCAAACCTTAGTTTTGATTTCTAAGTGATCAATTTATGTTTAAGTGTTTTCACACATGATCATTGGCTGTATGGGTCCTCAGTAAATTAATGTGGCATTTAAATGGCAAAAGTTATTCTTGTCTCTATAGCTTATGGCTTCCTAAAGACACGTTTATGGGTAAATAAAATATTAATAATATAAATAAAATGAATATCAAAACATATTTTAAATATAATGAAGTCATTTTATTATAGCACTCATCAGATGTTCATGGAAACAAAACAGAGACAGAACAGTATAAACAAACTATACAACAAACTAAACACCAAATTACAAAAACATTATTATGTGAAAGTGAATAAAGTTATGTGTGTGTGTGTGTGTGTGTTTTCAGTTATAAATATGTGCTGTGTAAATTAGCCTATATATACTTTTAGAAATTATATATAGCCTAACTTTAAAAAACAAACAATAACCCATATAGATCAATTATAATAATTGTATAATATTAAGCATTTACTTAATATACATTGTAACATTAGGCTACTTTACTCTAGCACAGTAGTCAGTTAAGCAATTAATTAATATCTTATATTAATATGTATGTAGCCTAGGCTACATCTAAACGTAAGTCTGCTTTAAAAAAAAAAAAAATATTACACTTCGACATGTACAGAATGTGCGCGTTAAGAAACACGTTCAAATGTGTCTTCTTAACATGTTAAAACTGTGCGTCGACTGTGCGTGTATGCCTGTTACACGACCAGAATGTGCGTGTCTACACATACAAAAGAAACACGTAAAAAATTGCTGCGTTGACGCGGAAAACAGGGCGTGTTGACACGGTCGTAAGTCACGCGTTTCGTATAAAGAGATTTGGCCCCGGGCGCGTTCCACAGTAGAGCCCTAGTCCAATGACGTGCGAGGTCGAGGTCATGGCCATAACGCGTAGAAGACAAGCTTTAAACTTTTTTTTTTTTTTTTTTTTACATTTCCTATGTTTTTTGCTGCTTTCCTTTTTCGTGATCAACAATGACAGGACGGCGTCTTCAACTCAATCTCTGCATGGACGCGACCAACTTTTTGGACTCATTTTCAGGAGGCTGTCTTCGTCTTCGACCATTGAACTCATATCTGATGAGGAAGACGGCATTGTTGACGGGGTGTCTGGATGGATTGTGCGGCCACCGCCATATACGCCTGTGTTTCCCGAATGTTTTGGGCGCTTCTTTTTGACGTTTTTGGAGGACAACATAAGAGACATTACTGCTGCACTGTACATATTTGTGTGTTTGACAATAAAGCTCTTTCTTTGAATAAACAGCTGTGTGTTTATAAGCTCTTTCTTTGAATAAACGGCACGGTACGGGCAAATTTTCCCATATATTCCTTGATGGTATGAATAGTGTAGTTCATAGCACAATAACATTACTATAAAACATAAATTATTACAACATAAATTATATATTTATTATTATTATTGGGGTTTACATTTATAATGAGCCAGGGTGACAAATAATGATTGGTTTCCAGTGATCTGCCAACCAATCACAAGGGATTTTTCTTGTTTAAATGTAGTGGCTTCAGCCAATACTGAGTGAGTAAATTCAAGTCTGGCCGTTGACTCTCTGGTTTCGCTGCTATTCATATGCTAATGAGAGGCGTCGCACCTCCGCGCTGTCTCTCAGCGGGGGGCTCTCCACCTACATCATGGTTCGTTTACGACAATTTGAGGCACAGACGACGCGACGTTCGCTGCCTCTAAATTGTCGAAAACTGCCGAAAATTAGGGAGATTTCCGGGAGTCTACAGGCGTTTACGGGGTCGAAAATCCCACTTTTCATGCAGTGTTCTGAATCCAATTACCAGCCATAAGTCCCACAAAAGGTTTTTTAAAGTTTAAAAAAACAAAAAAATGTATCAAGTTTTGGCTGTTCAGACGTCCATATTTAACTTACTGAACATATTTTTGAGTCCTTACTTAAGAGTCCTTGAACACTAACTTACTATACATACATATTCGTTGACTTCCCTTCTGAATCCAATTGCTAGCCAAAAGTTCCACAAAAAGATGTGACTTTTTTATTTTTATTTTTTTTTTTACATTTTATGGCTGTACAGATATACATATTTGACCTACTGAACATATTTTTAGCCCAAAGGTCAAAAAGGTCACTCATTGACATATCTTCAGATACCAATTAGTAGCTAAAAGGTCCACAAAAGGTTTTTTTTTAAAAAATCTTATGTTATGGCTGTACAAGAAGTCCATATTTGACCTACTGAACATGTTTTTGGACTAAGAGTCCATAAACACTAATTCACTATACATGCTTATTGCCTTCCCTTCTGAATCCAATTACCAGCCGAAAGTCCCACAAAAGGTTTTTTAAAGTTATTATTTTATTTTTTTAAAACAAGTTTTGTCTGTACAGACGTCCATATTTAACTTACTGAACATATTTTTGGCCCAAGAGTCCATTAACACTAATTTACTATACATACTCATTGACTTCCATTCTGATTCGAATTAGTAGTTAAAAGGTCAATTTTTTTTTAATTTTTTTTTCACATGTTTTGGCTGTACAGAAGTCCATATTTGACCTAAAGAACATGTTTTAGGCCCAAGAGTCCTTAAACACTAATTTACTATACATACTCATTGACTTCCCTTCTTATTCCCTTTACTAGCCAAAATTTCGACTAAAATGTTTTACATGTTATGGCTGTACAGAAGTCCATATTTGACCTACTGAACATATTTTTGTCCCAAAGGTCAAAAAGTCACTCATTGACTTCCCTTCTGTTTCCAATAAGTAGCTTACAGGTCTAAAAAAGGTTTAAATTTTTTTTTTTTTTTTATGGCTGTACAAAGTCCATATTTGACCTACTGAACAAATGTTTGTCTCAAAGGTCAAAAAGTCACTCATTGACTTCCCTTCTGGTTCTAATTAGTAGCTAAAACGTCTACAAAAGGTTTTAATTTAAAAAAAATAATAATAATTTTTTACATATTATGGCTGTACAGAAGTCCATATTTGGCCTTCTGAACATATTCTTGGCCCAGAGGTAAAAAAAGTCACTCATTGACTTCCATTCTGGTTCCAAATAGTAGATAAAAGCTCTACAAAAGGTTTAATTTTTATTTATTTTTTACATTTTATGGCTGTACAGAAGTCCATATTTGGCCTTCTGAACATATTCTTGGCCCAGAGGTAAAAAAAAGTCACTCATTGACTTCCATTCTGGTTCCAATTAGTAGATAAAAGGTCTACAAAAGGTTTAATTTTTTTTTTTACATGTTATGGCTGTACAGAATTCCATATTTGACTACTGAACATATTTTTGTCCCAAAGGTAAAACAAGGTCACTCATTGACTTACCTTCTGATTCCGATAAGTAGCTTACAGGTTTACAAAAGGTTTCATTTATTTATTTATTTTTACATTTTGGTTGTACAGAAGTCCATAGTTGACCTACTGAAAATATTTTTGGCCCAAAGGTCCATAAACACTACTTTACTATACATACTCATTGACTTCCATTCTGATTCCAAATAGTAGCTAAAAGGTCCACAAAAGTTTGTTTTTTTTAACAAGAAGCCCATATTTGACCTAATGAACATATTTTAGGCCTAAGAGTCCTTAAACACTAATTTACTATACATACTCATTGACTTCCCTTTCGTATTCCCTTTACTAGCCAACATTTCCACAAAAATGTTTTTCATTTTATGGCTGTACAGATGTACATATTTGACCTACTGAACATATTTTTAGCCCAAAGGTCAAAAAAGTCACTCATTGACATATCTTCAGATACCAATTAGTAGCTAAAAGGTCCACAAAAGGTTTTTAAAAAATTCTTATGTTATGGCTGTACAAGAAGTCCATATTTGACCTGCTGAACATGTTTTTGGACTAAGAGTCCATAAACACTAATTTACTATACATACTTATTGACTTGCCTTCTGAATCCAATTACCAGCCAAAAGTCCCACAAAAGTTTTTTTTTCGTTTTTTTTTAATCAAGTTTTTGCTGTACAGACATCCATATTTAACTTACTGAACATATTTTTGGCCCAAGAGTCCTTGAACACTAACTTACAATACATACACACTCTTTGACTTCCCTTCTGAATCCAATTGCTAGCCAAAAGTTCCACAAAAAGGTTTAAAAAAAAAGTATAAATTTTTTTTTTTTTTTTACATGTTTTGGCTGTACAGAATTCCATATTTGACCTACTGAACATATTTTTGTCCCAAAGGTCAAAAAGTCACTCATTGATTTCCCTTCTGATTCCAATAAGTAGCTTACAGGTCTAAAAAAGGTTTTAATTTTTTTTTTTTTTTTTTTTTACATATTATGGCTATACAAGAAGTCCATATTTGAACTTCTAAACCTTTTCTTGGCCCAAATGTCAAAAAAGTCACTCATTGGCTTCCCTTCTGATTCCAATTAGTAGCTAAAAGGTCCACAGAAGGTTTTATTTTATTGTATTTTTTTTACATGTTATGGCTGTACAGAAGTCGTCTAAGGTTACGTATGTAACCTCTGTTCCCTTAGAACAGGGAACGAGCGCTGCGTCTAGCTGACGCTATGGGGGAACGCCCTCAGCGTGACTGGTGTCTGAAGCTACTATCGAATCACGGCAAAGTCTTTGACCGACGTCAGCCCATGACGTCATCACCATGCGACCCGGAAGTATATAAGGGCGCTGTGCCAACACAGATACATCTCTTTCGTCTGAAGGGACTGTATGGCAGATAGGCCCTGAAGCATGGCAACGCAACGCAGCGCTCGTTCCCTGTTCTCAGGGAACAGAGGTTACATACGTAACCTTAGACGTTCCCTTTCGAAAGGGAACTCTCGCTGCGTCTAGCTGATGCTATGGGGAACGATATACCAACGCCGCCATGCTGAGGGGAGTGTCTGCCCATTGGCAGTGACAACTGTCAACACAAGTAATTCCATTGAAAAACCTGAGCGACTCCCCCTCAGGTCACACTGGGCTGACAATGACAGCACTCCCTACGGTCATAGCCCAAGCTATGCAACTAAACGGAACCCTAACGCACTGCGTGGGGTTCCATCTAGACAGCTCGAAGGCCCGGGACCACTACTTCCACAGAAGGGGTCCCTTTAAGGGAATGTGGCTAGGGGACCCGAAGGAACCCCAGCCAGTCACTACTCGGGAAACCAGTTCTCCCGAGTGCCACCAGGGAAGCCTGACCTGATGCCCTAAGTGTTATGGACACTTCGGTTTAGCCAACCCTGTCTGTTCAAAAACAGAGCCTCTGGATGGTGCCCAAGGGGCATCCAAACTAAGGGACTGAAAAACTGGCAGTCCTACTTAGCCCGGAACTCATAGACGGGTTATCCAAGAGAGCAATACTCAGCGTAGCGCTTTAGAACCCTTGCTAGCGAGGGGAGTCTGCCTGCTCAAATCAAGGATCTACCAGGTGCTTGTGTTTCAAAGCAGTAGGGAGGCCGAAAGGGCCTAAGGACTGATCTAACAGGGAGGCCTCATGAGAGGCCTACGACCGTCTGACCAGGCTCAGGCGGCTGAGCGCTCATAGACGACCCTCATTGAGGGGAGCAGCTGAACCTGCCTGGCGGGTAACCTCCAGCTGTAGGCCCAACTACCACAAGTTCTCCACAGAGAACTGGTAATCAAGAAGTGCCTAGCTCAGGAACTTCACCTTCAAGGAGGCCCTGTGGGCCTACTACTTGATAGCGGGTTTTCCAGGGAGGCCTATAGAGGCCTACTACCTAACAGCAAGCCATGCTGGCAACCCGAGCATCCTGGCTCGGGACTCCATCCTCAGGGAGGCCTAGTGAGGCCTACTACCTGACAGCAATACCGCCAATTTTCAGAGCGTTCAAGCTCACTTCCAGGGAGGCCTAGGGAGGCCTACCACCTGCCAGCGAAGCATGGTCCCTTGCTGAGGTTACGTCTTGTTTTCTCAAGGAGGCCTAATGGAGGCCTACTACTTGACAGTCAAGCTACGCAGGCTAGCCGAGCATCCTGATTAAGGAACTCGCCCTCAAGGGAGGCCTATTGAGGCCTACTACCTGATAACCAGCCTTTAGGGAGGCCTGGAGAGGCCTGCTACCTGTTTGCAATTCGTGCTAACTGTTTCTTCAAATGACTGGGTCCCAGGAACGCCTTAGGGAGGCCTGATGAGGCCTACTACCTTGTTCGAGTGACCACAACCTGGGAGCTCACCCTCAGGGAGGCCTAGTAAGGCCTTAGAATTAACAGCAGGCCTTCAGGGAGGCCTAATGAGGCCTACAACCTGCCTCTGGGAGTGACCACAATCTGGGAGCTCACCCTCAGGGAGGCCTAGTAAGGCCTTAGAGTTAACAGCAGGCCTTCAGGGAGGCCTGATGAGGCCTACAACCTGCCTCTGGTAGTGATCACAACCTGAGAGCTCACCCTCAGGGAGGCCTAGTAAGGCCTTACAACTCACAGCAGGCCTTCAGGGAGGCCTGATGAGGCCTACAACCTGATAGCCGGCAGGCTAGCTGTCCCGATGCGCACATCGGTACATACCTCCAGTGAGGCCTGGTCGAGGCCTTCCAACTGAAAATGCGCCTTGTTCAAGAGGTCTACTGAGGCCTACAATTGACAGCCGACCTTCAGGAGAGCGTAATTGCCCCTTTTTAACCTGATAGCCAGCTAGGCTAGTAGTACCTTGATGCCTCAGCATCGACACCTGCCTTACTGGAGGCCTGATAAGGCCTACCACTGTCACCGTACTCTTGAATCGGCGCAATCCTCCAGCGAGGCCTAACTTTAGAGGCCTGCTAACTGGGAACAAACATATTGCAAAATGTGGGTTGTAGTAATATTAGACCCTACGGCTCGTCTTCATGGAGGCCTGCTGAGGCCTAACACATGATAGCTACCCATTGCTATGGGGACCCGTTCCAGGGAGGCTTGTAAAGCCTACAAGCTGTACGAGTTTCGCAAAGACGAGAAATAACTGCCAGACAAACAAACTGGCTGCTACTTAAACCAACGACTCTCAATGAGAGGAGGCCTCAGATCCAAGTAGTGCACAACCAAAGGTGACGGTGCCTCAGCAACGCGCCTCCTTCATCCACATCCCAACTGACGCCGCAGCGCTCAGTCGTAACAGAGACAAACTAATCCAACCTGCAGTGGCTTAGGGAACCGAAGACACATAGTAACCCTAAGCGGTAGACAA
Organism: Gobio gobio; assembly: GCF_949357685.1. Classification (NCBI taxonomy): domain Eukaryota; kingdom Metazoa; phylum Chordata; class Actinopteri; order Cypriniformes; family Gobionidae; genus Gobio; species Gobio gobio. Next base: position 15,543,290 of record NC_137107.1, on the reverse strand, counting down.
ACACTCCATTCTATCAGAAAAGTGTGCTACCGCCTAGTAATCCGCAAACATTTCAAAGAAAAGAGCGGCGGCCTAAACACTACTCTCAATATGAGAGGAGGCCCATTTTCTGATAACCATGCGCGGTGGCCTACCTGGCGCCATCTTGACCAACCAGGGAAAGCCAACACACGCTCACCTACACAGCCCAGAGCCTGGCGCTGTGCTAAGCCATCTAAACAGGGGAAAGACAGTTCTCTCTGATGAATACCCAACTCTATACAGGAAACCTGGGGTCTGTAAGAAATACATATTTTTAGTGTAATACACAAAAAATGACCACTCTCACCTGCGGCATGTTGAGCGAAGACTCATTGTGCAGTTCTCACCACCATGTTCTACCGCCCTTGCATGCCTGAAAGGGGCGTTCTCACTGAGCAAGTCCGGGCGGGCCGTCAGAACATAGTTCTACTCATCATGGGCCCGCCTCAGGCCTGATGTAAGAAGCGCCTGGATAAAAAATCATTAAAAGACATTAAAAAGGAAAAAGGAGAGGGCTAGGATGTAACCACCCTCAAGGGAAGTGATCCATCACCAACGCCGAGAGCGTTTGTCCTGGATCACCTCCCTCAGATCCTTTTTCCCGCGGGAATCCCGTCTCCTCTGTGCCCTGCTCCTCCACGGAGGGGGGGCACGAGAGGAGACGCTAGCCCTCTGGTCCTGCCTGCGGTCCTCAGACCGTGAAGGACCAGGTCCTGCCTGCCTGGGTGGGGGCGCGGATCTCAGCGGTATGCATGTCTTAAATGCCGCTGAGCGCGCCTTCGCCTCCCTGAACTTTCCAACCACCGCCTCAACGGAGGTGCCGAAAAGTTCAGTCGGCGAAACCGGCGAATCGAGGAGAAAGCCTTTCTCTTTCTCCCCGATATCGGCCAGGCTCAGCCACAGATGCCTCTCCGTGACCACCATAGCCGCCATAGAGCGGCCGATAGCAGCAGCAGTCTGCTTGGTGGCCCGGAGAGCAAGATCTGTGGTGCGGCGCAGCTCAGCAACCGCCTCAGGGGACAGCCCGGCCCCCTGGTCGAGATCCTCCAGCAGGTCCGCCTGGTACGCCTGCAACACCGCCATCGTGTGCAGGGTCGCACCAGCCTGACCTGCTGCCGCGTATGCCCTGCCATTCAACCGCGAGGTAGTTTTCAGCTGTTTGGATGGCAGAGATGGAGCTCTCAGCGTCGACGCCTGCCCAGAGACGAGATAGTTCGCAAACGTCTCGTCTATGGGAGGCATCGACACATACCCGTGCTTACCCATTCCCTCGACATCAGCGAAGCTTGCCCGCTGATGTCGGTGAATGCGGGCAGAGAACGGGTTCTTCCATGCCGTCCGGACCTCAGTATGCAGGTCCGGGAGGAATGGAAGGCTCATCTGAGGTGCTGGTCTATGACCGGGGAGAAATCGATCGTCGAGCCGTCCACGAGCGACTTCCCCCAGTGCGCCGCCAGGGCAGCCTCAGCCTGTCCGTGGCGCGCTCCATAGCATCCAGCAGCTCGGCATATGCGGGACAGGGTGGCTGAGAGGGTCCAGGCTGGTCCTGGTCGCTATTACCATCCTCCTCAGCCATCTCCTGCCCGTCCCGAAGAGCACCAGCTGCAGAGCTCGGCGGAGAACTGTCGTTCTCCACGTCGACCTGCAGGTCGCTCTCGTCAGCCGCCAGATCGTCCGAGAGAACCACACCTCTCTCCAGACGATCAGCGAGCTCCATCTGGGAGCCCCACGATGTGCGCCGCCGCTCCGCCTCAGCACGAGCGGGACTCACATCGGCAGCCCCAGATGTTGTGCCCTCTTCCCTCGAGAAAAGGGCCAGACGAGAATGGAGCGTTCTCAAGGGAAATGCTCACAGTTTGCACAGGCAGCTCCCTCGAGAACTGCCTGTGCATGCTCTTCGCCCAAGCAATAAACGCACAGAGTGTGTGTGTCTCCTGGTGTCAGAAACCTCTGACACGGGTCGGCACACTTCCTAAAGCTCTGCTTCTTCTCTGTGCGTCTCATCTTCCTCTTAGTTTTATCTTACCAGATCTGCAGATACCGCTTCAAACAAACAGTCCCTGAAGACGAAAAAGATGTATCTGTGTTGGCACAGCGCCCTTATATTCTTCCGGGTCGCATGGTGATGACGTCATGGGCTGACGTCGGTCAAAGACTTTGCCGTGATTCGATAGTAGCTTCAGACACCAGTCACGCTGAGGGCGTTCCCCCAAGCGTCAGCTAGACGCAGCGAGAGTTCCCTTTCGAAAGGGAACCACATTTTACCTACTGAACATACTTTCGTCCCAACAGTCCTTAAACACTAACTTACTATACACACTCATTGACTTTCCTTCTGATTCCAATTGCAAGCCAAAAGTTCCCCCTTTTTTTTTTAAAGGTTTTATTTTATTTATTTTTTTTTACATGTTATGGCTGTACAGAAATTCATATTTGAACCTACTGAACATGTTTTTTGACTAAGAGTCCATAAACACTAATTCACTATACATGCTTATTGCCTTCCCTTCTGAATCCAATTACCAGCCAAAAGTCCCACAAAAGGTTTTTTAAAGTTATTATTTTTATTTTTTTAAAACAAGTTTTGTCTGTACAGACGTCCATATTTAACTTACTGAACATATTTTTGGCCCAAGAGTCCATTAACACTAATTTACTATACATACTCATTGACTTCCATTCTGATTCCAATTAGTAGTTAAAAGGTCCACATATTTTTTTATTTTTTTTTTACATGTTTTGGCTGTACAGAAGTCCATATTTGACCTAAAGAACATGTTTTAGGCCCAAGAGTCCTTAAACACTACTTTACTATACATACTCATTGACTTCCATTCTGATTCCAATTAGTAGCTAAAAGGTCCACAAAAGTTTGTTTTTTTTAACAAGAAGCCCATATTTGACCTAATGAACATATTTTAGGCCTAAGAGTCCTTAAACAATAATTTACTATACATACTCATTGACTTCCCTTTCGTATTCCCTTTACTAGCCAACATTTCCACAAAAATGTTTTACATGTTATGGCTGTACAGAAGTCCATATTTGACCTACTTAACATATTTTTGTCCCAAATGTCAAAAAGTCACTCATTGACTTCCCTTCTGGTTCCAATTAGTAGCTTACGGGTCCACAAAAGGTTTACTTTTTTTTTTCTTACATGTTATGGCTGTACAAGAAGTCCATATTTGACCTACTGAACATGTTTTTGGACTAAGAAACCATACACACTAATTCACTATACATACTTATAGACTTCCCTTCTGAATCCAATTACCAGCCAAAAGTCCCACAAAAGGTTTTTTAAAGTTATTATTATTATTTTTTTAGACAAGTTTTGTCTGAACAAGAAGTCCATATTTAACTTAATGAACATATTTTTGGCCCAAGAGTCCTTGAACACTAACTTACTATACATACACACTCGTTGACTTCCCTTCTGAATCCAATTGCTATCCAAAAGTTCCACAAAAAGGTTTTTTTTTTTATTATTATTATTATTATTTTTTACATGTTATGGCTGTACAGAAGTCCATATTTGACCTACTGAAAATATTTTTGGCCCAAAGGTCAAAAAAGTCACTCATTGACTTCCCTCCTGATTCCCTTTACTAGCCAAAATTTCGACTAAAATGTTTTACATGTTATGGCTGTACAGAAGTCCATATTTGACCTACTTTTTTTTTACTGAACAAAAAGTCACTCATTGACTTCCCTTCTGGTTCCAATTAGTAGCTAAAACGTCTACAAAAGGTTTTAATTTTTAATTTTTTTTTTACATATTATGGCTGTACAAGAAGTCCATATTTGACCTACTGAACATGTTTTTGGACTAAGAAACCATACACACTAATTCACTATACATACTTATAGACTTCCCTTCTGAATCCAATTACCAGCCAAAAGTCCCACAAAAGGTTTTTTAAAGTTATTATTATTATTTTTTTAGACAAGTTTTGTCTGAACAAGAAGTCCATATTTAACTTAATGAACATATTTTTGGCCCAAGAGTCCTTGAACACTAACTTACTATACATACACACTCGTTGACTTCCCTTCTGAATCCAATTGCTATCCAAAAGTTCCACAAAAAGGTTTTTTTATTTTATTATTATTATTATTATTTTTTACATGTTATGGCTGTACAGAAGTCCATATTTGACCTACTGAAAATATTTTTGGCCCAAAGGTCAAAAAAGTCACTCATTGACTTCCCTCCTGATTCCCTTTACTAGCCAAAATTTCGACTAAAATGTTTTACATGTTATGGCTGTACAGAAGTCCATATTTGACCTACTTTTTTTTTACTGAACAAAAAGTCACTCATTGACTTCCCTTCTGGTTCCAATTAGTAGCTAAAACGTCTACAAAAGGTTTTAATTTTTAATTTTTTTTTTACATATTATGGCTGTACAAGAAGTCCATATTTGACCTACTGAACATGTTTTTGGACTAAGAGTCCATACACACTAATTCACCATACATACTTATTTGACTTCCCTTCTGAATCCAATTACCAGCCAAAAGTCCCACAAAAGGTTTTGTAAAGTTTGTTTTTTTTTTTTTTTAAACAAGTTTTGTCTGTACAAGAAGTCCATATTTAACTTACTGAACATATTTTTGGCCCAAGAGTCCAAAAACAGAACACTAACTTACTATACATACACACTCGTTGACTTCCCTTCTGAATCCAATTGCTGGCCAAAAGTTCCACAAAAAGGTTTTAATTTTTTTTCTTTATTATTATTTTTTTTACATATTATGGCTGTAAAGAAGTCCATATTTGACCTACTGACCCCGATTGGCCAATAGGTGGCACTATAACAATCAATTGTGCGAAACTGCTCATAACTCCTAGACCGTAAGTTGTAGACTCAAGTGTCTTATATCATTGGAAAGCTGAATACCTGACATAAAAAATGTATATCTCCGATTTCATTTCCGGTATGCAAATTTTTCCGCAATTTTGAATTTTGTGCCAAAATTGTCTCTGGAGTCTGAATATTAATTATCATTGAAAAAAAGTCATAATTTCGATTTACGGTCGTTAAGGGGCGTAATAATATACGTTTAGGGCGGAGCCTTTTTTACTAAAAAGAGTATAACTCAAGATTAAAATGAGATATCTTCACCAAACTTGGTACACATGTGTATGGGCTGAGTCTTTGGTCACAATAAAAAAAATGAAAAGGGCTATAAACACCCGACCGCTAGTCCGATTGACTTGAAAATTGGTATGCAGTGTCTTGGTCCAAGGTACCATGTATGTCTATGAGGAAATTGGCGTATCTCAAAAAACATGGCCGCCACAGCCAATGAAATTTGAGCACCTATTAGACAAGGTTAACGGAGGCCGATCAGAACGAAACTCGATGGGCATGTTTGACTCATGGCCCTAGAGGTCTGTATGAATTTTGAAAGAAATCGGCCACTAGTTGGCGCTAACGACTTTTATGGCTCTGTAATCACGTGGTGTTGCACTCATCAACAAAATATACATACACAACTTTGCCTCTTGAAGCATTACTGTCAATTCAATCGTTCATTAAATATTTGCAATTATGTTTAAAACCTACTTTTGCAAACTAGTCCCTGGACTTTTGCCCGATCGGAACCAAACCAGTCTAGGACAATTCTCTGGACTCTCTAGATCAATAATTATTGAAAAAAAGTTGAACTTTTGCATTTGGATGGCTATAACCGGGTCATTTAGAAGAGGGGTGTAGCAAAATACACTCAAAAGCCTATAAATCCTAAAGGAAAACTCAAAGGAAAACTCAAAACCAAATTATTATGTATATGTGACATAACATGCTGAAGAAGCATGCAAAGTTTCATGGAGATTGGACCATAGTTGGCGCTATAACTGTTAAAGCTTTGAAAACCATGTATTCCTATGGAGAATTGCCTGTATTGGCTGTAAATTATATTTTCCATCTCTGTAATCTGGTGGGGTTAAAAACATCCACATAATATGCATAAATTATGATAGATCTCCTCATACTGAACAACTTTGCCTCAAGAACCAATACTGTCAATCAAATCGTTATTTAAATATTCACAATTATGTTAAAAACGTATTACCTAAAATTGCCACCAGATGGCAGCAGAAGACCACTCATTGGTTCACTCTGCTTACTAAGCATGTTTAGACTTTATAAAATCATTATAATAATGTTGCAAATGACATTTTGTCAATGTTTATCAATTCATTTGTTCATTTGATTCATGTTTTTACAATAATTATTATATTACAATTAAAATAATGCCTGAAAATATGTTTTAAAGGGGAAAACCTGGAAAAAGCTATTTGTTACCCATCATTTATTTCAAATATCTATATCTCCAACAAAATGTGCATTTGAGTTAAGCAGGTTTGAAGACATTAACTTGGAAAAGGTGCCCATTAAATGAAAAACAGACATTTAAAATGAAAATGAGCCAATGAGTGGTTCTCTGCTGCCACCTGCTGGGCTTAAATAGTCATTTTGTCATACTATTTACTTATCATGTTCTATAATTCCTATTTAGACATTATAAAGTCACTATTACAATATTTACAATCACATTTTGTCAAAATAATTTATTTCAAATATATCTGCAACAAAATTAAAGTTTTAATGAGTTAACATGGAAAATGTGCCTATTACATGTTCCTTACAATTACAAAACCACCAGAGGGCATTAGAAGACACTCATTGGTTTATTATGCTCACTAATATAATTATATATCATATTTAAACTGTATAAAATCCTTATAATAACATTACAAATCATATTTTGTCAATGTTTACCAATTAATTTGTTCATTTGATGTATGTTTTTACAATAATATTATATTACAATTAAAATAACACCTGAAAATGTTTTTAGGGGGAAACCTGGAATAAGCAATTTGTTACCTATCATTTATTTCAAATATCTATATCTCCAACAAAATGTGCATGTGAGTTAGCACATTTGAAGACATTAACTTGGAAAAGGTGCCCATTAAATGAAAAACAGACATTTAAAATGAAAATGAGCCAATGAGTGGTTCTCTGCTGCCACCTGCTGGGCTTAAATAGTCATTTTGTCATACTATTTACTTATCATGTTCTATAATTCCTATTTAGACATTATAAAGTCACTATTACAATATTTACAATCACATTTTGTCAAAATAATTTATTTCAAATATATCTGCAACAAAATTAAAGTTTTAATGAGTTAACATGGAAAATGTGCCTATTACATGTTCCTTACAATTACAAAACCACCAGAGGGCATTAGAAGACACTCATTGGTTTATTATGCTCACTAATATAATTATATATCATATTTAAACTGTATAAAATCCTTATAATAACATTACAAATCATATTTTGTCAATGTTTACCAATTAATTTGTTCATTTGATGTATGTTTTTACAATAATATTATATTACAATTAAAATAACACCTGAAAATGTTTTTAGGGGGAAACCTGGAATAAGCAATTTGTTACCTATCATTTATTTCAAATATCTATATCTCCAACAAAATGTGCATGTGAGTTAGCACATTTGAAGGCATTAACTTGGAAAATGTGCCCATTAAATGAAAAACAGACATTTAAAATGAAAATGAGCCAATGAGTGGTTCTCTGCTGCCACCTGCTGGGCTTAATTAGTTATTTTGTCATATTATTTACTTATCATGTTCTATAATTCCTATTTAGACATTATAAAGTCACTATTACAATATTTAATCACATTTTGTCAAAATATAATATATATATATATATATATATATATATATATATATATATATATATATATATATATATATATATATATATATATATATATATATATATATATATATATATATATATATATATATATATATATATATATATATATATTTCAAATATATCTGCAACAAAAATAAAGTTTTAATGAGTTAACATGGAAACTGTGCTTATTACATGTTCCCTACATCATTCTAATACTAATAATAGTAAAAAATGGTAATCTATGGTAAATCATGGTAAAATATGGTAAATGAGGTATATCATGGTAATTCATGCTACACAAATCTGCTTACATTTTATCATTTATTCAAAATAATTATTTAAAATTGAGATCAAACCACAAGTGGGACTATAACTGTTAAACATTTCATAAGCATATTTCAAAAGGTGAAATACCTGTATTAGCTGTAAATTGCATTTTCTCTCTATGATTTTAAAGGGTACATTTGATGGCTAAATAAAACATAATAACTTTTTATGCAAATGTACTTAAATGCCTTAAGTGGCTTGAACCCCGATAATTGCTGCTTGCAGCTATATTTATTATTATTTTGTTATTTATGTATTATTTTATTTATGTACAGAAGTCCATATTTGACATACTGAACAAATTTTTGGCCCAAAGGTAAAAAAAAGGTCACTCATTGCCTTCCCTTCTGATTCCACTAAGTAGCTAAAAGGTCAACAAAAGGTTTAAAAAAAAACTTTTTTGTTTGTTTTTATTATTTTTTTTACATATTATGGCTGTACAAGAAGTCCATATTTGACCTACTGAACATATTTTTAGTCCAAAATTCCATGAATACTAATTTACTATACATACTCATTGACTTCCCTTCTTATTCCCATTTCTAGCCAAAGGTTCCACAAAAGGTTTAAAAGTTTGTTTTACATGTTATGGATGTACAGAAGTCCATATTTGACCTTCTGAATATATTCTTGGCCCAAAGGTCGAAAAAGTCACTCATTGACTTCCCTTCTGATTCCAATTAGTAGCTAAAAGGTCCATAGGTCCATTTTCAAAAGTTCCACAAAAAGGTTTTAATGTTATTTTTTTTTTTTTTTTTACACATTATGGATGTAGAGAAGTCCACATTTGACCTACTGAACATATGTTTGTCCCAAAGGTCAAAAAGTCACTCATTGACTTCTGAACATGTTTTTGGACTAAGAGTCCATAAACACTAATTTACTATACATACTTATTGACTTCCATTCTTATTCCCTTTACTAGCCAAAATTTCCACAAAGGTTTTTTAACTGTTTTTTTATTTTTTTAAACAAGTTTTTGCTGTACAGACGTCCATATTTAACTTGTTGAACATATTTTTGGCCCATGAGTCATAGAAAACTAACTTACTATACATACTCAGTGATTTCCCTTCTGAATGCAATTACCAGCAAAAAGTTCCACAAAAGGTTTTTAAATGTTTTGTTGTTTTTTACATGTTATGGCTGTACAGAATTCCATATTTGACCTACTGAACATATTTTTGGTCCACACTCTAAAACCGGATAAGTTGAGTTTACTTAAAAAATTTGAGGAAAGTGGTTGCCCTAAAAAATTTAAGTAATGATTACTTGATAAACTTGAGTTAAATTTATTTAAAGATATTAGTCGTTCTAATAACTATTTTAAGTTGAATAGACTAAACACTTTCATTTTAAGTAATACCGCTGTTTAATTACTTCACTTATCTTTTTAATTGCATTAAGTTGTTCTTACTTAAACCGTTTAAGTTTTGTCAACTTAATTCTATCTGGGATCTGAGGAAGTGTACTCCCAGAGTGCATTGTGGCATGAATAAATTAATTGCTTCGTTTTACTATTTTTGCCTTTATTTTACTATTTGTCTTTTGTCAGTATAACCGCAATAATGACAGCAAGTAAAATAGTAAAGGTCGTATTAATAATAATTTTTTTTTAAATAAATTTAAAAAAATCCTTGTTACCATTGTTGTGTTTTGCATGCTGAATGTTGAAGTGTGTGTGTGACACACTCGAGCATGGTCAAATGATATTGTGACAAACATAGAGAGATTATATCAACTCAATTAAAAGGTTATGCCATAAATATTAGCAAAACAAATGTTAAAAGGTATACATACATTAATATATATATATATATATATATATATATATATATATATATATATATATATATATATATATATATATATATATATATATACATATACATATACATATATATTACTTCCCTTGTTTTGAAATCAATTTCTTGTTGCATTGCTGCATTAATAGGAAGTTAATTACTATAATATGAATGAAGTTCCAAGTGTCCAACCAAAGGGAACACTAATCACAATTATGGTGAGAAGAAGTGGAGGAAATGAGTGATAAGTCTAGAAAAAATTGCCCCACCTCATAAACACTTTGCCCGTCCGCCCGTCCGCCCGTCCGCCCGTCCACCCGCTTGTTTTTTTGCTTTGGCAAAATGGTACTCAAACAAGTCAAGTAATGTTTACTTGAGTTTTCTAAGTAATGAAGGCATAGCATGCAAATAGTTCAGATTGCTTACTTGTTTTAAGTAAGGTCAACAAATTATTGGACATTAAGTAAAGTTTACTAAAAACTGTTGGATTTTACAGTGCAAAGTTAAAATAAGGTCACTCATTGACTTCCCTTCTGATTCCAATAAGTAGCTTACAGGTCTACAAAAGGTTTTATTTATTTTTTTACATTTTGGCTGTACAGAAGTCCATAATTGACGTACTGAAAAATGTTTTGGCCCAAAGGTCAAAAAAGTCACTCATTGCCATCTCTTCAGATTCCAATTAGTAGCTAAAAGGTCCAAAAAAGGTTTACATTTTTTATTTTATTTTTTACATATTATGGCTTTACAGAAGTCCATATTTGACCTACTGAACATATTTTTGGCCCAAAGGTAAAAAAAGGTCACTCATTGACGTCCCTTCTGATTCCAATAAGTAGCTAAAAGGTCAACAAAAGGTATACATTTTTTTTTTATACATATTATGGCTGTACAAGAAGTCCATATTTGACCTACTGAACATATTTTTAGTCCAAGATTCCATAAACACTAATTTATTATACATACTCATTGACTTCCCTTCTTATTCCCATTACTAGCCAAAGGTTCCACAAAAGGTTTAAAAGTTTGTTTTACATATTATGGCTGTACAAGAAGTCCATATTTGACCTACTGAACATGTTTTTGGACTAAGAGTCCATACACACTAATTCACTATACATACCTATAGACTTCCCTTCTGATTCCAATTACCAGCCAAAATGTCCCACAAAAGGTTTTTTAAAGTTATTATTATTTTTTAAACAAGTTTTGTCTGTACAAGAAGTCCATATTTAACTTGCTGAACATATTTTTGGCCCAAGAGTACTTGAACACTAACTTACTATACAAACACACTCGTTGACTTCCCTTCTAAATCCAATTGCTAGGCAAAAGTTCCACAAAAAGATTTTAATGTTTTTTTTTTGTTTTTGTTTTTTGTTTTTTTTTTACACATTATGGATGTAGAGAAGTCCATATTTGACCTACTGAAAATATTTTTGGCCCAAAGGTCAAAAAATTCACTCATTGACTTCCCTTCTGATTCCAATTTGTAGCTAAAAGGTCCCAAAAAAAAGTTTAAATTTTTTTTTTTTTTTTTTATATATATATACATATTATGGCCATTCAAGAAGTCCATATTTAACTTACTGAACATATTTTTGCCCAAGAGTCCTTGAACACTAACTTACTATACATACACACTCTTTGACTTCCCTTCTGAATCCAATTGCTAGCCAAAAGTTCCACAAAAAGGTTTTATTATTTTTTTATTATTATTTTTTTTACATGTAAGGCTGTTCAGAAGTCCATATTTGACCTACTGAACATATTTTTGGCCCAAAGGTAAAAAAAAAAGGTCACTCATTGACATCCCTTCTGATTCCAATAAGTAGCTAAAAGGTAAACAAAAGGTTTCAATTCTTTTTTCTCTTTTTTTTCAAACAGATTATGACTTTACAAGAAGTCCATATTTGACCTACTGAACATATTTTTAGTCCAAGATTCCATAAACACTAATTTACTATACATACTCATTGACTTCCCTTCTTATTCCCATTACTAGCCAAAGGTTCCACAAAAGGTTTAAAAGTTTGTTTTACATGTTATGGCTGTACAGAAGTTCATATTTGACCTACTGAACAAATTTTTGTTCCAAAGGTCAAAAAGTCACTCATTGACTTCCCTTCTGGTTCCAATTAGTAGCTAAAAGGTCTACAAAAGGTTTTAATTGTTTTTTTGTTTTTTGTTTTTTACATATGATGGCTGTACAAAGTCCATATTTGACCTACTGAACAAATTTTTGTCCCAAAGGTCAAAAAGTCACTCATTGACTGTCCTTCTGTTTCCAATTAGTAGCTAAAAGGTCTACAAAAGATTTACATTGTTTTTTTGGTTTTTTTTTTTTACATATTATGGCTGCACAGAAGTCCATATTTGACCCACTGAACACATTTTTGTCCCAAAGGTCAAAAAGTCACTCATTGACTTTCCTTCTGGCTCCAATTAGTAGATAAATGGTCTACAAAAGGTTTTAATTTATTTATTTTTTATTTATTTTTTATTTATTTAATTTTTTTTACATATTATGGCTGTACAGAAGTCCATATTTGACCTACTGAACAAATTTTTGTCCCAAAGGTCAAACAGTCACTCATTGACTTTCCTTCTGGCTCCAATTAGTAGATAAAAGGTCTACAAAAGGTTTTAATTAATTAATTAATTTTTTATTTTATTTTATTTTTTACATATTTTGGCTGTACAGAAGTCCATATTTGACCTACTGAACAAATTTTTGTCCCAAAGGTCAAAAAGTCACTCATTGACTTCCCTTCTGGTTCCAATTAGTAGCTAAAATGTCTACAAAAGGTTTTAATGTTTTTTTTTCTTTTTCTTTTTTTTACATATTATGGCTGTACAAGAAATCCATATTTGACCTACTGAACAAAGTTTTGTCCCAAAGGTCAAAAAGTCACTCATTGACATTCCTTCTGGTTCCAATTAGTAGCTAAAAGGTCTACAAAAGGTTTTAATTTTAATTATTTATTTATTTTTTACATATTATGGCTGTACAAGAAGTCCATATTTGACCTACTGAACATGTTTTTGGACTAAGAGTCCATACACACTAATTCACTATACATACTTATAGACTTCCCTTCTGAATCCAATTACCAGCCAAAAGTCCCACAAAAGGTTTTTTAAAGTTATTATTATTTTTTAAACAAGTTTTGGCTGTACAAGAAGTCCATATTTAACTTACTGAACATATTTTTGGCCCAAGAGTCCTTGAACACTAACTTACTATACAAACACACTCGTTGACTTCCCTTCTAAATCCAATTGCTAGGCAAAAGTTCCACAAAAAGGTTTTAATGTTTTTTTGTTTGTTTTTTGTTTTTTGTTTTTTTTACATATTATGGATGTAGAGAAGTCCATATTTGACCTACTGAAAATATTTTTGGCCCAAAGGTCAAAAAATTCACTCATTGACTTCCCTTCTGATTCCAATTTGTAGCTAAAAGGTCCCACAAAAGGTTTAAAAAAAATTGTTTTCTTTATATATACATATTATGGCCATTCAAGAAGTCCATATTTAACTTACTGAACATATTTTTGCCCAAGAGTCCTTGAACACTAACTTACTATACATACACACTCTTTGACTTCCCTTCTGAATCCAATTGCTAGCCAAAAGTTCCACAAAAAGGTTTTAATTTTTTTTATTAATTTTTTTTTTTTACATGTTATGGCTGTTCAGAAGTCCATATTTGACCTACTGAACATATTTTTGTCCCAAAGGTCAAAAAGTCACTCATTGATTTCCCTTCTGATTCCAATAAGTAGCTTACAGGTCTACAAAAGGTTTTAATTTTTATTTACATTTTTTACATTAAATGGCTGTACAGAAGTCAATTTTTGACCTACTTAAAAAAAATTTGGCCCAAAGGTAAAAGAAGGTCACTCAACATATTTTCATCCCAACAGTCTTTAAACACTAACTTACTATACACACTCATTGACTTTCCTTCTGATTCCAATTGCAAGCCGAAAGTACACCCCCCCCCCCCCCCCCCTTTTTTTTTAAGGTTTTATTTCATTTGTTATGTTATGGCTGTACAGAAACTCATATTTGACCTACTGAACATATTTTTGGCCTAAGAGACCTCAAACACTAACTTAATATTTTTGTCCCAAAGGTCAAAAAGTCACTCATTGATTTCCCTTCTATTCCCATTACTAGCCAAAAGCTCCACTAAAATATTTTAAAGTTTTTATTTATATATTTTTTTTAACATGTTAGTGTTGGACAAGAAGTCCATATTGGACCTACTGAACAAATTTTTGGGCCAAAATTCCATAAATACTAAATTAAATACAATTCTCTTCTAAATCCAATTACTAGCCTAAAGTTCTACAAAAAGGGGTTTTAAAGTGTTGTTTTTATTTTTACATGTTATGGCTGTACAGAAGTCCATATTTGACCTTCTGAATATGTTTTTGGCCAAGGGGTCCACACAATATTTTCAACTATTTATTTTCAAAGACTCCTTATGTTAAATCAGCCATACCGTTCCCACCTACTGACCTACTGAACATATTTCTGTCTGAATATTCATCAGTCCATAAGTAGTCCATAGTCCATATGTCCATTTTTGACCCTTTGTGCACAAAAGGGAATCAGAAGGGAAGTCAATGAGTATGTATAGTAAGTTCATGATCGAGGCCAGAAATTTGTTCAGTTGGTCATATATATACTGTATGTCTGATTTAATATCAAAAGGGGTCTATGAAAATATACAGCAAATGGAAACCTTTGTGAACCCTTTGGCAAAAAATATGTTCAGTAGGTCAAATTTGGACTATTGTCTGATTTAACATGAGAAGGAATCATTGAGAGTATATAGTTGAAAACCTTTGTAGACACCTTGGCCAGAAACATGTTCAGTAGGTCAAATATGGACTTTTGTTTAGCAATAACATGTAAATTAAGTTTCAATACACAATTATAGACTCTTTATGATGATAAATCAGCCATAGTCCATTTTTTTTACCAAAGTGTCCTTGAAAACTGTACTACTCTTTGACTTCAATGTTACAACAGCCGTACATTAGAACCTGATGTAACATAAGAATGAGTCAATGCGTATGGATAGTAAGTCAATGTTCAAGGACGAAAAAAAATATGGTCTGCTGGTCAAATATGGACTACTGATTCACCATCAAAAGGAGTCTATAAGAATATATATATAGATATTTAGTCCTTTTGTGGACCCTTCGGCCAGAAATAAGTTCATTAGGTCAAATATAGACTAATTTAATGCTTAGAGTCAAAAAGTATGGATAGTAAGTCAATGTTCAAGGAGACTTTAAACATGTTCAGTAGAATTAATATGTACCTAATGTATGGCTTGCTGTAACGTAAGGAGTCAATGAGTATTTATAGTAATTTAATATTTGAGGACTCATCGGCCAGAAACATGTTAAATAGGTCAAAATGTACTACATTCCGGCTGATTTAACATGAGGAGTCAAAGGGAATTATAAGACATTTTATGTTTGAGGATTCGTCGGTGAGAAAGATGTTCAACAGGACATAATTATCTGCTTCCTGGCAAGACAACTCATTCCGAGGTGCATTGAGGAGATAGACCTTTTGAATAGACAGATGTTGCCATGCACTTGCTAATGCAAAAGCACTTATCAGTTATTTTATGCAAGGCAAAAGCACTATTCTCTTAAATGCACACCGAATTCTTGAATGCAATGCAAAATCACTTGTCTCTTCAATGCACAAAAAGTTCTTATATGCAATGCAAAAGTAGTCTCGTCAATGCACAAGTGTTTTTTAATGCGATGCAATGCAAAATCACTTGTCTCTTCAATGCACAAAAAGTTCTTAAATGCAATGCATTGCAAAAGCACTAATCTGTTCAATGCATACCGAGTCTTGTATGCATTGCAATGCAAAGGTACTAATCTCGTCAATGCACAAGTGTGTTTTAATGCGATGCAATGCAAAATCACTTGTCTCTTCAATGCACAATGAGTTTAGTATGCATTGCAATAAAAAAGCACTATTCTCTTCAATGCACATAAAGTTCTTATATGCAATGCATTGCAAAAGCACTAATCTCGTCAATGCACAAGTGTTTTTTAATGCGATGCAATGCAAAATCACTTGTCTCTTCAATGCACAATGTGTTTTGTATGCATTGCAATGCAAAACCACTATTCTCTTCAATGCACAAGTTCTTGAATGCAATGCAATGCAAAATCACTTGTCTCTTCAATGCACAAAAAGTCTTGTATGCATTGCAATGCAAAAGCAATAATCTGATCAAAGCACAAGTTTTTTTTTATTGCGATGCAATGCAATATCACTTGTCTCTTCAATGCACAATGTGTTTTGTATGCATTGCAATGCAAAACCACTATTCTCTTCAATGCACAAGTTCTTGAATGCAATGCAATGCAAAATCACTTGTCTCTTCAATGCACAAAAAGTTCTTATATGCAATGCAATGCAATGCAAAATCACTTGTCTCTTCAATGCACAATGTGGTTTGTATGCATTGCAATGCAAAACCACTATTCTCTTCAATGCACACCAAGTGTTTGAATGCAATGCAATGCAAAATCACTTGTCTCTTCAATGCACAAAAAGTTCTTATATGCAATGCAATGCAAAATCACTTGTCTCTTCAATGTACAATGTGTTTTGTATGCATTGCAATGCAAAACCAATATTCTCTTCAATGCACACCGAGTGTTTGAATGCAATGCAAAATCACTTGTCTCTTCAATGCACAACGAGTTCTTGAATGCAATGCAATGCAAAATCACTTGTCTCTTCAATGCAAAAAAAAAGTCTTGTATGCATTGCAATGCAAAAGTATTAATCTGGTCAAAGCACAATGTTTTTTTTATTGCGATGCAATGCAAAATCACTTGTCTCTTCAATGCACAATGAGTTTAGTATGCACTATTCTCTTAAATGCACACCGAGTTTTTGAATGCAATGCAAAATCACTTGTCTCTTCAATGAACAAAAAGTTATTATATGCAATGCAATGCAAAAGCACTAATCTCGTCAATGCACAGGTGTTTTTTAATGCGATGTAATGCAAAATCACTTGTCTCTTCAATGCACAATGTGTTTTGTATGCATTGCAATGCAAAACCACTATTCTCTTCAATGCACGAGTTCTTGAATGCAATGCAATGCAAAAGCAGTAATCTGATCAAAGCACAAGTTTTTCTTTATTGCGATGCAATGCAAAATCACTTGTCTCTTCAATGCACAAAAAGTTCTTATATGCAATGCAATGCAAAATCACTTGTCTCTTCAATGCACAATGTGGTCTGAATGCAATGCAATACAAAATCAATTGTCTCTTCAATGCACAACGAGTTCTTGGATGCAATGCAATGCAAAAGCACTAATCTGTTCAATGCACACCGAGTCTTGTATACATTGCAATGCAAAAGTACTAATCTCGTCAATGCACAAGTCTTTTTTAATGCGATGCAATGCAAAATCACTTGTCTCTTATTGCACAATGTGTTTTGTATGCATTGCAATGCAAAACCACTATTCTCTTCAATGCATACCGAGTGTTTGAATGCAATGCAATACAAAATCAATTGTCTCTTCAATGCACAAAGAGTTCTTGAATGTAATGCAATGCAAAATCACTTGTCTCTTCAATGCAAAAAAGTATTGTATGCATTGCAAAAGCACTAATCTGGTCAAAGCACAATGTTTTTTTTATTGCGATGCAATGCAAAATCACTTGTCTCTTCAATGCACAAAAAGTTATTATATGCAATGCAATGCAAAAGCACTAATCTGGTCAAAGCACAATGTTTTTTTTAATGCGATGTAATGCAAAATCACTTGTTTCTTCAATGTACAAAAAGTCTTGTCTGCATTGCAATGCAAAAGCACTAATCTGATCAAAGCACAAGTTTTTCTTTATTGTGATGCAATACAAAATCACTTGTCTCTTCAATGCAAAAAAAGTATTGTATGCATTGCAATGCAAAAGCACTAATCTGGTCAAAGCACGTTTTTTTTAATGCGATGCAATGCAAAATCACTTGTCTCTTCAATGCACAATGAGTTATTGAATGCAGTGCAATGCAAAATTACTTGTCTCTTCATTGCACAATGAGTTTCGTATGCATTGCAATGCAAAAGCACTAATTTCGTCAATTCACAAGTTTTTTTATGCTATGCAATGCAAACGCACTAATATATTCAATGCAAAATGTGTTTTGTGTGCATTTCAATGCAAAATCACTTGTCTCTTCAATTCACAAAAAGTTCTTATATGCAATGCAATGCAAAAGCACTAATCTGTTCAATGCACATCGAGTCTTGTATGCATTGCAATGCAAAAGTACTAATCTCGTCAATGCACAAGTGTTTTTTAATGCGATGCAATGCAGAATCACTTGTCTCTTCAGTGCACAATGTGTTTTGTATGCATTTCAATGCAAAACCACTTTTCTCTTCAATGCACACCGAGTGTTTGAATGCAATGATATACAAAATCACTTGTCTCTTCAATGCAAAACGAGTTCTTGAATGCAATGCAATGCAAAATCACTTGTCTCTTCAATGCACACAAAGTTCTTATATGCAATGCAAAATCACTTGTCTCTTCAATGCACAATGAGTTTCGTATGCATTGCAATGCAAAAGCACTAATCTCGTCAATTCACAAGTTTTTTTTAATGCTATGCAATGCAAACGAACTAATCTATTCAATGAACAATGTGTTTTGTGTGCATTGCAATGCAAAATCACTTGTCCCTTCAATGCACAATGAGTTTCGTATGCATTGCAATGCAAAAGCACTAATCTCGTCAATTCACAAGTTTTTTTTATGCAATGCAATGCAAACGAACTAATCTATTCAATGAACAATGTGTTTTGTGTGCATTGCAATGCAAAAGCACTAATCTCGTCAATGCACACGTTTTTTTTAATGCAATGCAATGCAAAAGCACTAATCTCGTCAATGCACACGTTTTTTTTAATGCAATGCAATGCAAAAGCACATCTGTTCAACGCACACCGAGTCTTGTATGCATTGCAATGCAAAAGTACTAATCTCGTCAATGTACAAGTGTTTTTTAATGCGATGCAATGCAAAATCACTTGTCTCTTCAATGCGCAATGTGTTTTGTATGCATTGCAATGCAAAACCACTATTCTCTTCAATGCACGAGTTCTTGAATGCATTGCAATGCAAAATCACTTGTCTCTTCAATGCACAAAAAGTCTTGTATGCATTGCAATGCAAAAGCACTAATCTGATCAAAGCACAAGTTTTTTTTATTGCGATGCAATGCAAACGCACTAATTTATTCAATGCACACCGAGTGTTTTAATGCAATGCAATACAAAATCACTTGTCTCTTCAATGCACGAGTTCTTGAATGCAATGCAATATCACTTGTCTCTTCAATGCACAAAAAGTTCTTATATGCAATGCAATGCAAAATCACTTGTCTCTTCAATGCACAATGTGTTTTGTATGCATTGCAATGCAAAACCACTATTCTCTTCAATGCACACCGAGTGTTTGAATGCAATGCAATTCCAAATCACTTGTCTCTTCAATGCACGAGTTCTTGAATGCAATGCAATGCAAAATCACTTGTCTCTTCAATGCACAAAAAGTTCTTATATGCAATGCAATGCAAAAACACTAATCTCGTCAATGCACAAGTGTTTTTTAATGCGATGTAATGCAAAATCACTTGTCTATTCAATGCAAAATGTGTTTTGTATGCATTGCAATGTAAAACCACTATTCTCTTCAATGCACACCGAGTGTTTGAATGCAATGCAATACAAAATCACTTGTCTCGTCAGTGCACACCGAGTGTTTGAATGCAATACAAAATCAATTGTCTCTTCAATGCACAACGAGTTCTTGAGTGCAATACATTGCAAAATCACTTGTCTCT
This sequence comes from Gobio gobio, assembly GCF_949357685.1. NCBI lineage: Eukaryota > Metazoa > Chordata > Actinopteri > Cypriniformes > Gobionidae > Gobio > Gobio gobio. The sequence continues at coordinate 15,523,457 of NC_137107.1, read as the reverse complement.
TCAATGCAAAAAAAATCTTGTATGCATTGCAATGCAAAAGTACTAATCTGGTCAAAGCAAAAAAAAAATTATGTTTTGTATGCATTGCAATGCAAAATCACTATTCTCTTCAATGCACACCTGTTTTAATGCAATGCAATACAAAATTACTTGTCTCCAATGCACAACGAGTTCTAGAATGCAATGCAATGCAAAAACACTAATCTCTTCAATGCACAATAAATTTTATATGCAAAGCAATGCAAAATCACTTGTCTCTTCAATGCACACCGAGTGTTGTATGCATTGCAATGCAAAAGTACTAATCTCGTCAATGCACAAGTGTTTTTTAATGCGATGCAATGCAAAACCACTATTCTCTTCAATGCACACCGAGTGTTTGAATGCAATGCAATACAAAATCAATTGTCTCTTCAATGCACAACGAGTTCTTGAATGCAATACAATGCAAAATCACTTGTCTCTTCAATGCAACAAAAGTCTTGTATGCATTGCAATGCAAAAGCACTAATCTCGTCAATTCACAAGTTTTTTTAAATGCTATGCAATGCAAACGCACTAATCTATTCAATGCACAGTGTTTTGTGTGCATTGCAATGCAAAATCACTTGTCTCTTCAATGCACAAAAAGTTCTTATATGCAATGCAATGCAAAAACACAAATCTCGTCAATGCACAAGTGTTTTTTAATGATGCAATGCAAAATCACTTGTCTATTCAATGCAAAATGTTTTGTATGCATTGCAATGTAAAACCACTATTCTCTTCAATGCACACCTGTTTTAATGCAATGCAATACAACATTACTTGTCTCGTCAGTGCACACCGAGTGTTTGAATGCAATGCAATGCAAAATCACTTGTCTCTTCAATGCAACAAAAGTCTTGTATGCATTGCAATGCAAAAGCACTAATCTCGTCAATTCACAAGTTTTTTTAAATGCTATGCAATGCAAACGCACTAATCTATTCAATGCACAGTGTTTGAATGCAATGCAATTCCAAATCACTTGTCTCTTCAATGCACGAGTTCTTGAATGCAATGCAATGCAAAATCACTTGTCTCTTCAATGCACAAAAAGTTCTTATATGCAATGCAATGCAAAAACACTAATCTCGTCAATGCACAAGTGTTTTTTAATGCGATGTAATGCAAAATCACTTGTCTATTCAATGCAAAATGTGTTTTGTATGCATTGCAATGTAAAACCACTATTCTCTTCAATGCACACCGAGTGTTTGAATGCAATGCAATACAAAATCACTTGTCTCGTCAGTGCACACCGAGTGTTTGAATGCAATACAAAATCAATTGTCTCTTCAATGCACAACGAGTTCTTGAGTGCAATACATTGCAAAATCACTTGTCTCTTCAATGCAAAAAAAATCTTGTATGCATTGCAATGCAAAAGTACTAATCTGGTCAAAGCAAAAAAAAAATTATGTTTTGTATGCATTGCAATGCAAAATCACTATTCTCTTCAATGCACACCTGTTTTAATGCAATGCAATACAAAATTACTTGTCTCCAATGCACAACGAGTTCTAGAATGCAATGCAATGCAAAAACACTAATCTCTTCAATGCACAATAAATTTTATATGCAAAGCAATGCAAAATCACTTGTCTCTTCAATGCACACCGAGTGTTGTATGCATTGCAATGCAAAAGTACTAATCTCGTCAATGCACAAGTGTTTTTTAATGCGATGCAATGCAAAACCACTATTCTCTTCAATGCACACCGAGTGTTTGAATGCAATGCAATACAAAATCAATTGTCTCTTCAATGCACAACGAGTTCTTGAATGCAATACAATGCAAAATCACTTGTCTCTTCAATGCAACAAAAGTCTTGTATGCATTGCAATGCAAAAGCACTAATCTCGTCAATTCACAAGTTTTTTTAAATGCTATGCAATGCAAACGCACTAATCTATTCAATGCACAGTGTTTTGTGTGCATTGCAATGCAAAATCACTTGTCTCTTCAATGCACAAAAAGTTCTTATATGCAATGCAATGCAAAAACACAAATCTCGTCAATGCACAAGTGTTTTTTAATGATGCAATGCAAAATCACTTGTCTATTCAATGCAAAATGTTTTGTATGCATTGCAATGTAAAACCACTATTCTCTTCAATGCACACCTGTTTTAATGCAATGCAATACAACATTACTTGTCTCGTCAGTGCACACCGAGTGTTTGAATGCAATGCAATGCAAAATCACTTGTCTCTTCAATGCAACAAAAGTCTTGTATGCATTGCAATGCAAAAGCACTAATCTCGTCAATTCACAAGTTTTTTTAAATGCTATGCAATGCAAACGCACTAATCTATTCAATGCACAGTGTTTTGTGTGCATTGCAATGCAAAATCACTTGTCTCTTCAATGCACAAAAAGTTCTTATATGCAATGCAATGCAAAAACACAAATCTCGTCAATGCACAAGTGTTTTTTAATGATGCAATGCAAAATCACTTGTCTATTCAATGCAAAATGTGTTTTGTATGCATTGCAATGTAAAACCACTATTCTCTTCAATGCACACCTGTTTTAATGCAATGCAATACAACATTACTTGTCTCGTCAGTGCACACCGAGTGTTTGAATGCAATGCAATGCAAAATCACTTGTCTCTTCAATGCACAAAAAGTTCTTATATGCAATGCAATGCAAAATCACTTGTCTCTTCAATGCACAATGAGTTTAGTATGCATTGCAATGCAAAACCATTATTCTCTTCAAAGCACACCGAGTGTTTGAATGCAATACAAAATCAATTGTCTCTTCAATGCACAACGAGTTCTTGAGTGCAATTCAATGCAAAATCACTTGTCTCTTCAATGCAAAAAAAATCTTGTATGCATTGCAATGCAAAAGCACTAATCTGGTCAAAGCAAAAAAAAAAAAATGTTTTGTATGCATTGCAATGCAAAATCACTATTCTCTTCAATGCACACCTGTTTTAATGCAATGCAATACAACATTACTTGTCTCCAATGCACAACGAGTTCTAGAATGCAATGCAATGCAAAATCACTTGTCTCTTCAATGCACAAAAAGTCTTGTATGCATTGCAATGCACTATTCTTGTCAATGCACAAGTTTTTTTTAATGCAATGCAAAAGCACTAATCTATCTGTTCAATGCACACCGAGTGTTGTATGCATTGCAATGCAAACGTACTAATCTCTTCAATGCACAACGAGTTCTTGAATGCAATGCAATGCAAAATCACTTGTCTCTTCAAAGCACAAAAAGTATTGTATGCATTGCAATGCAAAATAACTAATCTGATCAAAGCACAAATTGTTTTTTTTTGCGATGCAATGCAAACGCACTAATCTTTTCAATGCACACCGAGTGTTTGAATGCAATGCAATACAAAATCACTTGTCTCTTCAATGCACAAAAAGTTCTTATATGCAATGCAATGCAAAATCACTTGTCTCTTCAATGCACAAAAAGTTCTTATATGCAATGCAATGCAAAAGCACTAATCTCGTCAATGCACAAGTTCTTTTATGCAATGCAATGCAAAATCACTTGTCTCTTCAATGCACAATGAGTTTAGTATACATTGCAAAGCAAAAGCACTATTCTCTTAAACGCACACTGAGTTCTTGAATGCAATGCAAAATCACTTGTCTCTTCAATGCACAGAGTTCTGGATGCATTGCAATGCAAAATCACTTGTCTCTTCAATGCACAATGTGTTTAGTATGCATTGCAATGCAAAAGCACTAACTCATTTCACAAGTTTTTTTTAATGCTATGAAATGCAAACGCACCAATCTATTCAATGCACAATGTGTTTTGTGTGCATTGCAATGCAAAACCACTATTTTCTTAAATGCACAACAAGTTCTTGAATGCATTTTATTTTATTTGTTTCCTTGTTATGGCTGTACAGAACTTCATATTTGACCTACCTTAGGACTAAGGACCTTAAACACTAATTTACTATACATACTTATTGACTTCCCTTCTGAATCCAACTACCAACTAACTAAAAGTCCCACAAAAGGTTTTTTTAAAGTTTTTTTTTATTTTATTTTATTATCAAGTTTTGGCTGTACAGACGTCAATATTTAACTTACTGAACATAATTTTGGCCCAAGAGTCCTTGAACACTAACTTACTATACAAACACACTCGTTGACTTCCCTTCTAAATCCAATTGCTAGGCAAAAGTTCCACAAAAAGATTTGACTTTTGTTGTGGAAATAATTCTATTCGAAAAATGAGGAGGAAGGAATACAAATTCAAACCTTTGAAAAGTCAAAGTATCCAACATGATTTTATTTCTTGCAAGAAATAGGCAGTTCACATACAGAGAATGTCTGTCATGAGAAGGGCACAGTTTGCTCTCCGGGATACCATTATATACCCTTCATACATCCTGAGTAGGTTGCATCCAATCTTGTTTGCCTTAAAAGGAAACATCTTTATTCAAAACCCCTGTTCAACATAAATTCTAACTAGACAACACAATACCCATGTCTGCAGAAGTTCCTGTTTTTAAGCTACATCATTTTCACGCATCCTGTCTATTCTTAGTCTAATTGCAACTACGCACATACTTGTCACACTTAAAGTACGATATGTCATCTTGACCTCTTGCACTACCCAGCTTCCTTGCAACTGAGCACTCTATCACTCAGAACAATATGTTCCCGCCAGCTAGTTTCCATTTATCACCCAGAACAATGAGTTCCTGCACTTAACGTATGCATTTCTAAAAGCTTGGTTACATTTCTTTAATAATGATTAGTACAAATACATGTTCAATGTTAATAGTTCAATGTTAACAAGTGATACACATCTAGGAATAAAAGGTTAAGGTTCACATCTAAGTAAAACACCTCTAAGTAAAATGAACACTTCTAAGAGTTAAAACCACATCTAGATGAAATAAAAACACATCTAACAGTAAAACACATCTAAATGTAAAATTTCCTTCATACTTTATTTTTATTTTTTTTATTATTATTTTTTTACATTTCATGGCTGTACAGATGTCCATATTTGACCTTCTGAACATACTTTTGGTCCCAAGGTAAAAAAAAAGTCACATGTTGAATTCCCAGCTGCTTCCAATTAGTAGCTTGAAGGTCCACAATAGGTTTTACATTTATTTATTTTTTTATATTTTTTTTTTTACATGTTATGGCTGTACATAAATCCATATTTGACTTTTTTAGCCCAAAGGGAAAAAATCACACATTGACATCCCTTTTGGTTCCAATTAGTAGCTAAAAGGTCCACAAAAGGTTGTTTTATTGTTTGTTTTTTTGCCTATTATGGCTGTACAAGAAATCCATATTAACTTACATATTGAACATATTTTTTCCCAATAGTCCTTGAACACTAACTTACTATACATACAAACTCTTTGACTTCCCTTCTGAATCCAATTGCTAGCCAAAAGTTCAACAAAAAGGTTTTAATTTTTTTTAATTATTATTATTTTTACATGTTATGGCTGTACAAAGTCCATATTTGACCTACTGAACATATTTTTGTCCCAAAGGTCAAAAAGTCACTCATTGATTTCCCTTCTGATTCCAATAAATAGCTTACAGGTCTAAAGAAGGTTTTCAATTTATTTATTTTTTAATTTTTTTACATATTATGGCTGTATGGCTGTATAGCTAAAAGGTCTACAAAAGGTTTTTTCTTTTTTCTTTTTACATATTATGGCTGTACAAAGTCCGTATTTGACCTACTGAACGAATTGTTGTCCCAAAGGTCAAAAAGTCACTCATTGGCTTTCCTTCTGGTTCCAATAAGTATATAAAAGTTCTACAAAAGGGTTTTTTTTTTTGTTTTTTTTTTTTACATACATATTATGGCTGTAAAAAGACCATCTTTGACCTACTGAACAAATGTTTGTCCCAAAGGTCAAAAAGTCACTCATTGGCTTTCCTTCTGGTTCCAATAAGTAGCTAAAAAGGTCTACAAAAGGTTTTTTTTTTTTTTTTTACATATTATGGCTGTACAGAGTCCATATTTGACCTACTGATCAAATTTTTGTCCCAAAGGTAAAAAAGTCACTCGTTGACTTTCCTTCTGGTTCCAAATAGTAGCTAAAAGGTCTACAAAAGGTAAAAAAAAATTATTAATTTTTTTTTTTTTTTACACATTATGGCTGTACAGCCACATATTATGGCTGTCCATATTTGACCTTCTGAACATATTTTTGGCCCAAAGGTAAAAAAAGGTCACTCATTGACTTTCCTTCTGGTTCCAACTAGTAGCTAAAAGGTCTACAAAAGGTTTTAATTTGTTGTTTTTGTTTTGTTTTTTTTACATATTATGGCTGTACAAGAAGTCCATATTTGACCTACTGAACAATTTTTTTTTCCAAAGGTCAAAAAGTCACTCATTGACTTTCCTTCTGGTTCCAATAAGTAGCTAAAAGGTCTACAAAAGGTTTTAATTAAAAAAATTTTTTTTTTTTTTTTTTTTACATATTATGGCTGTACAGAAGTCCATATTTGACCTTCTGAACATATTTTTGGCCCAAAGGTAAAAAAAGGTCACTCATTGTCTTCCCTTCTGATTCCAATAAGTAGCTAAAAGGTCCATAGAAGGTTTTATTTTTTATTTTTTTTACATGTTATAGCTGTACAAGAAGTCCATATTTGACCTACTGAACAAATTTTATTTTCCAAAGGTCAAAAAGTCACTCATTGACTTTCCTTCTGATTCCAATAAGTAGCTTACAGGTCTAAAAAAGGTTTGAATTTTTTTTTTTTTTTTTTACATATTATGGCTGTACAAGAAGTCCATATTTGACCTACTGAACATTTTTTTTTTCCAAAGGTCAAAAAGTCACTCATTGACTTTCCTTCTAGTTCCAATTAGTAGCTAAAAGGTCTACAAAAGGTTTGAATTATTATTATTATTATTTTACATATTATGGCTGTACAAGAAGTCCATATTTAACTTACTAAACATATTTTTGCCCAAGAGTCCTTGAACACTAACATACTATACATACACACTCTTTGACTTCCCTTCTGAATCCAATTGCTAGCCAAAAGTTCCACAAAAAGGTTTTAATTTTTTTTTATTATTATTATTTTTTTTTTACATATTATGGCTGTTCAAAAGTCCATATTTGACCTACTGAAAATATTTTTGGCCCAAAGGTAAAAAAAAAGGTCACTCATTGACATCCCTTCTGATTCCAATAAGTAGCTAAAAGGTCAACAAAAGGTTTCAATTCTTTTTCCTTTTTTTTTCAAACATATTACTTCCCTTCTGATTCCAATTTGTAGCTAAAAGGTCCCACAAAAGGTTTTAATTATTATTATTATTTTTTACATATAATGACTTTACAAGAAGTCCATATTTGACCTACTGAACATATTTTTAGTCCAAGATTTCATAAACACTAATTTACTATACATACTCATTGACTTCCCTTCTTATTCCCATTACTAGCCAAAGGGTCCACAAAAGGTTTAAAAGTTTATTTTACATGTTATGGATGTGCAGAAGTCTATATTTGACTTTCTGAATATATTCTTGGCCCAAAGGTCAAAAAAGTCACTCATTGACTTCCCTTCTGATTCCAATTAGTAGCTAAAAGGTCCATAGAAGGTTTTATTTATTTATTTATTTTTTATTTTGACATGTTATGGCTGTACAGAAGTCCCTATTTGACCTACTGAAAATATTTTTGTCCAAAGGTCAAAAAGTCACTCATTGAATTCTCTTCTGATTCCAATAAATAGCTTACAGGTCTAAAAAAGGTTTGAATTTTTTTTTTTTTTTTTTTTTTTTTTTTTACAAATTATGGCTCTACAAGAAGTCCATATTTGACCTTCTGAACATATTTTTGGCCCAAAGGTAAAAAAAGGTCACTCATTGTCTTCCCTTCTGATTCCAATAAGTAGCTAAAAGGTCCATAGAAGGTTTTATTTTTTATTTTTTTTACATGTTATAGCTGTACAAGAAGTCCATATTTGACCTACTGAACAAATTTTATTTTCCAAAGGTCAAAAAGTCACTCATTGACTTTCCTTCTGATTCCAATAAGTAGCTTACAGGTCTAAAAAAGGTTTGAATTTTTTTTTTTTTTTTTTACATATTATGGCTGTACAAGAAGTCCATATTTGACCTACTGAACATTTTTTTTTTCCAAAGGTCAAAAAGTCACTCATTGACTTTCCTTCTAGTTCCAATTAGTAGCTAAAAGGTCTACAAAAGGTTTGAATTATTATTATTATTATTTTACATATTATGGCTGTACAAGAAGTCCATATTTAACTTACTAAACATATTTTTGCCCAAGAGTCCTTGAACACTAACATACTATACATACACACTCTTTGACTTCCCTTCTGAATCCAATTGCTAGCCAAAAGTTCCACAAAAAGGTTTTAATTTTTTTTTATTATTATTATTTTTTTTTTACATATTATGGCTGTTCAAAAGTCCATATTTGACCTACTGAAAATATTTTTGGCCCAAAGGTAAAAAAAAAGGTCACTCATTGACATCCCTTCTGATTCCAATAAGTAGCTAAAAGGTCAACAAAAGGTTTCAATTCTTTTTCCTTTTTTTTTCAAACATATTACTTCCCTTCTGATTCCAATTTGTAGCTAAAAGGTCCCACAAAAGGTTTTAATTATTATTATTATTTTTTACATATAATGACTTTACAAGAAGTCCATATTTGACCTACTGAACATATTTTTAGTCCAAGATTTCATAAACACTAATTTACTATACATACTCATTGACTTCCCTTCTTATTCCCATTACTAGCCAAAGGGTCCACAAAAGGTTTAAAAGTTTATTTTACATGTTATGGATGTGCAGAAGTCTATATTTGACTTTCTGAATATATTCTTGGCCCAAAGGTCAAAAAAGTCACTCATTGACTTCCCTTCTGATTCCAATTAGTAGCTAAAAGGTCCATAGAAGGTTTTATTTATTTATTTATTTTTTATTTTGACATGTTATGGCTGTACAGAAGTCCCTATTTGACCTACTGAAAATATTTTTGTCCAAAGGTCAAAAAGTCACTCATTGAATTCTCTTCTGATTCCAATAAATAGCTTACAGGTCTAAAAAAGGTTTGAATTTTTTTTTTTTTTTTTTTTTTTTTTTTTACAAATTATGGCTCTACAAGAAGTCCATATTTGACCTACTGAACAATTTTTTGTCCCAAAGGTCAAAAAGTCACTCATTGACTTTCCTTCTGGTTCCAAATAGTAGCTAAAAGGTCTACAAAAGGTTTAATTTTAAATTTTTTTTTTTTTTTTTTTACATATTATGGCTGTACAGAGTCCATATTTGACCTACTGATCAAATTTTTGTCCCAAAGGTAAAAAAGTCACTCGTTGACTTTCCTTCTGGTTCCAAATAGTAGCTAAAAGGTCTACAAAAGGTTAAAAAAAATTATTATTATTTTTTTTTTTTTACACATTATGGCTGTGCAGCCACATATTATGGCTGTCCATATTTGACCTTCTGAACATATTTTTGGCCCAAAGGTAAAAAAAGGTCACTCATTGACTTTCCTTCTGGTTCCAACTAGTAGCTAAAAGGTCTACAAAAGGTTTTAATTTGTTGTTTTTGTTTTGTTTTTTTACATATTATGGCTGTACAAGAAGTCCATATTTGACCTACTGAACAATTTTTTTTTCCAAAGGTCAAAAAGTCACTCATTGACTTTCCTTCTGGTTCCAATAAGTAGCTAAAAGGTCTACAAAAGGTTTTAATTAAAAAAAATTTTTTTTTTTTTTTTTTTACATATTATGGCTGTACAGAAGTCCATATTTGACCTTCTGAACATATTTTTGGCCCAAAGGTAAAAAAAGGTCACTCATTGTCTTCCCTTCTGATTCCAATAAGTAGCTAAAAGGTCCATAGAAGGTTTTATTTTTTATTTTTTTTACATGTTATAGCTGTACAAGAAGTCCATATTTGACCTACTGAACAAATTTTATTTCCCAAAGGTCAAAAAGTCACTCATTGACTTTCCTTCTGATTCCAATAAGTAGCTTACAGGTCTAAAAAAGGTTTGAATTTTTTTATATTTTTTTTACATATTATGGCTGTACAAGAAGTCCATATTTGACCTACTGAACATTTTTTTTTCCAAAGGTCAAAAAGTCACTCATTGACTTTCCTTCTAGTTCCAATTAGTAGCTAAAAGGTCTACAAAAGGTTTGAATTATTATTATTATTATTTTACATATTATGGCTGTACAAGAAGTCCATATTTAACTTACTAAACATATTTTTGCCCAAGAGTCCTTGAACACTAACATACTATACATACACACTCTTTGACTTCCCTTCTGAATCCAATTGCTAGCCAAAAGTTCCACAAAAAGGTTTTAATTTTTTTTTATTATTATTATTTTTTTTTTACATATTATGGCTGTTCAAAAGTCCATATTTGACCTACTGAAAATATTTTTGGCCCAAAGGTAAAAAAAAAGGTCACTCATTGACATCCCTTCTGATTCCAATAAGTAGCTAAAAGGTCAACAAAAGGTTTCAATTCTTTTTCCTTTTTTTTTCAAACATATTACTTCCCTTCTGATTCCAATTTGTAGCTAAAAGGTCCCACAAAAGGTGTTAATTATTATTATTATTTTTTACATATAATGACTTTACAAGAAGTCCATATTTGACCTACTGAACATATTTTTAGTCCAAGATTTCATAAACACTAATTTACTATACATACTCATTGACTTCCCTTCTTATTCCCATTACTAGCCAAAGGGTCCACAAAAGGTTTAAAAGTTTATTTTACATGTTATGGATGTGCAGAAGTCTATATTTGACTTTCTGAATATATTCTTGGCCCAAAGGTCAAAAAAGTCACTCATTGACTTCCCTTCTGATTCCAATTAGTAGCTAAAAGGTCCATAGAAGGTTTTATTTATTTATTTATTTATTATTTTGACATGTTATGGCTGTACAGAAGTCCATATTTGACCTACTGAAAATATTTTTGTCCAAAGGTCAAAAAGTCACTCATTGAATTCTCTTCTGATTCCAATAAATAGCTTACAGGTCTAAAAAAGGTTTGAATTTTTTTTTTTGTTTTTTTTTTTTTTTACAAATTATGGCTCTACAAGAAGTCCATATCTGACCTACTGAACAATTTTTTGTCCCAAAGGTCAAAAAGTCACTCATTGACTTTCCTTCTGGTTCCAAATAGTAGCTAAAAGGTCTACAAAAGGTTTAATTTTTAATTTTTTTTTTTTTTTTATACATATTATGGCTGTACAGAAGTCCATATTTGACCTTCTGAACAATTTTTTTTTCCAAAGGTCAAAAAGTCACTCATTGACTTTCCTTCTGGTTCCAATTAGTAGCTAAAATGTCTACAAAAGGTTTGAATTTTTTTTTTTTTTTTTTTTTTTTACAAATTATGGCTCTACAAGAAGTCCATATTTGACCGACTGAACAATTTTTTGTCCCAGAGGTCAAAAAGTCACTCATTGACTTTCCTTCTGGTTCCAAATAGTAGCTAAAAGGTCTACAAAAGGTTTAATTTTTAATTTTTTTTTTTTTTTTTACATATTATGGCTGTACAGAAGTCCATATTTGACCTTCTGAACAATTTTTTTTCCAAAGGTCAAAAAGTCACTCATTAACTTTCCTTCTGGTTCCAATTAGAAGCTAAAATGTCTACAAAAGGTTTGAATTTTTTTTTTTTTTTTTTTTTTTTACATATTATGGCTGTACAGAAGTCCATATTTGACCTTCTGAACAAATTTTTGTCCCAAAGGTCAAAAAGTCACTCATTGACTTTCCTTCTGGTTCCAATTACTAGCTAAAAGGTCTACAAAACGTTTGAATTATTTATTTATTTTTTTTACATATTATGGCTGTAAAAGAAGTCCATATTTAACTTACTGAACATATTTTTGCCCAAGAGTCCTTGAACACTAACATATTATACATACACACTCGACTTCCCTTCTGAATCCAATTGCTAGCCAAAAGTTCCACAAAAAGGTTTTAATTTTTTTTATTATTATTATTTTTTTTTTACATATTATGGCTGTTCAAAAGTCCATATTTGACCTACTGAAAATATTTTTGGCCCAAAGGTAAAAAAAAAGGTCACTCATTGACATCCCTTCTGATTCCAATAAGTAGCTAAAAGGTCAACAAAAGGTTTCAATTCTTTTTCCTTTTTTTTTCAAACATATTACTTCCCTTCTGATTCCAATTTGTAGCTAAAAGGTCCCACAAAAGGTTTTAATTATTATTATTATTTTTTTACATATAATGACTTTACAAGAAGTCCATATTTGACCTACTGAACATATTTTTAGTCCAAGATTCCATAAACACTAATTTACTATACATACTCATTGACTTCCCTTCTTATTCCCATTACTAGCCAAAGGGTCCACAAAAGGTTTAAAAGTTTATTTTACATGTTATGGATGTACAGAAGTCTATATTTGACTTTCTGAATATATTCTTGGCCCAAAGGTCAAAAAAGTCACTCATTGACTTCCCTTCTCATTCCAATTAGTAGCTAAAAGGTCCATAGAAGGTTTTATTTATTTATGTATTTTTTATTTTGACATGTTATGGCTGTACAGAAGTCCATATTTGACCTACTGAAAATATTTTTGTCCCAAAGGTCAAAAAGTCTCTCATTGACTTTCCTTCTGGTTCCAAATAGTAGCTAAAAGGTCTACAAAAGGTTTAATTTAAAAAAATTTTTTTTTTTTTTTACATATTATGGCTGTACAGAAGTCCATATTTGACCTTCTGAACAATTTTTTTTTCCAAAGGTCAAAAAGTCACTCATTAACTTTCCTTCTGGTTCCAATTAGAAGCTAAAATGTCTACAAAAGGTTTGAATTTTTTTTTTTTTTTTTTTTTTTACATATTATGGCTGTACAGAAGTCCATATTTGACCAACTGAACAAATTTTTGTCCCAAAGGTCAAAAAGTCACTCATTGACTTTCCTTCTGGTTCCAATTAGTAGCTAAAAGGTCTACAAAAGGTTTGAATTATTTATTTATTTTTTTTACATATTATGGCTGTACAGCCACATATTATGGCTGTCCATATTTGACCTTCTGAACATATTTTTGGCCCAAAGGTAAAAAAAAGGTCACTCATTGTCTTACCTTCTGATTCCAAAAAGTAGCTTACAGGTCTACAAAAGGTTTTTTATTTTTATTTTTTTATTTTTTTACATATTATGGCTGTACAGAAGTCCATATTTGACCTACTGAACAAATTTTTGGCCAAAAGGTAAAAAAAGGTCACTAATTGCCTTCCCATCTGATTCCACTTAGTAGCTTACAGGTCTACAAAAAGGTTTACATTTACATTTTTGTTTTTTGTTTTTTACCTATTATGGCTTTACAGAAGTCCATATTTGACCTACTGAACATATTTTTGGCACAAAGGTAAAAAAAAAGGTCACTCATTGACATCCCTTCTGATTCCAATAAGTAGCTAAAAGGTCAACAAAAGGTTTCAAATCTTTTTTCTTTTTTTTTTCAAACATATTATGACTTTACAAGAAGTCCATATTTGACCTACTGAACATATTTTTAGTCCAAGATTCCATAAACACTAATTTACTATACATACTCATTGACTTCCCTTCTTATTCCCATTACTAGCCAAAGGTTCCACAAAAGGTTTAAAAGTTTGTTTTACATGTTATGGATGTACAGAAGTCCATATTTGACTTTCTGAATATATTCTTGGCCCAAAGGTCAAAAAAGTCACTCATTGACTTCCCTTCTGATTCCAATTAGTAGCTAAAAGGTCCATAGAAGGTTTTATTTTTTATTTTTTTTTATTTTTTTTACATATTATGGCTTTACAGAAGTCCATATTTGACCTACTGAAAATATTTTTGTCCTAAAGGTCAAAAAGTCACTCATTGAATTCTCTTCTGATTCCAATAAATAGCTTACAGGTCTAAAAAAGGTCTGAATATACATTTATATATATATATATATATATATATATATATATATATATATATATATATATATATATATATATATATATATATATATATATATATATATATATATATATATATATATTTTTTTTTTTTTTTTTTTTTTTTTTTTACAAATTATGGCTGTAGAAGAAGTCCATATTCGACCAACTGAAAAAAAATTTTTTCCAAAGGTCAAAAAGTCACTCATTGACTTTCCTTCTGGTTCCAATTAGTAGCTAAAAGGTCTACAAAAGGTTTGAATCTTTTTTTTTTTTTTTTTTTTACATATTATGGCTGTACAGAAGTCCATATTTGACCAACTGAACAAATTTTTGTCCCAAAGGTCAAAAAGTCACTCATTGACTTTCCTTCTGGTTCCAATTAGTAGCTAAAAGGTCTACAAAAGGTTTGAATTATTATAATTTTTTTACATATTATGGCTGTACAAGAAGTCCATTTTTAACTTACTGAACATATTTTTGCCCAAGAGTCCTTGAACACTAACATACTATACATACACACTCTTTGACTTCCCTTCTGAATCCAATTGCTAGCCAAAAGTTCCACAAAAAGGTTTTAATTTTTTTTTATTATTATAATTTTTTTTTTACATATTATGGCTGTACAGAAGTCCATATTTGACCTACTGAACAAATTTTTGTCCCAAAGGTCAAAAAGTCACTCATTGACTTTCCTTCTGGTTCCAATTAGTAGCTAAAAGGTCTACAAAAGGTTAATAATTTTTTTTTTTTTTTTTTTTTTTTTTTTTTTACATATTATTGCTGGACAAGAAGTCCATATTTGACCAACTGAAAATTTTTTTTTCCAAAGGTCAAAAAGTCACTCATTGACTTTCCTTCTGGTTCCAATTAGTAGCTAAAGGTCTACAAAAGGTTTGATTTTTAATTTTTTTTTTTTTTTTTTTTTTTTACATATTATGGCTGTACAGAAGTCCATATTTGACCTTCTGAACATATTTTTGGCCCAAAAGTTAAAAAAAGGTCACTCATTGCCTTCCCATCTGATTCCACTTAGTAGCTTACAGGTCTACAAAAAGGTTTACATTTACATTTTTTTTAATTTTTTTTTACCTATTATGGCTTTACAGAAGTCCATATTTGACCTACTGAACATATTTTTGGCACAAAGGTAAAAAAAAAAGGTCACTCATTGACATCCCTTCTGATTCCAATAAGTAGCTAAAAGGTCAACAAAAGGTTTCAAAACTTTTTTCTTTTTTTTTTCAAACATATTATGACTTTACAAGAAGTCCATATTTGACCTACTGAACATAGTTTTAGTCCAAGATTCCATAAACACTAATTTACTATACATACTCATTGACTTCCCTTCTTATTCCCATTACTAGCCAAACGTTCCACAAAAGGTTTAAAAGTGTGTTTTACATGTTATGGATGTACAGAAGTCCATATTTGACTTTCTGAATATATTCTTGGCCCAAAGGTCAAAAAAGTCACTCATTGACTTCCCTTCTGATTCCAATTAGTAGCTAAATGGTCCATAGAAGGTTTTATTTATTTTTTTTATTTTTTATTTTTACATATTATGGCTTTACAGAAATCCATATTTTACCTACTGAAAATATTTTTGTCCCAAAGGTCAAAAAGTCACTCATTGAATTATCTTCTGATTCCAATAAATAGCTTACAGGTCTAAAAAAAGGTTAGAATATATATATATATATATATATATATATATATATATATATATTTTTTTTTTTTTTTTTTTTTTTTTTTTACAAATTATGGCTCTACAAGAAGTCCTTATTTGACCAACTGAACACATTTTTGTCCCAAAGGTCAAAAAGTCACTAATTGACTTTCCTTCTGGTTCCAATTAGTAGCTAAAAGGTCTACAAAAGGTTTGAATTATTATTTATTTTTTTACATATTATGGCTTTACAAGAAGTCCATATTTAACTTACTGAACATATTTTTGCCCAAGAGTCCTTGAACACTAACATACTATACATACACACTGTTACGGCCATAACCAGCAAATAAGGCTCATTAATCAAATTAACTTAAACAGCTTATTCGGACCTTTCACATAAGTCAATCACAGACACAAAGTAACGCATTATGGCTGTTCAGAAGTCCATATTTGACCTACTGAAAATATTTTTGGCCCAAAGGTAAAAAAAAAAGGTCACTCATTGACATCCCTTCTGATTCCAATAAGTAGCTAAAAGGTCAACAAAAGGTTTCAATTCTTTTTCCTTTTATTTTTAAACATATTACTTCCCTTCTGATTCCAATTTGTAGCTAAAAGGTCCCACAAAAGGTTTTAATTATTATTATTATTTTTTACATATTATGACTTTACAAGAAGTCCATATTTGACCTACTGAACATATTTTTAGTCCAAGATTCCATAAACACTAATTTACTATACATACTCATTGACTTCCCTTCTTATTCCCATTACTAGCCAAAGGGTCCACAAAAGGTTTAAAAGTTTATTTTACATGTTATGGATGTACAGAAGTCTATATTTGACTTTCTGAATATATTCTTGGCCCAAAGGTCAAAAAAGTCACTCATTGACTTCCCTTCTGATTCCAATTAGTAGCTAAAAGGTCCATAGAAGGTTTTATTTATTTATTTATTTTTTATTTTGACATGTTATGGCTGTACAGAAGTCCATATTTGACCTACTGAAAATATTTTTGTCCCAAAGGTCAAAAAGTCACTCATTGAATTCTCTTCTGATTCCAATAAATAGCTTACAGGTCTAAAAAAGGTTTGAATTTTTTTTCTTTTTTTTTTTTTTTTTTTACAAATTATGGCTGTACAAGAAGTCCATATTTGACTTACTGAACAATTTTTTTTTCCAAAGGTCAAAAAGTCACTCATTGACTTTCCTTCTGGTTCCAATAAGTAGCTAAAAGGTCTGCAAAAGGTTTAATTTAAAACATTTTTTTTTTTTTTTTTTTTTACATATTATGGCTGTACAGAAGTCCATATTTGACCTTCTGAACAATTTTTTTTTCCAAAGGTCAAAAAGTCACTCATTGACTTTCCTTCTGGTTCCAATTAGTAGCTAAAATGTCTACAAAAGGTTTGAATTTTTTTTTTTTTTTTTTTTTTTTACATATTATGGCTGTACAGAAGTCCATATTTGACCAACTGAACAAATTTTTGTCCCAAAGGTCAAAAAGTCACTCATTGACTTTCCTTCTGGTTCCAATTAGTAGCTAAAAGGTCTACAAAAGGTTTGAATTATTATAATTTTTTTACATATTATGGCTGTACAAGAAGTCCATATTTAACTTACTGAACATATTTTTGCCCAAGAGTCCTTGAACACTAACATACTATACATACACACTCTTTGACTTCCCTTCTGAATCCAATTGCTAGCCAAAAGTTCCACAAAAAGGTTTTAATTTTTTTTATTATTATTATTTTTTTTTACATATTATGGCTGTACAGAAGTCCATATTTGACCTACTGAACAATTTTTTTTTCCAAAGGTCAAAAAGTCACTCATTGACTTTCCTTCTGGTTCCAATTAGTAGCTAAAAGGTCTACAAAAGGTTAATATTTTTTTTTTTTTTACATATTATGGCTGTACAGAAGTCCATATTTGACCTTCTGAACAATTTTTTGTCCCAAAGGTCAAAAAGTCACTCATTGACTTTCCTTCTGGTTCCAATTAGTAGCTAAAAGGTCTACAAAAGGTTTGAATTTTTTTTTTTTTTTTTTTTTTTTTACAAATTATGGCTGTACAAGAAGTCCATATTTGACCTACTGAACAATTTTTTTTTCCAAAGGTCAAAAAGTCACTCATTGACTTTCCTTCTGGTTCCAATAAGTAGCTAAAAGGTCTGCAAAAGGTTTAATTTAAAAAAAAAAATTTTTTTTTTTTTACATATTATGGCTGTACAGAAGTCCATATTTGACCTTCTGAACAATTTTTTTTTCCAAAGGTCAAAAAGTCACTCATTGACTTTCCTTCTGGTTCAAATTAGTAGCTAAAAGGTCTACAAAAGGTTTGAATTTTTTTTTTTTTTTTTTTTTTACATATTATGGCTGTACAGAAGTCCATATTTGACCAACTGAACAAATTTTTGTCCCAAAGGTCAAAAAGTCACTCATTGACTTTCCTTCTGGTTCCAATTAGTAGCTAAAAGGTCTACAAAAGGTTTGAATTATTATAATTTTTTTACATATTATGGCTGTACAAGAAGTCCATATTTAACTTACTGAACATATTTTTGCCCAAGAGTCCTTGAACACTAACATACTATACATACACACTCTTTGACTTCCCTTCTGAATCCAATTGCTAGCAAAAAAGTTCCACAAAAAGGTTTTAATTTTTTTTAATTATTATTTTTTTTTTTTACATATTATGGCTGTACAGAAGTCCATATTTGACCTACTGAACAAATTTTTGTCCCAAAGGTCAAAAAGTCACTCATTGACTTTCCTTCTGGTTCCAATTAGTAGCTAAAAGGTCTACAAAAGGTTAATTTTTTTTTTTTTACATATTATGGCTGTACAGAAGTCCATATTTGACCTTCTGAACAATTTTTTGTCCCAAAGGTCAAAAAGTCACTCAATGACTTTCCTTCTGGTTCCAATTAGTAGCTAAAAGGTCTACAAAAGTTTTGAATTTTTTTTTTTTTTTTTTTTTTTTTACAAATTATGGTTGTACAAGAAGTCCATATTTGACCTACTGAACAATTTTTTTTCCCAAAGGTCAAAAAGTCACTCATTGACTTTCCTTCTGGTTCCAATAAGTAGCTAAAAGGTCTGCAAAAGGTTTAATTTAAAAAATGTTTTTTTTTTTTTTTTACATATTATGGCTGTACAGAAGTCCATATTTGACCAACTGAACAAATTTTTGTCCCAAAGGTCAAAAAGTCACTCATTGACTTTCCTTCTGGTTCCAATTAGTAGCTAAAAGGTCTACAAAAGGTTTGAATTATTATAATTTTTTTACATATTATGGCTGTACAAGAAGTCCATATTTAACTTACTGAACATATTTTTGCCCAAGAGTCCTTGAACACTAACATACTATACATACACACTCTTTGACTTCCCTTCTGAATCCAATTGCTAGCCAAAAGTTCCACAAAAAGGTTTTAATTTTTTTTATTATTATTATTTTTTTTTACATATTATGGCTGTACAGAAGTCCATATTTGACCTACTGAACAATTTTTTTTTCCAAAGGTCAAAAAGTCACTCATTGACTTTCCTTCTGGTTCCAATTAGTAGCTAAAAGGTCTACAAAAGGTTAATTTTTTTTTTTTTTTTTACATATTATGGCTGTACAGAAGTCCATATTTGACCTTCTGAACAATTTTTTGTCCCAAAGGTCAAAAAGTCACTCATTGACTTTCCTTCTGGTTCCAATTAGTAGCTAAAAGGTCTACAAAAGGTTTGAATTTTTTTTTTTTTTTTTTTTTTTTTACAAATTATGGCTGTACAAGAAGTCCATATTTGACCTACTGAACAATTTTTTTTTCCAAAGGTCAAAAAGTCACTCATTGACTTTCCTTCTGGTTCCAATAAGTAGCTAAAAGGTCTGCAAAAGGTTTAATTTAAAAAAAAAAATTTTTTTTTTTTTACATATTATGGCTGTACAGAAGTCCATATTTGACCTTCTGAACAATTTTTTTTTCCAAAGGTCAAAAAGTCACTCATTGACTTTCCTTCTGGTTCAAATTAGTAGCTAAAAGGTCTACAAAAGGTTTGAATTTTTTTTTTTTTTTTTTACATATTATGGCTGTACAGAAGTCCATATTTGACCAACTGAACAAATTTTTGTCCCAAAGGTCAAAAAGTCACTCATTGACTTTCCTTCTGGTTCCAATTAGTAGCTAAAAGGTCTACAAAAGGTTTGAATTATTATAATTTTTTTACATATTATGGCTGTACAAGAAGTCCATATTTAACTTACTGAACATATTTTTGCCCAAGAGTCCTTGAACACTAACATACTATACATACACACTCTTTGACTTCCCTTCTGAATCCAATTGCTAGCAAAAAAGTTCCACAAAAAGGTTTTAATTTTTTTTAATTATTATTATTTTTTTTTACATATTATGGCTGTACAGAAGTCCATATTTGACCTACTGAACAAATTTTTGTCCCAAAGGTCAAAAAGTCACTCATTGACTTTCCTTCTGGTTCCAATTAGTAGCTAAAAGGTCTACAAAAGGTTAATATTTTTTTTTTTACATATTATGGCTGTACAGAAGTCCATATTTGACCTTCTGAACAATTTTTTGACCCAAAGGTCAAAAAGTCACTCAATGACTTTCCTTCTGGTTCCAATTAGTAGCTAAAAGGTCTACAAAAGTTTTGAATTTTTTTTTTTTTTTTTTTTTTTACAAATTATGGTTGTACAAGAAGTCCATATTTGACCTACTGAACAATTTTTTTTCCCAAAGGTCAAAAAGTCACTCATTGACTTTCCTTCTGGTTCCAATAAGTAGCTAAAAGGTCTGCAAAAGGTTTAATTTAAAAAATGTTTTTTTTTTTTTTTTTACATATTATGGCTGTACAGAAGTCCATATTTGACCTTCTGAACAATTTTTTTTTCCAAAGGTCAAAAAGTCACTCATTGACTTTCCTTCTGGTTCCAATTAGTAGCTAAAAGGTCTACAAAAGGTTAGAATTTTTTTTTTTTTTTTTTTTTTTACATATTATGGCTGTACAGAAGTCCATATTTGACCAACTGAACAAATTTTTGTCCCAAAGGTCAAAAAGTCACTCATTGACTTTCCTTCTGGTTCCAATTAGTAGCTAAAAGGTCTACAAAAGGTTTGAATTATTATAATTTTTTTACATATTATGGCTGTACAAGAAGTCCATATTTAACTTACTGAACATATTTTTGCCCAAGAGTCCTTGAACACTAACATACTATACATACACACTCTTTGACTTCCCTTCTGAATCCAATTGCTAGCCAAAAGTTCCACAAAAAGGTTTTAATTTTTTTTATTATTATTATTTTTTTTTACATATTATGGCTGTACAGAAGTCCATATTTGACCTACTGAACAATTTTTTTTTCCAAAGGTCAAAAAGTCACTCATTGACTTTCCTTCTGGTTCCAATTAGTAGCTAAAAGGTCTACAAAAGGTTAATATTTTTTTTTTTTTTTACATATTATGGCTGTACAGAAGTCCATATTTGACCTTCTGAACAATTTTTTGTCCCAAAGGTCAAAAAGTCACTCATTGACTTTCCTTCTGGTTCCAATTAGTAGCTAAAAGGTCTACAAAAGGTTTGAATTTTTTTTTTTTTTTTTTTTTTTTTACAAATTATGGCTGTACAAGAAGTCCATATTTGACCTACTGAACAATTTTTTTTTCCAAAGGTCAAAAAGTCACTCATTGACTTTCCTTCTGGTTCCAATAAGTAGCTAAAAGGTCTGCAAAAGGTTTAATTTAAAAAAAAAAATTTTTTTTTTTTTACATATTATGGCTGTACAGAAGTCCATATTTGACCTTCTGAACAATTTTTTTTTCCAAAGGTCAAAAAGTCACTCATTGACTTTCCTTCTGGTTCAAATTAGTAGCTAAAAGGTCTACAAAAGGTTTGAATTTTTTTTTTTTTTTTTTTTTTTACATATTATGGCTGTACAGAAGTCCATATTTGACCAACTGAACAAATTTTTGTCCCAAAGGTCAAAAAGTCACTCATTGACTTTCCTTCTGGTTCCAATTAGTAGCTAAAAGGTCTACAAAAGGTTTGAATTATTATAATTTTTTTACATATTATGGCTGTACAAGAAGTCGTCCGGTTACGTATGTAACCCTCGTTCCCTGAGGAGGGAACGGAGACGTACGTTAGTGACTAACGAATGGGGGTTTCGCTTAGAAGCCAATCATCTTCATCGTATTCAACAGCGCCCAATGGCAGTGCCAATGCCATGGGCATGCGGAATTTGCATGCGTAACTCCGCCCCACCTCGTGGGTATATAAGGAAGTACGCTGCGAACATCGCATTATGTTACTGCTGCAGGAGCCAAGACTGAACTCCTAGCGTTCCAGGCAGCACAGCTGACGTGGCTAAGGAAACGTACGTCTCCGTTCCCTCCTCAGGGAACGAGGGTTACATACGTAACCGGACGTTCCCTTTCGTTCAGTCACTACGACGTACGTTAGTGACTAACGAATGGGGGAACCTGTAAAACAGCGCCACTCAGCTGTCAACCAGTGCCCTGCGTAAGTGTGAGATCCCGCCACTTAAGGCCCTAGGACTCCCACTTATCACAGGATTACCAAGGTACACTGGGAAGCATATCCCAGTGAGGGAATGCCAAGATGCCTACCGTAGGGAGGACTTAGAGAATACACATATGACCCGCTGAGGGTTGCATATGGAAGATCTCTAGGGTACCAGCCGAAGGTGGATTTTTAACCCTAGGGGTGGCAGGGACTTGCCAAGGGAAAGACACCTGCTCACTGAGGAGGCTTACGGTGGGAATACTCGTGTGGGGGTCGCCAGAGGGGAACCATGCACACGGAGCACCTGGCCGGACATGAGGGTCTGGGCTCGAAAGGGCAGACTGAACTGATGTCGGCGTCGACAGTGCTGGAGGAGCTCAGGGCTCTCGGGGAGCTCACCTGAGGAAAATATCGCACGTATCCAGTCATGGGAGTGGAATGGCGAGCAAGCGAAGACACCTGAGCGTGGTCCATTACCGGCCCCTCGGGGGGGCGAGTACAAAGTCGGACACTGGCTCCACTCGGAGATTGTAGAATCTGGCGAATGTGTTGGGTGTCGCCCAGCCTGCAGCTCTGCAGATGTCTGTTAGCGAGGCGCCATGCGCTAGAGCCCAAGAGGAGGCCACACTCCGGGTGGAGTGTGCCCTCACACCAAGGGGACATGGTCGACCTTGCTGCTGGTAAGCCAAAACAATGGTGTCCACCACCCAGTGAGACAACCTCTGCTTTGAGAGAGCACTTCCCTTCCGCTCTCCACCATAACAGACAAAGAGCTGGTCTGAGGTCCTGAAACACTGCGTCATGTCTACGTAGGCGCGGAGAGCGCGTACTGGACAGAGCAATGCCAAGGCTGGGTCTGCCTCCTCCAAAGGCAGCGCTTGCAGGTTCACCACCTGATCTCGGAACGGAGTGGTAGGAACCTTGGGCACATATCCAGGCCGGGGTCTCAGGATCACGTGAGAGTTAGCCGGCCCGAACTCAAGGCACGCTTCGTCAACCGAAAATGCTTGCAGGTCCCCGACCCTCTTAAGCGAGGCCAATGCGGTCAGCAGAGCCGTCTTCATAGACAAGAACTTAATCTCGGCCGACCGCAAAGGCTCAAAGGGAGGCCTCTGCAGAGCACTTAAGACTACTGAGAGGTCCCAAGAGGGAACGAGAGGAGAGCGAGGAGGATTCAGTCTCCTCGCTCCCCTCAGGAACCTGATGACCAGGTCGTGCTGACTTACCTTTTTGTCTCCCAGGAGATCGTGGTAGGCAGATATTGCGGCCACGTACACTTTCAGGGTGGAGGGAGACAGCCTTCGCTCCACCCCCTCCTGGAGAAACGATAGCACGGACCCGATCGGGCATTTCCAGGGGTCTTCTTGGCGGGAAGAGCACCATGTGACGAAGAGGTTCCACTTCAACGCGTAGAGACGTCGCGTAGACTCAGCTCTAGCGGAAGTGATGGTAGCGACCACCGCAGGTGGAAGGCTACTCAAACCTGCCGTGTCCCGTCCAGAAGCCACACGTGGAGCTTCCAGAACGCTGGACGCGGGTGCCAAAAGGTGCCCCGTCTCTGAGTCAGAAGGTCTGGTCTCAGAGGGATAGGCCAGGGAGGGGCTGTCGCAAGGAGTAAGAGTTCTGGGAACCAGGTCTGGCCGTGCCAAAGCGGGGCGACCAAGACGACCTGCTCTTTGTCCTCCCTGATCTTGCACAGTACCCGTGCAAGAAGGCTCACTGGGGGAAACGCATACTTGCGTAGCCCGGACGGCCAGCTGTGCGCCAGTGCATCCGTGCCGAGGGTGCCCTCGGTCAGGGAATAATACAGGGAGCAATGGGAAGAGTCCTGGGAGGCAAACAGATCTACCTGTGCGTCGCCGAACCGTTCCCATATCAGCTGGATCGTCTGGGGGTGGAGTCTCCACTCTCCGGGGAGAGGCTGAAACCGTGACAGCTCGTCGGCTGCACAGTTCAGGTCTCCAGGGATGTGGACAGCACGAAGGGACCTCAGGCGCTTCTGACTCCACAAAACGAGATGGCGGGCGAGTTGAGACATACGGTGGGAGCGTAGACCGCCCTGGTGGTTGATGTACGCTACTACGGCCGTGTTGTCTGTCCTGACTAGCACATGTTGACCCTTCAGCAACGCTCGGAAGCGGTGCAGGGCGAACCGTACAGCCAGTAACTCGAGGCAATTGACATGCAGAAGGCGCTGGGGTCCTGTCCAGGAGCCCGCGGCTGCTTGTCCATTGCACATGGCACCCCAGCCCGTGGATGATGCATCTGTTGTCACAACAACATGCCTGGAAGCTCGTTCTAAGGACACTCCGGTCCGTAGAAACTTGAGGTTCGACCACGGGGTGAGTGTCTGTAAGCAGGCCCGAGTCACTGGGACCCGGAGCGTGCCAGACCGCCATGCCCATCTCGGGACTCGATCGCGTAGCCAGTGCTGAAGCGGTCTCATATGAAGCAATCCGAGCGGCGTTACCGCGGCTGCAGATGCCATATGCCCCAGGAGCCTCTGAAAATGTTTCAGTGGAACCGCACTCTGGCCCTCGACTTGTCGAAGGGCAGTCAGCAGAGACTGCGCGCGCTCGCTCGAAAGCTGCGCGCACATGGCGACCGAGTCGATATCCATACCGAGAAAAGAGATCCTCTGCGCGGGGCAAAGTTTGCTCTTCTCCCAGTTGACCCGAAGGCCCAGACGGGCTAGGTGATGGAGCACCAGATCTCTGTGTCCGCAAACCTGCTCTCGAGAGGGACCCAGTATGAGCCAGTCGTCGAGGTAGTTCAGGATGCGGACCCCGTGCTGCCGAAGGGGCGCAAGGGCTGCCTCGGCAATCTTCGTAAAGACGCGAGGGGACAGAGATAGCCCGAATGGTAGAACTGCGTACTGATATGCCCGCCCCTCGAAAGCAAACCGTAGGAACGGTCTGTGTCGAGGCAAAATGGAGACATGGAAGTAGGCGTCCTTCAGGTCGATCGCTGCAAACCAATCGTGAGGACGAACGCATTCGAAAAGGCGTTTCGCTGTCAACATCTTGAACGGAAACCGGTGAAGGTAACGGTTCAGGATGCGCAGGTCCAGGATTGGCCGTAGCCCACCGGTCTTTTTGGGTACAATGAAGTACGGGCTGTAAAACCCGCAATTCATCTCGGCTGGAGGGACAGGTTCGATCGCACCCTTCGCCAGTAGGGTGGCAATCTCCGCTCGCATGACGGGGGCGTTGGCCCCGATCATGGTGGAACGGACTCCCTGGAAGCAGGGAGGAACCCGTGCGAACTGAATCGCATAGCCGCGCCTGACGGTCCGCTCGACCCAGCGGGACAGCCCTGGAAGCTGAAGCCAGACATCCAGAAACTGCACCAGCGGGGTCATACGGTGTACAGACGTACCCGGTGTGGGCTTGCAGCGATGCAGCGTCACCGGCCCGGACATGGGAGGCTGTGGGGCGTCCCGGTGCGGGGGCACGGTTGACAGCTGCGTCCTGACAGAGGAGACCAGGGAAGGACCAGCGTTCCACTGGGGTCTGCTCTGCCAGGAGGCTGGCGACAGAGTGGGATGCGAGTGGCGGGACCCGTGGGTGGCGCGCACCGTCATCACCGGACTCTGTGGGCTCAGGGATGGGAGTGTTAATTCTTTCTTTGACCAACATAGGGTGCTGCTGACCCGGGGGCCAGCAGCTGAACAAAGGATTCTCCCCCGGCCCTCCACCGGGGGAAGGAGTGGTCCTGCTACCATCTCCTCGAAAGAATTTCCCATCCCTGAGCCGTCCGTCTCAGGAGCGCCGCTTGGCCTGGCGTTTAGCGGGGCGCGGGGCGGCCTGAGGGGACTTGGACGCCTTCCTACGGCTTCCTCCGCGACCCGGCCCGGGTGAAGGCTGCTGCTTGGACCGGGTGGGAGGGGCGGGAGCCTTAGGAGGGCGTCCTCGGCGTGGAGCAGACTGAGTTGACTGCGCCGGCGGCGGGGTGGAGGCAGCAGCTGGCCGCCGGGGCAGTACGTGCTTAATAGCCTCAGTCTGCTTCTGGGCGATTGAGAACTGTTGGGCGAAGTCCTCAACCGCCCCGCCGAAGAGGCCGGCCTGGGATATGGGGGCATCGAGGAACCGGGTTCGCTCGGTGTCCCGCATATCGGCCAGGTTCAGCCACAGGTGACGCTCCTGGACCACATTTGTGGACATCACTTGACCCAGGGAGCGTGCGGTCACCTTCGTCGCCCGGAGAGCGAGGTCGGTGGCGGCACGCAGCTCATTTAAGAGCCCCGGATCAACTCCACCCTCGTGCATGTCCTTGAGGATCCTGGCCTGGTAGACCTGGAGGATCGCCATGGCATGCAGCGAAGCGGCAGCCTGCCCCGCGGCTCTGTGCGATTTCGCCACCAAGGTTGATGTGAATCGACAGGCTTTGGAGGGGTGCTTAGGATCACCACGCCAGGTTGAAGCGCTCTGAGGACACAGTTGCATCGCAACAGAACGTTCAACTGGAGGGACCCCAGTGTACCCTTTAGCTGCCGCCCCATCGAGGACGGAGAAGGCGGAGGAAGTCAGTGAACGGTCACGGGAAGACAACGGGGACTTCCAGGACCGCGTGAGTTCCTCATGCAGCTCGGGAAAGAAAGGTATTGAGGGCAAGGACTGACGGGTGTCAGCGCGAGCCCCCAAAAACCAATCATCGAGCCTTGAGCGTTCGGGACAGGGTGGAGGGTTCCACTCGATCCCTAAACTCGCGGCTGCCCGAGACAACATGGCTGTCAGCTCTGGATCTGACTCGGGCAATGCTGGCACGCCCGAGGGCGGCAGCACAGCCGAGTCGTCATCTCCAGAGGACTCGAGCCCACCTTGTGATGCGGTGATCGACATCGCATCCTCCTCTGGAGCGCCAAATGAGATGCGCGGGGGGGCCGGAGCCGGCCCCGCGATCTGCATCTGAACACTCGCGGGTTGCAATGTGCAAGACGGGGGTGTGGCCCGAGGCATGAGCGTCGGGGCTTTGTTCCACACCGTAACCGTCAAGTCACCCTGACCACCAGCCGAAGTACTGGGCCTCTGGGACTCAGTAGATCGGGGTGTGGTAGAGGGGACTCTCACTTCAGTACGAAGGTCATGGAGTCTTGACCGCAACATTGCGATGGTCATGTTCCCGCAGTGAGAACATGACTCATCCGCGAACGCTGTCTGAGCATGCTGAAAGCCCAAACATATCAGACAGTGTTCGTGCCCATCAGAAGAGGAAAGCAACCGACCACACCCAGAAGTACACGGACGAGACATCCTGAAAAGGACGCGTCACGTGTAAGCTCTTTTATGAGAGGAAGCTTCGCAGAGAACGCCGAAGCGCCCAGGGACCACACACCAGCTGTCTAGCGGACCACTGCGCAGATCAGCAGGCAGGCAGTATGATGATCACTGGAACGCGCCGTAACACCAACGCCTCTGGAAAGCTGCTCGTCTCGAAAGCTGTCGATGACTCAGATCAGGCTTGTAGGAGTGAAGAGATCCTCTTGGCTCCAAAGCAGAAACATAATGCGATGTTCGCAGCGTACTTCCTTATATACCCACGAGGTGGGGCGGAGTTACGCATGCAAATTCCGCATGCCCATGGCATTGGCACTGCCATTGGGCGCTGTTGAATACGATGAAGATGATTGGCTTCTAAGCGAAACCCCCATTCGTTAGTCACTAACGTACGTCGTAGTGACTGAACGAAAGGGAACCATATTTAACTTACTGAACATATTTTTGCCCAAGAGTCCTTGAACACTAACATACTATACATACACACTCTTTGACTTCCCTTCTGAATCCAATTGCTAGCAAAAAAGTTCCACAAAAAGGTTTTAATTTTTTTTAATTATTATTATTTTTTTTTACATATTATGGCTGTACAGAAGTCCATATTTGACCTACTGAACAAATTTTTGTCCCAAAGGTCAAAAAGTCACTCATTGACTTTCCTTCTGGTTCCAATTAGTAGCTAAAAGGTCTACAAAAGGTTAATATTTTTTTTTTTACATATTATGGCTGTACAGAAGTCCATATTTGACCTTCTGAACAATTTTTTGTCCCAAAGGTCAAAAAGTCACTCAATGACTTTCCTTCTGGTTCCAATTAGTAGCTAAAAGGTCTACAAAAGTTTTGAATTTTTTTTTTTTTTTTTTTTTTTTTACAAATTATGGTTGTACAAGAAGTCCATATTTGACCTACTGAACAATTTTTTTTCCCAAAGGTCAAAAAGTCACTCATTGACTTTCCTTCTGGTTCCAATAAGTAGCTAAAAGGTCTGCAAAAGGTTTAATTTAAAAAATGTTTTTTTTTTTTTTTTACATATTATGGCTGTACAGAAGTCCATATTTGACCTTCTGAACAATTTTTTTTTCCAAAGGTCAAAAAGTCACTCATTGACTTTCCTTCTGGTTCCAATTAGTAGCTAAAAGGTCTACAAAAGGTTAGAATTTTTTTTTTTTTTTTTTTTTTTACATATTATGGCTGTACAGAAGTCCATATTTGACCAACTGAACAAATTTTTGTCCCAAAGGTCAAAAAGTCACTCATTGACTTTCCTTCTGGTTCCAATTAGTAGCTAAAAGGTCTACAAAAGGTTTGAATTATTATAATTTTTTTACATATTATGGCTGTACAAGAAGTCCATATTTAACTTACTGAACATATTTTTGCCCAAGAGTCCTTGAACACTAACATACTATACATACACACTCTTTGACTTCCCTTCTGAATCCAATTGCTAGCCAAAAGTTCCACAAAAAGGTTTTAATTTTTTTTATTATTATTTTTTTTTTTTACATATTATGGCTGTACAGAAGTCCATATTTGACCTACTGAACAATTTTTTTTTCCAAAGGTCAAAAAGTCACTCATTGACTTTCCTTCTGGTTCCAATTAGTAGCTAAAAGGTCTACAAAAGGTTAATTTTTTTTTTTTTTTTTTACATATTATGGCTGTACAGAAGTCCATATTTGACCTTCTGAACAATTTTTTGTCCCAAAGGTCAAAAAGTCACTCATTGACTTTCCTTCTGGTTCCAATTAGTAGCTAAAAGGTCTACAAAAGGTTTGAATTTTTTTTTTTTTTTTTTTTTTTTACAAATTATGGCTGTACAAGAAGTCCATATTTGACCTACTGAACAATTTTTTTTTCCAAAGGTCAAAAAGTCACTCATTGACTTTCCTTCTGGTTCCAATAAGTAGCTAAAAGGTCTGCAAAAGGTTTAATTTAAAAAAAAAATTTTTTTTTTTTTTACATATTATGGCTGTACAGAAGTCCATATTTGACCTTCTGAACAATTTTTTTTTCCAAAGGTCAAAAAGTCACTCATTGACTTTCCTTCTGGTTCAAATTAGTAGCTAAAAGGTCTACAAAAGGTTTGAATTTTTTTTTTTTTTTTTTACATATTATGGCTGTACAGAAGTCCATATTTGACCAACTGAACAAATTTTTGTCCCAAAGGTCAAAAAGTCACTCATTGACTTTCCTTCTGGTTCCAATTAGTAGCTAAAAGGTCTACAAAAGGTTTGAATTATTATAATTTTTTTACATATTATGGCTGTACAAGAAGTCCATATTTAACTTACTGAACATATTTTTGCCCAAGAGTCCTTGAACACTAACATACTATACATACACACTCTTTGACTTCCCTTCTGAATCCAATTGCTAGCAAAAAAGTTCCACAAAAAGGTTTTAATTTTTTTTAATTATTATTATTTTTTTTTACATATTATGGCTGTACAGAAGTCCATATTTGACCTACTGAACAAATTTTTGTCCCAAAGGTCAAAAAGTCACTCATTGACTTTCCTTCTGGTTCCAATTAGTAGCTAAAAGGTCTACAAAAGGTTAATATTTTTTTTTTTACATATTATGGCTGTACAGAAGTCCATATTTGACCTTCTGAACAATTTTTTGTCCCAAAGGTCAAAAAGTCACTCAATGACTTTCCTTCTGGTTCCAATTAGTAGCTAAAAGGTCTACAAAAGTTTTGAATTTTTTTTTTTTTTTTTTTTTTTTTTTATAAATTATGGTTGTACAAGAAGTCCATATTTGACCTACTGAACAATTTTTTTTCCCAAAGGTCAAAAAGTCACTCATTGACTTTCCTTCTGGTTCCAATAAGTAGCTAAAAGGTCTGCAAAAGGTTTAATTTAAAAAATGTTTTTTTTTTTTTTTTTACATATTATGGCTGTACAGAAGTCCATATTTGACCTTCTGAACAATTTTTTTTTCCAAAGGTCAAAAAGTCACTCATTGACTTTCCTTCTGGTTCCAATTAGTAGCTAAAAGGTCTACAAAAGGTTAGAATTTTTTTTTTTTTTTTTTTTTTACATATTATGGCTGTACAGAAGTCCATATTTGACCAACTGAACACATTTTTGTCCCAAAGGTCAAAAAGTCACTCATTGACTTTCCTTCTGGTTCCAATTAGTAGCTAAAAGGTCTACAAATGGTTTGAATTATTATAATTTTTTTTACATATTATGGCTGTACAAGAAGTCCATATTTAACTTACTGAACATATTTTTGCCCAAGAGTCCTTGAACACTAACATACTATACATACACACTCTTTGACTTCCCTTCTGAATCCAATTGCTAGCCAAAAGTTCCACAAAAAGGTTTTAATTTTTTTTTATTATTATTATTTTTTTTTACATATTATGGCTGTACAGAAGTCCATATTTGACCTACTGAACAAATTTTTGTCCCAAAGGTCAAAAAGTCACTCATTGACTTTCCTTCTGGTTCCAATTAGTAGCTAAAAGGTCTACAAAATGTTAATATTTTTTTTTTTACATATTATGGCTGTACAGAAGTCCATATTTGACCTTCTGAACAATTTTTTGTCCCAAAGGTCAAAAAGTCACTCATTGACTTTCCTTCTGGTTCCAATTAGTAGCTAAAAGGTCTACAAAAGGTTAATTTTTTTTTTTTTTTTACACATTATGGCTGTACAGAAGTCCATATTTGACCTTCTGAACAATTTTTTGTCCCAAAGGTCAAAAAGTCACTCATTGACTTTCCTTCTGGTTCCAATTAGTAGCTAAAAGGTCTACAAAAGGTTTGAATTTTTTTTTTTTTTTTTTTTTTTTTTACAAATTATGGCTGTACAAGAAGTCCATATTTGACCTACTGAACAATTTTTTTTTCCAAAGGTCAAAAAGTCACTCATTGACTTTCCTTCTGGTTCCAATAAGTAGCTAAAAGGTCTGCAAAAGGTTTAATTTAAAATTTTTTTTTTTTTTTTTTTACATATTATGGCTGTACAGAAGTCCATATTTGACCTTCTGAACAATTTTTTTTTCCAAAGGTCAAAAAGTCACTCATTGACTTTCCTTCTGGTTCAAATTAGTAGCTAAAAGGTCTACAAAAGGTTTGAATTTTTATTTTATTTTTTTTACATATTATGGCTGTACAGAAGTCCATATTTGACCAACTGAACAAATTTTTGTCCCAAAGGTCAAAAAGTCACTCATTGACTTTCCTTCTGGTTCCAATTAGTAGCTAAAAGGTCTACAAAAGGTTTGAATTATTATAATTTTTTTACATATTATGGCTGTACAAGAAGTCCATATTTAACTTACTGAACATATTTTTGCCCAAGAGTCCTTGAACACTAACATACTATACATACACACTCTTTGACTTCCCTTCTGAATCCAATTGCTAGCAAAAAAGTTCCACAAAAAGGTTTTAATTTTTTTTAATTATTATTATTTTTTTTTACATATTATGGCTGTACAGAAGTCCATATTTGACCTACTGAACAAATTTTTGTCCCAAAGGTCAAAAAGTCACTCATTGACTTTCCTTCTGGTTCCAATTAGTAGCTAAAAGGTCTACAAAAGGTTAATATTTTTTTTTTACATATTATGGCTGTACAGAAGTCCATATTTGACCTTCTGAACAATTTTTTGTCCCAAAGGTCAAAAAGTCACTCAATGACTTTCCTTCTGGTTCCAATTAGTAGCTAAAAGGTCTACAAAAGTTTTGAATTTTTTTTTTTTAATTTTTTTTTTTTTATAAATTATGGTTGTACAAGAAGTCCATATTTGACCTACTGAACAATTTTTTTTCCCAAAGGTCAAAAAGTCACTCATTGACTTTCCTTCTGGTTCCAATAAGTAGCTAAAAGGTCTGCAAAAGGTTTAATTTAAAAAATGTTTTTTTTTTTTTTTTTACATATTATGGCTGTACAGAAGTCCATATTTGACCTTCTGAACAATTTTTTTTTCCAAAGGTCAAAAAGTCACTCATTGACTTTCCTTCTGGTTCCAATTAGTAGCTAAAAGGTCTACAAAAGGTTAGAATTTTTTTTTTTTTTTTTTTTACATATTATGGCTGTAGAGAAGTCCATATTTGACCAACTGAACACATTTTTGTCCCAAAGGTCAAAAAGTCACTCATTGACTTTCCTTCTGGTTCCAATTAGTAGCTAAAAGGTCTACAAATGGTTTGAATTATTATAATTTTTTTTACATATTATGGCTGTACAAGAAGTCCATATTTAACTTACTGAACATATTTTTGCCCAAGAGTCCTTGAACACTAACATACTATACATACACACTCTTTGACTTCCCTTCTGAATCCAATTGCTAGCCAAAAGTTCCACAAAAAGGTTTTAATTTTTTTTTATTATTTTTTTTTTTTTTTACATATTATGGCTGTACAGAAGTCCATATTTGACCTACTGAACAAATTTTTGTCCCAAAGGTCAAAAAGTCACTCATTGACTTTCCTTCTGGTTCCAATTAGTAGCTAAAAGGTCTACAAAATGTTAATATTTTTTTTTTACATATTATGGCTGTACAGAAGTCCATATTTGACCTTCTGAACAATTTTTTGTCCCAAAGGTCAAAAAGTCACTCATTGACTTTCCTTCTGGTTCCAATTAGTAGCTAAAAGGTCTACAAAAGGTTTGAATTTTTTTTTTTTTTACATATTATGGCTGTACAGAAGTCCATATTTGACCAACTGAACAAATTTTTGTCCCAAAGGTCAAAAAGTCACTCATTGACTTTCCTTCTGGTTCCAATTAGTAGCTAAAAGGTCTACAAAAGGTTTGAATTATTATTATTTTTTTTTTTACATATTATGGCTGTACAAGAAGTCCATATTTAACTTACTGAACATATTTTTGCCCAAGAGTCCTTGAACACTAACATATTATACATACACACTCTTTGACTTCCCTTCTGAATCCAATTGCTACCCAAAAGTTCCACAAAAAGGTTTTAATTTTTTTTTATTATTATTATTATTTTTTTACATATTATGGCTGTACAGAAGTCCATATTTGACCTACTGAACAAATTTTTGTCCCAAAGGTCAAAAGTCACTCATTGACTTTCCTTTTGGTTCCAATTAGTAGCTAAAAGGTCTACAAAAGATTTTTTTATTTTTATTTTTTTATTTTTTTACATATTATGGCTGTACAGCCACATATTATGGCTGTCCATATTTGACCTTCTGAACATATTTTTGGCCCAAAGGTAAAAAAAAGGTCACTCATTGTCTTACCTTCTGATTCCAAAAAGTAGCTTACAGGTCTACAAAAGGTTTTTTATTTTTATTTTTTTATTTTTTTTACATATTATGGCTGTACAGAAGTCCATATTTGACCTACTGAACAAATTTTTGGCCAAAAGGTAAAAAAAGGTCACTCATTGCCTTCCCATCTGATTCCACTTAGTAGCTTACAGGTCTACAAAAAGGTTTACATTTACATTTACATTTTTTTTTTTTTTTTTTACCTATTATGGCTTTACAAGAAGTCCATATTTGACCTACTGAACATATTTTTGGCACAAAGGTAAAAAAAAAAGGTCACTCATTGACATCCCTTGTGATTCCAATAAGTAGCTAAAAGGTCAACAAAAGGTTTCAAATCTTTTTTTTTTCAAACATATTATGACTTTACAAGAAGTCCATATTTGACCTACTGAACATATTTTTAGTCCAAGATTCCATAAACACTAATTTACTATACATACTCATTGACTTCCCTTCTTATTCCCATTACTAGCCAAAGGTTCCACAAAAGGTTTAAAAGTGTGTTTTACATGTTATGGATGTACAGAAGTCCATATTTGACTTTTTGAATATATTCTTGGCCCAAAGGTCAAAAAAGTCACTCATTGACTTCCCTTCTGATTCCAATTAGTAGCTAAAAGGTCCATAGAAGGTTTTATTTTTTTATTTTTTTTTATTTTTACATATTATGGCTTTACAGAAGTCCATATTTTACCTACTGAAAATATTTTTGTCCCAAAGGTCAAAAAGTCACTCATTGAATTATCTTCTGATTCCAATAAATAGCTTACAGGTCTAAAAAAAGGTTTGAATATATATATATATATATATATATATATATATATATATATATATATATATATATATATATATATATATATATATATATATATATATATATATATATATATATATATATATATATATATATATATATATATTTATTTATTTATTTATTTATTTATTTGTTTTTTTTACAAATTATGGCTCTACAAGAAGTCCATATTTGACCAACTGAACTTTTTTTTTTCCAAAGGTCAAAAAGTCACTCATTGACTTTCCTTCTGGTTCCAATTAGTAGCTAAAAGGTCTACAAAAGGTTTGAATTATTATAATTTTTTTTACATATTATGGCTGTACAAGAAGTCCATATTTAACTTACTGAACATATTTTTGCCCAAGAGTCCTTGAACACTAACATACTATACATACACACTCTTTGACTTCCCTTCTGAATCCAATTGCTAGCCAAAAGTTCCACAAAAAGGTTTTAATTTTTTTTTATTATTATTATTTTTTTTACATATTATGGCTGTACAGAAGTCCATATTTGACCTACTGAACAAATTTTTGTCCCAAAGGTCAAAAAGTCACTCATTGACTTTCCTTCTGGTTCCAATTAGTAGCTAAAATGTCTACAAAAGGTTTTTTATTTTTATTTTTTTATTTTTTTACATATTATGGCTGTACAGCCACATATTATGGCTGTCCATATTTGACCTTCTGAACATATTTTTGGCCCAAAGGTAAAAAAAAAGGTCACTCATTGTCTTACCTTCTGATTCCAAAAAGTAGCTTACAGGTCTACAAAAGGTTTTTTATTTTTATTTTTTTACATATTATGGCTGTACAGAAGTCCATATTTGACCTACTGAACATTTTTTTTTTCCAAAGGTCAAAAGTCACTCATTGACTTTCCTTCTGGTTCCAATTAGTAGCTAAAAGGTCTACAAAAGGTTGGATTTTTTTTTTTTTTTTTTTTTTACATATTATGGCTGTACAGAAGTCCATATTTGACCTTCTGAACATTTTTTTTTTCCAAAGGTCAAAAAGTCACTCATTGACTTTCCTTCTGGTTCCAATTAGTAGCTAAAATGTCTACAAAAGGTTTGAATTTTTTTTTTTTTTTTTTTTTTTACATATTATGGCTGTACAGAAGTCCATATTTGACCAACTGAACAAATTTTTGTCCCAAAGGTCAAAAAGTCACTCATTGACTTTCCTTCTGGTTCCAATTAGTAGCTAAAAGGTCTACAAAAGGTTTGAATTATTATAATTTTTTTACATATTATGGCTGTACAAGAAGTCCATATTTAACTTACTGAACATATTTTTGCCCAAGAGTCCTTGAACACTAACATGCTATACATACACACTCTTTGACTTCCCTTCTGAATCCAATTGCTAGCCAAAAGTTCCACAAAAAGGTTTTAATTTTTTTTATTATTATTTTTTTTTTTTACATATTATGGCTGTACAGAAGTCCATATTTGACCTACTGAACAATTTTTTTTTCCAAAGGTCAAAAAGTCACTCATTGACTTTCCTTCTGGTTCCAATTAGTAGCTAAAAGGTCTACAAAAGGTTAATATTTTTTTTTTTTTACATATTATGGCTGTACAGAAGTCCATATTTGACCTTCTGAACAATTTTTTGTCCCAAAGGTCAAAAAGTCACTCATTGACTTTCCTTCTGGTTCCAATTAGTAGCTAAAAGGTCTACAAAAGGTTTGAATTTTTTTTTTTTTTTTTTTTTTTTACAAATTATGGCTGTACAAGAAGTCCATATTTGACCTACTGAACAATTTTTTTTTCCAAAGGTCAAAAAGTCACTCATTGACTTTCCTTCTGGTTCCAATAAGTAGCTAAAAGGTCTGCAAAAGGTTTAATTTAAAAAATTTTTTTTTTTTTTTTACATATTATGGCTGTACAGAAGTCCATATTTGACCTTCTGAACAATTTTTTTTTCCAAAGGTCAAAAAGTCACTCATTGACTTTCCTTCTGGTTCAAATTAGTAGCTAAAAGGTCTACAAAAGGTTTGAATTTTTTTTTATTTTATTTTTTACATATTATGGCTGTACAGAAGTCCATATTTGACCAACTGAACAAATTTTTGTCCCAAAGGTCAAAAAGTCACTCATTGACTTTCCTTCTGGTTCCAATTAGTAGCTAAAAGGTCTACAAAAGGTTTGAATTATTATAATTTTTTTACATATTATGGCTGTACAAGAAGTCCATATTTAACTTACTGAACATATTTTTGCCCAAGAGTCCTTGAACACTAACATACTATACATACACACTCTTTGACTTCCCTTCTGAATCCAATTGCTAGCAAAAAAGTTCCACAAAAAGGTTTTAATTTTTTTTAATTATTATTTTTTTTTTTTACATATTATGGCTGTACAGAAGTCCATATTTGACCTACTGAACAAATTTTTGTCCCAAAGGTCAAAAAGTCACTCATTGACTTTCCTTCTGGTTCCAATTAGTAGCTAAAAGGTCTACAAAAGGTTAATATTTTTTTTTTTTTACATATTATGGCTGTACAGAAGTCCATATTTGACCTTCTGAAAAAATTTTTGTCCCAAAGGTCAAAAAGTCACTCAATGACTTTCCTTCTGGTTCCAATTAGTAGCTAAAAGGTCTACAAAAGTTTTGAATTTTTTTTTTTTTTTTTTTTTTTTACAAATTATGGTTGTACAAGAAGTCCATATTTGACCTACTAAACAATTTTTTTCCCAAAGGTCAAAAAGTCACTCATTGACTTTCCTTCTGGTTCCAAGAAGTAGCTAAAAGGTCTGCAAAAGGTTTAATTTAAAAAATGTTTTTTTTTTTTTTTTACATATTATGGCTGTACAGAAGTCCATATTTGACCTTCTGAACAATTTTTTTTTCCAAAGGTCAAAAAGTCACTCATTGACTTTCCTTCTGGTTCCAATTAGTAGCCTAAAGGTCTACAAAAGGTTAGAATTTTTTTTTTTTTTTTTTTTACATATTATGGCTGTACAGAAGTCCATATTTGACCAACTGAACAAATTTTTGTCCCAAAGGTCAAAAAGTCACTCATTGACTTTCCTTCTGGTTCCAATTAGTAGCTAAAAGGTCTACAATTGGTTTGAATTATTATAATTTTTTTACATATTATGGCTGTACAAGAAGTCCATATTTAACTTACTGAACATATTTTTGCCCAAGAGTCCTTGAACACTAACATACTATACATACACACTCTTTGACTTCCCTTCTGAATCCAATTTCTAGCCAAAAGTTCCACAAAAAGGTTTTAATTTTTTTTTATTATTATTATTTTTTTTTACATATTATGGCTGTACAGAAGTCCATATTTGACCTACTGAACAAATTTTTGTCCCAAAGGTCAAAAAGTCACTCATTGACTTTCCTTCTGGTTCCAATTAGTAGCTAAAAGGTCTACAAAAGGTTAATTATTTTTTTTTTTTTACTTATTATGGCTGTACAGAAGTCCATATTTGACCTTCTGAACAATTTTTTGTCCCAAAGGTCAAAAAGTCACTCATTGACTTTCCTTCTGGTTCCAATTAGTAGCTAAAAGGTCTACAAAAGGTTTGAATTTTTTTTTTTTTTTTTTTTTTACATATTATGGCTGTACAGAAGTCCATATTTGACCAACTGAACAAATTTTTGTCCCAAAGGTCAAAAAGTCACTCATTGACTTTCCTTCTGGTTCCAATTAGTAGCTAAAAGGTCTACAAAAGGTTTGAATTATTATTATTTATTTTTTTACATATTATGGCTGTACAAGAAGTCCATATTTAACTTACTGAACATATTTTTGCCCAAGAGTCCTTGAACACTAACATATTATACATACACACTCTTTGACTTCCCTTCTGAATCCAATTGCTAGCCAAAAGTTCCACAAAAAGGTTTTAATTTTTTTTTATTATTATTATTTTTTTTTTTACATATTATGGCTGTACAGAAGTCCATATTTGACCTACTGAACAAATTTTTGTCCCAAAGGTCAAAAGTCACTCATTGACTTTCCTTTTGGTTCCAATTAGTAGCTAAAAGGTCTACAAAAGATTTTTTTATTTTTATTTTTTTATTTTTTTTTACATATTATGGCTGTACAGCCACATATTATGGCTGTCCATATTTGACCTTCTGAACATATTTTTGGCCCAAAGGTAAAAAAAAGGTCACTCATTGTCTTACCTTCTGATTCCAAAAAGTAGCTTACAGGTCTACAAAAGGTTTTTTATTTTTATTTTTTTATTTTTTTTACATATTATGGCTGTACAAGAAGTCCATATTTAACTTGCTGAACATATTTTTGCCCAAGAGTCCTTGAACACTAACATACTATACATACACACTCTTTGACTTCCCTTATGAATCCAATTGCTAGCCAAAAGTTCCACAAAAAGGTTTTAATTTTTTTTATTATTATTATTATTTTTTACATATTATGGCTGTACAGAAGTCCATATTTGACCAACTGAACAAATTTTTGTCCCAAAGGTCAAAAAGTCACTAATTGACTTTCCTTCTGGTTCCAATTAGTAGCTAAAAGGTCTACAAAAGGTTTGAATTATTATAATTTTTTTTACATATTATGGCTGTACAAGAAGTCCATATTTAACTTACTGAACATATTTTTGCTCAAGAGTCCTTGAACACTAACATACTATACATACACACTCTTTGACTTCCCTTCTGAATCCAATTGCTAGCCAAAAGTTCCACAAAAAGGTTTTAATTTTTTTTTATTATTATTTTTTTTTTTACATATTATGGCTGTACAGAAGTCCATATTTGACCTACTGAACAAATTTTTGTCCCAAAGGTCAAAAAGTCACTCATTGACTTTCCTTCTGGTTCCAATTAGTAGCTAAAATGTCTACAAAAGGTTTTTTATTTTTATTTTTTTATTTTTTTACATATTATGGCTGTACAGCCACATATTATGGCTGTCCATATTTGACCTTCTGAACATATTTTTGGCCCAAAGGTAAAAAAAAAGGTCACTCATTGTCTTACCTTCTGATTCCAAAAAGTAGCTTACAGGTCTACAAAAGGTTTTTTATTTTTATTTTTTTTACATATTATGGCTGTACAGAAGTCCATATTTGACCTACTGAACATTTTTTTTTTCCAAAGGTCAAAAGTCACTCATTGACTTTCCTTCTGGTTCCAATTAGTAGCTAAAAGGTCTACAAAAGGTTGGATTTTTTTTTTTTTTTTTTTTTTTTACATATTATGGCTGTACAGAAGTCCATATTTGACCTTCTGAACATTTTTTTTTTCCAAAGGTCAAAAAGTCACTCATTGACTTTCCTTCTGGTTCCAATTAGTAGCTAAAATGTCTACAAAAGGTTTGAATTTTTTTATTTTATTTTTTTTTTACATATTATGGCTGTACAGAAGTCCATATTTGACCAACTGAACAAATTTTTGTCCCAAAGGTCAAAAAGTCACTCATTGACTTTCCTTCTGGTTCCAATTAGTAGCTAAAAGGTCTACAAAAGGTTTGAATTATTATAATTTTTTTACATATTATGGCTGTACAAGAAGTCGTCTCGGTTACGTATGTAACCCTCGTTCCCTGAAGGAGGGAACGGAGACGTACGTCGGAACTGACCGACGAATTGGGATCTGATCTCAGAGACCAATCTACTTCGAGTGTATTAAAAACGAGCCAATGGAGATTGGCATGCGATCCACGCATTCCACGCACCGCCCCGCAGCGCGGGTATAAATAAGGAAGTGGAATGCTTGATCATTGCTTTTTTCTGCTGAGGAGCCGAACTAGTGACTCGGCCCCCTAGCGGAAGCACAGCACCTGGCGACGGGACGTACGTCTCCGTTCCCTCCTTCAGGGAACGAGGGTTACATACGTAACCGAGACGTTCCCTTTCAGTCGGTCACGTTCGACGTACGTCGGAACTGACCGACGAATTGGGATCCCTACCAAAACGCCAGGGCGCTGGCCCTTCCAGCGTCCTGCTTGAGCGCACTGGACCGTCTTAGATGGTACGGAAGTCAGGGCTCCAAGCAGGGAGGTCAGTCACTGCTGTTTCTGCAAGACCCACTCAGTGTGACTATTGGATAACGCTGGGAAAGCGTGCCCGTCTCGGGAGATGGTACGCTGCGGAGCCACGTCCTTCAGTAGAAGGCTAGGTGGCAGAATACACATAAGGACTAACCTGGCAGGGTAGTGCAACATATGGCAGTCTCTGGGGTGGTTCCAGCCTGGTCCCAGGGGGGAAAGAACACGCCCAGAGACGACAGAGCGGGCTCTGTCAAGGGAAAGACACGGGGCTAGCCGAGTAGGGTAGCTGGTACCGTGGAAGAATACACATATGGGGTAGCCGTGAGGGGACCGCTACATATGGAACCCAGCCTACACACACGTTTCACAAGCATACGGGTGCAGGCCTGGCGTCAGACGGCCGCAACGTCTGGCACCGCAGGGGTGACGGAGGAGCTCGACAGGGTTAGCCGTTTCCGGGGAACACAACTGGAGAAAAATAGACGCACGTATCCGGCCCAGAGGGCGGGAGTGGCGTTGCAAGCCGACACTTAGAACGGGCACTTAGCGCTACTGGCCACTGGGGGCGAGGATGCGGGAAGATACCGGCTCTACACGGAGGCTATAGAATCTAGCGAACGTGTTAGGTGTCGCCCAGCCCGCAGCTCTACATATATCTGTCAGCGAGGCGCCTTGAGCCAGCGCCCAGGAAGAAGCAACACTCCTTGTTGAGTGAGCTCGCAACCCGAACGGGCAAGGCACGTCTTGGGACTGGTAAGCCAAGACGATAGCATCCACTATCCAGTGGGCCAACCTCTGCTTGGAGACAGCCTTTCCCTTCTGCTGGCCTCCGTAACAGACGAAGAGTTGCTCTGAGGTCCGAAAGCTTTGAGTCCGGTCGACGTAAGCGCGGAGAGCGCGGACGGGACATAACAAAGCCTGGGCTGGGTCTGCCTCCTCCGAAGGCAGCGCTTGCAGGTTCACTACCTGGTCCCGGAAGGGAGTGGTAGGAACCTTGGGCACGTATCCAGGCCGGGGTCTCAGGACAACGTGAGAGTTGGCCGGCCCGAATTCTAGGCACGATTCGTTGACCGAAAGTGCATGCAGGTCCCCTACCCTCTTGATGGAGGCCAATGCCGTCAGAAGCACTGTCTTCATTGACAGGATTTTAAGCTCCACAGACTGCAAAGGCTCAAAGGGAGGGCTCTGAAGTGCTCTGAGCACTAGAGCTAAGTCCCAAGAGGGTAACGAGTTTGGACGAGGAGGATTTAGCCTCCTCGCACCTCTGAGGAACCTGACGACTAAGTCGTGCTTTCCTACGGACTTACCTTCGACTGCGTCGTGATACGCCGCTATTGCTGCGACGTACACTTTGAGGGTGGAGGGAGACAGCCTTCGCTCCAGCCCATCTTGCAGGAAAGAAAGCACGACACTAATCGAACACCTTCGGGGGTCTTCCCGGTGGGAAGAGCACCATTCAACGAACAGGTTCCACTTCAAAGCGTAGAGGCGCCTCGTAGAGGGGGCTCTAGCAGAAGAGATGGTGTCTACCACTGCCTGTGGTAGACCACCTAGAACCTCCGCGTCCCGTCCAGGGACCAGACATGGAGTTTCCAGAGGTCTGGACGCGGGTGCCATAGAGTGCCCCGTCCCTGAGAAAGAAGGTCCCTCCTCAGGGGGATCGGCCAAGGAGGGGCTGTCGCGAGGAGAGTTAGTTCTGGGAACCAGGTCCGGTTGGGCCAGTAGGGCGCAACTAACAAGACCTGCTCCTCGTCCTCCCTGACCTTGCACAGGGTCTGTGCAAGAAGGCTCACTGGGGGAAACGCATATTTGCGCAGGTCCCGGGGCCAGCTGTGCGCCAGTGCATCCGTGCCGAGGGTGCCCCCGGACAGGGAATAGTACCACTGGCAATGGGTCGAGTCCGGAGAGGCAAACAGGTCTACCTGTGCGGCTCCGAAGAGGTCCCATATCAGCTGGACCGCCTGGGGATGGAGTCGCCACTCCCCCGGAGGTGTCGACTGGCGAGAGAGCTCGTCGGCTGTCTGGTTCAGCGCACCTGGGATGTGAATGGCACGAAGCGACCTCAGATGCTTCTGACTCCAAAGGAGGAGGTGGCGGGCGAGTTGGAACATGCAACGGGAGCGTAGACCACCCTGACGGTTGATGTACGCAACGGCCGCAATGTTGTCCGTACGGACCAGTACATGCTTGCCACGTAGCGGCCCCTTGAGGCGGCGCAGTGCCAAGTGTACCGCTAACAACTCGAGGCAATTGATATGCCAATGCAATTGAGGTCCCGTCCACAGACCTGAAACTGCATGCCCGTTGTACGTGGCCCCCCAGCCCGTGGAGGAGGCATCCGTGAAGAGCACAGCATGCCTGGACACTTGTTCTAAGGGCACCCCGGCCCGGAGAAACGAAGCGTCGGACCATGGGCTGAAAGTTTGGCGGCAGTAAGGAGTCACTGGGACCCGGTACTGGCCGCTCTGCCACGCCCACCTCGGGACTCGGCCATGGAGCCAGTGTTGAAGCGGTCTCATATGAAGCAATCCGAGCGGCGTTACCGCGGCTGCAGATGCCATATGCCCCAGGAGCCTCTGAAAAAATTTCAGTGGGACCGCCGTCCTGTTCTTGAACGAATTCAAGCAGTTCAACACCGACCGGACCCGCTCTTCCGTGAGGCGCGCAGTCTGGCTGACCGAATCCAGCTCCATACCGAGATAAGAGATCCTCTGTGCGGGACAGAGTTTGCTCTTCTCTCGGTTGACCCGAAGGCCCAACAGGCTGAGGTGACTGAGCACCATGTCCCTGTGTTCGCACAACTGCTCCCGAGACTGGGCGAGTATAAGCCAGTCGTCGAGATAGTTGAGGACGCGAACGCCGCGTTCTCTGAGCGGAACAATGGCTGCCTCTGCGACTTTCGTGAAGACGCGAGGCGACAGGGACAGCCCGAAGGGCAAGACTTTGTACTGATATGCCTTCCCCTCGAACGCAAAACGTAGGAACGGTCTGTGTCGAGGAAGGATAGAGACATGAAAGTACGCGTCCTTCAGGTCGATCGCTGCAAACCAATCTTGGGGACGGATGCATTCGAAAATGCGTTTCTGCGTTAGCATCCGGAACGGGAACTTGTGCAGGGCCCGATTCAGGATACGCAGGTCCAAGATTGGCCGTAACCCACCCCCTTTCTTGGGTACAATGAAGTAGGGGCTGTAGAACCCCGCCTTCATATCGGCTGGAGGAACCGGCTCGATCGCGTCCTTCGCCAGCAGGACATCGATCTCTGACCGCAAGACCTGGGCATCGCTGCTCCGCACTGAGGTGAAGAGGATGCCCTTGTAC
The DNA here is from genome assembly GCF_949357685.1 of Gobio gobio. NCBI lineage: Eukaryota > Metazoa > Chordata > Actinopteri > Cypriniformes > Gobionidae > Gobio > Gobio gobio. The sequence continues at coordinate 15,479,593 of NC_137107.1, read as the reverse complement.
TTGGGAGGCCGGCGAGCGAACTGAATCGCGTAGCCGAGTCTGATGGTACGGATGAGCCAGCGAGACGGCCTGGGGAGCTGAAGCCAAGCCCCCAGAGACCGTACAAGCGGGACCAACGGCACCACAGACGTACCCGGGGTGGGGCAGCGAAGTGGAATGGACGGACCCGACTCGGGAGGCCCGGAGGCGGCCCGGAGTGTTGTCCGAATATTCCAGGGCGGGGCAGAGTGTGGGTGAGAAGGCCCGGGGGCGTTCTCGGTGCCCACACTGCTGCCCCCTGGCGAGGGGGAGAGGGGAGGAAAGGAGTGGCAAGGCCCGGGGGCGTCGCGCACTGCCAACCTGGCCCTCTTGGGGCCCAGGGAAAATAGAAACTGCTCTTTTATTGAGAATGTGGGTGCCGCTGGACTCCGGAGAGCCAGCGGCAGAGATGTAACACCAGTCGGGGCCCCCCGGTCCTCCTCCGGGGGGTGGGAGAAAGATGCGGACATCATCTCCCTCAGAGCAGCTCCCGTCTTCCCTGGGCTGCCCGTCTCAGGGCCGCTTCCCCTTGCGCTTGCCGGCTGGTTTAGCGGAGCCCTGAGCGGGTTGGGCGCCTCCCTTACGTCCGGCACCCTGCTTTCCCGGTGGAGGCTGCTGCTTGGGTTTCGCAGGGGCGGAGGCGGACGCAGGGGGACGCCCTCGGCGACGAGCAGGCGGAGGTGCTGCCGACGACGACTGGGTGGAGGCAGCAGCGGGTCGTCGGGGCAGGATGTTTTTGATGGCCTCCGTCTGCTTCTGGGCCACCGAGAACTGCTGGGCGAAGCTCTCGATGGCGTCGCCGAAGAGGCCGGCCTGACAGACAGGGGCGTTGAGAAACCGGACCTTGTCGGAATCACGCATGTCTGCCAGGTTCAGCCACAGGTGGCGTTCCTGGACCACTAGTGTGGACATCGCCCGACCCAGGGAGCGTGCAGTGACTTTCGTCGCCCGGAGAGCGAGGTCAGTCGCCGCACGCAGTTCCTGCATAACACCCTGGTCGGAACTACCCTCGTGCAATTGCTTTAGCGCCTTGGCCTGGTGGACCTGCAGGAGCGCCATAGCATGCAGAGATGATGCGGCTTCCCCGCAGGCGGTGTAAGCCCTGCCCGTGAGACCGGACGAGAACTTACACGCCCGGGAGGGGAGACGCGGGGCACCCCGCCAGTCCGCAGCGGTCTTGGGACACAGTTGCATCGCCACAGACCGCTCGACTGAGGGGATTCCCACGTAGCCCTTAGCCGCACCACCATCGAGAGTAGTGAGGACGGAGGAGTCAGTCGACCGTGAGCGAGCGTTGTAAGGCGCTACCCACGATTTCGTGATCTCCTGATGCACTTCCGGGAAGAAAGGAACCGGGGCGGGGCGCTGAGAACCAGCACGGGCCGTCCCGAGAAACCAATCGTCCAACCGCGAGGGTTCGGGACACGGTGGAGGGTTCCACTCGAGCCCGACACTCGCGGCGGCCCGGGAAAGCATAGCCGTAAGCTCTGGGTCGGACTCGGGCAACGCTGTCACACCCGAAGGGGGCAGCGCAGCCGAATCTTCATCCTCAGAGCCCATTAGCTCGTCCCCCGATGCTGCAATCGACAGCATGTCCTCAGCCGGAGCCCCAAAAGAAACGCCTGGGACCTCCCGGGGGAGGCCAGCGCGCTCTTCTGGAAGCTCCACCGGCGCAGCGGAGGGGGGAGGGGCCCGGGGAGCCGTTTGACCCGTCGGGGAAGCCCTCACAGTAACCCTCAGGTCCCCACCAAGGCCATCAGCCAAAGTAGCAGCCCTCTGCTTTGCAGCGGGAGGACCACTAGATCGGGGGATGCGCAATGGTGCTCCGCCTCTTTCGAGGTAATGGAGTCTGGACCGTAAAACTGCGATGGTCATGTTCCCGCAATGGGAACATGAGTCATTCACGAACGCAGCCTCAGCGTGCTGAACGCCCAAACACGTGAGACAACGAACGTGACCGTCAGCTGGGGACAGATATCGACCGCATCCAGAAACACACGGTTTGAATGACATCTTGAAAAAGACGCAGGGTCAAACCGTGTTGCTCTTTTAGAAAGGAAACTGCTCTTTTAACGTGCTGAAGCACTCAGGGAGATGACCGCGGCACCACACAGTACAAAGGTGCAAGCCTGTGTGTGCACTCAGAAATAGGAAACGCCCAGCGAACCAACAGCTGATCTCCGTCTGAAGCGGCACTCGCTGACGCGCTGTCACACCCGCACTGGAAGCAGATCCTCTCACGAGACTCGTCAAAAACACTCTTCGTAGAAACAGGAAACATTCACTGTTCGGCTCCGAAGTAGAAAGCAATGATCAAGCATTCCACTTCCTTATTTATACCCGCGCTGCGGGGCGGTGCGTGGAATGCGTGGATCGCATGCCAATCTCCATTGGCTCGTTTTTAATACACTCGAAGTAGATTGGTCTCTGAGATCAGATCCCAATTCGTCGGTCAGTTCCGACGTACGTCGAACGTGACCGACTGAAAGGGAACCATATTTAACTTACTGAACATATTTTTGCCCAAGAGTCCTTGAACACTAACATGCTATACATACACACTCTTTGACTTCCCTTCTGAATCCAATTGCTAGCCAAAAGTTCCACAAAAAGGTTTTAATTTTTTTTATTATTATTTTTTTTTTTTACATATTATGGCTGTACAGAAGTCCATATTTGACCTACTGAACAATTTTTTTTTCCAAAGGTCAAAAAGTCACTCATTGACTTTCCTTCTGGTTCCAATTAGTAGCTAAAAGGTCTACAAAAGGTTAATATTTTTTTTTTTTTTTACATATTATGGCTGTACAGAAGTCCATATTTGACCTTCTGAACAATTTTTTGTCCCAAAGGTCAAAAAGTCACTCATTGACTTTCCTTCTGGTTCCAATTAGTAGCTAAAAGGTCTACAAAAGGTTTGAATTTTTTTTTTTTTTTTTTTTTTTTTACAAATTATGGCTGTACAAGAAGTCCATATTTGACCTACTGAACAATTTTTTTTTCTAAAGGTCAAAAAGTCACTCATTGACTTTCCTTCTGGTTCAAATTAGTAGCTAAAAGGTCTACAAAAGGTTTGAATTTTTTTTTATTTATTTTTTTACATATTATGGCTGTACAGAAGTCCATATTTGACCAACTGAACAAATTTTTGTCCCAAAGGTCAAAAAGTCACTCATTGACTTTCATTCTGGTTCCAATTAGTAGCTAAAAGGTCTACAAAAGGTTTGAATTATTATAATTTTTTTACATATTATGGCTGTACAAGAAGTCCATATTTAACTTACTGAACATATTTTTGCCCAAGAGTCCTTGAACACTAACATACTATACATACACACTCTTTGACTTCCCTTCTGAATCCAATTGCTAGCAAAAAAGTTCCACAAAAAGGTTTTAATTTTTTTTAATTATTTTTTTTTTTTTTTTACATATTATGGCTGTACAGAAGTCCATATTTGACCTACTGAACAAATTTTTGTCCCAAAGGTCAAAAAGTCACTCATTGACTTTCCTTCTGGTTCCAATTAGTAGCTAAAAGGTCTACAAAAGGTTAATATTTTTTTTTTTTACATATTATGGCTGTACAGAAGTCCATATTTGACCTTCTGAACAATTTTTTGTCCCAAAGGTCAAAAAGTCACTCAATGACTTTCCTTCTGGTTCCAATTAGTAGCTAAAAGGTCTACAAAAGTTTTGAATTTTTTTTTTTTTTTTTTTTTTTTACAAATTATGGTTGTACAAGAAGTCCATATTTGACCTACTGAACAATTTTTTTCCCAAAGGTCAAAAAGTCACTCATTGACTTTCCTTCTGGTTCCAAGAAGTAGCTAAAAGGTCTGCAAAAGGTTTAATTTAAAAAATGTTTTTTTTTTTTTTTTTTACATATTATGGCTGTACAGAAGTCCATATTTGACCTTCTGAACAATTTTTTTTTCCAAAGGTCAAAAAGTCACTCATTGACTTTCCTTCTGGTTCCAATTAGTAGCCTAAAGGTCTACAAAAGGTTAGAATTTTTTTTTTTTTTTTTTTTTACATATTATGGCTGTACAGAAGTCCATATTTGACCAACTGAACAAATTTTTGTCCCAAAGGTCAAAAAGTCACTCATTGACTTTCCTTCTGGTTCCAATTAGTAGCTAAAAGGTCTACAAATGGTTTGAATTATTATAATTTTTTTACATATTATGGCTGTACAAGAAGTCCATATTTAACTTACTGAACATATTTTTGCCCAAGAGTCCTTGAACACTAACATACTATACATACACACTCTTTGACTTCCCTTCTGAATCCAATTGCTAGCCAAAAGTTCCACAAAAAGGTTTTAATTTTTTTTTATTATTATTATTTTTTTTTACATATTATGGCTGTACAGAAGTCCATATTTGACCTACTGAACAAATTTTTGTCCCAAAGGTCAAAAAGTCACTCATTGACTTTCCTTCTGGTTCCAATTAGTAGCTAAAAGGTCTACAAAAGGTTAATTTTTTTTTTTTTTACTTATTATGGCTGTACAGAAGTCCATATTTGACCTTCTGAACAATTTTTTGTCCCAAAGGTCAAAAAGTCACTCATTGACTTTCCTTCTGGTTCCAATTAGTAGCTAAAAGGTCTACAAAAGGTTTGAATTTTTTTTTTTTTTTTTTTTTTACATATTATGGCTGTACAGAAGTCCATATTTGACCAACTGAACACATTTTTGTCCCAAAGGTCAAAAAGTCACTCATTGACTTTCCTTCTGGTTCCAATTAGTAGCTAAAAGGTCTACAAAAGGTTTGAATTATTATTATTTATTTTTTTACATATTATGGCTGTACAAGAAGTCCATATTTAACTTACTGAACATATTTTTGCCCAAGAGTCCTTGAACACTAACATATTATACATACACACTCTTTGACTTCCCTTCTGAATCCAATTGCTAGCCAAAAGTTCCACAAAAAGGTTTTAATTTTTTTTTATTATTATTATTTTTTTTTTTACATATTATGGCTGTACAGAAGTCCATATTTGACCTACTGAACAAATTTTTGTCCCAAAGGTCAAAAGTCACTCATTGACTTTCCTTTTGGTTCCAATTAGTAGCTAAAAGGTCTACAAAAGATTTTTTTATTTTTATTTTTTTATTTTTTTTTACATATTATGGCTGTACAGCCACATATTATGGCTGTCCATATTTGACCTTCTGAACATATTTTTGGCCCAAAGGTAAAAAAAAGGTCACTCATTGTCTTACCTTCTGATTCCAAAAAGTAGCTTACAGGTCTACAAAAGGTTTTTTATTTTTATTTTTTTATTTTTTTTACATATTATGGCTGTACAGAAGTCCATATTTGACCTACTGAACAAATTTTTGGCCAAAAGGTAAAAAAAGGTCACTCATTGCCTTCCCATCTGATTCCACTTAGTAGCTTACAGGTCTACAAAAAGGTTTACATTTACATTTACATTTTTTATTTTTTATTTTTTTACCTATTATGGCTTTACAAGAAGTCCATATTTGACCTACTGAACATATTTTTGGCACAAAGGTAAAAAAAAAAAAGGTCACTCATTGACATCCCTTGTGATTCCAATAAGTAGCTAAAAGGTCAACAAAAGGTTTCAAATCTTTTTTTTTTCAAACATATTATGACTTTACAAGAAGTCCATATTTGACCTACTGAACATATTTTTAGTCCAAGATTCCATAAACACTAATTTACTATACATACTCATTGACTTCCCTTCTTATTCCCATTACTAGCCAAAGGTTCCACAAAAGGTTTAAAAGTGTGTTTTACATGTTATGGATGTACAGAAGTCCATATTTGACTTTCTGAATATATTCTTGGCCCAAAGGTCAAAAAAGTCACTCATTGACTTCCCTTCTGATTCCAATTAGTAGCTAAAAGGTCCATAGAAGGTTTTATTTTTTTTATTTTTTTTTATTTTTACATATTATGGCTTTACAGAAGTCCATATTTTACCTACTGAAAATATTTTTGTCCCAAAGGTCAAAAAGTCACTCATTGAATTATCTTCTGATTCCAATAAATAGCTTACAGGTCTAAAAAAAGGTTTGAATATATATATATATATATATATTTTTATTTTTTTTTATTATTTTTTTTTTTTACAAATTATGGCTCTACAAGAAGTCCATATTTGACCAACTGAACATTTTTTTTTTCCAAAGGTCAAAAAGTCACTCATTGACTTTCCTTCTGGTTCCAATTAGTAGCTAAAAGGTCTACAAAAGGTTTTTTATTTTTTTACATATTATGGCTGTACAGCCACATGTTATGGCTGTCCATATTTGACCTTCTGAACATATTTTTGGCCCAAAGGTAAAAAAAAGGTCACTCATTGTCTTACCTTCTGATTCCAAAAAGTAGCTTACAGGTCTACAAAAGGTTTTTTATTTTTATTTTTTTATTTTTTTTACATATTATGGCTGTACAGAAGTCCATATTTGACCTACTGAACAAATTTTTGGCCAAAAGGTAAAAAAAGGTCACTCATTGCCTTCCCATCTGATTCCACTTAGTAGCTTACAGGTCTACAAAAAGGTTTACATTTACATTTTTTTTTTTTTTTACCTATTATGGCTTTACAGAAGTCCATATTTGACCTACTGAACATATTTTTGGCACAAAGGTAAAAAAAAAAAAGGTCACTCATTGACATCCCTTCTGATTCCAATAAGTAGCTAAAAGGTCAACAAAAGGTTTCAAATCTTTTTTCTTTTTTTTTCAAACATATTATGACTTTACAAGAAGTCCATATTTGACCTACTGAACATATTTTTAGTCCAAGATTCCATAAACACTAATTTACTATACATACTCATTGACTTCCCTTCTTATTCCCATTACTAGCCAAAGGTTCCACAAAAGGTTTAAAAGTTTGTTTTACATGTTATGGATGTACAGAAGTCCATATTTGACTTTCTGAATATATTCTTGTCCCAAAGGTCAAAAAAGTCACTCATTGACTTCCCTTCTGATTCCAATTAGTAGCTAAAAGGTCCATAGAAGGTTTTATTTTTTATTTTATTTTTATTTTTTTACATATTATGGCTGTACAGAAGTCCATATTTGACCAACTGAGCAAATTTTTGTCCCAAAGGTCAAAAAGTCACTCATTGACTTTCCTTCTGGTTCCAATTAGTAGCAAAAAAGGCCTACAAAAGGTTTGAATTATTATAATTTTTTTTACATATTATGGCTGTACAAGAAGTCCATATTTAACTTACTGAACATATTTTTGCCCAAAGAGTCCTTGAACACTAACATACTATACATACACACTCTTTGACTTCCCTTCTGAATCCAATTGCTAGCCAAAAGTTCCACAAAAAGGTTTTAATTTTTTTTTATTATTATTTTTTTTTTTTACATATTATGGCTGTACAGAAGTCCATATTTGACCTACTGAACAAATTTTTGTCCCAAAGGTCAAAAAGTCACTCATTGACTTTCCTTCTGGTTCCAATTAGTAGCTAAAAGGTCTACAAAAGGTTAATATTTTTTTTTTTTTTTTTTTTTTTTTTTTTTTTTTTTTTTACATATTATTGCTGGACAAGAAGTCCATATTTGACCAACTGAATTTTTTTTTCCAAAGGTCAAAAAGTCACTCATTGACTTTCCTTCTGGTTCCAATTAGTAGCTAAAGGTCTACAAAAGGTTTGATTTTTAATTTTTTTTTTTTTTTTTTTTTTTTTTACATATTATGGCTGTACAGAAGTCCATATTTGACCTTCTGAACATATTTTTGGCCCAAAGGTAAAAAAAAGGTCACTCATAGTCTTCCCTTCTGATTCCAATAAGTAGCTAAAAGGTCCATAGAAGGTTTTATTTTTTTTATTTTTTTTACATGTTATAGCTGTACAAGAAGTCCATATTTGACCTACTGAACAAATTTTATTTTCCAAAGGTCAAAAAGTCACTCATTGACTTTCCTTCTGATTCCAATAAGTAGCTTACAGGTCTAAAAAAGGTTTGAATTTTTTTTTTTTTTTTTTTTACATATTATGGCTGTACAAGAAGTCCATATTTGACCAACTGAACTTTTTTTTTTTCCAAAGGTCAAAAAGTCACTCATTGACTTTCCTTCTGGTTCCAATTAGTAGCTAAAAGGTCTACAAAAGGTTTGAATTTTTATTTTTTTATTTTTTTACATATTATGGCTGTACAGAAGTCCATATTTGACCAACTGAACAAATTTTTGTCCCAAAGGTCAAAAAGTCACTAATTGACTTTCCTTCTGGTTCCAATTAGTAGCTAAAAGGTCTACAAAAGGTTTGAATTATTATTTCTTTTTTTACATATTATGGCTGTACAAGAAGTCCATATTTAACTTACTAAACATATTTTTGCCCAAGAGTCCTTGAACACTAACATACTATTCATACACACTCTTTGACTTCCCTTCTGAATCCAATTGCTAGCCAAAAGTTCCACAAAAAGGTTTTAATTTTTTTTTATTATTATTATTTTTTTTTTTTTACATATTATGGCTGTTCAGAAGTCCATATTTGACCTACTGAAAATATTTTTGGCCCAAAGGTAAAAAAAAAGGTCTTTCATTGACATCCCTTCTGATTCCAATAAGTAGCTAAAAGGTCAACAAAAGGTTTCAAATCTTTTTTCTTTTTTTTTCAAACATATTATGACTTTACAAAAAGTCCATATTTGACCTACTGAACATATTTTTAGTCCAAGATTCCATAAACACTAATTTACTATACATACTCATTGACTTCCCTTCTTATTCCCATTACTAGCCAAAGGTTCCACAAAAGGTTTAAAAGTTTGTTTTACAAGTTATGGATGTACAGAAGTCCATATTTGACTTTCTGAATATATTCTTGGCCCAAAGGTCAAATGAGTGACTTCCCTTCTGATTCCAATTAGTAGCTAAAAGGTCCATAGAAGGTTTTATTTTATTTTTTTATTTTTTATTTTTACATATTATGGCTTTACAGAAGTCCATATTTTACCTACTGAAAATATTTTTGTCCCAAAGGTCAAAAAGTCACTCATTGAATTATCTTCTGATTCCAATAAATAGCTTACAGGTCTAAAAAAAGTTTGAATATATATATATATATATATATATATATATATATATATATATATATATATATATATATATATATTTATTTATTTATTTATTTATTTTTTTACAAATTATGGCTCTACAAGAAGTCCATATTTGATCAACTGAACTTTTTTTTTTCCAAAGGTCAAAAAGTCACTCATTGACTTTCCTTCTGGTTCCAATTAGTAGCTAAAAGGTCTACAAAAGGTTTGAATTTTTATTTATTTATTTTTTTACATATTATGGCTGTACAGAAGTCCATATTTGACCAACTGAACAAATTTTTGTCCCAAAGGTCAAAAAGTCACTAATTGACTTTCCTTCTGGTTCCAATTAGTAGCTAAAAGGTCTACAAAAGGTTTGAATTATTATAATTTTTTTTACATATTATGGCTGTACAAGAAGTCCATATTTAACTTACTGAACATATTTTTGCCCAAGAGTCCTTGAACACTAACATACTATACATACACACTCTTTGACTTCCCTTCTGAATCCAATTGCTAGCCAAAAGTTCCACAAAAAGGTTTTAATTTTTTTTTATTATTATTATTTTTTTTACATATTATGGCTGTACAGAAGTCCATATTTGACCTACTGAACAAATTTTTGTCCCAAAGGTCAAAAAGTCACTCATTGACTTTCCTTCTGGTTCCAATTAGTAGCTAAAATGTCTACAAAAGGTTTTTTATTTTTATTTTTTTATTTTTTTACATATTATGGCTGTACAGCCACATATTATGGCTGTCCATATTTGACCTTCTGAACATATTTTTGGCCCAAAGGTAAAAAAAAAAGGTCACTCATTGTCTTACCTTCTGATTCCAAAAAGTAGCTTACAGGTCTACAAAAGGTTTTTTATTTTTATTTTTTTACATATTATGGCTGTACAGAAGTCCATATTTGACCTACTGAACATTTTTTTTTTCCAAAGGACAAAAGTCACTCATTGACTTTCCTTCTGGTTCCAATTAGTAGCTAAAAGGTCTACAAAAGGTTGGATTTTTTTGTTTTTGTTTTGTTTTACATATTATGGCTGTACAGAAGTCCATATTTGACCAACTGAACACATTTTTGTCCCAAAGGTCAAAAAGTCACTCATTGACTTTCCTTCTGGTTCCAATTAGTAGCTAAAAGGTCTACAAAAGGTTTGAATTATTATAATTTTTTTACATATTATGGCTGTACAAGAAGTCCATATTTAACTTACTGAACATATTTTTGCCCAAGAGTCCTTGAACACTAACATACTATACATACACACTCTTTGACTTCCCTTCTGAATCCAATTGCTAGCCAAAAGTTCCACAAAAAGGTTTTAATTTTTTATTATTATTATTATTATTTTTTACATATTATGGCTGTACAGAAGTCCATATTTGACCTACTGAACACATTTTTGTCCCAAAGGTCAAAAAGTCACTCATTGACTTTCCTTCTGGTTCCAATTAGTAGCTAAAAGGTCTACAAAAGGTTTTAATTTTTTTTTTTTTTTTTTTTTTTTTTTTTTTACATGTTATAGCTGTACAGAAGTCCATATTTGACCTATCGAACAAATATTTGTCCCAAAGGTCAAAAAGTCACTCATTGACTTTCCTTCTGTTACCAATAAGTAGCTAAAAGGTCTACAAAAGGTTAAATATTTTTTTTCTTTTTACATATTATGGCTGTACAAAGCCCATATTTGACCTACTGAACAAATTTTTGTCCCAAAGGTCAAAAAGTCACTCACTCATTGACTTCCCTTCTGATTCCAATAAGTAGCTCACAGGTCTAAAAAAGGTTTGATTTTTTTTTTTTTTTACATATTATGGCTGTACAGAAGTCCATATTTGACCTACTGAACATATTTTTGGCCCAAAGGTAAAAAAAGGTCACTCATTGACATCCCTTCTGATTCCAATAAGTAGCTTACAGGTCTAAAAAAGGTTTGAATTTTTCTTTTCTTTTTTTTTTTACATATTATGGCTGTACAAGAAGTCCATATTTGACCAACTGAACATGTTTTTGGACTAAGAGTCCATACACACTAATTCACTATACATACTTATAGACTTCCCTTCTGATTCCAATTACCAGCCAAAAGTCCCACAAAGAGTTTAAAAGTTTGTTTTACATGTTATGGATGTACAAGAAGTCTATATTTAACCTTCTGAATATATTCTTGGCCCAAAGGTCTAAAAAGTCACTCATTAACTTCCCTTCTGATTCCAATTAGTAGCTAAAAGGTCCATAGAAGGTTTAATTTAAAAAAAAATTTTTTTTACATGTTATGGCTGTACAGAAGTCCATATTTGACCTACAGACAAATTTTTGTCCCAAAGGTCAAAAAGTCACTCATTGACTTTCCTTCTGTTACCAATAAGTAGCTAAAAGGTCTACAAAAGGTTAAATATTTTTTTTCTTTTTACATATTATGGCTGTACAAAGCCCATATTTGACCTACTGAACAAATTTTTGTCCCAAAGGTCAAAAAGTCACTCACTCATTGACTTCCCTTCTGATTCCAATAAGTAGCTCACAGGTCTAAAAAAGGTTTGATTTTTTTTTTTTTTTACATATTATGGCTGTACAGAAGTCCATATTTGACCTTCTGAACATATTTTTGGCCCAAAGGTAAAAAAAAGGTCACTCATAGTCTTCCCTTCTGATTCCAATAAGTAGCTAAAAGGTCCATAGAAGGTTTTATTTTTTTTATTTTTTTTACATGTTATAGCTGTACAAGAAGTCCATATTTGACCTACTGAACAAATTTTATTTTCCAAAGGTCAAAAAGTCACTCATTGACTTTCCTTCTGATTCCAATAAGTAGCTTACAGGTCTAAAAAAGGTTTGAATTTTTTTTTTTTTTTTTTTTACATATTATGGCTGTACAAGAAGTCCATATTTGACCAACTGAACTTTTTTTTTTTCCAAAGGTCAAAAAGTCACTCATTGACTTTCCTTCTGGTTCCAATTAGTAGCTAAAAGGTCTACAAAAGGTTTGAATTTTTATTTATTTATTTTTTTACATATTATGGCTGTACAGAAGTCCATATTTGACCAACTGAACAAATTTTTGTCCCAAAGGTCAAAAAGTCACTAATTGACTTTCCTTCTGGTTCCAATTAGTAGCTAAAAGGTCTACAAAAGGTTTGAATTATTATTTATTTTTTTACATATTATGGCTGTACAAGAAGTCCATATTTAACTTACTAAACATATTTTTGCCCAAGAGTCCTTGAACACTAACATACTATTCATACACACTCTTTGACTTCCCTTCTGAATCCAATTGCTAGCCAAAAGTTCCACAAAAAGGTTTTAATTTTTTTTTATTATTATTATTTTTTTTTTTTTTACATATTATGGCTGTTCAGAAGTCCATATTTGACCTACTGAAAATATTTTTGGCCCAAAGGTAAAAAAAAAGGTCTTTCATTGACATCCCTTCTGATTCCAATAAGTAGCTAAAAGGTCAACAAAAGGTTTCAAATCTTTTTTCTTTTTTTTTCAAACATATTATGACTTTACAAAAAGTCCATATTTGACCTACTGAACATATTTTTAGTCCAAGATTCCATAAACACTAATTTACTATACATACTCATTGACTTCCCTTCTTATTCCCATTACTAGCCAAAGGTTCCACAAAAGGTTTAAAAGTTTGTTTTACAAGTTATGGATGTACAGAAGTCCATATTTGACTTTCTGAATATATTCTTGGCCCAAAGGTCAAATGAGTGACTTCCCTTCTGATTCCAATTAGTAGCTAAAAGGTCCATAGAAGGTTTTATTTTATTTTTTTATTTTTTATTTTTACATATTATGGCTTTACAGAAGTCCATATTTTACCTACTGAAAATATTTTTGTCCCAAAGGTCAAAAAGTCACTCATTGAATTATCTTCTGATTCCAATAAATAGCTTACAGGTCTAAAAAAAGTTTGAATATATATATATATATATATATATATATATATATATATATATATATATATATATATATATATATATATATATATATATATATATATATATATATATATATATATATATATATATATATATATATATATATATATATTTATTTATTTATTTATTTATTTTTTTACAAATTATGGCTCTACAAGAAGTCCATATTTGATCAACTGAACTTTTTTTTTTCCAAAGGTCAAAAAGTCACTCATTGACTTTCCTTCTGGTTCCAATTAGTAGCTAAAAGGTCTACAAAAGGTTTGAATTTTTATTTATTTATTTTTTTACATATTATGGCTGTACAGAAGTCCATATTTGACCAACTGAACAAATTTTTGTCCCAAAGGTCAAAAAGTCACTAATTGACTTTCCTTCTGGTTCCAATTAGTAGCTAAAAGGTCTACAAAAGGTTTGAATTATTATAATTTTTTTTACATATTATGGCTGTACAAGAAGTCCATATTTAACTTACTGAACATATTTTTGCCCAAGAGTCCTTGAACACTAACATACTATACATACACACTCTTTGACTTCCCTTCTGAATCCAATTGCTAGCCAAAAGTTCCACAAAAAGGTTTTAATTTTTTTTTATTATTATTATTTTTTTTACATATTATGGCTGTACAGAAGTCCATATTTGACCTACTGAACAAATTTTTGTCCCAAAGGTCAAAAAGTCACTCATTGACTTTCCTTCTGGTTCCAATTAGTAGCTAAAATGTCTACAAAAGGTTTTTTATTTTTATTTTTTTATTTTTTTACATATTATGGCTGTACAGCCACATATTATGGCTGTCCATATTTGACCTTCTGAACATATTTTTGGCCCAAAGGTAAAAAAAAAAGGTCACTCATTGTCTTACCTTCTGATTCCAAAAAGTAGCTTACAGGTCTACAAAAGGTTTTTTATTTTTATTTTTTTACATATTATGGCTGTACAGAAGTCCATATTTGACCTACTGAACATTTTTTTTTTCCAAAGGACAAAAGTCACTCATTGACTTTCCTTCTGGTTCCAATTAGTAGCTAAAAGGTCTACAAAAGGTTGGATTTTTTTGTTTTTGTTTTGTTTTACATATTATGGCTGTACAGAAGTCCATATTTGACCAACTGAACACATTTTTGTCCCAAAGGTCAAAAAGTCACTCATTGACTTTCCTTCTGGTTCCAATTAGTAGCTAAAAGGTCTACAAAAGGTTTGAATTATTATAATTTTTTTACATATTATGGCTGTACAAGAAGTCCATATTTAACTTACTGAACATATTTTTGCCCAAGAGTCCTTGAACACTAACATACTATACATACACACTCTTTGACTTCCCTTCTGAATCCAATTGCTAGCCAAAAGTTCCACAAAAAGGTTTTAATTTTTTATTATTATTATTATTATTTTTTACATATTATGGCTGTACAGAAGTCCATATTTGACCTACTGAACACATTTTTGTCCCAAAGGTCAAAAAGTCACTCATTGACTTTCCTTCTGGTTCCAATTAGTAGCTAAAAGGTCTACAAAAGGTTTTAATTTTTTTTTTTTTTTTTTTTTTTTTTTTTTTACATGTTATAGCTGTACAGAAGTCCATATTTGACCTATCGAACAAATATTTGTCCCAAAGGTCAAAAAGTCACTCATTGACTTTCCTTCTGTTACCAATAAGTAGCTAAAAGGTCTACAAAAGGTTAAATATTTTTTTTCTTTTTACATATTATGGCTGTACAAAGCCCATATTTGACCTACTGAACAAATTTTTGTCCCAAAGGTCAAAAAGTCACTCACTCATTGACTTCCCTTCTGATTCCAATAAGTAGCTCACAGGTCTAAAAAAGGTTTGATTTTTTTTTTTTTTTACATATTATGGCTGTACAGAAGTCCATATTTGACCTACTGAACATATTTTTGGCCCAAAGGTAAAAAAAGGTCACTCATTGACATCCCTTCTGATTCCAATAAGTAGCTTACAGGTCTAAAAAAGGTTTGAATTTTTCTTTTTTTTTTTTTTTACATATTATGGCTGTACAAGAAGTCCATATTTGACCAACTGAACATGTTTTTGGACTAAGAGTCCATACACACTAATTCACTATACATACTTATAGACTTCCCTTCTGATTCCAATTACCAGCCAAAAGTCCCACAAAGAGTTTAAAAGTTTGTTTTACATGTTATGGATGTACAAGAAGTCTATATTTAACC
This sequence comes from Gobio gobio, assembly GCF_949357685.1. Lineage (NCBI taxonomy): Eukaryota > Metazoa > Chordata > Actinopteri > Cypriniformes > Gobionidae > Gobio > Gobio gobio. The sequence goes on along the minus strand of NC_137107.1, from coordinate 15,464,335 downwards.
TTCTGAATATATTCTTGGCCCAAAGGTCTAAAAAGTCACTCATTAACTTCCCTTCTGATTCCAATTAGTAGCTAAAAGGTCCATAGAAGGTTTAATTTAAAAAAAATTTTTTTTTACATGTTATGGCTGTACAGAAGTCCATATTTGACCTACAGACAAATTTTTGTCCCAAAGGTCAAAAAGTCACTCATTGACTTTCCTTCTGTTACCAATAAGTAGCTAAAAGGTCTACAAAAGGTTAAATATTTTTTTTCTTTTTACATATTATGGCTGTACAAAGCCCATATTTGACCTACTGAACAAATTTTTGTCCCAAAGGTCAAAAAGTCACTCACTCATTGACTTCCCTTCTGATTCCAATAAGTAGCTCACAGGTCTAAAAAAGGTTTGATTTTTTTTTTTTTTTACATATTATGGCTGTACAGAAGTCCATATTTGACCTACTGAACATATTTTTGGCCCAAAGGTAAAAAAAGGTCACTCATTGACATCCCTTCTGATTCCAATAAGTAGCTTACAGGTCTAAAAAAGGTTTGAATTTTTCTTTTCTTTTTTTTTACATATTATGGCTGTACAAGAAGTCCATATTTGACCAACTGAACATGTTTTTGGACTAAGAGTCCATACACACTAATTCACTATACATACTTATAGACTTCCCTTCTGATTCCAATTACCAGCCAAAAGTCCCACAAAGAGTTTAAAAGTTTGTTTTACATGTTATGGATGTACAAGAAGTCTATATTTAACCTTCTGAATATATTCTTGGCCCAAAGGTCTAAAAAGTCACTCATTAACTTCCCTTCTGATTCCAATTAGTAGCTAAAAGGTCCATAGAAGGTTTAATTTAAAAAATTTTTTTTTTTTTTACATGTTATGGCTGTACAGAAGTCCATATTTGACCTACTGACAAATTTTTGTCCCAAACGTCAAAAAGTCACTCATTGACTTTCCTTCTGGTTCCAATTAGTAGCTAAAAGGTCTACAAAAGGTTTGAATTTTTCTTTTGTCGTTTTTTTTTTTTTTACATATTATGGCTGTATAGAAGTCCATATTTGACCTACTGAAAATAATTGTGGCCCAAAGGTCAAAAAAGTCACTGATTGACTTCCCTTCTGATTCCAATTTGTAGCTAAAAGTTCCACAAAAAGGTTTTAATTTTTTTTATTATTATTTTTTTTTACATATTATGGCTGTTCAGAAGTCCATATTTGACCTACTGAAAATATTTTTTCCCAAAGGTCAAAAAGTCACTCATTGACTTTCCTTCTGGTTCCAATTAGTAGCTAAAAGGTCTACAAAAGGTTTTAATGTTGTTGTTTTTTTTTTTTACACATTATGGCTGTACAGAAGTCCATATTTCACCTACTGAACAAATTTTTGTCCCAAAGGTCAAAAAGTCACTCATTGACTTTCCTTCTCGTTCCATTTAGCAGCCAAAAGGTCTACAAAAGGTTTAATTTTTTTTTTTTTTTTTTACATATTATGGCTGTACAAGAAGTCCATATTTGACCGACAGAACAAATTTTTGTCCCAAAGGTCAAAAAGTCACTCATTGACTTTCCTGCTGGTTCCAATTAGTAGCTAAAAGGTCTACAAAAGGTTTTTTTATTTTTTATTTTTTATTTTTTTTTATTCTTATTATGGCTGTACAGAAGTCCATATTTGACCTACTGAACATATTTTTGGCCCAAAGGTAAAAAAAAAAAAGGTCACTCATTGACATCCCTTCTGATTCCAATAAGTAGCTTACAGGTCTAAAAAAGGTTTGATTTTTTTTTTTTTTTTTTTACATATTATGGCTGTACAAGAAGTCCATATTTAACTTACTGAACATATTTTTGCCCAAGAGTCCTTGAACACTAACATACTATACATACACACTCTTTGACTTCCCTTCTGATTCCAATTACCAGCCAAAAGTCCCACAAAAGGTTTAAAAGTTTGTTTTACATGTTATGGATGTACAAGAAGTCTATATTTGACCTTCTGAATATATTCTTGGCCCAAAGGTCTAAAAAGTCACTCATGAATTTCTCTTCTTATTCCAATTAGTAGCTAAAAAGTCCATAGAAGGTTTAATTTTTTTTATTTAATTTTTTTTTTTTTTTACATGTTATGGCTGTACAGAAGTCCATATTTGACCTAATGAACAAATTTTTGTCCCAAAGGTCAAAAGGTCACTCATTGACTTTCCTTCTGATTCCAATAAGTAGCTTACAGGTCTAAAAAAGGTTTGAATGTTTTTTTTATTTAATTTTTTTTTTTTTTTTTTTACATATTATGGCTGTACAAGAAGTCCATATTGGACCTACTGAACAAATTTTTGGCCAAGATTCCATAAATACTAAATTAAATACTCATTCAATTCTCTTCTAAATCCAATTACTAGCCTAAAGTTCTACAAAAGGGGTTTTAAAGTGTTGTTTTTATTTTTACATGTTATGGCTGTACAGAAGTCCACATTGACCTTCTGAATATGTTTTTGGCCAAGGGGTCCACACAATATTTTCAACTATTTATTTTCAAAGACTCCTTATGTTAAATCAGCCATACCGTAGTCCACCTACTGACCTACTGAACATATTTCTGTCTGAATATTCATCAGTCCATAAGTAGTCCATTGTCCATATGTCCATTTTTGACCCTTTGTGCACAAAAGGGAATCAGAAGGGAAGTCAATGAGTATGTATAGTAAGTTCATGATCGAGGCCAGAAATTTGTTCATTTGGTCATATATATACTGTATGTCTGATTTAATATCAAAAGGGGTCTATGAAAATATACAGCAAATGGAAACCTTTGTGAACCCTTTGGCCAGAAACATGTTCAGTAGGTCAAATATGGACTTCTCTTTAGCAATAACATGTAAATTAAGTTTCAATACACAATTATAGACTCTTTATGATGATAAATCAGCCATAGTCCATTTTTTTTGACCAAAGTGTCCTTGAAAACTGTACTACTCTTTGACTTCAATGTTACAACAGCCGTACATTAGAACCTGATGTAACATAAGAATGAGTCAATGAGTATGGATAGTAAGTCAATGTTCAAGGACGAAAAAAAATATGGTCTGCTGGTCAAATATGGACTACTGATTCACCATCAAAAGGAGTCTATAAGAATATATATATAGATATTTAGTCCTTTTGTGGACCCTTCGGCCAGAAATAAGTTCATTAGGTCAAATATAGACTAATTTAATGCTTAGAGTCAAAAAGTATGGATAGTAAGTCAATGTTCAAGGAGACTTTAAACATGTTCAGTAGAATTAATATGTACCTAATGTATGGCTTGCTGTAACGTAAGGAGTCAATGAGTATTTATAGTAATTTAATATTTGAGGACTCACCGGCCAGAAACATGTTAAATAGGTCAAAATGTACTACATTCCGGCTGATTTAACATGAGGAGTCAAAGGGAATTATAAGACATTTTATGTTTGAGGATTCGTCGGTGAGAAAGATGTTCAACAGGACATAATTATCTGCTTCCTGGGAAGACAACTCATTCCGAGGTGCATTGAGGAGATAGACCTTTTGAATAGACAGATGTTGCCATGCACTTGCTAATGCAAAAGCACTTATCAGTTATTTTATGCAAGGCAAAAGCACTATTCTCTTAAATGCACACCGAATTCTTGAATGCAATGCAAAATCACTTGTCTCTTCAATGCACAAAAAGTTCTTAAATGCAATGCATTGCAAAAGCACTAATCTGTTCAATGCATACCGAGTCTTGTATGCATTGCAATGCAAAGGTACTAATCTCGTCAATGCACAAGTGTTTTTTAATGCGATGCAATGCAAAATCACTTGTCTCTTCAATGCAAAATGAGTTTAGTATGCATTGCAATAAAAAAGCACTATTCTCTTCAATGCACATAAAGTTCTTATATGCAATGCATTGCAAAAGCACTCATCTCGTCAATGCACAAGTGTTTTTTAATGCGATGCAATGCAAAATCACTTGTCTCTTCAATGCACAATGTGTTTTGTATGCATTGCAATGCAAAACCACTATTCTCTTCAATGCACAAGTTCTTGAATGCAATGCAATGCAAAATCACTTGTCTCTTCAATGCACAAAAAGTCTTGTATGCATTGCAATGCAAAAGCAATAATCTGATCAAAGCACAAGTTTTTTTTTTATTGCGATGCAATGCAAAATCACTTGTCTCTTCAATGCACAATGTGTTTTGTATGCATTGCAATGCAAAACCACTATTCTCTTCAATGCACAAGTTCTTGAATGCAATGCAATGCAAAATCACTTGTCTCTTCAATGCACAAAAAGTTCTTATATGCAATGCAATGCAAAATCACTTGTCTCTTCAATGTACAATGTGTTTTGTATGCATTGCAATGCAAAACCAATATTCTATTCAATGCACACCGAGTGTTTGAATGCAATGCAAAATCACTTGTCTCTTCAATGCACAACCAGTTCTTGAATGCAATGCAATGCAAAATCACTTGTCTCTTCAATGCAAAAAAAAGTCTTGTATGCATTGCAATGCAAAAGTACTAATCTGGTCAAAGCACAATGTGTTTTGTATGCATTTCAATGCAAAACCACTTTTCTCTTCAATGCACACCGAGTGTTTGAATGCAATGATATACAAAATCACTTGTCTCTTCAATGCAAAACGAGTTCTTGAATGCAATGCAATGCAAAATCACTTGTCTCTTCAATGCACACAAAGTTCTTATATGCAATGCAAAATCACTTGTCTCTTCAATGCACACAAAGTTCTTATATGCAATGCAAAATCACTTGTCTCTTCAATGCACAATGAGTTTCGTATGCATTGCAATGCAAAAACACTAATCTCGTCAATTCACAAGTTTTTTTTAATGCTATGCAATGCAAACGAACTAATCTATTCAATGCACAATGTGTTTTGTGTGCATTGCACTGCAAAATCACTTGTCTCTTCAATACACAAAAAGTTCTTATATGCAATGCAATGCAAAAGCACTAATCTCGTCACTGCACACGTTTTTTTTTAATGCAATGCAATGCAAAAGCACTAATCTCGTCAATGCACACGTTTTTTTTTAATGCAATGCAATGCAAAAGCACTAATCTGTTCAACGCACACCGAGTCTTGTATGCATTGCAATGCAAAAGTACTAACCTCGTCAATGTACAAGTGTTTTTTAATGCGATGCAATGCAAAATCACTTGTCTCTTCAATGCACAATGTGTTTTCTATGCATTGCAATGCAAAACCACTATTCTCTTCAATGCACGAGTTCTTGAATGCATTGCAATGCAAAATCACTTGTCTCTTCAATGCACAAAAAGTATTGTATGCATTGCAATGCTAAAGCAATAATCTGATCAAAGCACAAGTTTTTTTTATTGCGATGCAATGCAAACGCACTAATCTATTCAATGCACACCGAGTGTTTGAATGCAATGCAATACAAAATCACTTGTCTCTTCAATGCACGAGTTCTTGAATGCAATGCAATATCACTTGTCTCTTCAATGCACAAAAAGTTCTTATATGCAATGCAATGCAAAATCACTTGTCTCATCAATGCACAATGTGTTTTGTATGCATTGCAATGCAAAACCACTATTCTCTTCAATGCACACCGAGTGTTTGAATGCAATGCAATTCAAAATCACTTGTCTCTTCAATGCACGAGTTCTTGAATGCAATGCAATGCAAAATCACTAATCTCGTCAATTCACAAGTTTTTTTAAATGCTATGCAATGCAAACGCACTAATCTATTCAATGCACAGTGTTTTGTGTGCATTGCAATGCAAAATCACTTGTCTCTTCAATGCACAAAAAGTTCTTATATGCAATGCAATGCAAAAACACTAATCTCGTCAATGCACAAGTGTTTTTTAATGCGATGTAATGCAAAATCACTTGTCTATTCAATGCAAAATGTGTTTTGTATGCATTGCAATGTAAAACCACTATTCTCTTTAATGCACACCGAGTGTTTGAATGCAATGCAATACAAAATCACTTGTCTCGTCAGTGCACACCGAGTGTTTGAATGCAATACAAAATCAATTGTCTCTTCAATGCACAACGAGTTCTTGAGTGCAATTCATTGCAAAATCACTTGTCTCTTCAATGCAAAAAAAATCTTGTATGCATTGCAATGCAAAAGTACTAATCTGGTCAAAGCAAAAAAAAAAATTATGTTTTGTATGCATTGCAATGCAAAATCACTATTCTCTTCAATGCACACCTGTTTTAATGCAATGCAATACAAAATTACTTGTCTCCAATGCACAACGAGTTCTAGAATGCAATGTAATGCAAAAACACTAATCTCTTCAATGCACAATGTGTTTTATACGCAATGCAATGCAAAATCACTTGTCTCTTCAATGCACACCGAGTGTTTGAATGCAATGCAATACAAAATCAATTGTCTCTTCAATGCACAACGAGTTCTTGAATGCAATACAATGCAAAATCACTTGTCTCTTCAATGCAACAAAAGTCTTGTATGCATTGCAATGCAAAAGCACTAATCTGGTCAAAGCACAAGTTGTTTTAATTGCGATGCAATGCAAAATCACTTGTCTCATCAATGCACAATGTGTTTTGTATGCATTGCAATGCAAAAGCACTAATCTCGTCAATTCACAAGTTTTTTTAAATGCAATGCAATGCAAAATCACTTGTCTCTTCAATGCACAAAAAGTTCTTATATGCAATGCAATGCAAAATCACTTCTCTCTTCAATGCACAATGAGTTTAGTATGCATTGCAATGCAAAACCACTATTATCTTCAAAGCACACCGAGTGTTTGAATGCAATACAAAATCAATTGTCTCTTCAATGCACAACGAGTTCTTGAGTGCAATTCAATGCAAAATCACTTGTCTCTTCAATGCAAAAAAAATCTTGTATGCATTGCAATGCAAAAGCACTAATCTGGTCAAAGCAAAAAAAAAATAATGTTTTGTATGCATTGCAATGCAAAATCACTATTCTCTTCAATGCACACCTGTTTTAATGCAATGCAATACAACATTACTTGTCTCCAATGCACAACGAGTTCTAGAATGCAATGCAATGCAAAATCACTTGTCTCTTCAATGCACACCGAGTCTTGTATGCATTGCAATGCAAAAGTACTAATCTCGTCAATGCACAAGTGTTTTTTAATGCGATGTAATGCAAAACCACTATTCTCTTCAATGCACACCGAGTGTTTGAATGCAATGCAATACAAAATCAATTGTCTCTTCAATGCACAACGAGTTCTTGAATGCAATACAATGCAAAATCACTTGTCTCTTCAATGCAACAAAAGTCTTGTAGGCATTGCAATGCAAAAGCACTAATCTGGTCAAAGCACAAGTTGTTTTAATTGCGATGCTGTGCAAAATCACTTGTCTCATCAATGCACAATGTGTTTTGTATGCATTGCAATGCAAAAGCACTAATCTCGTCAATTCACAAGTTTTTTTAAATGCTATGCAATGCAAACGCACTAATCTATTCAATGCACAGTGTTTTGTGTGCATTGCAATGCAAAATCACTTGTCTCTTCAATGCACAAAAAGTTCTTATATGCGATGCAATGCAAAATCACTTGTCTATTCAATGCAAAATGTGTTTTGTATGCATTGCAATGTAAAACCACTATTCTCTTCAGTGCACACCGAGTGTTTGAATGCAATGCAATACAAAATCACTTGTCTCGTCAGTGCACACCGAGTGTTTGAATGCAATGCAATGCAAAATCACTTGTCTCTTCAATGCACAACGAGTTTAGTATGCATTGCACTGCAAAACCACTATTCTCTTCAAAGCACACCGAGTGTTTGAATGCAATACAAAATCAATTGTCTCTTCAATGCACAACGAGTTCTTGAGTGCAATTCAATGCAAAATCACTTGTCTCTTCAATGCAAAAAAAATCTTGTATGCATTGCAATGCAAAAGCACTAATCTGGTCAAAGCAAAAAAAAATTATGTTTTGTATGCATTGCAATGCAAAATCACTATTCTCTTCAATGCACACCTGTTTTAATGCAATGCAATACAAAATTACTTGTCTCCAATGCACAACGAGTTCTAGAATGCAATGCAATGCAAAATCACTTGTCTCTTCAATGCACAAAAAGTCTTGTATGCATTGCAATGCACTATTCTCGTCAATGCACAAGTTTTTTTTAATGCAATGCAAAAGCACTAATCGATCTGTTCAATGCACACCGAGTGTTGTATGCATTGCAATGCAAACGTACTAATCTCTTCAATGCACAACGAGTTCTTGAATGCAATGCAATGCAAAATCACTTGTCTCTTCAAAGCACAAAAAGTCTTGTATGCATTGCAATGCAAAATAACTAATCTGATCAAAGCACAAATTGTTTTTTTGCGATGCAATGCAAACGCACTAATCTTTTCAATGCACACCGAGTGTTTGAATGCAATGCAATACAAAATCACTTGTCTCTTCAATGCACAAAAAGTTATTATATGCAATGCAATGCAAAATCACTTGTCTCTTCAATGCACAAAAAGTTCTTATATGCAATGCAATGCAAAAGCACTAATCTCGTCAATGCACAAGTTCTTTTATGCAATGCAATGCAAAATCACTTGTCTCTTCAATGCACAATGAGTTTAGTATGCATTGCAAAGCAAAAGCACTATTCTCTTAAACGCACACTGAGTTCTTGAATGCAATGCAAAATCACTTGTCTCTTCAATGCACAGAGTTCTGGATGCATTGCAATGCAAAATCACTTGTCTCTGCAATGCAAAATCACTTGTCTCTTCAATGCACAATGAGTTTAGTATGCATTGCAATGCAAAAGCACTAACTCATTTCACAAGTTTTTTTTAATGCTATGAAATGCAAACGCACCAATCTATTCAATGCACAATGTGTTTTGTGTGCATTGCAATGCAAAACCACTATTTTCTTAAATGCACAACAAGTTCTTGAATGCATTTTATTTTATTTGTTTCCTTGTTATGGCTGTACAGAACTTCATATTTGACCTACCTTAGGACTAAGGACCTTAAACACTAATTTACTATACATACTTATTGACTTCCCTTCTGAATCCAACTACCAGCCAAAAGTCCCACAAAAGGTTTTTTTAAAGTTTTTTTTATTTTATTTTATTATCAAGTTTTGGCTGTACAGACGTCAATATTTAACTTACTGAACATAATTTTGGCCCAAGAGTCCTTGAACACTAACTTACTATACAAACACACTCGTTGACTTCCCTTCTAAATCCAATTGCTAGGCAAAAGTTCCACAAAAAGATTTGACTTTTGTTGTGGAAATAATTCTATTCGAAAAATGAGGAGGAAGACAAATTCAAACCTTTGAAAAGTCAAAGTATCCAACATGATTTTATTTCTTGCAAGAAATAGGCAGTTCACATACAGAGAATGTCTGTCATGAGAAGGGCACAGTTAGCTCTCCGGGATACCATTATATACCCTTCATACATCCTGAGTAGGTTGCATCCAATCTTGTTTGCCTTAAAAGGAAACATCTTTATTCAAAACCCCTGTTCAACATAAATTCTAACTAGACAACACAATACCCATGTCTGCAGAAGTTCCTGTTTTTAAGCTACATCATTTTCACGCATCCTGTCTACTCTTAGTCTAATTGCAAATACGCACATACTTGTCACACTTAAAGTACGATATGTCATCTTGACCTATTGCACTACCCAGCTTCCTTGCAACTGAGCACTCTATCACTCAGAACAATATGTTCCCGCCAGCTAGTTTCCATTTATCACCCAGAACAATGAGTTCCTGCACTTAACGTATGCATTTCTAAAAGCTTGGTTACATTTCTTTAATAATGATTAGTACAAATACCTGTTCAATGTTAATAGTTCAATGTTAAAAAGTGATACACATCTAGGAATAAAAGGTTAAGGTTCACATCTAAGTAAAACACCTCTAAGTAAAATGAACACTTCTAAGAGTTAAAACCACATCTAGATGAAATAAAAACACATCTAACAGTAAAACACATCTAAATGTAAAATTTCCTTCATACTTTATTTTTATTTTATTTTTTATTTTATTTTTTACATTTCATGGCTGTACAGATGTCCATATTTGACCTACTGAACATACTTTTGGTCCCAAGGTAAAAAAAAAGTCACATGTTGAATTCCCAGCTGATTCCAATTAGTAGCTTGAAGGTCCACAATAGGTTTTACATTTGTATTTTTTTTTAATATTTTATTTTTTACATGTTATGGCTGTACAGAAATCCATATTTGACTTTTTTAGCCCAAAGGGAAAAAATCACACATTGACATCCCTTTTGGTTCCAATTAGTAGCTAAAAGGTCCACAAAAGGTTGTTTTATTGTTTTTGCCTATTATGGCTGTACAAGAAGTCCATATTTAACTTACTGAACATATTTTTTCCCAATAGTCCTTGAACACTAACTTACTATACATACAAACTCTTTGACTTCCCTTCTGAATCCAATTGCTAGCCAAAAGTTCAACAAAAAGGTTTTAATTTTTTTTAATTATTATTATTTTTTACATGTTATGGCTGTACAAAGTCCATATTTGACCTACTGAACATATTTTTGTCCCAAAGGTCAAAAAGTCATTCATTGATTTCCCTTCTGATTCCAATAAATAGCTTACAGGTCTAAAGAAGGTTTTCATTTTATTTATTTTTTATTTTTTTTTACATATTATGGCTGTATGGCTGTATAGCTAAAAGGTCTACAAAAGGTTTTTTCTTTTTTCTTTTTACATATTATGGCTGTACAAAGTCCGTATTTGACCTGCTGAACAAATTGTTGTCCCAAAGGTCAAAAAGTCACTCATTGGCTTTCCTTCTGGTTCCAATAAGTAGATAAAAGTTCTACAAAAGGTGTTTTTTTTTTTTTTTTTTTTTTTTTTTTTTACATACATATTATGGCTGTAAAAAGACCATATTTGACCTACTGAACAAATGTTTGTCCCAAAGGTCAAAAAGTCACTCATTGGCTTTCCTTCTGGTTCCAATAAGTAGATAAAAGTTCTACAAAAGGTGTTTTTTTTTTTTTTTTTTTTACATACATATTATGGCTGTAAAAAGACCATATTTGACCTACTGAACAAATGTTTGTCCCAAAGGTCAAAAAGTCACTCATTGGCTTTCCTTCTGGTTCCAATAAGTAGCTAAAAAGGTCTACAAAAGGTTTTTTTTTTATATATATACATATATTATGGCTGTACAGAAGTCCATATTTGACCTACTGAACAAATTTTTGTCCCAAAGGTCAAAAAGTCACTCATTGACTTTCCTTCTGGTTCCAATTAGTAGCTAAAATGTCTACAAAAGGTTTTTTATTTTTATTTTTTTATTTTTTTACATATTATGGCTGTACAGCCACATATTATGGCTGTCCATATTTGACCTTCTGAACATATTTTTGGCCCAAAGGTAAAAAAAAAAGGTCACTCATTGTCTTACCTTCTGATTCCAAAAAGTAGCTTACAGGTCTACAAAAGGTTTTTTATTTTTATTTTTTTACATATTATGGCTGTACAGAAGTCCATATTTGACCTACTGAACATTTTTTTTTTCCAAAGGACAAAAGTCACTCATTGACTTTCCTTCTGGTTCCAATTAGTAGCTAAAAGGTCTACAAAAGGTTGGATTTTTTTGTTTTTGTTTTGTTTTACATATTATGGCTGTACAGAAGTCCATATTTGACCAACTGAACACATTTTTGTCCCAAAGGTCAAAAAGTCACTCATTGACTTTCCTTCTGGTTCCAATTAGTAGCTAAAAGGTCTACAAAAGGTTTGAATTATTATAATTTTTTTACATATTATGGCTGTACAAGAAGTCCATATTTAACTTACTGAACATATTTTTGCCCAAGAGTCCTTGAACACTAACATACTATACATACACACTCTTTGACTTCCCTTCTGAATCCAATTGCTAGCCAAAAGTTCCACAAAAAGGTTTTAATTTTTTATTATTATTATTATTATTTTTTACATATTATGGCTGTACAGAAGTCCATATTTGACCTACTGAACACATTTTTGTCCCAAAGGTCAAAAAGTCACTCATTGACTTTCCTTCTGGTTCCAATTAGTAGCTAAAAGGTCTACAAAAGGTTTTAATTTTTTTTTTTTTTTTTTTTTTTTTTTTTTTACATGTTATAGCTGTACAGAAGTCCATATTTGACCTATCGAACAAATATTTGTCCCAAAGGTCAAAAAGTCACTCATTGACTTTCCTTCTGTTACCAATAAGTAGCTAAAAGGTCTACAAAAGGTTAAATATTTTTTTTCTTTTTACATATTATGGCTGTACAAAGCCCATATTTGACCTACTGAACAAATTTTTGTCCCAAAGGTCAAAAAGTCACTCACTCATTGACTTCCCTTCTGATTCCAATAAGTAGCTCACAGGTCTAAAAAAGGTTTGATTTTTTTTTTTTTTTACATATTATGGCTGTACAGAAGTCCATATTTGACCTACTGAACATATTTTTGGCCCAAAGGTAAAAAAAGGTCACTCATTGACATCCCTTCTGATTCCAATAAGTAGCTTACAGGTCTAAAAAAGGTTTGAATTTTTCTTTTTTTTTTTTTTTACATATTATGGCTGTACAAGAAGTCCATATTTGACCAACTGAACATGTTTTTGGACTAAGAGTCCATACACACTAATTCACTATACATACTTATAGACTTCCCTTCTGATTCCAATTACCAGCCAAAAGTCCCACAAAGAGTTTAAAAGTTTGTTTTACATGTTATGGATGTACAAGAAGTCTATATTTAACCTTCTGAATATATTCTTGGCCCAAAGGTCTAAAAAGTCACTCATTAACTTCCCTTCTGATTCCAATTAGTAGCTAAAAGGTCCATAGAAGGTTTAATTTAAAAAAAATTTTTTTTTACATGTTATGGCTGTACAGAAGTCCATATTTGACCTACAGACAAATTTTTGTCCCAAAGGTCAAAAAGTCACTCATTGACTTTCCTTCTGTTACCAATAAGTAGCTAAAAGGTCTACAAAAGGTTAAATATTTTTTTTCTTTTTACATATTATGGCTGTACAAAGCCCATATTTGACCTACTGAACAAATTTTTGTCCCAAAGGTCAAAAAGTCACTCACTCATTGACTTCCCTTCTGATTCCAATAAGTAGCTCACAGGTCTAAAAAAGGTTTGATTTTTTTTTTTTTTTACATATTATGGCTGTACAGAAGTCCATATTTGACCTACTGAACATATTTTTGGCCCAAAGGTAAAAAAAGGTCACTCATTGACATCCCTTCTGATTCCAATAAGTAGCTTACAGGTCTAAAAAAGGTTTGAATTTTTCTTTTCTTTTTTTTTACATATTATGGCTGTACAAGAAGTCCATATTTGACCAACTGAACATGTTTTTGGACTAAGAGTCCATACACACTAATTCACTATACATACTTATAGACTTCCCTTCTGATTCCAATTACCAGCCAAAAGTCCCACAAAGAGTTTAAAAGTTTGTTTTACATGTTATGGATGTACAAGAAGTCTATATTTAACCTTCTGAATATATTCTTGGCCCAAAGGTCTAAAAAGTCACTCATTAACTTCCCTTCTGATTCCAATTAGTAGCTAAAAGGTCCATAGAAGGTTTAATTTAAAAAATTTTTTTTTTTTTTACATGTTATGGCTGTACAGAAGTCCATATTTGACCTACTGACAAATTTTTGTCCCAAACGTCAAAAAGTCACTCATTGACTTTCCTTCTGGTTCCAATTAGTAGCTAAAAGGTCTACAAAAGGTTTGAATTTTTCTTTTGTCGTTTTTTTTTTTTTTACATATTATGGCTGTATAGAAGTCCATATTTGACCTACTGAAAATAATTGTGGCCCAAAGGTCAAAAAAGTCACTGATTGACTTCCCTTCTGATTCCAATTTGTAGCTAAAAGTTCCACAAAAAGGTTTTAATTTTTTTTATTATTATTTTTTTTTACATATTATGGCTGTTCAGAAGTCCATATTTGACCTACTGAAAATATTTTTTCCCAAAGGTCAAAAAGTCACTCATTGACTTTCCTTCTGGTTCCAATTAGTAGCTAAAAGGTCTACAAAAGGTTTTAATGTTGTTGTTTTTTTTTTTTACACATTATGGCTGTACAGAAGTCCATATTTCACCTACTGAACAAATTTTTGTCCCAAAGGTCAAAAAGTCACTCATTGACTTTCCTTCTCGTTCCATTTAGCAGCCAAAAGGTCTACAAAAGGTTTAATTTTTTTTTTTTTTTTTTACATATTATGGCTGTACAAGAAGTCCATATTTGACCGACAGAACAAATTTTTGTCCCAAAGGTCAAAAAGTCACTCATTGACTTTCCTGCTGGTTCCAATTAGTAGCTAAAAGGTCTACAAAAGGTTTTTTTATTTTTTATTTTTTATTTTTTTTTATTCTTATTATGGCTGTACAGAAGTCCATATTTGACCTACTGAACATATTTTTGGCCCAAAGGTAAAAAAAAAAAAGGTCACTCATTGACATCCCTTCTGATTCCAATAAGTAGCTTACAGGTCTAAAAAAGGTTTGATTTTTTTTTTTTTTTTTTTACATATTATGGCTGTACAAGAAGTCCATATTTAACTTACTGAACATATTTTTGCCCAAGAGTCCTTGAACACTAACATACTATACATACACACTCTTTGACTTCCCTTCTGATTCCAATTACCAGCCAAAAGTCCCACAAAAGGTTTAAAAGTTTGTTTTACATGTTATGGATGTACAAGAAGTCTATATTTGACCTTCTGAATATATTCTTGGCCCAAAGGTCTAAAAAGTCACTCATGAATTTCTCTTCTTATTCCAATTAGTAGCTAAAAAGTCCATAGAAGGTTTAATTTTTTTTATTTAATTTTTTTTTTTTTTTACATGTTATGGCTGTACAGAAGTCCATATTTGACCTAATGAACAAATTTTTGTCCCAAAGGTCAAAAGGTCACTCATTGACTTTCCTTCTGATTCCAATAAGTAGCTTACAGGTCTAAAAAAGGTTTGAATGTTTTTTTTATTTAATTTTTTTTTTTTTTTTTTTACATATTATGGCTGTACAAGAAGTCCATATTGGACCTACTGAACAAATTTTTGGCCAAGATTCCATAAATACTAAATTAAATACTCATTCAATTCTCTTCTAAATCCAATTACTAGCCTAAAGTTCTACAAAAGGGGTTTTAAAGTGTTGTTTTTATTTTTACATGTTATGGCTGTACAGAAGTCCACATTGACCTTCTGAATATGTTTTTGGCCAAGGGGTCCACACAATATTTTCAACTATTTATTTTCAAAGACTCCTTATGTTAAATCAGCCATACCGTAGTCCACCTACTGACCTACTGAACATATTTCTGTCTGAATATTCATCAGTCCATAAGTAGTCCATTGTCCATATGTCCATTTTTGACCCTTTGTGCACAAAAGGGAATCAGAAGGGAAGTCAATGAGTATGTATAGTAAGTTCATGATCGAGGCCAGAAATTTGTTCATTTGGTCATATATATACTGTATGTCTGATTTAATATCAAAAGGGGTCTATGAAAATATACAGCAAATGGAAACCTTTGTGAACCCTTTGGCCAGAAACATGTTCAGTAGGTCAAATATGGACTTCTCTTTAGCAATAACATGTAAATTAAGTTTCAATACACAATTATAGACTCTTTATGATGATAAATCAGCCATAGTCCATTTTTTTTGACCAAAGTGTCCTTGAAAACTGTACTACTCTTTGACTTCAATGTTACAACAGCCGTACATTAGAACCTGATGTAACATAAGAATGAGTCAATGAGTATGGATAGTAAGTCAATGTTCAAGGACGAAAAAAAATATGGTCTGCTGGTCAAATATGGACTA
Organism: Gobio gobio; assembly: GCF_949357685.1. Taxonomy (NCBI): domain Eukaryota; kingdom Metazoa; phylum Chordata; class Actinopteri; order Cypriniformes; family Gobionidae; genus Gobio; species Gobio gobio. The sequence continues at coordinate 15,448,440 of NC_137107.1, read as the reverse complement.
CTGATTCACCATCAAAAGGAGTCTATAAGAATATATATATAGATATTTAGTCCTTTTGTGGACCCTTCGGCCAGAAATAAGTTCATTAGGTCAAATATAGACTAATTTAATGCTTAGAGTCAAAAAGTATGGATAGTAAGTCAATGTTCAAGGAGACTTTAAACATGTTCAGTAGAATTAATATGTACCTAATGTATGGCTTGCTGTAACGTAAGGAGTCAATGAGTATTTATAGTAATTTAATATTTGAGGACTCACCGGCCAGAAACATGTTAAATAGGTCAAAATGTACTACATTCCGGCTGATTTAACATGAGGAGTCAAAGGGAATTATAAGACATTTTATGTTTGAGGATTCGTCGGTGAGAAAGATGTTCAACAGGACATAATTATCTGCTTCCTGGGAAGACAACTCATTCCGAGGTGCATTGAGGAGATAGACCTTTTGAATAGACAGATGTTGCCATGCACTTGCTAATGCAAAAGCACTTATCAGTTATTTTATGCAAGGCAAAAGCACTATTCTCTTAAATGCACACCGAATTCTTGAATGCAATGCAAAATCACTTGTCTCTTCAATGCACAAAAAGTTCTTAAATGCAATGCATTGCAAAAGCACTAATCTGTTCAATGCATACCGAGTCTTGTATGCATTGCAATGCAAAGGTACTAATCTCGTCAATGCACAAGTGTTTTTTAATGCGATGCAATGCAAAATCACTTGTCTCTTCAATGCAAAATGAGTTTAGTATGCATTGCAATAAAAAAGCACTATTCTCTTCAATGCACATAAAGTTCTTATATGCAATGCATTGCAAAAGCACTCATCTCGTCAATGCACAAGTGTTTTTTAATGCGATGCAATGCAAAATCACTTGTCTCTTCAATGCACAATGTGTTTTGTATGCATTGCAATGCAAAACCACTATTCTCTTCAATGCACAAGTTCTTGAATGCAATGCAATGCAAAATCACTTGTCTCTTCAATGCACAAAAAGTCTTGTATGCATTGCAATGCAAAAGCAATAATCTGATCAAAGCACAAGTTTTTTTTTTATTGCGATGCAATGCAAAATCACTTGTCTCTTCAATGCACAATGTGTTTTGTATGCATTGCAATGCAAAACCACTATTCTCTTCAATGCACAAGTTCTTGAATGCAATGCAATGCAAAATCACTTGTCTCTTCAATGCACAAAAAGTTCTTATATGCAATGCAATGCAAAATCACTTGTCTCTTCAATGTACAATGTGTTTTGTATGCATTGCAATGCAAAACCAATATTCTATTCAATGCACACCGAGTGTTTGAATGCAATGCAAAATCACTTGTCTCTTCAATGCACAACCAGTTCTTGAATGCAATGCAATGCAAAATCACTTGTCTCTTCAATGCAAAAAAAAGTCTTGTATGCATTGCAATGCAAAAGTACTAATCTGGTCAAAGCACAATGTGTTTTGTATGCATTTCAATGCAAAACCACTTTTCTCTTCAATGCACACCGAGTGTTTGAATGCAATGATATACAAAATCACTTGTCTCTTCAATGCAAAACGAGTTCTTGAATGCAATGCAATGCAAAATCACTTGTCTCTTCAATGCACACAAAGTTCTTATATGCAATGCAAAATCACTTGTCTCTTCAATGCACACAAAGTTCTTATATGCAATGCAAAATCACTTGTCTCTTCAATGCACAATGAGTTTCGTATGCATTGCAATGCAAAAACACTAATCTCGTCAATTCACAAGTTTTTTTTAATGCTATGCAATGCAAACGAACTAATCTATTCAATGCACAATGTGTTTTGTGTGCATTGCACTGCAAAATCACTTGTCTCTTCAATACACAAAAAGTTCTTATATGCAATGCAATGCAAAAGCACTAATCTCGTCACTGCACACGTTTTTTTTTAATGCAATGCAATGCAAAAGCACTAATCTCGTCAATGCACACGTTTTTTTTTAATGCAATGCAATGCAAAAGCACTAATCTGTTCAACGCACACCGAGTCTTGTATGCATTGCAATGCAAAAGTACTAACCTCGTCAATGTACAAGTGTTTTTTAATGCGATGCAATGCAAAATCACTTGTCTCTTCAATGCACAATGTGTTTTCTATGCATTGCAATGCAAAACCACTATTCTCTTCAATGCACGAGTTCTTGAATGCATTGCAATGCAAAATCACTTGTCTCTTCAATGCACAAAAAGTATTGTATGCATTGCAATGCTAAAGCAATAATCTGATCAAAGCACAAGTTTTTTTTATTGCGATGCAATGCAAACGCACTAATCTATTCAATGCACACCGAGTGTTTGAATGCAATGCAATACAAAATCACTTGTCTCTTCAATGCACGAGTTCTTGAATGCAATGCAATATCACTTGTCTCTTCAATGCACAAAAAGTTCTTATATGCAATGCAATGCAAAATCACTTGTCTCATCAATGCACAATGTGTTTTGTATGCATTGCAATGCAAAACCACTATTCTCTTCAATGCACACCGAGTGTTTGAATGCAATGCAATTCAAAATCACTTGTCTCTTCAATGCACGAGTTCTTGAATGCAATGCAATGCAAAATCACTAATCTCGTCAATTCACAAGTTTTTTTAAATGCTATGCAATGCAAACGCACTAATCTATTCAATGCACAGTGTTTTGTGTGCATTGCAATGCAAAATCACTTGTCTCTTCAATGCACAAAAAGTTCTTATATGCAATGCAATGCAAAAACACTAATCTCGTCAATGCACAAGTGTTTTTTAATGCGATGTAATGCAAAATCACTTGTCTATTCAATGCAAAATGTGTTTTGTATGCATTGCAATGTAAAACCACTATTCTCTTTAATGCACACCGAGTGTTTGAATGCAATGCAATACAAAATCACTTGTCTCGTCAGTGCACACCGAGTGTTTGAATGCAATACAAAATCAATTGTCTCTTCAATGCACAACGAGTTCTTGAGTGCAATTCATTGCAAAATCACTTGTCTCTTCAATGCAAAAAAAATCTTGTATGCATTGCAATGCAAAAGTACTAATCTGGTCAAAGCAAAAAAAAAAATTATGTTTTGTATGCATTGCAATGCAAAATCACTATTCTCTTCAATGCACACCTGTTTTAATGCAATGCAATACAAAATTACTTGTCTCCAATGCACAACGAGTTCTAGAATGCAATGTAATGCAAAAACACTAATCTCTTCAATGCACAATGTGTTTTATACGCAATGCAATGCAAAATCACTTGTCTCTTCAATGCACACCGAGTGTTTGAATGCAATGCAATACAAAATCAATTGTCTCTTCAATGCACAACGAGTTCTTGAATGCAATACAATGCAAAATCACTTGTCTCTTCAATGCAACAAAAGTCTTGTATGCATTGCAATGCAAAAGCACTAATCTGGTCAAAGCACAAGTTGTTTTAATTGCGATGCAATGCAAAATCACTTGTCTCATCAATGCACAATGTGTTTTGTATGCATTGCAATGCAAAAGCACTAATCTCGTCAATTCACAAGTTTTTTTAAATGCAATGCAATGCAAAATCACTTGTCTCTTCAATGCACAAAAAGTTCTTATATGCAATGCAATGCAAAATCACTTCTCTCTTCAATGCACAATGAGTTTAGTATGCATTGCAATGCAAAACCACTATTATCTTCAAAGCACACCGAGTGTTTGAATGCAATACAAAATCAATTGTCTCTTCAATGCACAACGAGTTCTTGAGTGCAATTCAATGCAAAATCACTTGTCTCTTCAATGCAAAAAAAATCTTGTATGCATTGCAATGCAAAAGCACTAATCTGGTCAAAGCAAAAAAAAAATAATGTTTTGTATGCATTGCAATGCAAAATCACTATTCTCTTCAATGCACACCTGTTTTAATGCAATGCAATACAACATTACTTGTCTCCAATGCACAACGAGTTCTAGAATGCAATGCAATGCAAAATCACTTGTCTCTTCAATGCACACCGAGTCTTGTATGCATTGCAATGCAAAAGTACTAATCTCGTCAATGCACAAGTGTTTTTTAATGCGATGTAATGCAAAACCACTATTCTCTTCAATGCACACCGAGTGTTTGAATGCAATGCAATACAAAATCAATTGTCTCTTCAATGCACAACGAGTTCTTGAATGCAATACAATGCAAAATCACTTGTCTCTTCAATGCAACAAAAGTCTTGTAGGCATTGCAATGCAAAAGCACTAATCTGGTCAAAGCACAAGTTGTTTTAATTGCGATGCTGTGCAAAATCACTTGTCTCATCAATGCACAATGTGTTTTGTATGCATTGCAATGCAAAAGCACTAATCTCGTCAATTCACAAGTTTTTTTAAATGCTATGCAATGCAAACGCACTAATCTATTCAATGCACAGTGTTTTGTGTGCATTGCAATGCAAAATCACTTGTCTCTTCAATGCACAAAAAGTTCTTATATGCGATGCAATGCAAAATCACTTGTCTATTCAATGCAAAATGTGTTTTGTATGCATTGCAATGTAAAACCACTATTCTCTTCAGTGCACACCGAGTGTTTGAATGCAATGCAATACAAAATCACTTGTCTCGTCAGTGCACACCGAGTGTTTGAATGCAATGCAATGCAAAATCACTTGTCTCTTCAATGCACAACGAGTTTAGTATGCATTGCACTGCAAAACCACTATTCTCTTCAAAGCACACCGAGTGTTTGAATGCAATACAAAATCAATTGTCTCTTCAATGCACAACGAGTTCTTGAGTGCAATTCAATGCAAAATCACTTGTCTCTTCAATGCAAAAAAAATCTTGTATGCATTGCAATGCAAAAGCACTAATCTGGTCAAAGCAAAAAAAAATTATGTTTTGTATGCATTGCAATGCAAAATCACTATTCTCTTCAATGCACACCTGTTTTAATGCAATGCAATACAAAATTACTTGTCTCCAATGCACAACGAGTTCTAGAATGCAATGCAATGCAAAATCACTTGTCTCTTCAATGCACAAAAAGTCTTGTATGCATTGCAATGCACTATTCTCGTCAATGCACAAGTTTTTTTTAATGCAATGCAAAAGCACTAATCGATCTGTTCAATGCACACCGAGTGTTGTATGCATTGCAATGCAAACGTACTAATCTCTTCAATGCACAACGAGTTCTTGAATGCAATGCAATGCAAAATCACTTGTCTCTTCAAAGCACAAAAAGTCTTGTATGCATTGCAATGCAAAATAACTAATCTGATCAAAGCACAAATTGTTTTTTTGCGATGCAATGCAAACGCACTAATCTTTTCAATGCACACCGAGTGTTTGAATGCAATGCAATACAAAATCACTTGTCTCTTCAATGCACAAAAAGTTATTATATGCAATGCAATGCAAAATCACTTGTCTCTTCAATGCACAAAAAGTTCTTATATGCAATGCAATGCAAAAGCACTAATCTCGTCAATGCACAAGTTCTTTTATGCAATGCAATGCAAAATCACTTGTCTCTTCAATGCACAATGAGTTTAGTATGCATTGCAAAGCAAAAGCACTATTCTCTTAAACGCACACTGAGTTCTTGAATGCAATGCAAAATCACTTGTCTCTTCAATGCACAGAGTTCTGGATGCATTGCAATGCAAAATCACTTGTCTCTGCAATGCAAAATCACTTGTCTCTTCAATGCACAATGAGTTTAGTATGCATTGCAATGCAAAAGCACTAACTCATTTCACAAGTTTTTTTTAATGCTATGAAATGCAAACGCACCAATCTATTCAATGCACAATGTGTTTTGTGTGCATTGCAATGCAAAACCACTATTTTCTTAAATGCACAACAAGTTCTTGAATGCATTTTATTTTATTTGTTTCCTTGTTATGGCTGTACAGAACTTCATATTTGACCTACCTTAGGACTAAGGACCTTAAACACTAATTTACTATACATACTTATTGACTTCCCTTCTGAATCCAACTACCAGCCAAAAGTCCCACAAAAGGTTTTTTTAAAGTTTTTTTTATTTTATTTTATTATCAAGTTTTGGCTGTACAGACGTCAATATTTAACTTACTGAACATAATTTTGGCCCAAGAGTCCTTGAACACTAACTTACTATACAAACACACTCGTTGACTTCCCTTCTAAATCCAATTGCTAGGCAAAAGTTCCACAAAAAGATTTGACTTTTGTTGTGGAAATAATTCTATTCGAAAAATGAGGAGGAAGACAAATTCAAACCTTTGAAAAGTCAAAGTATCCAACATGATTTTATTTCTTGCAAGAAATAGGCAGTTCACATACAGAGAATGTCTGTCATGAGAAGGGCACAGTTAGCTCTCCGGGATACCATTATATACCCTTCATACATCCTGAGTAGGTTGCATCCAATCTTGTTTGCCTTAAAAGGAAACATCTTTATTCAAAACCCCTGTTCAACATAAATTCTAACTAGACAACACAATACCCATGTCTGCAGAAGTTCCTGTTTTTAAGCTACATCATTTTCACGCATCCTGTCTACTCTTAGTCTAATTGCAAATACGCACATACTTGTCACACTTAAAGTACGATATGTCATCTTGACCTATTGCACTACCCAGCTTCCTTGCAACTGAGCACTCTATCACTCAGAACAATATGTTCCCGCCAGCTAGTTTCCATTTATCACCCAGAACAATGAGTTCCTGCACTTAACGTATGCATTTCTAAAAGCTTGGTTACATTTCTTTAATAATGATTAGTACAAATACCTGTTCAATGTTAATAGTTCAATGTTAAAAAGTGATACACATCTAGGAATAAAAGGTTAAGGTTCACATCTAAGTAAAACACCTCTAAGTAAAATGAACACTTCTAAGAGTTAAAACCACATCTAGATGAAATAAAAACACATCTAACAGTAAAACACATCTAAATGTAAAATTTCCTTCATACTTTATTTTTATTTTATTTTTTATTTTATTTTTTACATTTCATGGCTGTACAGATGTCCATATTTGACCTACTGAACATACTTTTGGTCCCAAGGTAAAAAAAAAGTCACATGTTGAATTCCCAGCTGATTCCAATTAGTAGCTTGAAGGTCCACAATAGGTTTTACATTTGTATTTTTTTTTAATATTTTATTTTTTACATGTTATGGCTGTACAGAAATCCATATTTGACTTTTTTAGCCCAAAGGGAAAAAATCACACATTGACATCCCTTTTGGTTCCAATTAGTAGCTAAAAGGTCCACAAAAGGTTGTTTTATTGTTTTTGCCTATTATGGCTGTACAAGAAGTCCATATTTAACTTACTGAACATATTTTTTCCCAATAGTCCTTGAACACTAACTTACTATACATACAAACTCTTTGACTTCCCTTCTGAATCCAATTGCTAGCCAAAAGTTCAACAAAAAGGTTTTAATTTTTTTTAATTATTATTATTTTTTACATGTTATGGCTGTACAAAGTCCATATTTGACCTACTGAACATATTTTTGTCCCAAAGGTCAAAAAGTCATTCATTGATTTCCCTTCTGATTCCAATAAATAGCTTACAGGTCTAAAGAAGGTTTTCATTTTATTTATTTTTTATTTTTTTTTACATATTATGGCTGTATGGCTGTATAGCTAAAAGGTCTACAAAAGGTTTTTTCTTTTTTCTTTTTACATATTATGGCTGTACAAAGTCCGTATTTGACCTGCTGAACAAATTGTTGTCCCAAAGGTCAAAAAGTCACTCATTGGCTTTCCTTCTGGTTCCAATAAGTAGATAAAAGTTCTACAAAAGGTGTTTTTTTTTTTTTTTTTTTTTTTTTTTTTTACATACATATTATGGCTGTAAAAAGACCATATTTGACCTACTGAACAAATGTTTGTCCCAAAGGTCAAAAAGTCACTCATTGGCTTTCCTTCTGGTTCCAATAAGTAGATAAAAGTTCTACAAAAGGTGTTTTTTTTTTTTTTTTTTTTTTTTTTTTTTTTACATACATATTATGGCTGTAAAAAGACCATATTTGACCTACTGAACAAATGTTTGTCCCAAAGGTCAAAAAGTCACTCATTGGCTTTCCTTCTGGTTCCAATAAGTAGCTAAAAAGGTCTACAAAAGGTTTTTTTTTTTTATATATACATATATTATGGCTGTACAGAGTCCATATTTGACCTACTGAACAAATTTTTGTCCCAAAGGTCAAAAAGTCACTCATTGACTTTCCTTCTGGTTCCAATTAGTAGCTAAAAGGTCTACAAAAGGTAAAAAAAAAATTTTTTTATTTTTTTATTTTTTTACATATTATGGCGGTACAGCCACATATTATGGCTGTCCATATTTGACCTTCTGAACATATTTTTGGCCCAAAGGTAAAAAAAAGGTCACTCATTGTCTTCCCTTCTGATTCCAAAAAGTAGCTTACAGGTCTACAAAAGGTTTTTTATTTTTATTTTTTTATTTTTTTAAATATTATGGCTGTACAGAAGTCCATATTTGACCTACTGAACAAATTTTTGGCCAAAAGGTAAAAAAAGGTCACTCATTGCCTTCCCATCTGGTTCCAATTAGTAGCTAAAAGGTCTACAAAAGGTTTGAATTATTATAATTTTTTTACATATTATGGCTGTACAAGAAGTCCATATTTAACTTACTGAACATATTTTTGCCCGAGTCCTTGAACACTGTACATACACACTCTTTGACTTCCCTTCTGAATCCAATTGCTAGCCAAAAGTTCCACAAAAAGGTTTAAATTTTTTTTTTTTTTTTTTTTTTTTTTTTACATATTATGGCTGTACAGAAGTCCATATTTGACCTACTGAACAAATTTTTGTCCCAAAGGTCAAAATGTCACTCATTGACTTTCCTCTTGGTTCCAACTAGTAGCTAAAAGGTCTTACAAAAGGTTTTATTTTTTTTTATTTTTTTTTTACATATTATGGCTGTACAAGAAGTCCATATTTGACCTACTGAACAATTTTTTTTTCCAAAGGTCAAAAAGTCACTCATTGACTTTCCTTCTGGTTCCAATAAGTAGCTAAAAGGTCTACAAAAGGTTACTTTTTTTTTTTTTTTTTTTTTACATATTATGGCTGTACAGAAGTCCATATTTGACCTTCTGAACATATTTTTGGCCCAAAGGTAAAAAAAGGTCACTCATTGTCTTCCCTTCTGATTCCAATAAGTAGCTAAAAGGTCCATAGAAGGTTTTATTTTTTATTTTTTTTTACATGTTATAGCTGTACAAGAAGTCCATATTTGACCTACTGAACAAATTTTATTTTCCAAAGGTCAAAAAGTCACTCATTGACTTTCCTTCTGATTCCAATAAGTAGCTAAAAGGTCCATAGAAGGTTTTATTTTTTATTTTTTTTACATGTTATAGCTGTACAAGAAGTCCATATTTGACCTACTGAACAAATTTTATTTTCCAAAGGTCAAAAAGTCACTCATTGACTTTCCTTCTGGTTCCAATTAGTAGCTAAAAGGTCTACAAAAGGTTTGAATTATTATTATTTTTTTTACATATTATGGCTGTACAAGAAGTCCATATTTAACTTACTAAACATATTTTTGCCCAAGAGTCCTTGAACACTAACATACTATGCATACACACTCTTTGACTTCCCTTCTGAATCCAATTGCTAGCCAAAAGTTCCACAAAAAGGTTTTAATTTTTTTTTATTATTATAATTTTTTTTTACATATTATGGCTGTTCAGAAGTCCATATTTGACCTACTGAAAATATTTTTGGCCCAAAGGTAAAAAAAAAAGGTCACTCATTGACATCCCTTCTGATTCCAATAAGTAGCTAAAAGGTCAACAAAAGGTTTCAATTCTTTTTCCTTTTTTTTTCAAACATATTACTTCCCTTCTGATTCCAATTTGTAGCTAAAAGGTCCCACAAAAGGTTTTAATTATTATTATTATTTTTTACATATAATGACTTTACAAGAAGTCCATATTTGACCTACTGAACATATTTTTAGTCCAAGATTCCATAAACACTAATTTACTATACATACTCATTGACTTCCCTTCTTATTCCCATTACTAGCCAAAGGGTCCACAAAAGGTTTAAAAGTTTATTTTACATGTTATGGATGTACAGAAGTCTATATTTGACTTTCTGAATATATTCTTGGCCCAAAGGTCAAAAAAGTCACTCATTGACTTCCCTTCTGATTCCAATTAGTAGCTAAAAAGTCTACAAAAGGTTTAATTTTTAAATTTTAAAATTTTTTTTACATATTATGGCTGTACAGAAGTCCATATTTGACCTTCTGAACAATTTTTTTTCCAAAGGTCAAAAAGTCACTCATTGACTTTCCTTCTGGTTCCAATTAGTAGCTAAAATGTCTACAAAAGGTTTGAATTTATTTTTATTTTTTTTTACATATTATGGCTGTACAGAAGTCCATATTTGACCAACTGAACAAATGTTTGTCCCAAAGGTCAAAAAGTCACTCATTGACTTTCCTTCTGGTTCCAATTAGTAGCTAAAAGGTCTACAAAAGGTTTGAATTATTTATTTATTTTTTTTACATATTATGGCTGTACAAGAAGTCCATATTTAACTTACTGAACATATTTTTGCCCAAGAGTCCTTGAACACTAACATATTATACATACAAACTCTTTGACTTCCCTTCTGAATCCAATTGCTAGCCAAAAGTTCCACAAAAAGGTTTTAATTTTTTTTAATTATTATTAATTTTTTTTTTACATATTATGGCTGTACAGAAGTCCATATTTGACCTACTGAACACATTTTTGTCCCAAAGGTCAAAAAGTCACTCATTGACTTTCCTTCTGGTTCCAATTAGTAGCTAAAAGGTCTACAAAAGGTTTTTTATTGTTATTTTTTTTATTTTTTTACATATTATGGCTGTACAGCCACATATTATGGCTGTCCATATTTGACCTTCTGAACATATTTTTGGCCCAAAGGTAAAAAAAAGGTCATTCATTGTCTTACCTTCTGATTCCAAAAAGTAGCTTACAGGTCTACAAAAGGTTTTTTTTTTTTTTTTTTTTTTTACATATTATGGCTGTACAGAAGTCCATATTTGACCTACTGAACAAATTTTTGGCCAAAAGGTAAAAAAAGGTCACTCATTGCCTTCCCATCTGATTCCACTTAGTAGCTTACAGGTCTACAAAAAGGTTTACATTTACATTTACATTTTTTTTTTTTTTTTTTACCTATTATGGCTCTACAGAAGTCCATATTTGACCTACTGAACATATTTTTGGCACAAAGGTAAAAAAAAAAGGTCACTCATTGACATCCCTTCTGATTCCAATAAGTAGCTAAAAGGTCAACAAAAGGTTTCAAATCTTTTTTCTTTTTTTTTTCAAACATATTATGACTTTACAAGAAGTCCATATTTGACCTACTGAACATATTTTTAGTCCAAGATTCCATAAACACTAATTTACTATACATACTCATTGACTTCCCTTCTTATTCCCATTACTAGCCAAAGGTTCCACAAAAGGTTTAAAAGTTTGTTTTACATGTTATGGATGTACAGAAGTCCATATTTGACTTTCTGAATATATTCTTGGCCCAAAGGTCAAAAAAGTCACTCATTGACTTCCCTTCTGATTCCAATTAGTAGCTAAAAGGTCCATAGAAGGTTTTATTTTTCATTTTTTTTTTTTTTTTTTTTTTTACATATTATGGCTTTACAGAAGTCCATATTTGACCTACTGAAAATATTTTTGTCCTAAAGGTCAAAAAGTCACTCATTGAATTCTCTTCTGATTCCAATAAATAGCTTACAGGTCTAAAAAAGGTTTGAATATATATATATATATATATATATATATATATATATATATATATATTTTTTTTTTTTTTTTTTTTTTTTTATTTTTTTTTTTGTACAAATTATGGCTGTACAGAAGTCCATATTTGACCAACTGAACAAATTTTTGTCCCAAAGGTCAAAAAGTCACTCATTGACTTTCCTTCTGGTTCCAATTAGTAGCTAAAAGGTCTACAAAAGGTTTGAATTATTTATTTATTTTTTTTACATATTATGGCTGTAAAAGAAGTCCATATTTAACTTACTGAACATATTTTTGCCCAAGAGTCCTTGAACACTAACATATTATACATACACACTCTTTGACTTCCCTTCTGAATCCAATTGCTAGCCAAAAGTTCCACAAAAAGGTTTTAATTTTTTTTAATTATTATTTTTTTTTTTTACATATTATGGCTGTACAGAAGTCCATATTTGACCTACTGAACACATTTTTGTCCCAAAGGTCAAAAAGTCACTCATTGACTTTCCTTCTGGTTCCAATTAGTAACTAAAAGGTCTACAAAAGGTTTTTTATTTTTATTTTTTTATTTTGTTACATATTATGGCTGTACAGCCACATATTATGGCTGTCCATATTTGACCTTCTGAACATATTTTTGGCCCAAAGGTAAAAAAAAGGTCAGTCATTGTCTTACCTTCTTATTCCAAAAAGTAGCTTACAGGTCTACAAAAGGTTTTTTATTTTTATTTTTTTATTTTTTTACATATTATGGCTGTACAGAAGTCCATATTTGACCTACTGAACAAATTTTTGGCCAAAAGGTAAAAAAAGGTCACTCATTGCCTTCCCATCTGATTCCACTTAGTAGCTTACAGGTCTACAAAAAGGTTTACATTTACATTTTTTTTTTTTTTTTTTTTTACCTATTATGGCCTTACAGAAGTCCATATTTGACCTACTGAACATATTTTTGGCACAAAGGTAAAAAAAAAAAGGTCACTCATTGACATCCCTTCTGATTCCAATAAGTAGCTAAAAGGTCAACAAAAGGTTTCAAATCTTTTTTCTTTTTTTTTTCAAACATATTATGACTTTACAAGAAGTCCATATTTGATCTACTGAACATATTTTTAGTCCAAGATTCCATAAACACTAATTTACTATACATACTCATTGACTTCCCTTCTTATTCCCATTACTAGCCAAAGGTTCCACAAAAGGTTTAAAAGTTTGTTTTACATGTTATGGATGTACAGAAGTCCATATTTGACTTTCTGAATATATTCTTGGCCCAAAGATCAAAAAAGTCACTCATTGACTTCCCTTCTGATTCCAATTAGTAGCTAAAAGGTCCATAGAAGGTTTTATTTTTTATTTTTATTTTTTATTTTTTATATATTATGGCTTTACAGAAGTCCATATTTGACCTACTGAAAATATTTTTGTCCTAAAGGTCAAAAAGACACTCATTGAATTCTCTTCTGATTCCAATAAATAGCTTACAGGTCTAAAAAAGGTTTGAATATATATATATATATATATATATATATATATATATATATATATATATATATATATATATATATATATATATATATATATATATATATATTTTTTTTTTTTTTTTTTTTTTTTTTTTTTTTTTTTTACAAATTATTGCTGTAGAAGAAGTCCATATTCGACCAACTGAAAAAATTTTTTTTCCAAAGGTCAAAAAGTCACTCATTGACTTTCCTTCTGGTTCCAATTAGTAGCTAAAAGGTCTACAAAAGGTTTGAATTATTATAATTTTTTTTACATATTATGGCTGTACAAGAAGTCCATATTTAACTTGCTGAACATATTTTTGCCCAAGAGTCCTTGAACACTAACATACTATACATACACACTCTTTGACTTCCCTTATGAATCCAATTGCTAGCCAAAAGTTCCACAAAAAGGTTTTAATTTTTTTTATTATTATTATTATTTTTTACATATTATGGCTGTACAGAAGTCCATATTTGACCTACTGAACAAATTTTTGTCCCAAAGGTCAAAAAGTCACTCATTGACTTTCCTTCTGGTTCCAATTAGTAGCTAAAAGGTCTACAAAAGGTAAATTTATTTATTTATTTTTTTTTTTTATTTTTTTTACATATTATTGCTGGACAAGAAGTCCATATTTGACCAACTGAAATTTTTTTTTTCCAAAGGTCAAAAAGTCACTCATTGACTTTCCTTCTGGTTCCAATTAGTAGCTAAAGGTCTACAAAAGGTTTGATTTTTAAAAAAATTTTTTTTTTTTTTTTTTTTACATATTATGGCTGTACAGAAGTCCATATTTGACCTTCTGAACATATTTTTGGCCCAAAGGTAAAAAAAAGGTCACTCATTGTCTTCCCTTCTGATTCCAATAAGTAGCTAAAAGGTCCATAGAAGGTTTTATTTTTTTATTTTTTTTTACATGTTATAGCTGTACAAGAAGTCCATATTTGACCTACTGAAAAAATTTTATTTTCCAAAGGTCAAAAAGTCACTCATTGACTTTCCTTCTGATTCCAATAAGTAGCTTACAGGTCTAAAAAAGGTTTGAATTATTTTTTTTTTTATACATATTATGGCTGTACAAGAAGTCCATATTTGACCTACTGAACATTTTTTTTTTCCAAAGGTCAAAAAGTCACTCATTGACTTTCCTTCTGGTTCCAATTAGTAGCTAAAAGGTCTACAAAAGGTTTGAATTTTTTTTTTTTTTATTTACATATTATGGCTGTACAGAAGTCCATATTTGACCAACTGAGCAAATTTTTGTCCCAAAGGTCAAAAAGTCACTAATTGACTTTCCTTCTGGTTCCAATTAGTAGCTAAAAGGTCTACAAAAGGTTTGAATTATTATTTATTTTTTTACATATTATGGCTGTACAAGAAGTCCATATTTAACTTACTAAACATATTTTTGCCCAAGAGTCCTTGAACACTAACATACTATACATACACACTCTTTGACTTCCCTTCTGAATCCAATTGCTAGCCAAAAGTTCCACAAAAAGGTTTTAATTTTTTTTATTATTATTATTATTTTTTACATATTATGGCTGTACAGAAGTCCATATTTGACCTACTGAACAAATTTTTGTCCCAAAGGTCAAAAAGTCACTCATTGACTTTCCTTCTGGTTCCAATTAGTAGCTAAAAGGTCTACAAAAGGTAAATTTATTTTATTTTATTTTATTTTTTTTTGTTTTTTTACATATTATGGCTGTACAGAAGTCCATATTTGACCTACTGAACAAATTTTTGGCCAAAAGGTAAAAAAAGGTCACTCATTGCCTTCCCATCTGGTTCCAATTAGTAGCTAAAAGGTCTACAAAAGGTTTGAATTATTATAATTTTTTTACATATTATGGCTGTACAAGAAGTCCATATTTAACTTACTGAACATATTTTTGCCCGAGTCCTTGAACACTGTACATACACACTCTTTGACTTCCCTTCTGAATCCAATTGCTAGCCAAAAGTTCCACAAAAAGGTTTTAATTTTTTTTTTTTTTTTTTTTTTTTTTTTACATATTATGGCTGTACAGAAGTCCATATTTGACCTACTGAACAAATTTTTGTCCCAAAGGTCAAAATGTCACTCATTGACTTTCCTCTTGGTTCCAACTAGTAGCTAAAAGGTCTTACAAAAGGTTTTATTTTATTTTTATTTTTTTTTACATATTATGGCTGTACAAGAAGTCCATATTTGACCTACTGAACAATTTTTTTTTCCAAAGGTCAAAAAGTCACTCATTGACTTTCCTTCTGGTTCCAATAAGTAGCTAAAAGGTCTACAAAAGGTTACTTTTTTTTTTTTTTTTTTTTACATATTATGGCTGTACAGAAGTCCATATTTGACCTTCTGAACATATTTTTGGCCCAAAGGTAAAAAAAGGTCACTCATTGTCTTCCCTTCTGATTCCAATAAGTAGCTAAAAGGTCCATAGAAGGTTTTATTTTTTATTTTTTTTTACATGTTATAGCTGTACAAGAAGTCCATATTTGACCTACTGAACAAATTTTATTTTCCAAAGGTCAAAAAGTCACTCATTGACTTTCCTTCTGATTCCAATAAGTAGCTAAAAGGTCCATAGAAGGTTTTATTTTTTATTTTTTGTACATGTTATAGCTGTACAAGAAGTCCATATTTGACCTACTGAACAAATTTTATTTTCCAAAGGTCAAAAAGTCACTCATTGACTTTCCTTCTGGTTCCAATTAGTAGCTAAAAGGTCTACAAAAGGTTTGAATTATTATTATTTTTTTTACATATTATGGCTGTACAAGAAGTCCATATTTAACTTACTAAACATATTTTTGCCCAAGAGTCCTTGAACACTAACATACTATGCATACACACTCTTTGACTTCCCTTCTGAATCCAATTGCTAGCCAAAAGTTCCACAAAAAGGTTTTAATTTTTTTTTATTATTATAATTTTTTTTTACATATTATGGCTGTTCAGAAGTCCATATTTGACCTACTGAAAATATTTTTGGCCCAAAGGTTAAAAAAAAAGGTCACTCATTGACATCCCTTCTGATTCCAATAAGTAGCTAAAAGGTCAACAAAAGGTTTCAATTCTTTTTCCTTTTTTTTTCAAACATATTACTTCCCTTCTGATTCCAATTTGTAGCTAAAAGGTCCCACAAAAGGTTTTAATTATTATTATTATTTTTTACATATAATGACTTTACAAGAAGTCCATATTTGACCTACTGAACATATTTTTAGTCCAAGATTCCATAAACACTAATTTACTATACATACTCATTGACTTCCCTTCTTATTCCCATTACTAGCCAAAGGGTCCACAAAAGGTTTAAAAGTTTATTTTACATGTTATGGATGTACAGAAGTCTATATTTGACTTTCTGAATATATTCTTGGCCCAAAGGTCAAAAAAGTCACTCATTGACTTCCCTTCTGATTCCAATTAGTAGCTAAAAAGTCTACAAAAGGTTTAATTTTTAAATTTTAAATTTTTTTTTACATATTATGGCTGTACAGAAGTCCATATTTGACCTTCTGAACAATTTTTTTTCCAAAGGTCAAAAAGTCACTCATTGACTTTCCTTCTGGTTCCAATTAGTAGCTAAAATGTCTACAAAAGGTTTGAATTTATTTTTATTTTTTTTTACATATTATGGCTGTACAGAAGTCCATATTTGACCAACTGAACAAATGTTTGTCCCAAAGGTCAAAAAGTCACTCATTGACTTTCCTTCTGGTTCCAATTAGTAGCTAAAAGGTCTACAAAAGGTTTGAATTATTTATTTATTTTTTTTACATATTATGGCTGTACAAGAAGTCCATATTTAACTTACTGAACATATTTTTGCCCAAGAGTCCTTGAACACTAACATATTATACATACAAACTCTTTGACTTCCCTTCTGAATCCAATTGCTAGCCAAAAGTTCCACAAAAAGGTTTTAATTTTTTTTAATTATTATTAATTTTTTTTTTACATATTATGGCTGTACAGAAGTCCATATTTGACCTACTGAACACATTTTTGTCCCAAAGGTCAAAAAGTCACTCATTGACTTTCCTTCTGGTTCCAATTAGTAGCTAAAAGGTCTACAAAAGGTTTTTTATTGTTATTTTTTTTATTTTTTTACATATTATGGCTGTACAGCCACATATTATGGCTGTCCATATTTGACCTTCTGAACATATTTTTGGCCCAAAGGTAAAAAAAAGGTCATTCATTGTCTTACCTTCTGATTCCAAAAAGTAGCTTACAGGTCTACAAAAGGTTTTTTTTTTTTTTTTTTTTTTACATATTATGGCTGTACAGAAGTCCATATTTGACCTACTGAACAAATTTTTGGCCAAAAGGTAAAAAAAGGTCACTCATTGCCTTCCCATCTGATTCCACTTAGTAGCTTACAGGTCTACAAAAAGGTTTACATTTACATTTACATTTTTTTTTTTTTTTTTTTACCTATTATGGCTCTACAGAAGTCCATATTTGACCTACTGAACATATTTTTGGCACAAAGGTAAAAAAAAAAGGTCACTCATTGACATCCCTTCTGATTCCAATAAGTAGCTAAAAGGTCAACAAAAGGTTTCAAATCTTTTTTCTTTTTTTTTTCAAACATATTATGACTTTACAAGAAGTCCATATTTGACCTACTGAACATATTTTTAGTCCAAGATTCCATAAACACTAATTTACTATACATACTCATTGACTTCCCTTCTTATTCCCATTACTAGCCAAAGGTTCCACAAAAGGTTTAAAAGTTTGTTTTACATGTTATGGATGTACAGAAGTCCATATTTGACTTTCTGAATATATTCTTGGCCCAAAGGTCAAAAAAGTCACTCATTGACTTCCCTTCTGATTCCAATTAGTAGCTAAAAGGTCCATAGAAGGTTTTATTTTTCATTTTTTTTTTTTTTTTTTTTTACATATTATGGCTTTACAGAAGTCCATATTTGACCTACTGAAAATATTTTTGTCCTAAAGGTCAAAAAGTCACTCATTGAATTCTCTTCTGATTCCAATAAATAGCTTACAGGTCTAAAAAAGGTTTGAATATATATATATATATATATATATATATATATATATATATATATATATATATATATTTTTTTTTTTTTTTTATTATTATTTTTTTTTTTGTACAAATTATGGCTGTACAGAAGTCCATATTTGACCAACTGAACAAATTTTTGTCCCAAAGGTCAAAAAGTCACTCATTGACTTTCCTTCTGGTTCCAATTAGTAGCTAAAAGGTCTACAAAAGGTTTGAATTATTTATTTATTTTTTTTACATATTATGGCTGTAAAAGAAGTCCATATTTAACTTACTGAACATATTTTTGCCCAAGAGTCCTTGAACACTAACATATTATACATACACACTCTTTGACTTCCCTTCTGAATCCAATTGCTAGCCAAAAGTTCCACAAAAAGGTTTTAATTTTTTTTAATTATTATTTTTTTTTTTTACATATTATGGCTGTACAGAAGTCCATATTTGACCTACTGAACACATTTTTGTCCCAAAGGTCAAAAAGTCACTCATTGACTTTCCTTCTGGTTCCAATTAGTAACTAAAAGGTCTACAAAAGGTTTTTTATTTTTATTTTTTTATTTTGTTACATATTATGGCTGTACAGCCACATATTATGGCTGTCCATATTTGACCTTCTGAACATATTTTTGGCCCAAAGGTAAAAAAAAGGTCAGTCATTGTCTTACCTTCTTATTCCAAAAAGTAGCTTACAGGTCTACAAAAGGTTTTTTATTTTTATTTTTTTATTTTTTTACATATTATGGCTGTACAGAAGTCCATATTTGACCTACTGAACAAATTTTTGGCCAAAAGGTAAAAAAAGGTCACTCATTGCCTTCCCATCTGATTCCACTTAGTAGCTTACAGGTCTACAAAAAGGTTTACATTTACATTTTTTTTTTTTTTTTTTTTTACCTATTATGGCCTTACAGAAGTCCATATTTGACCTACTGAACATATTTTTGGCACAAAGGTAAAAAAAAAAAGGTCACTCATTGACATCCCTTCTGATTCCAATAAGTAGCTAAAAGGTCAACAAAAGGTTTCAAATCTTTTTTCTTTTTTTTTCAAACATATTATGACTTTACAAGAAGTCCATATTTGATCTACTGAACATATTTTTAGTCCAAGATTCCATAAACACTAATTTACTATACATACTCATTGACTTCCCTTCTTATTCCCATTACTAGCCAAAGGTTCCACAAAAGGTTTAAAAGTTTGTTTTACATGTTATGGATGTACAGAAGTCCATATTTGACTTTCTGAATATATTCTTGGCCCAAAGATCAAAAAAGTCACTCATTGACTTCCCTTCTGATTCCAATTAGTAGCTAAAAGGTCCATAGAAGGTTTTATTTTTTATTTTTATTTTTTATTTTTTATATATTATGGCTTTACAGAAGTCCATATTTGACCTACTGAAAATATTTTTGTCCTAAAGGTCAAAAAGACACTCATTGAATTCTCTTCTGATTCCAATAAATAGCTTACAGGTCTAAAAAAGGTTTGAATATATATATATATATATATATATATATATATATATATATATATATATATATATATATATATATATATATATATATATATATATATATATATATATTTTTTTTTTTTTTTTTTTTTTTTTTTTTTTTTTTTTTTTTTACAAATTATTGCTGTAGAAGAAGTCCATATTCGACCAACTGAAAAAATTTTTTTTCCAAAGGTCAAAAAGTCACTCATTGACTTTCCTTCTGGTTCCAATTAGTAGCTAAAAGGTCTACAAAAGGTTTGAATTATTATAATTTTTTTTACATATTATGGCTGTACAAGAAGTCCATATTTAACTTGCTGAACATATTTTTGCCCAAGAGTCCTTGAACACTAACATACTATACATACACACTCTTTGACTTCCCTTATGAATCCAATTGCTAGCCAAAAGTTCCACAAAAAGGTTTTAATTTTTTTTATTATTATTATTATTTTTTACATATTATGGCTGTACAGAAGTCCATATTTGACCTACTGAACAAATTTTTGTCCCAAAGGTCAAAAAGTCACTCATTGACTTTCCTTCTGGTTCCAATTAGTAGCTAAAAGGTCTACAAAAGGTAAATTTATTTATTTATTAATTTTTTTTTTTTTACATATTATTGCTGGACAAGAAGTCCATATTTGACCAACTGAATTTTTTTTTTTCCAAAGGTCAAAAAGTCACTCATTGACTTTCCTTCTGGTTCCAAATAGTAGCTAAAGGTCTACAAAAGGTTTGATTTTTAAAAATTTTTTTTTTTTTTTTTTTTTTACATATTATGGCTGTACAGAAGTCCATATTTGACCTTCTGAACATATTTTTGGCCCAAAGGTAAAAAAAAGGTCACTCATTGTCTTCCCTTCTGATTCCAATAAGTAGCTAAAAGGTCCATAGAAGGTTTTATTTTTTTATTTTTTTTACATGTTATAGCTGTACAAGAAGTCCATATTTGACCTACTGAAAAAATTTTATTTTCCAAAGGTCAAAAAGTCACTCATTGACTTTCCTTCTGATTCCAATAAGTAGCTTACAGGTCTAAAAAAGGTTTGAATTATTTTTTTTTTTATACATATTATGGCTGTACAAGAAGTCCATATTTGACCTACTGAACATTTTTTTTTTCCAAAGGTCAAAAAGTCACTCATTGACTTTCCTTCTGGTTCCAATTAGTAGCTAAAAGGTCTACAAAAGGTTTGAATTTTTTTTTTTATTTATTTACATATTATGGCTGTACAGAAGTCCATATTTGACCAACTGAGCAAATTTTTGTCCCAAAGGTCAAAAAGTCACTAATTGACTTTCCTTCTGGTTCCAATTAGTAGCTAAAAGGTCTACAAAAGGTTTGAATTATTATTTATTTTTTTACATATTATGGCTGTACAAGAAGTCCATATTTAACTTACTAAACATATTTTTGCCCAAGAGTCCTTGAACACTAACATACTATACATACACACTCTTTGACTTCCCTTCTGAATCCAATTGCTAGCCAAAAGTTCCACAAAAAGGTTTTAATTTTTTTTATTATTATTATTATTTTTTACATATTATGGCTGTACAGAAGTCCATATTTGACCTACTGAACAAATTTTTGTCCCAAAGGTCAAAAAGTCACTCATTGACTTTCCTTCTGGTTCCAATTAGTAGCTAAAAGGTCTACAAAAGGTAAATTTTTTTTTTTTTATTTTTTTTTAATTTTTTTTTTACATATTATTGCTGGACAAGAAGTCCATATTTGACCAACTGAAAATTTTTTTTTCCAAAGGTCAAAAAGTCACTCATTGACTTTCCTTCTGGTTCCAATTAGTAGCTAAAGGTCTACAAAAGGTTTGATTTTTAAAATTTTTTTTTTTTTTTTTTTACATATTATGGCTGTACAGAAGTCCATATTTGACCTTCTGAACATATTTTTGGCCCAAAGGTAAAAAAAAGGTCACTCATTGTCTTCCCTTCTGATTCCAATAAGTAGCTAAAAGGTCCATAGAAGGTTTTATTTTTTTATTTTTTTTACATGTTATAGCTGTACAAGAAGTCCATATTTGACCTACTGAACAAATTTTATTTTCCAAAGGTCAAAAAGTCACTCATTGACTTTCCTTCTGATTCCAATAAGTAGCTTACAGGTCTAAAAAAGGTTTGAATTTTTTTTTTTTTTTTACATGTTATGGCTGTACAGAAATCCATATTTGACTTTTTTAGCCCAAAGGGAAAAAATCACACATTGACATCCCTTTTGGTTCCAATTAGTAGCTAAAAGGTCCACAAAAGGTTGTTTTATTGTTTTTGCCTATTATGGCTGTACAAGAAGTCCATATTTAACTTACTGAACATATTTTTTCCCAATAGTCCTTGAACACTAACTTACTATACATACAAACTCTTTGACTTCCCTTCTGAATCCAATTGCTAGCCAAAAGTTCAACAAAAAGGTTTTAATTTTTTTTAATTATTATTATTTTTTACATGTTATGGCTGTACAAAGTCCATATTTGACCTACTGAACATATTTTTGTCCCAAAGGTCAAAAAGTCATTCATTGATTTCCCTTCTGATTCCAATAAATAGCTTACAGGTCTAAAGAAGGTTTTCAATTTATTTATTTTTTAATTTTTTTTACATATTATGGCTGTATGGCTGTATAGCTAAAAGGTCTACAAAAGGTTTTTTCTTTTTTCTTTTTACATATTATGGCTGTACAAAGTCCGTATTTGACCTGCTGAACAAATTGTTGTCCCAAAGGTCAAAAAGTCACTCATTGGCTTTCCTTCTGGTTCCAATAAGTAGATAAAAGTTCTACAAAAGGTGTTTTTTTTTTTTTTTTTTTTTTTTTTTTTTACATACATATTATGGCTGTAAAAAGACCATATTTGACCTACTGAACAAATGTTTGTCCCAAAGGTCAAAAAGTCACTCATTGGCTTTCCTTCTGGTTCCAATAAGTAGATAAAAGTTCTACAAAAGGTGTTTTTTTTTTTTTTTTTTTTTTTTTTTTTTTTTTACATACATATTATGGCTGTAAAAAGACCATATTTGACCTACTGAACAAATGTTTGTCCCAAAGGTCAAAAAGTCACTCATTGGCTTTCCTTCTGGTTCCAATAAGTAGCTAAAAAGGTCTACAAAAGGTTTTTTTTTTTAATATATACATATATTATGGCTGTACAGAGTCCATATTTGACCTACTGAACAAATTTTTGTCCCAAAGGTCAAAAAGTCACTCATTGACTTTCCTTCTGGTTCCAATTAGTAGCTAAAAGGTCTACAAAAGGTAAAAAAAAATTTTTTTTATTTTTTTATTTTTTTACATATTATGGCGGTACAGCCACATATTATGGCTGTCCATATTTGACCTTCTGAACATATTTTTGGCCCAAAGGTAAAAAAAAGGTCACTCATTGTCTTCCCTTCTGATTCCAAAAAGTAGCTTACAGGTCTACAAAAGGTTTTTTATTTTTATTTTTTTATTTTTTTAAATATTATGGCTGTACAGAAGTCCATATTTGACCTACTGAACAAATTTTTGGCCAAAAGGTAAAAAAAGGTCACTCATTGCCTTCCCATCTGGTTCCAATTAGTAGCTAAAAGGTCTACAAAAGGTTTGAATTATTATAATTTTTTTACATATTATGGCTGTACAAGAAGTCCATATTTAACTTACTGAACATATTTTTGCCCGAGTCCTTGAACACTGTACATACACACTCTTTGACTTCCCTTCTGAATCCAATTGCTAGCCAAAAGTTCCACAAAAAGGTTTTAATTTTTTTTTTTTTTTTTTTTTTTTTTTTACATATTATGGCTGTACAGAAGTCCATATTTGACCTACTGAACAAATTTTTGTCCCAAAGGTCAAAATGTCACTCATTGACTTTCCTCTTGGTTCCAACTAGTAGCTAAAAGGTCTTACAAAAGGTTTTATTTTTTTTTATTTTTTTTTACATATTATGGCTGTACAAGAAGTCCATATTTGACCTACTGAACAATTTTTTTTTCCAAAGGTCAAAAAGTCACTCATTGACTTTCCTTCTGGTTCCAATAAGTAGCTAAAAGGTCTACAAAAGGTTACTTTTTTTTTTTTTTTTTTTTTACATATTATGGCTGTACAGAAGTCCATATTTGACCTTCTGAACATATTTTTGGCCCAAAGGTAAAAAAAGGTCACTCATTGTCTTCCCTTCTGATTCCAATAAGTAGCTAAAAGGTCCATAGAAGGTTTTATATTTTATTTTTTTTTACATGTTATAGCTGTACAAGAAGTCCATATTTGACCTACTGAACAAATTTTATTTTCCAAAGGTCAAAAAGTCACTCATTGACTTTCCTTCTGATTCCAATAAGTAGCTAAAAGGTCCATAGAAGGTTTTATTTTTTATTTTTTTTACATGTTATAGCTGTACAAGAAGTCCATATTTGACCTACTGAACAAATTTTATTTTCCAAAGGTCAAAAAGTCACTCATTGACTTTCCTTCTGGTTCCAATTAGTAGCTAAAAGGTCTACAAAAGGTTTGAATTATTATTTTTTTTTTTACATATTATGGCTGTACAAGAAGTCCATATTTAACTTACTAAACATATTTTTGCCCAAGAGTCCTTGAACACTAACATACTATGCATACACACTCTTTGACTTCCCTTCTGAATCCAATTGCTAGCCAAAAGTTCCACAAAAAGGTTTTAATTTTTTTTTATTATTATAATTTTTTTTTACATATTATGGCTGTTCAGAAGTCCATATTTGACCTACTGAAAATATTTTTGGCCCAAAGGTAAAAAAAAAAGGTCACTCATTGACATCCCTTCTGATTCCAATAAGTAGCTAAAAGGTCAACAAAAGGTTTCAATTCTTTTTCCTTTTTTTTTCAAACATATTACTTCCCTTCTGATTCCAATTTGTAGCTAAAAGGTCCCACAAAAGGTTTTAATTATTATTATTATTTTTTACATATAATGACTTTACAAGAAGTCCATATTTGACCTACTGAACATATTTTTAGTCCAAGATTCCATAAACACTAATTTACTATACATACTCATTGACTTCCCTTCTTATTCCCATTACTAGCCAAAGGGTCCACAAAAGGTTTAAAAGTTTATTTTACATGTTATGGATGTACAGAAGTCTATATTTGACTTTCTGAATATATTCTTGGCCCAAAGGTCAAAAAAGTCACTCATTGACTTCCCTTCTGATTCCAATTAGTAGCTAAAAAGTCTACAAAAGGTTTAATTTTTAAATTTTAAATTTTTTTTTACATATTATGGCTGTACAGAAGTCCATATTTGACCTTCTGAACAATTTTTTTTCCAAAGGTCAAAAAGTCACTCATTGACTTTCCTTCTGGTTCCAATTAGTAGCTAAAATGTCTACAAAAGGTTTGAATTTATTTTTATTTTTTTTTACATATTATGGCTGTACAGAAGTCCATATTTGACCAACTGAACAAATGTTTGTCCCAAAGGTCAAAAAGTCACTCATTGACTTTCCTTCTGGTTCCAATTAGTAGCTAAAAGGTCTACAAAAGGTTTGAATTATTTATTTATTTTTTTTACATATTATGGCTGTACAAGAAGTCCATATTTAACTTACTGAACATATTTTTGCCCAAGAGTCCTTGAACACTAACATATTATACATACAAACTCTTTGACTTCCCTTCTGAATCCAATTGCTAGCCAAAAGTTCCACAAAAAGGTTTTAATTTTTTTTAATTATTATTAAATTTTTTTTTACATATTATGGCTGTACAGAAGTCCATATTTGACCTACTGAACACATTTTTGTCCCAAAGGTCAAAAAGTCACTCATTGACTTTCCTTCTGGTTCCAATTAGTAGCTAAAAGGTCTACAAAAGGTTTTTTATTGTTATTTTTTTTATTTTTTTACATATTATGGCTGTACAGCCACATATTATGGCTGTCCATATTTGACCTTCTGAACATATTTTTGGCCCAAAGGTAAAAAAAAGGTCATTCATTGTCTTACCTTCTGATTCCAAAAAGTAGCTTACAGGTCTACAAAAGGTTTTTTTTTTTTTTTTTTTTTTTACATATTATGGCTGTACAGAAGTCCATATTTGACCTACTGAACAAATTTTTGGCCAAAAGGTAAAAAAAGGTCACTCATTGCCTTCCCATCTGATTCCACTTAGTAGCTTACAGGTCTACAAAAAGGTTTACATTTACATTTACATTTTTTTTTTTTTTTTTTACCTATTATGGCTCTACAGAAGTCCATATTTGACCTACTGAACATATTTTTGGCACAAAGGTAAAAAAAAAAGGTCACTCATTGACATCCCTTCTGATTCCAATAAGTAGCTAAAAGGTCAACAAAAGGTTTCAAATCTTTTTTCTTTTTTTTTTCAAACATATTATGACTTTACAAGAAGTCCATATTTGACCTACTGAACATATTTTTAGTCCAAGATTCCATAAACACTAATTTACTATACATACTCATTGACTTCCCTTCTTATTCCCATTACTAGCCAAAGGTTCCACAAAAGGTTTAAAAGTTTGTTTTACATGTTATGGATGTACAGAAGTCCATATTTGACTTTCTGAATATATTCTTGGCCCAAAGGTCAAAAAAGTCACTCATTGACTTCCCTTCTGATTCCAATTAGTAGCTAAAAGGTCCATAGAAGGTTTTATTTTTCATTTTTTTTTTTTTTTTTTTTTTACATATTATGGCTTTACAGAAGTCCATATTTGACCTACTGAAAATATTTTTGTCCTAAAGGTCAAAAAGTCACTCATTGAATTCTCTTCTGATTCCAATAAATAGCTTACAGGTCTAAAAAAGGTTTGAATATATATATATATATATATATATATATATATATATATATATATAAATAAATTTATTTATTTATTTATTTATTTTATTTTTTTTACATATTATTGCTGGACAAGAAGTCCATATTTGACCAACTGAAATTTTTTTTTTCCAAAGGTCAAAAAGTCACTCATTGACTTTCCTTCTGGTTCCAATTAGTAGCTAAAGGTCTACAAAAGGTTTGATTTTAAAAAATGTTTTTTTTTTTTTTTTTTTTACATATTATGGCTGTACAGAAGTCCATATTTGACCTTCTGAACATATTTTTGGCCAAAAGGTAAAAAAAAGGTCACTCATTGACTTTCCTTCTGATTCCAATAAGTAGCTTACAGGTCTAAAAAAGGTTTGAATTATTTTTTTTTTTATACATATTATGGCTGTACAAGAAGTCCATATTTGACCTACTGAACATTTTTTTTTTCCAAAGGTCAAAAAGTCACTCATTGACTTTCCTTCTGGTTCCAATTAGTAGCTAAAAGGTCTACAAAAGGTTTGAATTTTTTTTTTTTTTATTTACATATTATGGCTGTACAGAAGTCCATATTTGACCAACTGAGCAAATTTTTGTCCCAAAGGTCAAAAAGTCACTAATTGACTTTCCTTCTGGTTCCAATTAGTAGCTAAAAGGTCTACAAAAGGTTTGAATTATTATTTATTTTTTTACATATTATGGCTGTACAAGAAGTCCATATTTAACTTACTAAACATATTTTTGCCCAAGAGTCCTTGAACACTAACATACTATACATACACACTCTTTGACTTCCCTTCTGAATCCAATTGCTAGCCAAAAGTTCCACAAAAAGGTTTTAATTTTTTTTATTATTATTATTATTTTTTACATATTATGGCTGTACAGAAGTCCATATTTGACCTACTGAACAAATTTTTGTCCCAAAGGTCAAAAAGTCACTCATTGACTTTCCTTTTGGTTCCAATTAGTAGCTAAAAGGTCTACAAAAGGTAAATTTATTTTATTTATTTTTTTTATTTTATTTTTTTTTACATATTATTGCTGGACAAGAAGTCCATATTTGACCAACTGAAAAATTTTTTTTCCAAAGGTCAAAAAGTCACTCATTGACTTTCCTTCTGGTTCCAATTAGTAGCTAAAGGTCTACAAAAGGTTTGATTTTTAAATTTTTTTTTTTTTTTTTTTTTTACATATTATGGCTGTACAGAAGTCCATATTTGACCTTCTGAACATATTTTTGGCCCAAAGGTAAAAAAAAGGTCACTCATTGTCTTCCCTTCTGATTCCAATAAGTAGCTAAAAGGTCCATAGAAGGTTTTATTTTTTTATTTTTTTTACATGTTATAGCTGTACAAGAAGTCCATATTTGACCTACTGAACAAATTTTATTTTCCAAAGGTCAAAAAGTCACTCATTGACTTTCCTTCTGATTCCAATAAGTAGCTTACAGGTCTAAAAAAGGTTTGAATTTTTTTTTTTTTTTTTACATATTATGGCTGTACAAGAAGTCCATAATTGACCTACTGAACATTTTTTTTTTCCAAAGGTCAAAAAGTCACTCATTGACTTTCCTTCTGGTTCCAATTAGTAGCTAAAAGGTCTACAAAAGGTTTGAATTTTTTTATTTTTTTATTTACATATTATGGCTGTACAGAAGTCCATATTTGACCAACTGAGCAAATTTTTGTCCCAAAGGTCAAAAAGTCACTAATTGACTTTCCTTCTGGTTCCAATTAGTAGCTAAAAGGTCTACAAAAGGTTTGAATTATTATTTATTTTTTTAAATATTATGGCTGTACAAGAAGTCCATATTTAACTTACTAAACATATTTTTGCCCAAGAGTCCTTGAACACTAACATACTATACATACACACTCTTTGACTTCCCTTCTGAATCCAATTGCTAGCCAAAAGTTCCACAAAAAGGTTTTAATTTTTTTTAATTATTATTATTATTTTTTTTTACATATTATGGCTGTTCAGAAGTCCATATTTGACCTACTGAAAATATTTTTGGCCCAAAGGTAAAAAAAAAAGGTCTTTCATTGACATCCCTTCTGATTCCAATAAGTAGCTAAAAGGTCAACAAAAGGTTTCAATTCTTTTTCCTTTTTTTTTCAAACATATTACTTCCCTTCTGATTCCAATTTGTAGCTAAAAGGTCCCACAAAAGGTTTTAATTATTATTATTATTTTTTACATATTATGACTTTACAAGAAGTCCATATTTGACCTACTGAACATATTTTTAGTCCAAGATTCCATAAACACTAATTTACAATACATACTCATTGACTTCCCTTCTTATTCCCATTACTAGCCAAAGGGTCCACAAAAGGTTTAAAAGTTTGTTTTACATGTTATGGATGTACAAAAGTCTATATTTGACTTTCTGAATATATTCTTGGCCCAAAGGTCAAAAAAGTCACTCATTGACTTCCCTTCTGATTCCAATTAGTAGCTAAAAGGTCCATAGAAGGTTTTATTTATTTATTTATTTTTTATTTTGACATGTTATGGCTGTACAGAAGTCCGTATTTGACCTACTGAAAATATTTTTGTCCCAAAGGTCAAAAAGTCACTCATTGAATTCTCTTCTGATTCCAATAAATAGCTTACAGGTCTAAAAAAGGTTTGAATTTTTTTTTTTTTTTTTTTTTTTTTTTTACAAATTATGGCTGTACAAGAAGTCCATATTTGACCTACTGAACAATTTTTTGTCCCAAAGGTCAAAAAGTCACTCATTGACTTTCCTTCTGGTTCCAAATAGTAGCTTACAGGTCTACAAAAGGTTTAATTTAAAAAAAAAATTTTTTTTTTTACATATTATGGCTGTAAAGAAGTCCATATTTGACCTTCTGAACAATTTTTTGTCCCAAAGGTCAAAAAGTCACTCATTGACTTTCCTTCTGGTTCCAATTAGTAGCTAAAAGGTCTACAAAAGGTTTGAATTATTTATTTATTTTTTTTACATATTATGGCTGTACAAGAAGTCCATATTTAACTTACTGAACATATTTTTGCCCAAGAGTCCTTGAACACTAACATATTATACATACACACTCTTTGACTTCCCTTCTGAATCCAATTGCTAGCCAAAAGTTCCACAAAAAGGTTTTAATTTTTTTTAATTATTATTATTTTTTTTTTACATATTATGGCTGTACAGAAGTCCATATTTGACCTACTGAACAAATTTTTGGCACAAAGGTAAAAAAGTCACTCATTGACTTTCCTTCTGGTTCCAATTAGTAGCTAAAAGGTCTACAAAAGGTTTTTTATTTTTATTTTTTTATTTTTTTACATATTATGGCTGTACAGCCACATATTATGGCTGTCCATATTTGACCTTCTGAACATATTTTTGGCCCAAAGGTAAAAAAAAAAGGTCACTCATTGTCTTACCTTCTGATTCCAAAAAGTAGCTTACAGGTCTACAAAAGGTTTTTTATTTTTATTTTTTTATTTTTTTACATATTATGGCTGTACAGAAGTCCATATTTAACTTACTGAACATATTTTTGCCCAAGAGTCCTTGAACACTAACATAGTATACATACACACTCTTTGACTTCCCTTCTGAATCCAATTGCTAGCCAAAAGTTCCACAAAAAGGTTTTAATTTTTTTTTATTATTATTATTTTTTTTTACATATTATGGCTGTACAGAAGTCCATATTTGACCTACTGAACAATTTTTTTTTCCAAAGGTCAAAAAATCACTCATTGACTTTCCTTCTGGTTCCAATAAGTAGCTAAAAGGTCTGCAAAAGGTTACTTTTTTTTTTTTTTTTACATATTATGGCTGGACAAGAAGTCCATATTTGACCAACTGAAATTTTTTTTTTCCAAAGGTCAAAAAGTCTCTCATTGACTTTCCTTCTGGTTCCAATTAGTAGCTAAAAGGTCTACAAAAGGTTTGATTTTTAATTTTTTTTTTTTTACATATTATGGCTGTACAGAAGTCCATATTTGACCTACTGAACAAATTTTTGTCCCAAAGGTCAAAAGTCACTCATTGACTTTCCTTCTGGTTCCAATTAGTAGCTAAAAGGTCTACAAAAGGTTTTTTTATTTTTATTTTTTAATTTTTTTACATATTATGGCTGTACAGCCACATATTATAGCTGTCCATATTTGACCTTCTGAACATATTTTTGGCCCAAAGGTAAAAAAAAGGTCACTCATTGTCTTACCTTCTGATTCCAAAAAGTAACTTACAGGTCTACAAAAGGTTTTTTATTTTTATTTTTTTATTTTTTTACATATTATGGCTGTACAGAAGTCCATATTTGACCTACTGAACAAATTTTTGGCCAAAAGGTAAAAAAAGGTCACTCATTGCCTTCCCATCTGATTCCACTTAGTAGCTTACAGGTCTACAAAAAGGTTTACATTTACATTTTTTTTTTTTTTTTTTTTTACCTATTATGGCTTTACAGAAGTCCATATTTGACCTACTGAACATATTTTTGGCACAAAGGTAAAAAAAAAAGGTCACTCATTGACATCCCTTCTGATTCCAATAAGTAGGTAAAAGGTCAACAAAAGGTTTCAAATCTTTTTTCTTTTTTTTTTCAAACATATTATGACTTTACAAGAAGTCCATATTTGACCTACTGAACATATTTTTAGTCCAAGATTCCATAAACACTAATTTACTATACATACTCATTGACTTCCCTTCTTATTCCCATTACTAGCCAAAGGTTCCACAAAAGGTTTAAAAGTGTGTTTTACATGTTATGGATGTACAGAAGTTCATATTTGACTTTCTGAATATATTCTTGGCCCAAAGGTCAAAAAAGTCACTCATTGACTTCCCTTCTGATTCCAATTAGTAGCTAAAAGGTCCATAGAAGGTTTTATTTTTTTTTATTATTTTTTTATTTTTACATATTATGGCTTTACAGAAGTCCATATTTTAACTACTGAAAATATTTTTGTCCCAAAGGTCAAAAAGTCACTCATTGAATTATCTTCTGATTCCAATAAATAGCTTACAGGTCTAAAAAAAGGTTTGAATATATATATATATATATATATATATATTTTTTTTTTTTTTTACATATTATGGCTGTACAGAAGTCCATATTTGACCAACTGAACACATTTTTGTCCCAAAGGTCAAAAAGTCACTCATTGACTTTCCTTCTGGTTCCAATTAGTAGCTAAAAGGTCTACAAAAGGTTTGAATTTTTTTTTTTTTTTTTTTTTTTTTACATATTATGGCTGTACAGAAGTCCATATTTGACCAACTGAACACATTTTTGTCCCAAAGGTCAAAAAGTCACTCATTGACTTTCCTTCTGGTTCCAATTAGTAGCTAAAAGGTCTACAAAAGGTTTGAATTATTTATTTATTTTTTTTACATATTATGGCTGTACAAGAAGTCCATATTTAACTTACTGAACATATTTTTGCCCAAGAGTCCTTGAACACTAACATATTATACATACACACTCTTTGACTTCCCTTCTGAATCCAATTGCTAGCCAAAAGTTCCACAAAAAGGTTTTAATTTTTTTTAATTATTATTATTTATTTTTTTTACATATTATGGCTGTACAGAAGTCCATACTTGACCTACTGAACAAATTTTTGTCCCAAAGGTCAAAAAGTCACTTATTGACTTTCCTTCTGGTTCCAATTAGTAGCTAAAAGGTCTACAAAAGTTTTGAATTATTATAATTTTTTTACATATTATGGCTGTACAAGAAGTCCATATTTAACTTGCTGAACATATTTTTGCCCAAGAGTCCTTGAACACTAACATACTATACATACACACTCTTTGACTTCCCTTATGAATCCAATTGCTAGCCAAAAGTTCCACAAAAAGGTTTTAATTTTTTTTATTATTATTATTATTTTTTACATATTATGGCTGTACAGAAGTCCATATTTGACCTACTGAACAAATTTTTGTCCCAAAGGTCAAAAAGTCACTCATTGACTTTCCTTCTGGTTCCAATTAGTAGCTAAAGGTCTACAAAAGGTTTGATTTTTAAATTTTTTTTTTTTTTTTTTTTACATATTATGGCTGTACAGAAGTCCATATTTGACCTTCTGAACATATTTTTGGCCCAAAGGTAAAAAAAAAGGTCACTCATTGTCTTCCCTTCTGATTCCAATAAGTAGCTAAAAGGTCCATAGAAGGTTTTATTTTTTTATTTTTTTTACATGTTATAGCTGTACAAGAAGTCCATATTTGACCTACTGAACAAATTTTATTTTCCAAAGGTCAAAAAGTCACTCATTGACTTTCCTTCTGGTTCCAATTAGTAGCTAAAAGGTCTACAAAAGGTTTGAATTTTTTTTTTATTTATTTATTTACATATTATGGCTGTACAGAAGTCCATATTTGACCAACTGAGCAAATTTTTGTCCCAAAGGTCAAAAAGTCACTAATTGACTTTCCTTCTGGTTCCAATTAGTAGCTAAAAGGTCTACAAAAGGTTTGAATTATTATTTATTTTTTTACATATTATGGCTGTACAAGAAGTCCATATTTAACTTACTAAACATATTTTTGCCCAAGAGTCCTTGAACACTAACATACTATACATACACACTCTTTGACTTCCCTTCTGAATCCAATTGCTAGCCAAAAGTTCCACAAAAAGGTTTTAATTTTTTTTTAATTATTATTATTATTATTTTTTACATATTATGGCTGTTCAGAAGTCCATATTTGACCTACTGAAAATATTTTTGGCCCAAAGGTAAAAAAAAAAGGTCTTTCATTGACATCCCTTCTGATTCCAATAAGTAGCTAAAAGGTCAACAAAAGGTTTCAATTCTTTTTCCTTTTTTTTTCAAACATATTACTTCCCTTCTGATTCCAATTTGTAGCTAAAAGGTCCCACAAAAGGTTTTAATTATTATTATTATTATTTTTTACATATTATGACTTTACAAGAAGTCCATATTTGACCTACTGAACATATTTTTAGTCCAAGATTCCATAAACACTAATTTACTATACATACTCATTGACTTCCCTTCTTATTCCCATTACTAGCCAAAGGGTCCACAAAAGGTTTAAAAGTTTGTTTTACATGTTATGGATGTACAAAAGTCCCAAAGGTCAAAAAGTCACTCATTGACTTTCCTTCTGGTTCCAAATAGTAGCTAAAAGGTCTACAAAAGGTTTAATTTTTTTTTTTTTTTTTTTTTTTTTACATATTATGGCTGTACAGAAGTCCATATTTGACCTTCTGAACAAATTTTTTTTCCAAAGGTCAAAAAGTCACTCATTGACTTTCCTTCTGGTTCCAATTAGTAGCTAAAAGGTCTACAAAAGATTTGAATTTTTTATTTTTTTATTTTTTTATACATATTATGGCTGTACAGAAGTCCATATTTGACCAACTGAACACATTTTTGTCCCAAAGGTCAAAAAGTCCCTCATTGACTTTCCTTCTGGTTCCAATTAGTAGCTAAAAGGTCTACAAAAGGTTTGAATTATTTATTATTTTTTTTTACACATTATGGCTGTACAAGAAGTCCATATTTAACTTACTGAACATATTTTTGCCCAAGAGTCCTTGAACACTAACTAATATTATACATACACACTCTTTGACTTCCCTTCTGAATCCAATTGCTAGCCAAAAGTTCCACAAAAAGGTTTTAATTTTTTTTAATTATTATTATTTTTTTTTTTACATATTATGGCTGTACAGAAGTCCATATTTGACCTACTGAACAAATTTTTGGCACAAAGGTAAAAAAGTCACTCATTGACTTTCCTTCTGGTTCCAATTAGTAGCTAAAAGGTCTACAAAAGGTTTTTTATTTTTATTTTTTTATTTTTTTACATATTATGGCTGTATAGCCACATATTATGGCTGTCCATATTTGACCTTCTGAACATATTTTTGGCCCAAAGATAAAAAAAAGGTCACTCATTGTCTTACCTTCTGATTCCAAAAATTAGCTTACAGGTCTACAAAAGGTTTTTTATTTTTATTTTTTTATTTTTTTACGTATTATGGCTGTACAGAAGTCCATATTTAACTTACTGAACATATTTTTGCCCAAGAGTCCTTGAACACTAACATAATATACATACACACTCTTTGACTTCCCTTCTGAATCCAATTGCTAGCCAAAAGTTCCACAAAAAGGTTTTAATTTTTTTTTATTATTATATTTTTTTTTTTACATATTATGGCTGTACAGAAGTCCATATTTGACCTACTGAACAAATTTTTGTCCCAAAGGTCAAAATGTCACTCATTGACTTTCCTTCTGGTTCCAACTAGTAGCTAAAAGGTCTACAAAAGGTTTTAATTTTTTTTTTTTTTTTTTTTTTTTTACATATTATGGCTGTACAAGAAGTCCATATTTGACCTACTGAACAATTTTTTTTTCCAAAGGTCAAAAAGTCACTCATTGACTTTCCTTCTGGTTCCAATAAGTAGCTAAAAGGTCTACAAAAGGTTACATTTTTTTTTTTTTTTTTACATATTATGGCTGGACAAGAAGTCCATATTTGACCAACTGAATTTTTTTTTTTCCAAAGGTCAAAAAGTCACTCATTGACTTTCCTTCTGGTTCCAATAAGTAGCTAAAAGGTCTACAAAAGGTTACATTTTTTTTTTTTTTTTTTACATATTATGGCTGTACAGAAGTCCATATTTGACCTTCTGAACATATTTTTGGCCCAAAGGTAAAAAAAAGGTCACTCATTGTCTTCCCTTCTGATTCCAATAAGTAGCTAAAAGGTCCATAGAAGGTTTTATTTTTTATTTTTTTTTACATGTTATAGCTGTACAAGAAGTCCATATTTGACCTACTGAACTTTTTTTTTTCCAAAGGTCAAAAAGTCACTCATTGACTTTCCTTCTGGTTCCAATTAGTAGCTAAAAGGTCTACAAAAGGTTTGAATTATTATTATTATTTTTACATATTATGGCTGTACAAGAAGTCCATATTTAACTTACTAAACATATTTTTGCCCAAGAGTCCTTGAACACTAACATACTATACATACACACTCTTTGACTTCCCTTCTGAATCCAATTGCTAGCCAAAAGTTCCACAAAAAGGTTTTAATTTTTTTTTTTATTATTATTATTTTTTTTACATATTATGGCTGTTCAGAAGTCCATATTTGACCTACTGAAAATATTTTTGGCCCAAAGGTAAAAAAAAAAAAGGTCACTCATTGACTTCCCTTCTGATTCCAATTCGTAGCTAAAAGGTCCCACAAAAGGTTTTAATTATTATTATTATTATTTTTTACATATAATGACTTTACAAGAAGTCCATATTTGACCTACTGAACATATTTTTAGTCCAAGATTCCATAAACACTAATTTACTATACATACTCATTGACTTCCCTTCTTATTCCCATTACTAGCCAAAGGGTCCACAAAAGGTTTAAAAGTTTATTTTACATGTTATGGATGTACAGAAGTCTATATTTGACTTTCTGAATATATTCTTGGCCCAAAGGTCAAAAAAGTCACTCATTGACTTCCCTTCTGATTCCAATTAGTAGCTAAAAGGTCCATAGAAGGTTTTATTTATGTATTTATTTTTTATTTTGACATGTTATGGCTGTACAGAAGTCTATATTTGACCTACTGAACAATTTTTTGTCCCAAAGGTCAAAAAGTCACTCATTGACTTTCCTTCTGGTTCCAAATAGTAGCTAAAAGGTCTACAAAAGGTGTAATTTTTAAAATATATATATTTTTTTTACATATTATGGCTGTACAGAAGTCCATATTTGACCTTCTGAACATATTTTTTTTTCCAAAGGTCAAAAAGTCACTCATTGACTTTCCTGGTTCCAATTAGTAACTTACAGGTCTACAAAAGGTTTTTTATTTTTATTTTTTTATTTTTTTACATATTATGGCTGTACAGAAGTCCATATTTGACCTACTGAACAAATTTTTGGCCAAAAGGTCACTCATTGCCTTCCCATCTGATTCCACTTAGTAGCTTACAGGTCTACAAAAAGGTTTACAATTACATTTTTTTTTTTTTTTTTTTACCTATTATGGCTTTACAGAAGTCCATATTTGACCTACTGAACATATTTTTGGCACAAAGGAAAAAAAAAAAAAAGGTCACTCATTGACATCCCTTCTGATTCCAATAAGTAGGTAAAAGGTCAACAAAAGGTTTCAAATCTTTTTTCTTTTTTTTTTCAAACATATTATGACTTTACAAGAAGTCCATATTTGACCTACTGAACATATTTTTAGTCCAAGATTCCATAAACACTAATTTACTATACATACTCATTGACTTCCCTTCTTATTCCCATTACTAGCCAAAGGTTCCACAAAAGGTTTAAAAGTGTGTTTTACATGTTATGGATGTACAGAAGTCCATATTTGACTTTCTGAATATATTCTTGGCCCAAAGGTCAAAAAAGTCACTCATTGACTTCCCTTCTGGTTCCAATTAGTAGCTAAAAGGTCTACAAAAGGTTTTTTTTTTTTTTTTTTTTTTTTTTTTTTTTGTACATATTATGGCTGTACAGCCACATATTATGGCTGTCCATATTTGACCTTCTGAACATATTTTTGGCCCAAAGGTAAAAAAAAGGTCACTCATTGTCTTACCTTCTGATTCCAAAAAGTAGCTTACAGGTCTACAAAAGGTTTTTTATTTTTATTTTTTTATTTTTTTACATATTATGGCTGTACAGAAGTCCATATTTGACCTACTGAACAAATTTTTGGCCAAAAGGTAAAAAAAGGTCACTCATTGCCTTCCCATCTGGGGCACGTTCAACGCTTAAACCGGTGCGCAACGTTTTGCTACGGTTTCCGGTTGAACGTCATGTTTCCTGGAAACGGTGTGCAACGGTGTGCAACGGGTTTGAGATGCGTTTGATCTCGTTTGGTGGGTGTGTCAAAAATGACAGCCCAATCAGCAGCAAAATGTATATAAACCACGCAGTATTAAAGAGACAGCTCACACAATGGAAGTAAAGTTGTTTAATGTGTCCGCTGGTATTAGAAGACATGATTGTCGTAAGAGTTTAATATATATATATATATATAGCCTATATATATATATATATATATATATATATATATATATATATATATATATATATATATATATATATATATATATATATATATATATATATATATATATAATCAACATGATGATGTATTTATTTATATCTTTAGCTTAATTGCAAGGCAAGTTTATTTATATACCAAATTTCATATATGGTATTTGCTTGACATAAAGTGAGAAAGAAAATACAAGCTAGAAATAAAATGATTTAAGTTAGAATTGATTACCAGGAGATGAAAAAGGTTCATTAAATGGGATTGGGATGTTGTCTTTTATTCTGGACGGCAAGGGCAGTGATTGCATGTATTTTGCAGTATTAAACTCGTATTTATATCGATTTCATCAGGCTCCGAAAATTCCACAAAAAGAACACAAAAAATGGCCTTCTCGGCTGCCATAGTTACAACTCTTGTGTCAACAGAACAGGGTGTTCAACGCAGCACCGTTTCCGTTTAAAAAACGTTTTGCAACGTTTTGTAGGGGCTGAACGCAGCCCTGATTCCACTTAGTAGCTTACAGGTCTACAAAAAGGTTTACATTTACATTTTTTTTTTTTTTTTTTTTTTACCTATTATGGCTTTACAGAAGTCCATATTTGACCTACTGAACATATTTTTGGCACAAAGGTAAAAAAAAAGGTCACTCATTGACATCCCTTCTGATTCCAATAAGTAGGTCAACAAAAGGTTTCAAATCTTTTTTCTTTTTTTTTTCAAACATATTATGACTTTACAAGAAGTCCATATTTGACCTACTGAACATATTTTTAGTCCAAGATTCCATAAACACTAATTTACTATACATACTCATTGACTTCCCTTCTTATTCCCATTACTAGCCAAAGGTTCCACAAAAGGTTTAAAAGTGTGTTTTACATGTTATGGATGTACAGAATTCCATATTTGACTTTCTGAATATATTCTTGGCCCAAAGGTCAAAAAAGTCACTCATTGACTTCCCTTCTGATTCCAATTAGTAGCTAAAAGGTCCATAGAAGGTTTTTTTTTTTTTATTATTATTTTTTTTTTTTACATATTATGGCTTTACAGAAGTCCATATTTTACCTACTGAAAATATTTTTGTCCCAAAGGTCAAAAAGTCACTCATTGAATTATCTTCTGATTCCAATAAATAGCTTACAGGTCTAAAAAAAGGTTTGAATATATATATATATATATATATATATATATATATATATATATATATATATATATATATATATATATATATTTTTTTTTTTTTTTTTTTTTTTTTTTTTTTTACAAATTATGGCTCTACAAGAAGTCCATATTTGACCAACTGAACATTTTTTTTTCTCCAAAGGTCAAAAAGTCACTCATTGACTTTCCTTCTGGTTCCAATTAGTAGCTAAAAGGTCTACAAAAGGTTTGAATTTTTTTTTTTTTTTTTTTTTTACATATTATGGCTGTACAGAAGTCCATATTTGACCAACTGAACACATTTTTGTCCCAAAGGTCAAAAAGTCACTCATTGACTTTCCTTCTGGTTCCAATTAGTAGCTAAGCAGTCTACAAAAGGTTTGAATTATTGGTAACACTTTACAATAAGGTTGTATTAGTTAACATTAGTTAATGCATTAGTTAACATGAACTAACCATGAACGACACCACTGTTCAGCATTAGTTAATCTTTGTTAACGTTAGTTAATAAAAATACAGCTGTTCATGCTTTGTTCATGTTAGTTCACAGTGCATTTACTAATGTTAACAATATTTTAATAAAGTATTAGTAAATGTTGAAATTAACATTAACAAAGATAAATAAATGCTTTTTAAGTGAAGTTCATTATTAGTTCATGTTAACTAATGTAGTTAACTAATTTTAACTAATGAACCTTATTGTAAAGTTTTACCGAATTATTATAATTTTTTTTACATATTATGGCTGTACAAGAAGTCCATATTTAACTTACTGAACATATTTTTGCCCAAGAGTCCTTGAACACTAACATACTATACATACACACTGTTACGGCCATAACCAGTAAATAAGGCTCATTAATCAAATTAACTTAAACAGCTTATTCGGACCGAACACATAAGTCAATCACAGACACAAAGTAACGCTTCAAATCGCCATGTACGCCTTCGTTTACTATAAAAAATGAACAAAAGAAACAAATGTACACAACCCAAAAGAGAATACAAATCAGAATCCAAAACAGGTCAACCTGTTAACAAACATAAATCAAACAAATAGTAAACAACAGTAAACTGGTAGGACAACTAAGAAAGTAAACAGAGAACAACTGCCTACGCCTGTACTCAGCAGTTCTTACCTGGCTTCCGACAAAACAAAGACAAGTGAATCTTCCGGGTCTCTGCTTACCTCCATACTCTTTCTAAATAACCATAAAGTGAAATAATGAAATAATTCCTACCAGTTACTGAACTTAAGGAAAAGTGAGTAAATAATGCTAAGTCTCAACAAATCATTATACTCAACAAAACCACAAAGAAACTAATAATGAAAGGAGAACGGAGAGGCGAGGAGAGCGGCAGCCATGCTGTCCACAGGACACGAGATGAGAGAGAGAGATTCCATGTCGCCGCCAATGCCCTTTTATCCGGTATCCCGGGTGAAATCATGTCTTTGTCACAAGTTGGGGAATTCCCCCGCCACCTATGGACTCAAAACGGTATCAGCACAAATACACGTAACACACACTCTTTGACTTCCCTTCTGAATCCAATTGCTAGCCAAAAGTTCCACAAAAAGGTTTTAATTTTTTTTTATTATTATTATTTTTTTTTTTTTTTACATATTATGGCTGTACAGAAGTCCATATTTGACCTACTGAACAAATTTTTGTCCCAAAGGTCAAAAAGTCACTCATTGACTTTCCTTCTGGTTCCAATTAGTAGCTAAAAGGTCTACAAAAGGTTTAAATTTTTTTTTTTTTTTTTTTACATATTATGGCTGTACAAGAAGTCCATATTTGACCTACTGAACAATTTTTTTTTCCAAAGGTCAAAAAGTCACTCATTGACTTTCCTTCTGGTTCCAATAAGTAGCTAAAAGGTCTACAAAAGGTTAAAAAAAAATTTTTTTTTTTTTTTTTTTTAACTATTATGGCTGGACAAGAAGTCCATATTTGACCAACTGAAATTTTTTTTTTCCAAAGGTCAAAAAGTCACTCATTGACTTTCCTTCTGGTTCCAATAAGTAGCTAAAAGGTCTACAAAAGGTTTGATATTTTTTTTTTTCTTTTTTTTTTTACATATTATGGCTGTACAGAAGTCCATATTTGACCTTCTGAACATATTTTTGGCCCAAAGGTAAAAAAAAGGTCACTCATTGTCTTCCCTTCTGATTCCAATAAGTAGCTAAAAGGTCCATAGAAGGTTTTATTTTTTATTTTTTTTATTTTTTTTACATGTTATGGCTGTACAAGAAGTCCATTTTTGACCTACTGAACAAATTTTATTTTCCAAAGGTCAAAAAGTCACTCGTTGACTTTCCTTCTGGTACCAATAAGTAGCTAAAAGGTCTACAAAAGGTTACATTTTTCTTTTTTCTTTTTACATATTATGGCTGTACAAAGTCCATATTTGACCTAGTGAACAAATTTTTGTCCCAAAGGTCAAAAAGTCACTCACTCATTGACTTCCCTTCTGATTCCAATAAGTAGCTTACAGGTCTAAA
This sequence comes from Gobio gobio, assembly GCF_949357685.1. Taxonomy (NCBI): domain Eukaryota; kingdom Metazoa; phylum Chordata; class Actinopteri; order Cypriniformes; family Gobionidae; genus Gobio; species Gobio gobio. The sequence goes on along the minus strand of NC_137107.1, from coordinate 15,407,056 downwards.
AAAGGTTTGAATTTTTTTTTTTTTTTTTTTTTTTTTTTTTACAAATGGCTGTACAAGAAGTCCATATTTGACCTACTGAACTTTTTTTTTTTTCCAAAGGTCAAAAAGTCACTCATTGACTTTCCCTCTGGTTCCAATTAGTAGCTAAAAGGTCTACAAAAGGTTTGATTTTTTTTTTTTTTTTTTTTTTTTTTACATATTATGGCTGTACAGAAGTCCATATTTGACCAACTGAACAAATTTTTGTCCCAAAGGTCAAAAAGTCACTCATTGACTTTCCTTCTGGTTCCAATTAGTAGCTAAAAGGTCTACAAAAGGTTTGAATTATTATTATTTTTTTTACATATTATGGCTGTACAAGAAGTCCATATTTAACTTACTAAACATATTTGTGCCCAAGAGTCCTTGAACACTAACATACTATACATACACACTCTTTGACTTCCCTTCTGAATCCAATTGCTAGCCAAAAGTTCCACAAAAAGGTTTTAAAAATTTTTTATTATTATTATTATTTTTTTACATATTATGGCTGTTCAGAAGTCCATATTTGACCTACTGAAAATATTTTTGGCCCAAAGGTAAAAAAAAAGGTCACTCATTGACATCCCTTCTGATTCCAATAAGTAGCTAAAAGGTCAACAAAAGGTTTCAATTCTTTTTTCATTTTTTTTTCAAACATATTACTTCCCTTCTGATTCCAATTTGTAGCTAAAAGGTCCCACAAAAGGTTTTAATTATTATTATTATTTTTTACATATTATGACTTTACAAGAAGTCCATATTTGACCTACTGAACATATTTTTAGTCCAAGATTCCATAAACACTAATTTACTATACATACTCATTGACTTCCCTTCTTATTCCCATTACTAGCCAAAGGGTCCACAAAAGGTTTAAAAGTTTGTTTTACATGTTATGGATGTACAGAAGTCTATATTTGACTTTCTGAATATATTCTTGGCCCAAAGGTCAAAAAAGTCACTCATTGACTTCCCTTCTGATTCCAATTAGTAGCTAAAAGGTCCATAGAAGGTTTTGTTTATTTATTTATTTTTTATTTTGACATGTTATGGCTGTACAGAAGTCCATATTTGACCTACTGAAAATATTTTTGTCCCAAAGGTCAAAAAGTCACTCATAGAATTCTCTTCTGATTCCAATAAATAGCTTACAGGTCTACAAAAGGTTTAATTTTTTTTTTTTAATTTTTTTTTACATATTATGGCTGTACAGAAGTCCATATTTGACCTTCTGAACAATTTTTTTTTCCAAAGGTCAAAAAGTCACTCATTGACTTTCCTTCTGGTTCCAATTGCTAGCCAAAAGTTCCACAAAAAGGTTTTAATTTTTTTTAATTATTATTATTTTTTTTTTACATATTATGGCTGTACAGAAGTCCATATTTGACCTACTGAACAAATTTTTGTCCCAAAGGTCAAAAAGTCACTCATTGACTTTCCTTCTGGTTCCAATTAGTAGCTAAAAGGTCTACAAAAGGTTTTTTATTTTTATTTTTTTATTTTTTTACATATTATGGCTGTACAGAAGTCCATATTTGACCAACTGAACACATTTTTGTCCCAAAGGTCAAAAGGTCACTCATTGACTTTCCTTCTGGTTCCAATTAGTAGCTAAAAGGTCTACAAAAGGTTTGAATTATTATATATTTTTTTACATATTATGGCTGTACAAGAAGTCCATATTTAACTTACTGAACATATTTTTGCCCAAGAGTCCTTGAACACTAACATACTATACATACACACTCTTTGACTTCCCTTCTGAATCCAATTGCTAGCCAAAAGTTCCACAAAAAGGTTTTAATTTTTTTTTATTATAATTTTTTTTTTTTACATATTATGGCTGTACAGAAGTCCATATTTGACCTACTGAACACATTTTTGTCCCAAAGGTCAAAAAGTCACTCATTGACTTTCCTTCTGGTTCCAATTAGTAGCTAAAAGGTCTACAAAAGGTTTTAATTTTTTTTTTTTTTTTTTTTTTTTTTTTTTTACATATTATGGCTGTACAAGAAGTCCATATTTGACCTACTGAACAATTTTTTTTTCCAAAGGTCAAAAAGTCACTCATTGACTTTCCTTCTGGTTCCAATAAGTAGCTAAAAGGTCAATAGAAGGTTTTCTTTTTTATTTTTTTTACATGTTATGGCTGTACAAGAAGTCCATATTTGACCTACTGAACAAATTTTATTTTCCAAAGGTCAAAAAGTCACTCATTGACTTTCCTTCTGGTACCAATAAGTAGCTAAAAGGTCTACAAAAGGTTACATTTTTTCTTTTTTCTTTTTACATATTATGGCTGTACAAAGTCCATATTTGACCTAGTGAACAAATTTTTGTCCCAAAGGTCAAAAAGTCATTCACTCATTGACTTCCCTTCTGATTCCAATAAGTACCTTACAGGTCTAAAAAAGGTTTGAATTTTTTTTATTTTTTTATTTTTTTTTTTTACATATTATGGCTGTACAGAAGTCCATATTTGACCTACTGAACAAATTTTTGTCCCAAAGGTCAAAAAGTCACTCATTGACTTTCCTTCTGGTTCCAATTAGTAGCTAAAAGGTCTACAAAAGGTTTAAATTTTTTTTTTTTTTTTTTTTACATATTATGGCTGGACAAGAAGTCCATATTTGACCTACTGAAAATATTTTTGTCCCAAAGGTCAAAAAGTCACTAATTGAATTCTCTTCTGATTCCAATAAATAGCTAAAAGGTCTACAAAAGGTTTGAATTTTTTTTTTTTTTTTTTTTACATATTATGGCTGTACAGAAGTCCATATTTGACCAACTGAACAAATTTTTGTCCCAAAGGTCAAAAAGTCACTAATTGACTTTCCTTCTGGTTCCAATTAGTAGCTAAAAGGTCTACAAAAGGTTTGAATTATTTATTTATTTTTTTACATATTATGGCTGTACAAGAAGTCCATATTTAACTTTCTGAACATATTTTTGCCCAAGAGTCCTTGAACACTAACATATTATACATACACACTCTTTGACTTCCCTTCTGAATCCAATTGCTAGCCAAAAGTTCCACAAAAAGGTTTTAATTTTTTTTAATTATTATTATTTAATTTTTTACATATTATGGCTGTACAGAAGTCCATATTTGACCTACTGAACACATTTTTGTCCCAAAGGTCAAAAAGTCACTCATTGACTTTCCTTCTGGTTCCAATTAGTAGCTAAAATGTCTACAAAAGGTTTTTTATTTTAATTTTTTTATTTTTTTACATATTATGGCTGTACAGCCACATATTATGGCTGTACAGCCACATATTATGGCTGTCCATATTTGACCTTCTGAACATATTTTTGGCCCAAAGGTAAAAAAAAGGTCACTCATTGTCTTACCTTCTGATTCCAAAAAGTAGCTTACAGGTCTACAAAAGGGTTTTTATTTTTATTTTTTTACATATTATGGCTGTACAGAAGTCCATATTTGACCTACTGAACATTTTTTTTTTCCAAAGGTCAAAAAGTCACTCATTGACTTTCCTTCTGGTTCCAATTAGTAGCTAAAAGGTCTACAAAAGGTTGGATTTTTTTGTTTTTGTTTTGTTTTACATATTATGGCTGTACAGAAGTCCATATTTGACCAACTGAACACATTTTTGTCCCAAAGGTCAAAAAGTCACTCATTGACTTTCCTTCTGGTTCCAATTAGTAGCTTACAGGTCTAAAAAAGGTTTGAATTTTTCTTTCTTTTTTTTTTTTTACATATTATGGTTGTACAGAAGTCCATATTTGACCTACTGAACATATTTTTGGCCCAAAGGTAAAAAAAAATGTCACTCATTTACATCCCTTCTGATTCCAATAAGTAGCTTACAAGTCTAAAAAAGGTTTGAATTTTTCTTTCTTTTTTTTTTTTACATATTATGGTTGTACAAGAAGTCCATATTTGACCAACTGAACATGTTTTTGGACTAAGAGTCCATACACACTAATTCACTATACATACTTATAGACTTCCCTTCTGATTCCAATTACCAGCCAAAAGTCCCACAAAGAGTTTAAAAGTTTGTTTTACATGTTATGGATGTACAAGAAGTCTATATTTGACCTTCTGAATATATTCTTGGCCCAAAGGTCTAAAAAGTCAATCATTGACTTCCCTTCTGATTCCAATTAGTAGCTAAAAAGTCCATAGAAGGTTTTATTTTTTTAAATTGTTTTATTTTTTTTTACATGTTATAGCTGTACAGAAGTCCATATTTGACCTATCGAACAAATATTTGTCCCAAAGGTCAAAAAGTCACTCATTGACTTTCCTTCTGTTACCAATAAGTAGCTAAAAGGTCTACAAAAGGTTAAATATATATATATATTTTTTTTACATATTATGGCTGTACAAGAAGTCCATATTTGACCTACTGAACATATTTTTGGCCCAAAGGTAAAAAAAAATGTCACCCATTTACACCCCTTCTGATTCCAATAAGTAGCTTACAGGTCTAAAAAAGGTTTGAATTTTTTTTTTTTTTTTTTTTTTTACATATTATGGCTGTACAAGAAGTCCATATTTGACCAACTGAACATGTTTTTGGACTAAGACTCCATACACACTAATTCACTATACATACTTATAGACTTCCCTTCTGATTCCAATTACCAGCCAAAAGTCCCACAAAGAGTTTAAAAGTTTGTTTTACATGTTATGGATGTACAAGAAGTCTATATTTAACCTTCTGAATATATTCTTGGCCCAAAGGTCTAAAAAGTCACTCATTAACTTCCCTTCTGATTCCAATTAGTAGCTAAAAGGTCCATAGAAGGTTTAATTTAATTTTTTTTTTACATGTTATGGCTGTACAAAAGTCCATATTTGACCTACTGACAAATTTTTGTCCCAAAGGTCAAAAAGTCACTCATTGACTTTCCTTCTGGTTCCAATTAGTAGCTAAAGGTCTACAAAAGGTTTGAATTTTTTTGTTGTCGTTTTTTTTTTTTTTTTTTTTACATATTATGGCTGTACAGAAGTTCATATTTGACCTAAAGAACAAATTTTTGTCCCAAAGGTCAAAAAGTCACTCATTGACTTTCCTTCTGGTTCCAATTAGTAGCTAAAAGGTCTACAAAAGGTTTTTTTTTTTTTTTTTTTTTTTTTTTTTTTACACATGGCTGTACAGAAGTCCATATTTGACCTACTGAACAAATTTTTGTCCCAATGGTCAAAAAGTCAGTCATTGACTTTCCTTCTCGTTCCATTTAGCAGCCAAAAGGTCTACAAAAGGTTTTAATTTCTTTTCTTTTTGTTCTACATATTATGGCTGTACAGAAGTCCATATTTGACCGACAGAACAAATTTTTGTCCCAAAGGTCAAAAAGTCACTCATTGACTTTCCTTCTGGTTCCAATAAGTAGCTAAAAGGTCTACAAAAGGTTTTAATGTTTTTTTTTTTTTTTTTTTTTACATATTATGGCTGTACAGAAGTCCATATTTGACCTACTGAACATATTTTTGGCCCAAAGGTAAAAAAAAAGGTCACTCATTGACATCCCTTCTGATTCCAATAAGTAGCTTACAGGTCTAAAAAAGGTTTGATTTTTATTTTTTTTATTTTTTTACATATTATGGCTGTATAAGAAGTCCATATTTAACTTACTGAACATATTTTTGCCCAAGAGTCCTTGAACACTAACATACTATACATACACACTCTTTGACTTCCCTTCTGATTCCAATTACCAGCCAAAAGTCCCACAAAAGGTTTAAAAGTTTGTTTTACATGTTATGGATGTACAAGAAGTCTATATTTGACCTTCTGAATATATTCTTGGCCCAAAGGTCTAAAAATTCACTCATGAATTTCCCTTCTGATTCCAATTAGTAGCTAAAAGGTCCATAGAAGGTTTAATTTTTTTTATTTAATTTTTTTTTTTTTTTACATGTTATGGCTGTACAGAAGTCCATATTTGACCTACTGAAAATATTTTTGTCCCAAAGGTCAAAAAGTCACTCATTGAATTCTCTTCTGATTCCAATAAATAGCTTACAGGTCTAAAAAAGGTTTGAATGTTTTTTATTTATTTTTTTTGATTTGTTTTTTTACATATTATGGCTGTACAAGAAGTCCATATTGGACCTACTGAACAAATTTTTAGCCAAGATTCCATAAATACTAAATTAAATACTCATTCAATTCTCTTCTAAATCCAATTACTAGCCTAAGGTTCTACAAAAGGGGTTTTAAAGTGTTGTTTTTATTTTTACATGTTATGGCTGTACAGAAGTCCACATTGACCTTCTGAATATGTTTTTGGCCAAGGGGTCCACACAATATTTTCAACTATTTATTTTCAAAGACTCATGTTAAATCAGCCATACCGTAGTCCACCTACTGACCTACTGAACATATTTCTGCCTGAATATTCATCAGTCCATAAGTAGTCCATAGTCCATATGTCCATTTTTGACCCTTTGTCCACAAAAGGGAATCAGAAGGGAAGCCAATGAGTATGTATAGTAAGTTCATGATCGAGGCCAGAAATTTGTTCATATATATACTGTATATCTGATTTAATATCAAAAGGGGTCTATGAAAATATATAGCAAATGGAAACCTTTGTGAACCCTTTGGCCAAAAATATGTTCAGTAGGTCAAATTTGGACTATTGTCTGATTTAACATGAGAAGGAATCATTAAGAGTTTATAGTTGAAAACCTTTGTAGACACCTTGGCCAGAAACTGTAGGTCAAATATGGACTTCTGTTTAGCAATAACATGTAAATTAATTTTCAATACACAATTATAGACTCTTTATGATGATAAATCAGCCATAGTCCATTTTTTTTTTACCAAAGTGTCCTTGAAAACTGTACTACTCATTGACTTCGGACAGAAATAATTTCAGTAGGTCAAATATACACTAATTTTATGCTTAGATTCAAAAAGTATGGATAGTAAGTCAATGTTCAAGGAGACTTTAAACATGTTCAGTAGAATTGATATGTACCTAATGTATGGCTTGCTGTAACGTAAGGAGTCAATGAGTATTTATAGTAATTTAATATTTGAGGACTCATCGGCCAGGAACATGTTCAATAGGTCATAATGTACTACGTTCAGGCTGATTTAACATGAGGAGTCAAAGGGAATTATAAGACATTTTATGTTTGAGGATTTGTCGGTGAGAAAGATGTTCAACAGGACATAATTATCTGCTTCCTGGCAAGACAACTCATTCCGAGGTGCATTGAGGAGATAGACCTTTTGAATAGACAGATGTTGCCATGCACTTGCTAATGCAAAAGCACTTATCAGTTATTTTATGCACGGCAAGAGCACTAATCTCTTCAATGCACAACAAGTTCTTATATCTAATGCAATGCAACAGCACTTATCTCTTCAATGCACAACGAGTTCTTGAATGCAAAGCAATGCAAAATCACTTGTCTCTTCAATGCACAGTGAGTTTAGTATGTATTGCAATGCAAAAGCACTATTCTCGTCAATGCACAAGTCTTTTTTAATGCGATGCAATGCAAAATCACTTCTCTCTTCAATGCACAATGTGTTTTGTATGCATTGCAATGCAAAACCACTATTCTCTTCAATGCACACCGAGTGTTAGAATGCAATGCAATGCAATATCACTTGTCTCTTCAATGCAAAAAAGTATTGAATGCATTGCAATGCAAAAGCACTAATCTGGTCAAAGCACAAGTTTTTTTTATTGCGATGCAATGCAAAATCACTTGTCTCTTCAATGCACACCGAGTGTTTGAATGCAATGCAATACAAAATCACTTGTCTCTTCAATGCACACAAAGTTCTTATATGCAATGCAATGCAATATCACTTGTCTCTTCAATGCACAACGAGTTCTTGAATGCAAAGAAATGCAAAATCACTTGTCTCTTCAATGCACAGTGAGTTTAGTATGTATTGCAATGCAAAAGCACTATTCTCGTCAATGCACACCGAGTGTTAGAATGCAATGCAATGCAAAATCACTTGTCTCTTCAATGCACACCGAGTGTTTGAATGCAATGCAATACAAAATCACTTGTCTCTTCAATGCACACAAAGTTCTTATATGCAATGCAATATCACTTGTCTCTTCAATGCACAACGAGTTCTTGAATGCAATGCAATGCAAAAGCACTAATCTCGTCAATGCACAAGTCTTTTTTAATGCGATGCAATGCAAAATCACTTCTCTCTTCAATGCACAATGTGTTTTGTAAGCATTGCAATGCAAAACCACTATTCTCTTCAATGCACACCGAGTGTTAGAATGCAATGCAATGCAATATCACTTGTCTCTTCAATGCAAAAAAGTATTGAATGCATTGCAATGCAAAAGCACTAATCTGGTCAAAGCACAAGTTTTTTTTATTGCGATGCAATGCAAAATCACTTGTCTCTTCAATGCACACAAAGTTCTTATATGCAATGCAATGCAATATCACTTGTCTCTTCAATGCACAAAAGTTCTTATTTGCAATGCAATGCAAAAGCACTAATCTTGTCAATGCACAAGTTTTTTTAATGCAATGCAATGCAAAAGCACTAATCTGTTCAATGCACACCGAGTCTTGTATGCATTGCAATGCAAAAATGCAAAAGTACTAATCTCGTCAATGCACAAGTCTATTTTTAATGCGATGCAATGCAAAATCACTTGTCTCTTCAATGCACAATGAGTTTAGTATGCATTGCAATGCAAAAGCACTATTCTCTTAAAAGCACACTGAGTTCTTGAATGCAATGCAAAATCACTTATCCTTCAATGCACAACGAGATCTTGAATGCAATGCAATGCAAAATCACTTGTCTCTTCAATGCAAAAAAAGTCTTGTATGCATTGCAATGCAAAAGCACTAATCTTGTCAAAGCACAAGTTTTTTTTTATTGCGATGCAATGCAAAATCACTTGTCTCTTCAATGCACACCGAGTGTTTGAATGCAATGCAATACAAAATCACTTGTCTCTTCAATGCACAACGAGTTCTTGAATGCAATGCAATGCAAAATCACTTGTCTCTTCAATGCACAAAATTTATTATATGCAATGCAAAAGCACTAATCTCGTCAATGCACAAGTTTTTTTTAATGCAATGCAATGCAAAAGCACTAATCTGCTCAATGCACACCGAGTCTTGTATGCATTGCAATCCAAAAATGCAAAAGTACTAATCTCGTCAATGCACAAGTCTATTTTTAATGCGATTCAATGCAAAATCACTTGTCTCTTCAATGAGTTTAGTATGCATTGCAATGCAAAAGCACTATTCTCTTAAATGCACACCGAGTTCTTGAATACAATGCAAAATCACTTATCTCTTCAATGCACAAAAAGTTCTTATATGCAATGCAATGCAAAAGCACTAATCTCGTCAATGCACAAGTCTATTTTTAATGCGATGCAATGGAAAATCATTTGTCTCTTCAATGCACAATGTGTTTTGTATGCATTGCAATGCAAAACCACTATTCTCTTCAATGCACACCGAGTGTTAGAATGCAATGCAATACAAAATCAATTGTCTCTTCAATGCACAACGAGTTCTTGAATGCAATGCAATGCAAAATCACTTGTCTCTTCAGTGCAAAAAAAGTCTTGTATGCATTGCAATGCAAAAGCACTAATCTTGTCAAAGCACAAGTTTTTTTTATTGCGATGCAATGCAAAATCACTTGTCTCTTCAATGCACACCTAGTGTCTGAATGCAATGCAATACAAAATCACTTGTCTCTTCAATGCACAACGAGTTCTTGAATGCAATGCAATGCAAAATCACTTGTCTCTTCAATGCACAAAAGTTCTTATATGCATTGCAAAAGCACTAATCTCGTCAATGCACAAGTCTATTTTTAATGCGATGCAATGCAAAATCACTTGTCCCTTCAATGCACAATGAGTTTAGTGTGCATTGCAATGCAAAATCACTTGTCTCTTCAATGCACAAAAAGTTATTATATGCAATGCAATGCAAAAGCACTAATTCGGTCAAAGCAGAAGTTTTTTTTATTGCGATGCAATGCAAAATAACGTCTATTCAATCCACAATGTGTTTTGTATGCATTGCAATGCAAAACCACTATTCTCTTCAATGCACACCGTGTGTTTGAATGCAATGCAATACAAAAGCACTTGCCTCTTCAATGCACAACGAGTTCGTGAATGCAATGCAATGCAAAATCACTTGTCTCTTCAATGCACGAGTTCTTGAATGCAATGCAATGCAAAATCACTTGTCTCTTCAATGCACAATGAGTTCTTGAATGCAATGCATTGCAAAATCACTTGTCTGTTCAATGCACACAAGGTTCTTATATGCAATGCAGTGCAATATCACTTGTCTTTTCAATGCACAATGAGTTTTTATGCAATGCAAAGTTTTTTGTTAGAATGCAATGCAATACAAAATCAATTGTCTCTTCAATGCACAACGAGTTCTTGAATGCAATGCAATGCAAAATCACTAATCTGGTCAGAGCACAAGATTGTTTTATTGCGATGCAATGCAAAACCACTATTCTCTTCAATGCACACCGAGAGTTTGAATGCAATGCAAATGTGATGCAATGTGATGCAATGTCTCTTCAATGCACAACGAGTTCTTGAATGCAATGCTTTGCAAAATCACTTGTCTGTTCAATGCACACAAGGTTCTTATATGCAATGCAGTGCAATATCACTTGTCTTTTCAATGCACAATGAGTTTCTTATGCAATGCAACGTTTTTTGTTAGAATGCAATACAAAATCAATTGTCTCCAATGCACAACGAGTTCTTGAATGCAATGCAATGCAAAATCACTAAGCTGGTCAGAGCACAAGATTTTTTTATTGCGATGCAATGCAAAATCACTTGTCTCTTCAATGCACACAAAGTTATTGTGTGCAATGAAATGCAAAAGCACTAATCTCGTCAATTAACACGTTTTTTTTAATGCTATGCAATGCAAACGCACCAATCTATTCAATTCACAATGTGTTTTGTGTGCATTGCAATGCAAAATCACTTGTTTCTTCAATGCACAAAAAGTTCTTATATGCAATGCAGAAGCACTAATCTCGTCAATGCAAAAGTGTTTTTTAATGCGATGCAATGCAAAAATCACTTGTCTCTTATCAATGTGTACACATGTACAATGTGTTTTGTATGCATTGCAAGGCAAAACCATTATTCTCTTCAATGCACACCGAGTGTTTGAAAACAATGCAATACAAAATCAATTGTCTCTTCAATGCACAACGAGTTCTTGAATGCAATGCAAAATTTCTTGTCTCTTCAATGCAAAAAAATTCTTGTATGCATTGCAATGCAAAAGCACTATTCTCTTTAATGCACAATGCGTTTTGTATGCATTGCAATGCAAAACCACTATTTCTTAAATGCACAACGAGTTCTTGAATGCAATGCAATGCAAAATCACTTGTCTGTTCAATGCACACAAGGTTCTTATATGCAATGCAGTGCAATATCACTTGTCTTTTCAATGCACAATGAGTTTCTTATGCAATGCAACGTTTTTTGTTAGAATGCAATGCAATACAAAATCAATTGTCTCCAATGCACAACGAGTTCTTGAATGCAATGCAATGCAAAATCACTAATCTGGTCAGAGCACAATATTTTTTTATTGCGATGCAATGCAAAATCACTTGTCTCTTCAATGCACAAAAAGTTCTTATATGCAATGCAATGCAAAAGCACTAATCTGTTCAATGCACACCGAGTCTTGTATGCATTGCAATTCAAAAGTACTAATCTCATCAATGCACAAGTTTTTTTTATTGCGATGCAATGCAAAACCACTATTCTCTTTAACACAATGCGTTTTGTATGCATTGCAATGCAAAACCACTATTCTCTTCAATGCACACCGAGTTTTTGAATGCAATTCGAAGCATTAGTTTGTGCAATGCAATGCAAAAGCAAATATGTTTTTTATCTCTTTAATACATAGGTTTAATACATAAGTAATACACACACTCATTGATTTTCCTTCTGATTCGAAAAGCAAGCCAAAATTTCCCCCATTTTCTTTTAAAGGCTTTATTTATTATTATTTTTTTCCATGTTATGGATGTACAGAACTTCTTATTTGACCTACTGAACATATTTTTGGCCCAAAGGTCAAAAAAGTCACTCATGTACTTCTCTTCAGATTCCAATTAGTAACTAAAAGGTCCACAAAAGGTTTAAAAAATTATTATTCGTTTTTTTACATGTTATGGCTGTACAAGGTCCATATTTGACCTACTGAAAATATTTTTTCCCAAAGGTCAAAAAGTCACTCATTGACTTTCCTTCTCGTTCCATTTAGTAGCTAAAAGGTCTACAAAAGGTTTAATTTTTTTTTTACATTTTATGGCTGTACAGAAGTCAATATTTGACCAACTGAACATGTTTTTGGACTAAGAGTCCATACACACTAATCACTATACATACTTATAGACTTCCCTTCTGATTCCAACTACCAGCCTACTGGTACCAACTACTTTAGTCCCACAAAAGGTTTAAAAGTTTGTTTTACATGTTATGGATGTACAAGAAGTCTATATTTGACCTTCTGAATATATTCTTGGCCCAAAGGTCTAAAAAGTCTCTCATTAACTTCCCTCCCTTCTGATTCCAATTAGTAGCTAAAAGATCCATAGAAAGTTTAATTTTTAAAAAAACTTTTTTTTATGGTATGGCTGTACAGAAGTCCATATTTGACCTACCGAACAAATTTTTGTCCAAAGGTCAAAAAGTCACTCATTGACTTTCCTTCTGTTACCAATGAGTAGCTAAGAGGTCTACAAAAGGTTAAAAAAAAAAATTCTTTTTACATATTATGGCTGTACAAAGTCCATATTTGACCAACTGAACAAATTTTATTTTCCAAAGGTCAAAAGGTCACTCATTGACTTTCCTTCTGGTACCAATAAGTAGCTAAAAGGTCTACAAAAGGTTAATTTTTTTCTTTTTACATATTATGACTGTACAAAGTCCATATTTGACCTAGTGAAAAAAATTTTGTCCCAAAGGTCAAAAAGTCACTCACTCATTGACTTCCCTTCTGATTCCAATAAGTAGCTTACAGGTCTAAAAAAGGTTTGATTTTTTTTTTTTTTTTTTTTTTACATATTATGGCTGTACAAGAAGTCCATATTTGACCTACTGAACAATTTTTTTTCCAAAGGTCAAAAAGTCACTAATTGACTTTCCTTCTGGTTCCAATAAGCAGTTTACAGGTCTAAAAAAGGTTTGATTTTTTTTTTTTTTTTTTTTTTTTTACATATTATGGCTGGACAAGAAGTCTATATTTGACCTTCTGAACATATTTTTGGCCCAAAGGTAAAAAAAGGTCACTCATTGTCTTCCCTTCTTGTTCCAATTAGTAGCTAAAAGGTCAACAAAAGGTTTTAATGTTTTTTTTTTTTTTTTTTTTTTTTACATATTATGGCTGTACAGAAGTCCATATTTGACCTACAGAACAAATTTTTGTCCCAAAGGTCAAAAAGTCACTCATTGACTTTCCTTCTGGTTCCAATTAGTAGCTAAAAGGTCTACAAAAGGTTTTAATGTTGTTGTTTTTTTTGTTGTTTTTTTTACACATTATGGCTGTTCAGAAGTCCATATTTGACCTACTGAACAAATTTTTGGCCCAAAGGTAAAAAAAGGTCACTCATTGTCTTCCCTTCTTGTTCCAATTAGTAGCTAAAAGGTCTACAAAAGGTTTTAATGTTTTTTTTTTTTTTTTTTTTTTTACATATTAATGCTGTACAGAAGTCCATATTTGACCTACAGAACAAATTTTTGTCCCAAAGGTCAAAAAGTCACTCATTGACTTTCCTTCTGGTTCCAATTAGTAGCTAAAAGGTCTACAAAAGGTTTTAATGTTGTTGTTTTTTGTTGTTGTTTTTTTTACACATTATGGCTGTTCAGAAGTCCATATTTGACCTACTGAACAAATTTTTGTCCCAAAGGTCAAAAAGTCACTCATTGACATTCCTTCTCGTTCCATTTAGCAGCCAAAAGGTCTACAAAAGGTTTAATTTTTTTTTTTTTTTTACATATTATGGCTGTACAGAAGTCCATATTTGACCGACAGAACAAATTTTTGTCCCAAAGGTCAAAAAGTCACTCATTGACTTTCCTTCTGGTTCCAATTAGTAGCTAAGAGGTCTACAAAAGGTTTTAATGTTTTTTTTTTTAAACATATTATGGCTGTACAGAAGTCCATATTTGACCAACTGAACATGTTTTTGGACTAAGAGTCCATACACACTAATCACTATACATACTTATAGACTTCCCTTCTGATTCCAACTACCAGCCAAAAGTCCCACAAAAGGTTTAAAAGTTTGTTTTACATGTTATGGATGTACAAGAAGTCTATATTTGACCTTCTGAATATATTCTTGGCCCAAAGGTCCAAAAAGTCTCTCATTAACTTCCCTCCCTTCTGATTCCAATTAGTAGCTAAAAGATCCATAGAAAGTTTAATTTTTAATTTTTTTTTTAATGTTATGGCTGTACAGAAGTCCATATTTGACCTACCGAACAAATTTTTGTCCAAACGTCAAAAAGTCACTCATTGACTTTCCTTCTGTTACCAATAAGTAGCTCAAAGGTCTACAAAAGGTTAAAAAAAAAAAAAATTTTTTTACATATTATGGCTGTACAAAGTCCATATTTGACCTACTGAACAAATTTTTGTTCCAAAGGTCAAGAAGTCACTCACTCATTGACTTCCCTTCTGATTCCAATAAGTAGCTTACAGGTCTAAAAAAGGTTTGATTTTTTTTTTTTTTTTTTTTTTTTTTACATATTATGGCTGTACAAGAAGTCCATATTTGACCTACTGAACAATTTTTTTTTCCAAAGGTCAAAAAGTCACTAATTGACTTTCCTTCTGGTTCCAATAAGTAGTTTACAGGTCTAAAAAAGGTTTGATTTTTTTTTTTTTTTTTTTTTTTACATATTATGGCTGGACAAGAAGTCTATATTTGACCTTCTGAACATATTTTTGGCCCAAAGGAAAAAAAGGTCACTCATTGTCTTCCCTTCTTGTTCCAATTAGTAGCTAAAAGTTCTACAAAAGGTTTTAATGATTTGTTTTGTTTGTTTTTTTACATATTATGGCTGTACAGAAGTCCATATTTGACCTACAGAACAAATTTTTTTCCCAAAGGTCAAAAAGTCACTCATTGACTTTCCTTCTGGTTCCAATTAGTAGCTAAAAGGTCTACAAAAGGTTTTAATGTTGTTGTTTTTGTTGTTGTTTTTTTTTACACATTATGGCTGTTCAGAAGTCCATATTTGACCTACTGAACAAATTTTTGTCCCAAAGGTCAAAAAGTCACTCATTGACATTCCTTCTCGTTCCATTTACTAGCCAAAAGGTCTACAAAAGGTTTAATTTTTTTTTTTTTTTTTTACATATTATGGCTGTACAGAAGTACATATTTGACCGACAGAACAAATTTTTGTCCCAAAGGTCAAAAAGTCACTCATTGACTTTCCTTCTGGTTCCAATTAGTAGCTAAAAGGTCTACAAAAGGTTTTAATGTTGTTGTTTTTTTTTTTTTTTTTTTTTACACATTATGGCTGTTCAGAAGTCCATATTTGACCTACTGAACAAATTTTTGTCCCAAAGGTCAAAAAGTCACTCATTGACATTCCTTCTCGTTCCATTTAGCAGCCAAAAGGTCTACAAAAGGTTTAATTTTTTTTTTTTTTACATATTATGGCTGTACAGAAGTCCATATTTGACCTACTGAACAAATTTTTGTCCCAAAGGTCAAAAAGTCACTCATTGACTTTCCTTCTGGTTCCAATTAGTAGCTAAGAGGTCTACAAAAGGTTTTAATTTTTTTTTTTTTTTTTTTTTACATATTATGGCTGTACAGAAGTCCATATTTGACCTACTGAACATGTTTTTGGACTAAGAGTCCATACACACTAATCACTATACATACTTATAGACTTCCCTTCTGATTCCAACTACCAGCCAAAAGTCCCACAAAAGGTTTAAAAGTTTGTTTTACATGTTATGGATGTACAAGAAGTCTATATTTGACCTTCTGAATATATTCTTGGCCCAAAGGTCCAAAAAGTCTCTCATTAACTTCCCTCCCTTCTGATTCCAATTAGTAGCTAAAAGATCCATAGAAAGTTTAATTTTTAATTTTTTTTTTAATGTTATGGCTGTACAGAAGTCCATATTTGACCTACCGAACAAATTTTTGTCCAAAGGTCAAAAAGTCACTCATTGACTTTCCTTCTGTTACCAATAAGTAGCTCAAAGGTCTACAAAAGGTTAAAAAAAATAAATATATTTTTACATATTATGGCTGTACAAAGTCCATATTTGACCTACTGAACAAATTTTTGTTCCAAAGGTCAAGAAGTCACTCACTCATTGACTTCCCTTCTGATTCCAATAAGTAGCTTACAGGTCTAAAAAAGGTTTGATTTTTTTTTTTTTTTTTTTTTTACATATTATGGCTGTACAAGAAGTCCATATTTGACCTACTGAACAATTTTTTTTTCCAAAGGTCAAAAAGTCACTAATTGACTTTCCTTCTGGTTCCAATAAGTAGTTTACAGGTCTAAAAAAGGTTTGATTTTTTTTTTTTTTTTTTTTTACATATTATGGCTGGACAAGAAGTCTATATTTGACCTTCTGAACATATTTTTGGCCCAAAGGAAAAAAAGGTCACTCATTGTCTTCCCTTCTTGTTCCAATTAGTAGCTAAAAGTTCTACAAAAGGTTTTAATGTTTTTTTTTTGTTGTTTTTTTTTACACATTATGGCTGTTCAGAAGTCCATATTTGACCTACTGAACAAATTTTTGTCCCAAAGGTCAAAAAGTCACTCATTGACATTCCTTCTCGTTCCATTTAGCAGCCAAAAGGTCTACAAAAGGTTTATTTTTTTTTTATTTTTTTACATATTATGGCTGTACAGAAGTACATATTTGACCGACAGAACAAATTTTTGTCCCAAAGGTCAAAAAGTCACTCATTGACTTTCCTTCTGGTTCCAATTAGTAGCTAAAAGGTCTAAAAAAGGTTTTAATGTTGTTGTTTTTTTTGTTGTTGTTTTTTACACATTATGGCTGTTCAGAAGTCCATATTTGACCTACTGAACAAATTTTTGTCCCAAAGGTCAAAAAGTCACTCATTGACATTCCTTCTCGTTCCATTTAGCAGCCAAAAGGTCTACAAAAGGTTTAATTTTTTTTTTTTTTTTACATATTATGGCTGTACAGAAGTCCATATTTGACCTACTGAACAAATTTTTGTCCCAAAGGTCAAAAAGTCACTCATTGACTTTCCTTCTGGTTCCAATTAGTAGCTAAGAGGTCTACAAAAGGTTTAAATTTTTTTTTTTTTTTTTTTTTTACATATTATGGCTGTACAGAAGTCCATATTTGACCTACTGAACATATTTTTGGCCCAAAGGTAAAAAAAGGTCACTCATTGACATCCCTTCTGATTCCAATAAGTAGCTTACAGGTCTAAAAAAGGTTTGAATTTTTTTTTTTTTTTACATATTATGGCTTTACAAGAAGTCCATATTTGACCAACTGAACAAGTTTTTGGACTAAGAGTCCATACACACTAATTCACTATACGTACTTATAGACTTCCCTTCTGATTCCAATTACCAGCCAAAAGTCCCACAAAAGGTTTAAAAGTTTGTTTTACATGTTATGGATGTACAAGAAGTCTATTTTTGACCTTCTGAATATATTGTTGGCCCAAAGGTCTAAAAAGTCACTCATTGACTTCCCTTCTGATTCCAATTAGTAGCTAAAAGGTCCATAGAAGGTTTAATTTTTTTTTATTAATTTTTTTATGGTATGGCTGTACAGAAGTCCATATTTGACCTTCTGAACATATTTTTGGCCCAAAGGTAAAAAAAGGTCACTCATTGTCTTCCCTTCTTGTTCCAATTAGTAGCTAAAAGGTCAACAAAAGGTTTTAATGTTTTTTTTTTTTTTTTTTTTTTACATATTATGGCTGTACAGAAGTCCATATTTGACCTACTGAACATATTTTTGGCCCAAAGGTAAAAAAAGGTCACTCATTGACATCCCTTCTGATTCCAATAAGTAGCTTACAGGTCTAAAAAAGGTTTGAATTTTTTTTTTTTTTTTACATATTATGGCTTTACAAGAAGTCCATATTTGACCAACTGAACAAGTTTTTGGACTAAGAGTCCATACACACTAATTCACTATACGTACTTATAGACTTCCCTTCTGATTCCAATTACCAGCCAAAAGTCCCACAAAAGGTTTAAAAGTTTGTTTTACATGTTATGGATGTACAAGAAGTCTATTTTTGACCTTCTGAATATATTGTTGGCCCAAAGGTCTAAAAAGTCACTCATTGACTTCCCTTCTGATTCCAATTAGTAGCTAAAAGGTCCATAGAAGGCTTAATTTTTTTTTATTTATTTTTTTATGGTATGGCTGTACAGAAGTCCATATTTGACCTTCTGAACATATTTTTGGCCCAAAGGTAAAAAAAGGTCACTCATTGTCTTCCCTTCTTGTTCCAATTAGTAGCTAAAAGGTCAACAAAAGGTTTTAATGTTTTTTTTTTTTTTTTTTTTTTTACATATTATGGCTGTACAGAAGTCCATATTTGACCTACAGAACAAATTTTTGTCCCAAAGGTCAAAAAGTCACTCATTGACTTTCCTTCTGGTTCCAATTAGTAGCTAAAAGGTCTACAAAAGGTTTTAATGTTGTTGTTTTTTTTGTTGTTTTTTTTACACATTATGGCTGTTCAGAAGTCCATATTTGACCTACTGAACAAATTTTTGGCCCAAAGGTAAAAAAAGGTCACTCATTGTCTTCCCTTCTTGTTCCAATTAGTAGCTAAAAGGTCTACAAAAGGTTTTAATGTTTTTTTTTTTTGTTTTTTTTTTTTACATATTATGGCTGTACAGAAGTCCATATTTGACCTACAGAACAAATTTTTGTCCCAAAGGTCAAAAAGTCACTCATTGACTTTCCTTCTGGTTCCAATTAGTAGCTAAAAGGTCTACAAAAGGTTTTAATGTTGTTGTTTTTTTTGTTGTTTTTTTTACACATTATGGCTGTTCAGAAGTCCATATTTGACCTACTGAACAAATTTTTGTCCCAAAGGTCAAAAAGTCACTCATTGACATTCCTTCTCGTTCCATTTAGCAGCCAAAAGGTCTACAAAAGGTTTAATTTTTTTTTTTTTTTTACATATTATGGCTGTACAGAAGTCCATATTTGACCGACAGAACAAATTTTTGTCCCAAAGGTCAAAAAGTCACTCATTGACTTTCCTTCTGGTTCCAATTAGTAGCTAAGAGGTCTACAAAAGGCTTTAATGTTGTTTTTTTTTAACATATTATGGCTGTACAGAAGTCCATATTTGACCAACTGAACATGTTTTTGGACTAAGAGTCCATACACACTAATCACTATACATACTTATAGACTTCCCTTCTGATTCCAACTACCAGCCAAAAGTCCCACAAAAGGTTTAAAAGTTTGTTTTACATGTTATGGATGTACAAGAAGTCTATATTTGACCTTCTGAATATATTCTTGGCCCAAAGGTCCAAAAAGTCTCTCATTAACTTCCCTCCCTTCTGATTCCAATTAGTAGCTAAAAGATCCATAGAAAGTTTAATTTAAATTTTTTTTTTTAATGTTATGGCTGTACAGAAGTCCATATTTGACCTACCGAACAAATTTTTGTCCAAAGGTCAAAAAGTCACTCATTGACTTTCCTTCTGTTACCAATAAGTAGCTAAAAGGTCTACAAAAGGTTAAAAAAAAAAAAAATTATTTTTACATATTATGGCTGTACAAAGTCCATATTTGACCTACTGAACAAATTTTTGTTCCAAAGGTCAAGAAGTCACTCACTCATTGACTTCCCTTCTGATTCCAATAAGTAGCTTACAGGTCTAAAAAAGGTTTGATTTTTTTTTTTTTTTTTTTTTTTTTTTTACATATTATGGCTGTACAAGAAGTCCAAATTTGACCTACTGAACAATTTTTTTTTCCAAAGGTCAAAAAGTCACTAATTGACTTTCCTTCTGGTTCCAATAAGTAGTTTACAGGTCTAAAAAAGGTTTGATTTTTTTTTTTTTTTTTTTTTTACATATTATGGCTGGACAAGAAGTCTATATTTGACCTTCTGAACATATTTTTGGCCCAAAGGAAAAAAAGGTCACTCATTGTCTTCCCTTCTTGTTCCAATTAGTAGCTAAAAGTTCTACAAAAGGTTTTAATGTTTTTTTTTTTTTTGTTTTTTTACATATTATGGCTGTACAGAAGTCCATATTTGACCTACAGAACAAATTTTTGTCCCAAAGGTCAAAAAGTCACTCATTGACTTTCCTTCTGGTTCCAATTAGTAGCTAAAAGGTCTACAAAAGG
Source organism: Gobio gobio (assembly GCF_949357685.1). Taxonomy (NCBI): domain Eukaryota; kingdom Metazoa; phylum Chordata; class Actinopteri; order Cypriniformes; family Gobionidae; genus Gobio; species Gobio gobio. The sequence goes on along the minus strand of NC_137107.1, from coordinate 15,386,643 downwards.
TTTTAATGTTGTTGTTTTTTTTTTGTTTTTTTTACACATTATGGCTGTTCAGAAGTCCATATTTGACCTACTGAACAAATTTTTGTCCCAAAGGTCAAAAAGTCACTCATTGACATTCCTTCTCGTTCCATTTAGCAGCCAAAAGGTCTACAAAAGGTTTAATTTTTTTTTTTTTTTACATATTATGGCTGTACAGAAGTCCATATTTGACCAACTGAACATGTTTTTGGACTAAGAGTCCATACACACTAATCACTATACATACTTATAGACTTCCCTTCTGATTCCAACTACCAGCCAAAAGTCCCACAAAAGGTTTAAAAGTTTGTTTTACATGTTATGGATGTACAAGAAGTCTATATTTGACCTTCTGAATATATTCTTGGCCCAAAGGTCCAAAAAGTCTCTCATTAACTTCCCTCCCTTCTGATTCCAATTAGTAGCTAAAAGATCCATAGAAAGTTTAATTTTTAAATTTTTTTTTTTTTAAAGTTATGGCTGTACAGAAGTCCATATTTGACCTACCGAACAAATTTTTGTCCAACGGTCAAAAAGTCACTCATTGACTTTCCTTCTGGTACCAATAAGTAGCTAAAAGGTCTACAAAATGTTAATTTTTTTCTTTTTACATATTATGGCTGTACAAAGTCCATATTTGACCTAGTGAACAAATTTTTGTCCCAAAGGTCAAAAAGTCACTCACTCATTGACTTCCCTTCTGATTCCAATAAGTAGCTTACAGATCTAAAAAAGGTTTGATTGATTTTTTTTTACATATTATGGCTGGACAAGAAGTCTATATTTGACCTTCTGAACATATTTTTGGCCCAAAGGAAAAAAAGGTCACTCATTGTCTTCCCTTCTTGTTCCAATTAGTAGCTAAAAGTTCTACAAAAGGTTTTAATGTTTTTTTTTGTTTTGTTTTTTACATATTATGGCTGTACAGAAGTCCATATTTGACCTACTGAACAAATTTTTGTCCCAAAGGTCAAAAAGTCACTCATTGACTTTCCTTCTGGTTCCAATTAGTAGCTAAGAGGTCTACAAAAGGTTTTAATTTTTTTTTTTTTTTTTTTACATATTATGGCTGTACAGAAGTCCATATTTGACCTACTGAACATATTTTTGGCCCAAAGGTAAAAAAAGGTCACTCATTGACATCCCTTCTGATTCCAATAAGTAGCTTACAGGTCTAAAAAAGGTTTGAATTTTTTTTTTTTTTTACATATTATGGCTTTACAAGAAGTCCATATTTGACCAACTGAACAAGTTTTTGGACTAAGAGTCCATACACACTAATTCACTATACGTACTTATAGACTTCCCTTCTGATTCCAATTACCAGCCAAAAGTCCCACAAAAGGTTTAAAAGTTTGTTTTACATGTTATGGATGTACAAGAAGTCTATTTTTGACCTTCTGAATATATTGTTGGCCCAAAGGTCTAAAAAGTCACTCATTGACTTCCCTTCTGATTCCAATTAGTAGCTAAAAGGTCCATAGAAGGTTTAATTTTTTTATTTTTATTTTTATGGTATGGCTGTACAGAAGTCCATATTTGACCTACTGAACAAATTTTTGTTCCAAAGGTCAAGAAGTCACTCACTCATTGACTTCCCTTCTGATTCCAATAAGTAGCTTACAGGTCTAAAAAAGGTTTGAATTTTTTTTTTTTTTTTTTTTTTTTACATTTATGGCTGTACAAGAAGTCCATGTTTGACCAACTGAACAAATTTTATTTTCCAAAGGTCAAAAAGTCACTCATTGACTTTCCTTCTGGTACCAATAAGTAGCTAAAAGGTCTACAAAAGGTTAATTTTTTTCTTTTTACATATTATGGCTGTACAAAGTCCATATTTGACCTAGTGAACAAATTTTTGTCCCAAAGGTCAAAAAGTCACTCACTCATTGACTTCCCTTCTGATTCCAATAAGTAGCTTACAGGTCTAAAAAAGGTTTGATTTATTTTTTTATTTTTTTTTACATATTATGGCTGGACAAGAAGTCTATATTTGACCTTCTGAACATATTTTTGGCCCAAAGGTAAAAAAAGGTCACTCATTGTCTTCCCTTCTTGTTCCAATTAGTAGCTAAAAGGTCTACAAAAGGTTTTAAGGTTATTTTTTTTTTTTATTTTTTTACATATTATGGCTGGACAAGAAGTCTATATTTGACCTTCTGAACATATTTTTGGCCCAAAGGTCAAAAAGTCACTCATTGACTTTCCTTCTGGTTCCAATTAGTAGCTAAAAGGTCTACAAAAGGTTTTAATGTTGTTGTTTTTTTTTTGTTTTTTTTTACACATTATGGCTGTTCAGAAGTCCATATTTGACCTACTGAACAAATTTTTGTCCCAAAGGTCAAAAAGTCACTCATTGACTTTCCTTCTGGTTCCAATTAGTAGCTAAGAGGTCTACAAAAGGTTTAAATTTTTTATTTTTTTTTTACATATTATGGCTGTACAGAAGTCCATATTTGACCTACTGAATATATTTTTGGCCCAAAGGTAAAAAAAGGTCACTCATTGACATCCCTTCTGATTCCAATAAGTAGCTTACAGGTCTAAAAAAGGTTTGAATTTTTTTTTTTTTTTTACATATTATGGCTTTACAAGAAGTCCATATTTGACCAACTGAACAAGTTTTTGGACAAAGAGTCCATACACACTAATTCACTATACATACTTATAGACTTCCCTTCTGATTCCAATTACCAGTCAAAAGTCCCACAAAAGGTTTAAAAGTTTGTTTTACATGTTATGGATGTACAAGAAGTCTATATTTGACCTTCTGAATATATTCTTGGCCCAAAGGTCTAAAAAGTCACTCATGAATTTCCCTTCTGATTCCAATTAGTAGCTAAAAGGTCCATAGAAGGTTTAATTTTTTTTATTCAATTTTTTTTTTTTTACATGTTATGGCTGTACAGAAGTCCATATTTGACCTAATGAACAAATTTTTGTCCCAAAGGTCAAAAGGTCACTCATTGACTTTCCTTCTGATTCCAATAAGTAGCTTACAGGTCTAAAAAAGGTTTGAATGTTTTTTTTATTTTTTTTTATTTTTTTTTACATATTATGGCTGTACAAGAAGTCCATATTTAACTTACTGAACATATTTTTGCCCAAGAGTCCTTGAACACTAACATACTATACATACACACTCTTTGAATTCCCTTCTGAATCCAATTGCTAGCCAAAAGTTCCACAAAAACGTTTTAATTTTTTTTATTATTATTTTTTTTTTTACATATTATGGCTGTTCAGAAGTCCATATTTGACCTACTGAAAATATTTTTTCCCAAAGGTCAAAAAGTCACTCATTGACTTTCCTTCTGGTTCCAATTAGTAGCTAAAAGGTCTACAAAAGGTTTTAATGTTGTTGTTTTTGTTGTTGTTTTTTTTTACACATTATGGCTGTTCAGAAGTCCATATTTGACCTACTGAACAAATTTTTGTCCCAAAGGTCAAAAAGTCACTCATTGACATTCCTTCTCGTTCCATTTACTAGCCAAAAGGTCTACAAAAGGTTTAATTTTTTTTTTTTTTTTTTACATATTATGGCTGTACAGAAGTACATATTTGACCGACAGAACAAATTTTTGTCCCAAAGGTCAAAAAGTCACTCATTGACTTTCCTTCTGGTTCCAATTAGTAGCTAAAAGGTCTACAAAAGGTTTTAATGTTGTTGTTTTTTTTTTTTTTTTTTTTTACACATTATGGCTGTTCAGAAGTCCATATTTGACCTACTGAACAAATTTTTGTCCCAAAGGTCAAAAAGTCACTCATTGACATTCCTTCTCGTTCCATTTAGCAGCCAAAAGGTCTACAAAAGGTTTAATTTTTTTTTTTTTTACATATTATGGCTGTACAGAAGTCCATATTTGACCTACTGAACAAATTTTTGTCCCAAAGGTCAAAAAGTCACTCATTGACTTTCCTTCTGGTTCCAATTAGTAGCTAAGAGGTCTACAAAAGGTTTTAATTTTTTTTTTTTTTTTTTTTTACATATTATGGCTGTACAGAAGTCCATATTTGACCTACTGAACATGTTTTTGGACTAAGAGTCCATACACACTAATCACTATACATACTTATAGACTTCCCTTCTGATTCCAACTACCAGCCAAAAGTCCCACAAAAGGTTTAAAAGTTTGTTTTACATGTTATGGATGTACAAGAAGTCTATATTTGACCTTCTGAATATATTCTTGGCCCAAAGGTCCAAAAAGTCTCTCATTAACTTCCCTCCCTTCTGATTCCAATTAGTAGCTAAAAGATCCATAGAAAGTTTAATTTTTAATTTTTTTTTTAATGTTATGGCTGTACAGAAGTCCATATTTGACCTACCGAACAAATTTTTGTCCAAAGGTCAAAAAGTCACTCATTGACTTTCCTTCTGTTACCAATAAGTAGCTCAAAGGTCTACAAAAGGTTAAAAAAAATAAATATATTTTTACATATTATGGCTGTACAAAGTCCATATTTGACCTACTGAACAAATTTTTGTTCCAAAGGTCAAGAAGTCACTCACTCATTGACTTCCCTTCTGATTCCAATAAGTAGCTTACAGGTCTAAAAAAGGTTTGATTTTTTTTTTTTTTTTTTTTTTACATATTATGGCTGTACAAGAAGTCCATATTTGACCTACTGAACAATTTTTTTTTCCAAAGGTCAAAAAGTCACTAATTGACTTTCCTTCTGGTTCCAATAAGTAGTTTACAGGTCTAAAAAAGGTTTGATTTTTTTTTTTTTTTTTTTTTTACATATTATGGCTGGACAAGAAGTCTATATTTGACCTTCTGAACATATTTTTGGCCCAAAGGAAAAAAAGGTCACTCATTGTCTTCCCTTCTTGTTCCAATTAGTAGCTAAAAGTTCTACAAAAGGTTTTAATGTTTTTTTTTTGTTGTTTTTTTTTACACATTATGGCTGTTCAGAAGTCCATATTTGACCTACTGAACAAATTTTTGTCCCAAAGGTCAAAAAGTCACTCATTGACATTCCTTCTCGTTCCATTTAGCAGCCAAAAGGTCTACAAAAGGTTTATTTTTTTTTTATTTTTTTACATATTATGGCTGTACAGAAGTACATATTTGACCGACAGAACAAATTTTTGTCCCAAAGGTCAAAAAGTCACTCATTGACTTTCCTTCTGGTTCCAATTAGTAGCTAAAAGGTCTAAAAAAGGTTTTAATGTTGTTGTTTTTTTTGTTGTTGTTTTTTACACATTATGGCTGTTCAGAAGTCCATATTTGACCTACTGAACAAATTTTTGTCCCAAAGGTCAAAAAGTCACTCATTGACATTCCTTCTCGTTCCATTTAGCAGCCAAAAGGTCTACAAAAGGTTTAATTTTTTTTTTTTTTTTACATATTATGGCTGTACAGAAGTCCATATTTGACCTACTGAACAAATTTTTGTCCCAAAGGTCAAAAAGTCACTCATTGACTTTCCTTCTGGTTCCAATTAGTAGCTAAGAGGTCTACAAAAGGTTTAAATTTTTTTTTTTTTTTTTTTTTTACATATTATGGCTGTACAGAAGTCCATATTTGACCTACTGAACATATTTTTGGCCCAAAGGTAAAAAAAGGTCACTCATTGACATCCCTTCTGATTCCAATAAGTAGCTTACAGGTCTAAAAAAGGTTTGAATTTTTTTTTTTTTTTACATATTATGGCTTTACAAGAAGTCCATATTTGACCAACTGAACAAGTTTTTGGACTAAGAGTCCATACACACTAATTCACTATACGTACTTATAGACTTCCCTTCTGATTCCAATTACCAGCCAAAAGTCCCACAAAAGGTTTAAAAGTTTGTTTTACATGTTATGGATGTACAAGAAGTCTATTTTTGACCTTCTGAATATATTGTTGGCCCAAAGGTCTAAAAAGTCACTCATTGACTTCCCTTCTGATTCCAATTAGTAGCTAAAAGGTCCATAGAAGGTTTAATTTTTTTTTATTAATTTTTTTATGGTATGGCTGTACAGAAGTCCATATTTGACCTTCTGAACATATTTTTGGCCCAAAGGTAAAAAAAGGTCACTCATTGTCTTCCCTTCTTGTTCCAATTAGTAGCTAAAAGGTCAACAAAAGGTTTTAATGTTTTTTTTTTTTTTTTTTTTTTACATATTATGGCTGTACAGAAGTCCATATTTGACCTACTGAACATATTTTTGGCCCAAAGGTAAAAAAAGGTCACTCATTGACATCCCTTCTGATTCCAATAAGTAGCTTACAGGTCTAAAAAAGGTTTGAATTTTTTTTTTTTTTTTACATATTATGGCTTTACAAGAAGTCCATATTTGACCAACTGAACAAGTTTTTGGACTAAGAGTCCATACACACTAATTCACTATACGTACTTATAGACTTCCCTTCTGATTCCAATTACCAGCCAAAAGTCCCACAAAAGGTTTAAAAGTTTGTTTTACATGTTATGGATGTACAAGAAGTCTATTTTTGACCTTCTGAATATATTGTTGGCCCAAAGGTCTAAAAAGTCACTCATTGACTTCCCTTCTGATTCCAATTAGTAGCTAAAAGGTCCATAGAAGGCTTAATTTTTTTTTTTTTTTTTTTTTATGGTATGGCTGTACAGAAGTCCATATTTGACCTTCTGAACATATTTTTGGCCCAAAGGTAAAAAAAGGTCACTCATTGTCTTCCCTTCTTGTTCCAATTAGTAGCTAAAAGGTCAACAAAAGGTTTTAATGTTTTTTTTTTTTTTTTTTTTTTTACATATTATGGCTGTACAGAAGTCCATATTTGACCTACAGAACAAATTTTTGTCCCAAAGGTCAAAAAGTCACTCATTGACTTTCCTTCTGGTTCCAATTAGTAGCTAAAAGGTCTACAAAAGGTTTTAATGTTGTTGTTTTTTTTGTTGTTTTTTTTACACATTATGGCTGTTCAGAAGTCCATATTTGACCTACTGAACAAATTTTTGGCCCAAAGGTAAAAAAAGGTCACTCATTGTCTTCCCTTCTTGTTCCAATTAGTAGCTAAAAGGTCTACAAAAGGTTTTAATGTTTTTTTTTTTTGTTTTTTTTTTTTACATATTATGGCTGTACAGAAGTCCATATTTGACCTACAGAACAAATTTTTGTCCCAAAGGTCAAAAAGTCACTCATTGACTTTCCTTCTGGTTCCAATTAGTAGCTAAAAGGTCTACAAAAGGTTTTAATGTTGTTGTTTTTTTTGTTGTTTTTTTTACACATTATGGCTGTTCAGAAGTCCATATTTGACCTACTGAACAAATTTTTGTCCCAAAGGTCAAAAAGTCACTCATTGACATTCCTTCTCGTTCCATTTAGCAGCCAAAAGGTCTACAAAAGGTTTAATTTTTTTTTTTTTTTTACATATTATGGCTGTACAGAAGTCCATATTTGACCGACAGAACAAATTTTTGTCCCAAAGGTCAAAAAGTCACTCATTGACTTTCCTTCTGGTTCCAATTAGTAGCTAAGAGGTCTACAAAAGGCTTTAATGTTGTTTTTTTTTAACATATTATGGCTGTACAGAAGTCCATATTTGACCAACTGAACATGTTTTTGGACTAAGAGTCCATACACACTAATCACTATACATACTTATAGACTTCCCTTCTGATTCCAACTACCAGCCAAAAGTCCCACAAAAGGTTTAAAAGTTTGTTTTACATGTTATGGATGTACAAGAAGTCTATATTTGACCTTCTGAATATATTCTTGGCCCAAAGGTCCAAAAAGTCTCTCATTAACTTCCCTCCCTTCTGATTCCAATTAGTAGCTAAAAGATCCATAGAAAGTTTAATTTAAATTTTTTTTTTTAATGTTATGGCTGTACAGAAGTCCATATTTGACCTACCGAACAAATTTTTGTCCAAAGGTCAAAAAGTCACTCATTGACTTTCCTTCTGTTACCAATAAGTAGCTAAAAGGTCTACAAAAGGTTAAAAAAAAAAAAAATTATTTTTACATATTATGGCTGTACAAAGTCCATATTTGACCTACTGAACAAATTTTTGTTCCAAAGGTCAAGAAGTCACTCACTCATTGACTTCCCTTCTGATTCCAATAAGTAGCTTACAGGTCTAAAAAAGGTTTGATTTTTTTTTTTTTTTTTTTTTTTTTTTTACATATTATGGCTGTACAAGAAGTCCAAATTTGACCTACTGAACAATTTTTTTTTCCAAAGGTCAAAAAGTCACTAATTGACTTTCCTTCTGGTTCCAATAAGTAGTTTACAGGTCTAAAAAAGGTTTGATTTTTTTTTTTTTTTTTTTTTTACATATTATGGCTGGACAAGAAGTCTATATTTGACCTTCTGAACATATTTTTGGCCCAAAGGAAAAAAAGGTCACTCATTGTCTTCCCTTCTTGTTCCAATTAGTAGCTAAAAGTTCTACAAAAGGTTTTAATGTTTTTTTTTTTTTTGTTTTTTTACATATTATGGCTGTACAGAAGTCCATATTTGACCTACAGAACAAATTTTTGTCCCAAAGGTCAAAAAGTCACTCATTGACTTTCCTTCTGGTTCCAATTAGTAGCTAAAAGGTCTACAAAAGGTTTTAATGTTGTTGTTTTTTTTTTGTTTTTTTTACACATTATGGCTGTTCAGAAGTCCATATTTGACCTACTGAACAAATTTTTGTCCCAAAGGTCAAAAAGTCACTCATTGACATTCCTTCTCGTTCCATTTAGCAGCCAAAAGGTCTACAAAAGGTTTAATTTTTTTTTTTTTTTTACATATTATGGCTGTACAGAAGTCCATATTTGACCAACTGAACATGTTTTTGGACTAAGAGTCCATACACACTAATCACTATACATACTTATAGACTTCCCTTCTGATTCCAACTACCAGCCAAAAGTCCCACAAAAGGTTTAAAAGTTTGTTTTACATGTTATGGATGTACAAGAAGTCTATATTTGACCTTCTGAATATATTCTTGGCCCAAAGGTCCAAAAAGTCTCTCATTAACTTCCCTCCCTTCTGATTCCAATTAGTAGCTAAAAGATCCATAGAAAGTTTAATTTTTAAATTTTTTTTTTTTTAAAGTTATGGCTGTACAGAAGTCCATATTTGACCTACCGAACAAATTTTTGTCCAACGGTCAAAAAGTCACTCATTGACTTTCCTTCTGGTACCAATAAGTAGCTAAAAGGTCTACAAAATGTTAATTTTTTTCTTTTTACATATTATGGCTGTACAAAGTCCATATTTGACCTAGTGAACAAATTTTTGTCCCAAAGGTCAAAAAGTCACTCACTCATTGACTTCCCTTCTGATTCCAATAAGTAGCTTACAGATCTAAAAAAGGTTTGATTGATTTTTTTTTACATATTATGGCTGGACAAGAAGTCTATATTTGACCTTCTGAACATATTTTTGGCCCAAAGGAAAAAAAGGTCACTCATTGTCTTCCCTTCTTGTTCCAATTAGTAGCTAAAAGTTCTACAAAAGGTTTTAATGTTTTTTTTTGTTTTGTTTTTTACATATTATGGCTGTACAGAAGTCCATATTTGACCTACTGAACAAATTTTTGTCCCAAAGGTCAAAAAGTCACTCATTGACTTTCCTTCTGGTTCCAATTAGTAGCTAAGAGGTCTACAAAAGGTTTTAATTTTTTTTTTTTTTTTTTTACATATTATGGCTGTACAGAAGTCCATATTTGACCTACTGAACATATTTTTGGCCCAAAGGTAAAAAAAGGTCACTCATTGACATCCCTTCTGATTCCAATAAGTAGCTTACAGGTCTAAAAAAGGTTTGAATTTTTTTTTTTTTTTACATATTATGGCTTTACAAGAAGTCCATATTTGACCAACTGAACAAGTTTTTGGACTAAGAGTCCATACACACTAATTCACTATACGTACTTATAGACTTCCCTTCTGATTCCAATTACCAGCCAAAAGTCCCACAAAAGGTTTAAAAGTTTGTTTTACATGTTATGGATGTACAAGAAGTCTATTTTTGACCTTCTGAATATATTGTTGGCCCAAAGGTCTAAAAAGTCACTCATTGACTTCCCTTCTGATTCCAATTAGTAGCTAAAAGGTCCATAGAAGGTTTAATTTTTTTATTTTTATTTTTATGGTATGGCTGTACAGAAGTCCATATTTGACCTACTGAACAAATTTTTGTTCCAAAGGTCAAGAAGTCACTCACTCATTGACTTCCCTTCTGATTCCAATAAGTAGCTTACAGGTCTAAAAAAGGTTTGAATTTTTTTTTTTTTTTTTTTTTTTTACATTTATGGCTGTACAAGAAGTCCATGTTTGACCAACTGAACAAATTTTATTTTCCAAAGGTCAAAAAGTCACTCATTGACTTTCCTTCTGGTACCAATAAGTAGCTAAAAGGTCTACAAAAGGTTAATTTTTTTCTTTTTACATATTATGGCTGTACAAAGTCCATATTTGACCTAGTGAACAAATTTTTGTCCCAAAGGTCAAAAAGTCACTCACTCATTGACTTCCCTTCTGATTCCAATAAGTAGCTTACAGGTCTAAAAAAGGTTTGATTTATTTTTTTATTTTTTTTTACATATTATGGCTGGACAAGAAGTCTATATTTGACCTTCTGAACATATTTTTGGCCCAAAGGTAAAAAAAGGTCACTCATTGTCTTCCCTTCTTGTTCCAATTAGTAGCTAAAAGGTCTACAAAAGGTTTTAAGGTTATTTTTTTTTTTTTTTTTTTTACATATTATGGCTGGACAAGAAGTCTATATTTGACCTTCTGAACATATTTTTGGCCCAAAGGTCAAAAAGTCACTCATTGACTTTCCTTCTGGTTCCAATTAGTAGCTAAAAGGTCTACAAAAGGTTTTAATGTTGTTGTTTTTTTTTTGTTTTTTTTTACACATTATGGCTGTTCAGAAGTCCATATTTGACCTACTGAACAAATTTTTGTCCCAAAGGTCAAAAAGTCACTCATTGACTTTCCTTCTGGTTCCAATTAGTAGCTAAGAGGTCTACAAAAGGTTTAAATTTTTTATTTTTTTTTTACATATTATGGCTGTACAGAAGTCCATATTTGACCTACTGAATATATTTTTGGCCCAAAGGTAAAAAAAGGTCACTCATTGACATCCCTTCTGATTCCAATAAGTAGCTTACAGGTCTAAAAAAGGTTTGAATTTTTTTTTTTTTTTTACATATTATGGCTTTACAAGAAGTCCATATTTGACCAACTGAACAAGTTTTTGGACAAAGAGTCCATACACACTAATTCACTATACATACTTATAGACTTCCCTTCTGATTCCAATTACCAGTCAAAAGTCCCACAAAAGGTTTAAAAGTTTGTTTTACATGTTATGGATGTACAAGAAGTCTATATTTGACCTTCTGAATATATTCTTGGCCCAAAGGTCTAAAAAGTCACTCATGAATTTCCCTTCTGATTCCAATTAGTAGCTAAAAGGTCCATAGAAGGTTTAATTTTTTTTATTCAATTTTTTTTTTTTTACATGTTATGGCTGTACAGAAGTCCATATTTGACCTAATGAACAAATTTTTGTCCCAAAGGTCAAAAGGTCACTCATTGACTTTCCTTCTGATTCCAATAAGTAGCTTACAGGTCTAAAAAAGGTTTGAATGTTTTTTTTATTTTTTTTTATTTTTTTTTACATATTATGGCTGTACAAGAAGTCCATATTTAACTTACTGAACATATTTTTGCCCAAGAGTCCTTGAACACTAACATACTATACATACACACTCTTTGAATTCCCTTCTGAATCCAATTGCTAGCCAAAAGTTCCACAAAAACGTTTTAATTTTTTTTATTATTATTTTTTTTTTTACATATTATGGCTGTTCAGAAGTCCATATTTGACCTACTGAAAATATTTTTTCCCAAAGGTCAAAAAGTCACTCATTGACTTTCCTTCTGGTTCCAATTAGTAGCTAAAAGGTCTACAAAAGGTTTTAATTTTTTTTTTTTTTTACATATTATGGCTGTACAGAAGTCCATATTTGACCTACTGAACAAATTTTTGTCCCAAAGGTAAAAAAAAGGTCACTCATTGACATCCCTTCTGATTCCAATAAGTAGCTTACAGGTCTAAAAAAGGTTTGAATTTTTTTTTTTTTTTACATATTATGGCTGTACAAGAAGTCCATATTTGACCAACTGAACATGTTTTTGGACTAAGAGTGCATACACACTAATTCAATATACATACCTATAGACTTCCCTTCTGATTCCAATTACCAGCCAAAAGTCCCACAAAAGGTTTAAAAGTTTGTTTTACATGTTATGGATGTACAAGAAGTCTATATTTGACCTTCTGAATATATTGTTGGCCCACAGGTCTAAAAAGTCACTCATTGACTTCCCTTCTGATTCCAATTAGTAGCTAAAAGGTCCATAGAAGGTTTAATTTTTTTTTTTTTTTATGTTATGGCTGTACAGAAGTCCATATTTGACCTACCGAACAAACTTTTGTCCAAAGGTCAAAAAGTCACTCATTGACTTTCCTTCCTTTTACCAATAAGTAGCTAAAAGGTCTACAAAAGGTTAAAAAAAAAAAAAAAATCTTTTTACATATTATGGCTGTACAAAGTCCATATTTGACCTACTGAACAAATTTTTGTTCCAAAGGTCAAGAAGTCACTCACTCATTGACTTCCCTTCTGATTCCAATAAGTAGCTTACAGGTCTAAAAAAGGTTTGAATTTTTTTTTTTTTTTTTAAGTAAAAAAGCACTTACTCAGGGAAGGTACAGGTGGCGCCACGATAGGGTGCTCATGACACTCGCTAACACCTTAGAGCAGGAGAGGAAAAAGAGACGCCAGCCTCTTCGGAAAACAACTTCGATCCAGTTTGTAAGGGAGGGGGAAATTCCACCAACCACAGCAACAACAAGAACCAGTCTGCTACAAAAGGCCCAATCATGGGAAATGAAGGTCGACCTGAGAGGAAGGCTGCAATTCCCCCAGTTTGTCCAGACAACCCTGAGGCCGGATGTGGTACTGTGGTCAGAAGAGGGAAAAAAGATCATCCTCATAGAACTTACAGTCCCATGGGAAGAGGGGTGTGAACAGGCCTTTGAGAGAAAGAGTGCCAAATATCAAGACCTGCTGCACGACTGCAGGGGAAAAGGATGGCAGGCCTGGCTTTTCCCGGCCGAGGTCGGCTGTAGAGGATTCCCTGCTCAGTCAGTGTGGAGAATGCTCACAGCCATTGGAATAACAGGGAAGGAGAGGAAGGCAGCAGCTCGCAGGATGAAGGAGGCAGCGGAAAGAGCCTCTTGCTGGTTATGGAGCAAGAGGGAGGAGTTGAGCTGGAAGCCAGGAGGGGAAGATGGGCAGTGACTTGGCCACCACTGCCGACCCACCATCGGGAGGGTGTTGCGGATAAGGGTCGAAACACCCAATGAACGATGGGTACCGCCTGATGACATCAACCCCTCCTGGCCAAGGCTATATTCACTTAAGGTGAACGAATGGGAGAAGCATTTTCGAATGTATTTGTAATGTAATTTTTTTTTTTTTTTTTTACATATTATGGCTGTACAAGAAGTCCATATTTGACCAACTGAACAAATTTTATTTTTCAAAGGTCAAAAAGTCACTCATTGACTTTCCTTCTGGTACCAATAAGTAGCTAAAAGGTCTACAAAAGTTTAATTTTTTTCTTTTTTCTTTTTACATATTATGGCTGTACAAAGTCCATATTTGACCTAGTGAACAAATTTTTGTCCCAAAGGTCAAAAAGTCACTCACTCATTGACTTCCCTTCTGATTCCAATAAGTAGCTTACAGGTCTAAAAAAGGTTTGATTTTTTTTTTTTTTTTTTTTTTTTTACATATTATGGCTGGACAAGAAGTCTATATTTGACCTTCTGAACATATTTTTGGCCCAAAGGTAAAAAAAGGTCACTCATTGTCTTCCCTTCTTGTTCCAATTAGTAGCTAAAAGGTCTACAAAAGGTTTTAATGTTGTTGTTTTTTTTTTGTTTTTTTTTACACATTATGGCTGTTCAGAAGTCCATATTTGACCTACTGAACAAATTTTTGTCCCAAAGGTCAAAAAGTCACTCATTGACATTCCTTCTCGTTCCATTTAGCAGCCAAAAGGTCTACAAAAGGTTTAATTTTTTTTTTTTTACATATTATGGCTGTACAGAAGTCCATATTTGACCGACAGAACAAATTTTTGTCCCAAAGGTCAAAAAGTCACTCATTGACTTTCCTTCTGGTTCCAATTAGTAGCTAAGAGGTCTACAAAAGGTTTTAATTTTTTTTTTTTTTTTACATATTATGGCTGTACAGAAGTCCATATTTGACCTACTGAACATATTTTTGGCCCAAAGGTAAAAAAAGGTCACTCATTGACATCCCTTCTGATTCCAATAAGTAGCTTACAGGTCTAAAAAAGGTTTGAATTTTTTTTTTTTTTTTTTACATATTATGGCTTTACAAGAAGTCCATATTTGACCAACTGAACAAGTTTTTGGACTAAGAGTCCATACACACTAATTCACTATACATACTTATAGACTTCCCTTCTGATTCCAATTACCAGCCAAAAGTCCCACAAAAGGATTAAAAGTTTGTTTTACATGTTATGGATGTAAAAGAAGTTTATATTTGACCTTCTGAATATGTTCTTGGCCCAAAGGTCTAAAAAGTCACTCATGAATTTCCCTTCTGATTCCAATTAGTAGCTAAAAGGTCCATTGAAGGTTTAATATTTTTTTATTATTTTTTTTACATGTTATGGCTGTACAGAAGTCCATATTTGACCTAATGAACAAATTTTTGTCCCAAAGGTCAAAAGGTCACTCATTGACTTTCCTTCTGATTCCAATAAGTAGCTTACAGGTCTAAAAAAGGTTTGAATGTTTTTTTGTTTTTTGTTTTTGTTTTTTCACATATTATGGCTGTACAAGAAGTCCATATTTAACTTACTGAACATATTTTTGCCCAAGAGTCCTTGAACACTAACATACTATACATACACACTCTTTGAATTCCCTTCTGAATCCAATTGCTAGCCAAAAGTTCCACAAAAAGGTTTTAATTTTTTTTATTATTATTATTTTTTTTTTTACATATTATGGCTGTTCAGAAGTCCATATTTGACCTACTGAAAATATTTTTTCCCAAAGGTCAAAAAGTCACTCATTGACTTTCCTTCTGGTTCCAATTAGTAGCTAAAAGGTCTACAAAAGCTTTTAATTTTTTTTTTCTTTTTTTTTTTTACATATTATGGCTGTACAGAAGTCCATATTTGACCTACTGCACAAATTTTTGTCCCAAAGGTCAAAAAGTCACTCATTGACTTTCCTTCTCGTTCCATTTAGCAGCTAAAAGGTCTACAAAAGGTTTATTTTTTTTTTTATTTTTTACATATTATGGCTGTACAGAAGTCCATATTTGACCGACAGAACAAATTTTTGTCCCAAAGGTCAAAAAGTCACTCATTGACTTTCCTTCTGGTTCCAATTAGTAGCTAAGAGGTCTACAAAAGGTTTTAATTTTTTTTTTTTTTTACATATTATGGCTGTACAGAAGTCCATATTTGACCTACTGAACATATTTTTGGCCCAAAGGTAAAAAAAGGTCACTCATTGACATCCCTTCTGATTCCAATAAGTAGCTTACAGGTCTAAAAAAGGTTAGAATTTTTTTTTTTTTTTTTTTACATATTATGGCTTTACAAGAAGTCCATATTTGACCAACTGAACAAGTTTTTGGACTAAGAGTCCATACACACTAATTCACTATACATACTTATAGACTTCCCTTCTGATTCCAATTACCAGCCAAAAGTCCCACAAAAGGTTTAAAAGTTTGTTTTACATGTTATGGATGTACAAGAAGTTTATATTTGACCTTCTGAATATATTCTTGGCCCAAAGGTCTAAAAAGTCACTCATGAATTTCCCTTCTGATTCCAATTAGTAGCTAAAAGGTCCATAGAAGGTTTAATTTTTTTTATTTAATTTTTTTTCTTTTTTTTTTACATGTTATGGCTGTACAGAAGTCCATATTTGACCTAATGAACAAATTATTGTCCCAAAGGTCAAAAGGTCACTCATTGACTTTCCTTCTGATTCCAATAAGTAGCTTACAGGTCTAAAAAAGGTTTGAATGTTTTTTTGTTTTTTGTTTTTGTTTTTTCACATATTATGGCTGTACAAGAAGTCCATATTTAACTTACTGAACATATTTTTGCCCAAGAGTCCTTGAACACTAACATACTATACATACACACTCTTTGAATTGCCTTCTGAATCCAATTGCTAGCCAAAAGTTCCACAAAAAGGTTTTAATTTTTTTTTTTTTTTTTTTTTTACATATTATGGCTGTACAGAAGTCCATATTTGACCTACTACACAAATTTTTGTCCCAAAGGTCAAAAAGTCACTCATTGACTTTCCTTCTCGTTCCATTTAGCAGCTAAAAGGTCTACAAAAGGTTCAATTTTTTTTTTTTTTTTTTACATATTATGGCTGTACAGAAGTCCATATTTGACCGACAGAACAAATTTTTGTCCCAAAGGTCAAAAAGTCACTCATTGACTTTCCTGCTGGTTCCACTTAGTAGCTAAAAGGTCTACAAAAGGTTTTAATGTTTTTTTATTTTTTTATTTTTTTATTTTTATACTTATTATGGCTGTACAGAAGTCCATATTTGACCTACTGCACAAATTTTTGTCCCAAAGGTCAAAAAGTCACTCATTGACTTTCCTTCTCGTTCCATTTAGCAGCTCAAAGGTCTACAAAAGGTTTATTTTTTTTTATTTTTTTTTTACATATTATGGCTGTACAGAAGTCCATATTTGACCTACTGAAAATATTTTTTCCCAAAGGTCAAAAAGTCACTCATTGACTTTTCTTCTGGGTCCAAATAGTAGCTAAAAGGTCTACAAAAGATTTTAATTTTTTTTTTTTTTTTTTTTTTTTTTACATATTATGGCTGTACAGAAGTCCATATTTGACCTACTGAACAAATTTTTGTCCCAAAGGTCAAAAAGTCACTCATTGACTTTCCTTCTGGTTCCAATTAGTAGCTAAGAGGTCTACAAAAGGTTTAAAATTTTTTTTTTTTTTTTTTTTTACATATTATGGCTGTACAGAAGTCCATATTTGACCGACAGAACAAATTTTTGTCCCAAAGGTCAAAAAGTCACTCATTGACTTTCCTTCTGGTTCCAATTAGTAGCTAAGAGGTCTACAAAAGGTTTTAATTTTTTTTTTTTTTTTAACATATTATGGCTGTACAGAAGTCCATATTTGACCTACTGAACATATTTTTGGCCCAAAGGTAAAAAAAAAAAAAGGTCACTCATTGACATCCCTTCTGATTCCAATAAGTAGCTTACAGGTCTAAAAAAGGTTTGAATTTTTTTTTTTTTTTTTTACATATTATGATTGTACAAGAAGTCCATATTTGACCAACTGAACAAGTTTTTGGACTAAGAGTCCATACACACTAATTCAATATACATACTTATAGACTTCTCTTCTGATTCCAATTACCAGCCAAAAGTCCCACAAAAGGTTTAAAAGTTTGTTTTACATGTTATGGATGTACAAGAAGTCTATTTTTGACCTTCTGAATATATTGTTGGCCCACAGGTCTAAAAAGTCACTCATTGACTTCCCTTCTGATTTCAATTAGTAGCTAAAAGGTCCATAGAAGGTTTAATTTTTTTTATTTATTTTTTTTATGTTATGGCTGTACAGAAGTCCATATTTGACCTAACGAACAAATTTTTGTCCAAAGGTCAAAAAGTCACTCATTGACTTTCCTTCTGTTACCAATAAGTAGCTAAAAGGTCTACAAAAGGTTAAAAAAAAAAAAAATCTTTTTACATATTATGGCTGTACAAAGTCCATATTTGACCTACTGAACAAATTTTTGTTCCAAAGGTCAAGAAGTCACTCACTCATTGACTTCCCTTCTGATTCCAATAAGTAGCTTACAGGTCTAAAAAAGGTTTGAATTTTTTTTTTTTACATATTATGGCTGTACAAAGTCCATATTTGACCTAGTGAACAAATTTTTGTCCCAAAGGTTAAAAAGTCACTCACTCATTGACTTCCCTTCTGATTCCAATAAGTAGCTTACAGGTCTAAAAAAGGTTTGATTTTTTTTTTTTTTTTTTTTTTACATATTATGGCTGTACAAGAAGTCCATATTTGACCTACTGAACATTTTTTTTTTCCAAAGGTCAAAAAGTCACTAATTGACTTTCCTTCTGGTTCCAATAAGTAGTTTACAGGTCTAAAAAAGGTTTGATTTTTTTTTTTTTTTTTTTTTTTTACATATTATGGCTGGACAAGAAGTCTATATTTGACCTTATGAACATATTTTTGGCCCAAAGGTAAAAAAAGGTCACTCATTGTCTTCCCTTCTTGTTCCAATTAGTAGCTAAAAGGTCTACAAAAGGTTTTAATGTTGTTGTTTTGTTTTTTTTGTTTTTTTACACATTATGGCTGTTCAGAAGTCCATATTTGACCTACTGAACAAATTTTTGTCCCAAAGGTCAAAAAGTCACTCATTGACATTCCTTCTCGTTCCATTTAGCAGCCAAAAGGTCTACAAAAGGTTTAATTTTTTTTTTTTTTTTTACATATTATGGCTGTACAGAAGTCCATATTTGACCGACAGAACAAATTTTTGTCCCAAAGGTCAAAAAGTCACTCATTGACTTTCCTTCTGGTTCCAATTAGTAGCTAAGAGGTCTACAAAAGGTTTTAATTTTTTTTTTTTTTTACATATTATGGCTGTACAGAAGTCCATATTTGACCTACTGAACATATTTTTGGCCCAAAGGTAAAAAAAGGTCACTCATTGACATCCCTTCTGATTCCAATAAGTAGCTTACAGGTCTAAAAAAGGTTTGAATTTTTTTTTTTTTTTTTACATATTATGGCTTTACAAGAAGTCCATATTTGACCAACTGAACAAGTTTTTGGACTAAGAGTCCATACACACTAATTCACTATACATACTTATAGACTTCCCTTCTGATTCCAATTACCAGCCAAAAGTCCCACAAAAGGTTTAAAAGTTTGTTTTACATGTTATGGATGTACAAGAAGTTTATATTTGACCTTCTGAATATATTCTTGGCCCAAAGGTCTAAAAAGTCACTCATGAATTTCCCTTCTGATTCCAATTAGTAGCTAAAAGGTCTATAGAAGGTTTAATTTTTTTTATTTAATTTTTTTTTTTTTACATGTTATGGCTGTACAGAAGTCCATATTTGACCTAATGAACAAATTTTTGTCCCAAAGGTCAAAAGGTCACTCATTGACTTTCCTTCTGATTCCAATAAGTAGCTTACAGGTCTAAAAAAGGTTTGAATGTTTTTTTGTTTTTCGTTTTTGTTTTTTTTACATATTATGGCTGTACAAGAAGTCCATATTTAACTTACTGAACATATTTTTGCCCAAGAGTCCTTGAACACTAACATACTATACATACACACTCTTTGAATTCCCTTCTGAATCCAATTGATAGCCAAAAGTTCCACAAAAAGGTTTACATTTTTTTTATTATTATTATTATTTTTTTTTTACATATTATGGCTGTTCAGAAGTCCATATTTGACCTACTGAAAATATTTTTTCCCAAAGGTCAAAAAGTCACTCATTGACTTTCCTTCTGGTTCCAATTAGTAGCTAAAAGGTCTACAAAAGGTTTTAATTTTTTTTTTTTTTTTTTTTTTTTTTACATATTATGGCTGTACAGAAGTCCATATTTGACCTACTGCACAAATTTTTGTCCCAAAGGTCAAAAAGTCACTCATTGACTTTCCTTCTCGTTCCATTTAGCAGCTAAAAGGTCTACAAAAGGTTTATTTTTTTTATTTTTTTTTACATATTATGGCTGTACAGAAGTCCATATTTGACCTACTGAAAATATTTTTTCCCAAAGGTCAAAAAGTCACTCATTGACTTTCCTTCTGGGTCCAATTAGTAGCTAAAAGGTCTACAAAAGGTTTTAATTGTTTTTTTCTTTTATTTTTTTTTTTTTTTTTACATATTATGGCTGTACAGAAGTCCATATTTGACCTACTGAACAAATTTTTGTCCCAAAGGTCAAAAAGTCACTCATTGACTTTCCTTCTCGTTCCATTTAGCAGCTAAAAGGTCTACAAAAGGTTTAATTTTTTTTTTTTTTTTACATATTATGGCTGTACAGAAGTCCATATTTGACCTACAGAACAAATTTTTGTCCCAAAGGTCAAAAAGTCACTCATTGACTTTCCTGCTGGTTCCAATTAGTAGCTAAAAGGTCTACAAAAGGTTTTAATGTTTTTTTTTATTTATTTATTTTTTCTTATACTTATTATGGCTGTACAGAAGTCCATATTTGACCTACTGAACATATTTTTGGCCCAAAGGTAAAAAAAAAAAAGGTCACTCATTG
This sequence comes from Gobio gobio, assembly GCF_949357685.1. Classification (NCBI taxonomy): domain Eukaryota; kingdom Metazoa; phylum Chordata; class Actinopteri; order Cypriniformes; family Gobionidae; genus Gobio; species Gobio gobio. The sequence continues at coordinate 15,366,254 of NC_137107.1, read as the reverse complement.
ACATCCCTTCTGATTCCAATAAGTAGCTTACAGGTCTAAAAAAGGTTTGAATTTTTCTTTTTACATATTATGGCTGTACAAGAAGTCCATATTTGACCAACTGAACAAGTTTTTGGACTAAGAGTCCATACACACTAATTCAATATACATACTTATAAACTTCCCTTCTGATTCCAATTACCAGCCAAAAGTCCCACAAAAGGTTTAAAAGTTTGTTTTACATGTTATGGATGTACAAGAAGTCTATTTTTGACCTTATGAATATATTGTTGGCCCACAGGTCTAAAAAGTCACTCATTGACTTCCCTTCTGATTCCAATTAGTAGCTAAAAGGTCCATAGAAGGTTTAATTTTTTTTTATTTTTTTTTTTATGTTATGGCTGTACAGAAGTCCATATTTGACCTAATGAACAAATTATTGTCCCAAAGGTCAAAAGGTCACTCATTGACTTTCCTTCTGATTCCAATAAGTAGCTTACAGGTCTAAAAAAGGTTTGAATGTTTTTTTGTTTTTTGTTTTTGTTTTTTCACATATTATGGCTGTACAAGAAGTCCATATTTAACTTACTGAACATATTTTTGCCCAAGAGTCCTTGAACACTAACATACTATACATACACACTCTTTGAATTGCCTTCTGAATCCAATTGCTAGCCAAAAGTTCCACAAAAAGGTTTTAATTTTTTTTTTTTTTTTTTTTTTACATATTATGGCTGTACAGAAGTCCATATTTGACCTACTGCACAAATTTTTGTCCCAAAGGTCAAAAAGTCACTCATTGACTTTCCTTCTCGTTCCATTTAGCAGCTAAAAGGTCTACAAAAGGTTCAATTTTTTTTTTTTTTTTTTTACATATTATGGCTGTACAGAAGTCCATATTTGACCGACAGAACAAATTTTTGTCCCAAAGGTCAAAAAGTCACTCATTGACTTTCCTGCTGGTTCCACTTAGTAGCTAAAAGGTCTACAAAAGGTTTTAATGTTTTTTTATTTATTTATTTATTTATTTTTATACTTATTATGGCTGTACAGAAGTCCATATTTGACCGACAGAACAAATTTTTGTCCCAAAGGTCAAAAAGTCACTCATTGACTTTCCTTCTGGTACCAATAAGTAGCTAAAAGGTCTACAAAAGTTAAATTTTTTTCTTTTTTCTTTTTACATATTATGGCTGTACAAAGTCCATATTTGACCTAGTGAACAAATTTTTGTCCCAAAGGTTAAAAAGTCACTCACTCATTGACTTCCCTTCTGATTCCAATAAGTAGCTTACAGGTCTAAAAAAGGTTTGATTTTTTTTTTTTTTTTTTTTTTTTACATATTATGGCTGTACAAGAAGTCCATATTTGACCTACTGAACATTTTTTTTTTCCAAAGGTCAAAAAGTCACTAATTGACTTTCCTTCTGGTTCCAATAAGTAGTTTACAGGTCTAAAAAAGGTTTGATTTTTTTTTTTTTTTTTTTTTTTTTTACATATTATGGCTGGACAAGAAGTCTATATTTGACCTTCTGAACATATTTTTGGCCCAAAGGTAAAAAAAGGTCACTCATTGTCTTCCCTTCTTGTTCCAATTAGTAGCTAAAAGGTCTACAAAAGGTTTTAATGTTGTTGTTTTGTTTTTTTTGTTTTTTTACACATTATGGCTGTTCAGAAGTCCATATTTGACCTACTGAACAAATTTTTTTCCCAAAGGTCAAAAAGTCACTCATTGACATTCCTTCTCGTTCCATTTAGCAGCCAAAAGGTCTACAAAAGGTTTAATTTTTTTTTACATATTATGGCTGTACAGAAGTCCATATTTGACCGACAGAACAAATTTTTGTCCCAAAGGTCAAAAAGTCACTCATTGACTTTCCTTCTGGTTCCAATTAGTAGCTAAGAGGTCTACAAAAGGTTTTAATTTTTTTTTTTTTTTTACATATTATGGCTGTACAGAAGTCCATATTTGACCTACTGAACATATTTTTGGCCCAAAGGTAAAAAAAGGTCACTCATTGACATCCCTTCTGATTCCAATAAGTAGCTTACAGGTCTAAAAAAGGTTTGAATTTTTTTTTTTTTTTTACATATTATGGCTGTACAAGAAGTCCATATTTGACCAACTGAACAAGTTTTTGGACTAAGAGTCCATACACACTAATTCACTATACATACTTATAGACTTCCCTTCTGATTCCAATTACCAGCCAAAAGTCCCACAAAAGGTTTAAAAGTTTGTTTTACATGTTATGGATGTACAAGAAGTTTATATTTGACCTTCTGAATATATTCTTGGCCCAAAGGTCTAAAAAGTCACTCATGAATTTCCCTTCTGATTCCAATTAGTAGCTAAAAGGTCTATAGAAGGTTTAATTTTTTTTATTTAATTTTTTTTTTTTTACATGTTATGGCTGTACAGAAGTCCATATTTGACCTAATGAACAAATTTTTGTCCCAAAGGTCAAAAGGTCACTCATTGACTTTCCTTCTGATTCCAATAAGTAGCTTACAGGTCTAAAAAAGGTTTGAATGTTTTTTTGTTTTTCGTTTTTGTTTTTTTTACATATTATGGCTGTACAAGAAGTCCATATTTAACTTACTGAACATATTTTTGCCCAAGAGTCCTTGAACACTAACATACTATACATACACACTCTTTGAATTCCCTTCTGAATCCAATTGATAGCCAAAAGTTCCACAAAAAGGTTTAAATTTTTTTTATTATTATTATTTTTTTTTTTTACATATTATGGCTGTACAGAAGTCCATATTTGACCGACAGAACAAATTTTTGTCCCAAAGGTCAAAAAGTCACTCATTGACTTTCCTGCTGGTTCCACTTAGTAGCTAAAAGGTCTACAAAAGGTTTTAATGTTTTTTTATTTATTTATTTATTTATTTTTATACTTATTATGGCTGTACAGAAGTCCATATTTGACCTACTGCACAAATTTTTGTCCCAAAGGTCAAAAAGTCACTCATTGACTTTCCTTCTCGTTCCATTTAGCAGCTCAAAGGTCTACAAAAGGTTTATTTTTTTTAAATTTTTTTTTACATATTATGGCTGTACAGAAGTCCATATTTGACCTACTGAAAATATTTTTTCCCAAAGGTCAAAAAGTCACTCATTGACTTTTCTTCTGGGTCCAAATAGTAGCTAAAAGGTCTACAAAAGATTTTAATTTTTTTTTTTTTTTTTTTTTTTTACATATTATGGCTGTACAGAAGTCCATATTTGACCTACTGAACAAATTTTTGTCCCAAAGGTCAAAAAGTCACTCATTGACTTTCCTTCTGGTTCCAATTAGTAGCTAAGAGGTCTACAAAAGGTTTAAATTTTTTTTTTTTTTTTTTTTTTTACATATTATGGCTGTACAGAAGTCCATATTTGACCGACAGAACAAATTTTTGTCCCAAAGGTCAAAAAGTCACTCATTGACTTTCCTTCTGGTTCCAATTAGTAGCTAAGAGGTCTACAAAAGGTTTTAATTTTTTTTTTTTTTTTTACATATTATGGCTGTACAGAAGTCCATATTTGACCGACAGAATAAATTTTTGTCCCAAAGGTCAAAAAGTCACTCATTGACTTTCCTGCTGGTTCCAATTAGTAGCTAAAAGGTCTACAAAAGGTTTTAATGTTTTTTATTTTATTTATTTATTTATTTTTATACTTATTATGGCTGTACAGAAGTCCATATTTGACCTACTGAACATATTTTTGGCCCAAAGGTAAAAAAAAAAAAGGTCACTCATTGACATCCCTTCTGATTCCAATAAGTAGCTTACAGGTCTAAAAAAGGTTTGAATTTTTTTTTTTTTTTTTTACATATTATGGCTGTACAAGAAGTCCATATTTGACCAACTGAACAAGTTTTTGGACTAAGAGTCCATACACACTAATTCAATATACATACTTATAGACTTCTCTTCTGATTCCAATTACCAGCCAAAAGTCCCACAAAAGGTTTAAAAGTTTGTTTTACATGTTATGGATGTACAAGAAGTCTATTTTTGACCTTCTGAATATATTGTTGGCCCACAGGTCTAAAAAGTCACTCATTGACTTCCCTTCTGATTTCAATTAGTAGCTAAAAGGTCCATAGAAGGTTTAATTTTTTTTATTTATTTTTTTTATGTTATGGCTCTACAGAAGTCCATATTTGACCTAACGAACAAATTTTTGTCCAAAGGTCAAAAAGTCACTCATTGACTTTCCTTCTGTTACCAATAAGTAGCTAAAAGGTCTATAAAAGGTTAAAAAAAAAAAAATCTTTTTACATATTATGGCTGTACAAAGTCCATATTTGACCTACTGAACAAATTTTTGTTCCAAAGGTCAAGAAGTCACTCACTCATTGACTTCCCTTCTGATTCCAATAAGTAGCTTACAGGTCTAAAAAAGGTTTGAATTTTTTTTTTTTTTTTTTTGTACATATTATGGCTGTACAAGAAGTCCATATTTGACCAACTGAACAAGTTTTATTTTCCAAAGGTCAAAAAGTCACTCATTGACTTTCCTTCTGGTACCAATAAGTAGCTAAAAGGTCTACAAAAGTTAAATTTTTTTCTTTTTTCTTTTTACATATTATGGCTGTACAAAGTCCATATTTGACCTAGTGAACAAATTTTTGTCCCAAAGGTTAAAAAGTCACTCACTCATTGACTTCCCTTCTGATTCCAATAAGTAGCTTACAGGTCTAAAAAAGGTTTGATTTTTTTTTTTTTTTTTTTTTTTACATATTATGGCTGTACAAGAAGTCCATATTTGACCTACTGAACATTTTTTTTTTCCAAAGGTCAAAAAGTCACTAATTGACTTTCCTTCTGGTTCCAATAAGTAGTTTACAGGTCTAAAAAAGGTTTGATTTTTTTTTTTTTTTTTTTTTTTTTTTTACATATTATGGCTGGACAAGAAGTCTATATTTGACCTTCTGAACATATTTTTGGCCCAAAGGTAAAAAAAGGTCACTCATTGTCTTCCCTTCTTGTTCCAATTAGTAGCTAAAAGGTCTACAAAAGGTTTTAATGTTGTTGTTTTGTTTTTTTTGTTTTTTTACACATTATGGCTGTTCAGAAGTCCATATTTGACCTACTGAACAAATTTTTTTCCCAAAGGTCAAAAAGTCACTCATTGACATTCCTTCTCGTTCCATTTAGCAGCCAAAAGGTCTACAAAAGGTTTAATTTTTTTTTACATATTATGGCTGTACAGAAGTCCATATTTGACCGACAGAACAAATTTTTGTCCCAAAGGTCAAAAAGTCACTCATTGACTTTCCTTCTGGTTCCAATTAGTAGCTAAGAGGTCTACAAAAGGTTTTAATTTTTTTTTTTTTTTTACATATTATGGCTGTACAGAAGTCCATATTTGACCTACTGAACATATTTTTGGCCCAAAGGTAAAAAAAGGTCACTCATTGACATCCCTTCTGATTCCAATAAGTAGCTTACAGGTCTAAAAAAGGTTTGAATTTTTTTTTTTTTTTTACATATTATGGCTGTACAAGAAGTCCATATTTGACCAACTGAACAAGTTTTTGGACTAAGAGTCCATACACACTAATTCACTATACATACTTATAGACTTCCCTTCTGATTCCAATTACCAGCCAAAAGTCCCACAAAAGGTTTAAAAGTTTGTTTTACATGTTATGGATGTACAAGAAGTTTATATTTGACCTTCTGAATATATTCTTGGCCCAAAGGTCTAAAAAGTCACTCATGAATTTCCCTTCTGATTCCAATTAGTAGCTAAAAGGTCTATAGAAGGTTTAATTTTTTTTATTTAATTTTTTTTTTTTTTACATGTTATGGCTGTACAGAAGTCCATATTTGACCTAATGAACAAATTTTTGTCCCAAAGGTCAAAAGGTCACTCATTGACTTTCCTTCTGATTCCAATAAGTAGCTTACAGGTCTAAAAAAGGTTTGAATGTTTTTTTGTTTTTCGTTTTTGTTTTTTTTACATATTATGGCTGTACAAGAAGTCCATATTTAACTTACTGAACATATTTTTGCCCAAGAGTCCTTGAACACTAACATACTATACATACACACTCTTTGAATTCCCTTCTGAATCCAATTGATAGCCAAAAGTTCCACAAAAAGGTTTAAATTTTTTTTATTATTATTATTATTTTTTTTTACATATTATGGCTGTTCAGAAGTCCATATTTGACCTACTGAAAATATTTTTTCCCAAAGGTCAAAAAGTCACTCATTGACTTTCCTTCTGGTTCCAATTAGTAGCTAAAAGGTCTACAAAAGGTTTTAATTTTTTTTTTATTTTTTTTTTTTTACATATTATGGCTGTACAGAAGTCCATATTTGACCTACTGCACAAATTTTTGTCCCAAAGGTCAAAAAGTCACTCATTGACTTTCCTTCTTGTTCCATTTAGCAGCTAAAAGGTCTACAAAAGGTTTATTTATTTTTTATTTTTTTACATATTATGGCTGTACAGAAGTCCATATTTGACCTACTGAAAATATTTTTTCCCAAAGGTCAAAAAGTCACTCATTGACTTTCCTTCTGGGTCCAATTAGTAGCTAAAAGGTCTACAAAAGGTTTTAATTGTTTTTTTTTTTATTTATTAATTTTTTTTACATATTATGGCTGTACAGAAGTCCATATTTGACCTACTGAACAAATTTTTGTCCCAAAGGTCAAAAAGTCACTCATTGACTTTCCTTCTCGTTCCATTTAGCAGCTAAAAGGTCTACAAAAGGTTTAATTTTTTTTTTTTTTTTTACATATTATGGCTGTACAGAAGTCCATATTTGACCTACAGAAAAATTTTTTGTCCCAAAGGTCAAAAAGTCACTCATTGACTTTCCTTCTGGTTCCAATTAGTAGCTAAAAGGTCTACAAAAGGTTTTAATTTTTTTTTTTTTTTTTTTTTTTAACATATTATGGCTGTACAGAAGTCCATATTTGACCGACAGAACAAATTTTTGTCCCAAAGGTCAAAAAGTCACTCATTGACTTTCCTGCTGGTTCCAATTAGTAGCTAAAAGGTCTACAAAAGGTTTTAATGTTTTTTTTTATTTATTTATTTTTTCTTATACTTATTATGGCTGTACAGAAGTCCATATTTGACCTACTGAACATATTTTTGGCCCAAAGGTAAAAAAAAAAAAGGTCACTCATTGACATCCCTTCTGATTCCAATAAGTAGCTTACAGGTCTAAAAAAGGTTTGAATTTTTCTTTTTACATATTATGGCTGTACAAGAAGTCCATATTTGACCAACTGAACAAGTTTTTGGACTAAGAGTCCATACACACTAATTCAATATACATACTTATAAACTTCCCTTCTGATTCCAATTACCAGCCAAAAGTCCCACAAAAGGTTTAAAAGTTTGTTTTACATGTTATGGATGTACAAGAAGTCTATTTTTGACCTTATGAATATATTGTTGGCCCACAGGTCTAAAAAGTCACTCATTGACTTCCCTTCTGATTCCAATTAGTAGCTAAAAGGTCCATAGAAGGTTTAATTTTTTTTTTTTTTTTTTTTTATGTTATGGCTGTACAGAAGTCCATATTTGACCTACCGAACAAATTTTTGTTCCAAAGGTCAAGAAGTCACTCACTCATTGACTTCCCTTCTGATTCCAATAAGTAGCTTACAGGTCTAAAAAAGGTTTGAATTTTTTTTTTTTTTTTTTTTTTTTTTTTTTTTTTTTACATATTATGGCTGTACAAGAAGTCCATATTTGACCAACTGAACAAATTTTATTTTCCAAAGGTCAAAAAGTCACTCATTGACTTTCCTTCTGGTACCAATAAGTAGCTAAAAGGTCTACAAAAGTTTAATTTTTTTCTTTTTTCTTTTTACATATTATGGCTGTACAAGAAGTCCATATTTGACCTAGTGAACAAATTTTTGTCCCAAAGGTCAAAAAGTCACTCACTCATTGACTTCCCTTCTGATTCCAATAAGTAGCTTACAGGTCTAAAAGAGGTTTGATTTTTTTTTTTTTTTTTTACATATTATGGCTGTACAAGAAGTCCATATTTGACCTACTGAACAATTTTTTTTTCCAAAGGTCAAAAAGTCACTAATTGACTTTCCTTCTGGTTCCAATAAGTAGTTTACAGGTCTAAAAAAGGTTTGATTTTTTTTTTTTTTTTTTTACATATTATGGCTGGACAAGAAGTCTATATTTGACCTACAGAACAAATTTTTGTCCCAAAGGTCAAAAAGTCACTCATTGACTTTCCTTCTGGTTCCAATTAGTAGCTAAAAGGTCTACAAAAGGTTTTAATGTTGTTGTTTTTTTTTTGTTTTTTTTTACACATTATGGCTGTTCAGAAGTCCATATTTGACCTACTGAACAAATTTTTGTCCCAAAGGTCAAAAAGTCACTCATTGACATTCCTTCTCGTTCCATTTAGCAGCCAAAAGGTCTACAAAAGGTTTAATTTTTTTTTTTATATATATTATGGCTGTACAGAAGTCCATATTTGACCGACAGAAAAAAATTTTGTCCCAAAGGTCAAAAAGTCACTCATTGACTTTCCTTCTGGTTCCAATAAGTAGCTTACAGGTCTAAAAAAGGTTTGAATGTTTTTTTGTTTTTTGTTTTTGTTTTTTCACATATTATGGCTGTACAAGAAGTCCATATTTAACTTACTGAACATATTTTTGCCCAAGAGTCCTTGAACACTAACATACTATACATACACACTCTTTGAATTCCCTTCTGAATCCAATTGCTAGCCAAAAGTTCCACAAAAAGGTTTTAATTTTTTTTATTATTATTTTTTTTTTTTTACATATTATGGCTGTTCAGAAGTCCATATTTGACCTACTGAAAATATTTTTTCCCAAAGGTCAAAAAGTCACTCATTGACTTTCCTTCTGGTTCCAATTAGTAGCTAAAAGGTCTACAAAAGCTTTTAATTTTTTTTTCTTTTTTTTTACATATTATGGCTGTACAGAAGTCCATATTTGACCTACTGCACAAATTTTTGTCCCAAAGGTCAAAAAGTCACTCATTGACTTTCCTTCTCGTTCCATTTAGCAGCTAAAAGGTCTACAAAAGGTTTTTTTTTTTTTTTTTTTTTTACATATTATGGCTGTACAGAAGTCCATATTTGACCGACAGAACAAATTTTTGTCCCAAAGGTCAAAAAGTCACTCATTGACTTTCCTTCTGGTTCCAATTAGTAGCTAAGAGGTCTACAAAAGGTTTTAATTTTTTTTTTTTTTTTTACATATTATGGCTGTACAGAAGTCCATATTTGACCTACTGAACATATTTTTGGCCCAAAGGTAAAAAAATGTCACTCATTGACATCCCTTCTGATTCCAATAAGTAGCTTACAGGTCTAAAAACGGTTAGAATTTTTTTTTTTTTTTTTTACATATTATGGCTTTACAAGAAGTCCATATTTGACCAACTGAACAAGTTTTTGGACTAAGAGTCCATACACACTAATTCACTATACATACTTATAGACTTCCCTTCTGATTCCAATTACCAGCCAAAAGTCCCACAAAAGGTTTAAAAGTTTGTTTTACATGTTATGGATGTACAAGAAGTTTATATTTGACCTTCTGAATATATTCTTGGCCCAAAGGTCTAAAAAGTCACTCATGAATTTCCCTTCTGATTCCAATTAGTAGCTAAAAGGTCCATAGAAGGTTTAATTTTTTTTATTTAAATTTTTTTTTTTTTTTACATGTTATGGCTGTAGAGAAGTCCATATTTGACCTAATGAACAAATTATTGTCCCAAAGGTCAAAAGGTCACTCATTGACTTTCCTTCTGATTCCAATAAGTAGCTTACAGGTCTAAAAAAAGTTTGAATGTTTTTTTGTTTTTTGTTTTTGTTTTTTCACATATTATGGCTGTACAAGAAGTCCATATTTAACTTACTGAACATATTTTTGCCCAAGAGTCCTTGAACACTAACATACTATACATACACACTCTTTGAATTGCCTTCTGAATCCAAATGCTAGCCAAAAGTTCCACAAAAAGGTTTTAATTTTTTTTTTTTTTTTTTTTACATATTATGGCTGTACAGAAGTCCATATTTGACCTACTGCACAAATTTTTGTCCCAAAGGTCAAAAAGTCACTCATTGACTTTCCTTCTCGTTCCATTTAGCAGCTCAAAGGTCTACAAAAGGTTTATTTTTTATTTTATTTTTTTACATATTATGGCTGTACAGAAGTCCATATTTGACCTACTGAAAATATTTTTTCCCAAAGGTCAAAAAGTCACTCATTGACTTTCCTTCTGGGTCCAAATAGTAGCTAAAAGGTCTACAAAAGGTTTTAATTTTTTTTTTTTTTTTTTTTTTTTACATATTATGGCTGTACAGAAGTCCATATTTGACCTACTGAACAAATTTTTGTCCCAAAGGTCAAAAAGTCACTCATTGACTTTCCTTCTCGTTCCATTTAGCAGCTAAAAGGTCTACAAAAGGTTAAATGTTTTTTTTTTTTTTACATATTATGGCTGTACAGAAGTCCATATTTGACCGACAGAACAAATTTTTGTCCCAAAGGTCAAAAAGTCACTCATTGACTTTCCTGCTGGTTCCAATTAGTAGCTAAAAGGTCTACAAAAGGTTTTAATTTTTTTTTTTTTTTTTTTACATATTATGGCTGTACAGAAGTCCATATTTGACCTACTGCACAAATTTTTGTCCCAAAGGTCAAAAAGTCACTCATTGACTTTCCTTCTCGTTCCATTTAGCAGCTAAAAGGTCTACAAAAGGTTTAATTTTTTATTTTTTTTTTACATATTATGGCTGTACAGAAGTCCATATTTGACCTACAGAACAAATTTTTGTCCCAAAGGTCAAAAAGTCACTCATTGACTTTCCTGCTGGTTCCAATTAGTAGCTAAAAGGTCTACAAAAGGTTTTAATGGTTTTTTTTTATTTATTTGTTTTTTTTATACTTATTATGGCTGTACAGAAGTCCATATTTGACCTACTGAACATATTTTTGGCCCAAAGGTTAAAAAAAAAAAAGGTCACTCATTGACATCCCTTCTGATTCCAGTAAGTAGCTTACAGGTCTAAAAAAGGTTTGAATTTCTTTTCTTTTTTTTTTTACATATTATGGCTGTACAAGAAGTCCATATTTGACCAACTGAACAAGTTTTTGGACTAAGAGTCCATACACACTAATTCAATATACATACTTATAGACTTCTCTTCTGATTCCAATTACCAGCCAAAAGTCCCACAAAAGGTTTAAAAGTTTGTTTTACATGTTATGGATGTACAAGAAGTCTATTTTTGACCTTCTGAATATATTGTTGGCCCACAGGTCTAAAAAGTCACTCATTGACTTCCCTTCTGATTTCAATTAGTAGCTAAAAGGTCCATAGAAGGTTTAATTTTTTTTATTTATTTTTTTTATGTTATGGCTGTACAGAAGTCCATATTTGACCTACCGAACAAATTTTTGTCCAAAGGTCAAAACGTCACTCATTGACTTTCCTTCTGTTATCAATAAGTAGCTAAAAGGTCTACAAAAGGTTAAAAAAAAAAAAATCTTTTTACATATTATGGCTGTACAAAGTCCATATTTGACCTACTGAACAAATTTTTGTTCCAAAGGTCAAGAAGTCACTCACTCATTGACTTCCCTTCTGATTCCAATAAATAGCTTACAGGTCTAAAAAAGGTTTGAATTTTTTTTTTGTTTTTTTTTTTTTGTACATATTATGGCTGTACAAGAAGTCCATATTTGACCAACTGAACAAGTTTTATTTTCCAAAGGTCAAAAAGTCACTCATTGACTTTCCTTCTGGTACCAATAAGTAGCTAAAAGGTCTAAAAAAGTTAAATTTTTTTCTTTTTTCTTTTTACATATTATGGCTGTACAAAGTCCATATTTGACCTAGTGAACAAATTTTTGTCCCAAAGGTCAAAAAGTCACTCACTCATTGACTTCCCTTCTGATTCCAATAAGTAGCTTAAAGGTCTAAAAAAGGTTTGATTTTTTTTTTTTTTTTTTTTTTACATATTATGGCTGTACAAGAAGTCCATATTTGACCTACTGAACATTTTTTTTTCCCAAAGGTCAAAAAGTCACTAATTGACTTTCCTTCTGGTTCCAATAAGTAGATTACAGGTCTAAAAAAGGTTTGATTTTTTTTTTTTTTTTTTTTTTTACATATTATGGCTGGACAAGAAGTTTATATTTGACCTTCTGAACATATTTTTGGCCCAAAGGTAAAAAAAGGTCACTCATTGTCTTCCCTTCTTGTTCCAATTAGTAGCTAAAAGGTCTACAAAAGGTTTTAATGTTTTTTTTTTTGTTTGTTTTTTTTACATATTATGGCTGTACAGAAGTCCATATTTGACCTACAGAACAAATTTTGTCCCAAAGGTCAAAAAGTCACTCATTGACTTTCCCTCTGGTTCCAATTAGTAGCTAAAAGGTCTACAAAAGGTTTTAATGTTGTTGTTGTTGTTTTGTTTTTTTTTACACATTATGGCTGTTCAGAAGTCCATATTTGACCTACTGAACAAATTTTTGTCCCAAAGGTCAAAAAGTCACTCATTGACATTCCTTCTCGTTCCATTTAGCAGCCAAAAGGTCTACAAAAGGTTTAATTTTTTTTTTTTTTTACATATTATGGCTGTACAGAAGTCCATATTTGACCGACAGAACAAATTTTTGTCCCAAAGGTCAAAAAGTCACTCATTGACTTTCCTTCTGGTTCCAATTAGTAGCTAAGAGGTCTACAAAAGGTTTTAATTTTTTTTTTTTTTTTTTACATATTATGGCTGTACAGAAGTCCATATTTGACCTACTGAACATATTTTTGGCCCAAAGGTAAAAAAAGGTCACTCATTGACATCCCTTCTGATTCCAATAAGTAGCTTACAGGTCTAAAAAAGGTTTGAATTTTTTTTTTTTTTTTTACATATTATGGCTTTACAAGAAGTCCATATTTGACCAACTGAACAAGTTTTTGGACTAAGAGTCCATACACACTAATTCACTATACATACTTATAGACTTCCCTTCTGATTCCAATTACCAGTCAAAAGTCCCACAAAAGGTTTAAGTTTGTTTTACATGTTATGGATGTACAAGAAGTCTATATTTGACCTTCTGAATATATTCTTGACCCAAAGGTCTAAAAAGTCACTCATGAATTTCCCTTCTGATTCCAATTAGTAGCTAAAAGGTCCATAGAAGGTTTAATTTTTTTTTATTTAATTTTTTTTTTTTTACATGTTATGGCTGTACAGAAGTCCATATTTAACTTACTAAACATATTTTTGCCCAAGAGTCCTTGAACACTAACATACTATACATACACACTCTTTGACTTCCCTTCTGAATCCAATTGCTAGCCAAAAGTTCCACAAAAAGGTTTTAATTTTTTTTAAATTATTATTATTATTTTTTTTTACATATTATGGCTGTTCAGAAGTCCATATTTGACCTACTGAAAATATTTTTGGCCCAAAGGTAAAAAAAAAAAGGTCTTTCATTGACATCCCTTCTGATTCCAATAAGTAGCTAAAAGGTCAACAAAAGGTTTCAATTCTTTTTCCTTTTTTTTTCAAACATATTACTTCCCTTCTGATTCCAATTTGTAGCTAAAAGGTCCCACAAAAGGTTTTAATTATTATTATTATTATTTTTTACATATTATGACTTTACAAGAAGTCCATATTTGACCTACTGAACATATTTTTAGTCCAAGATTCCATAAACACTAATTTACTATACATACTCATTGACTTCCCTTCTTATTCCCATTACTAGCCAAAGGGTCCACAAAAGGTTTAAAAGTTTGTTTTACATGTTATGGATGTACAAAAGTCTATATTTGACTTTCTGAATATATTCTTGGCCCAAAGGTCAAAAAAGTCACTCATTGACTTCCCTTCTGATTCCAATTAGTAGCTAAAAGGTCCATAGAAGGTTTTATTTATTTATTTATTTTTTATTTTGACATGTTATGGCTGTACAGAAGTCCATATTTGACCTACTGAAAATATTTTTGTCCCAAAGGTCAAAAAGTCACTCATTGAATTCTCTTCTGATTCCAATAAATAGCTTACAGGTCTAAAAAAGGTTTGAATTTTTTTTTTTTTTTTTTTTTTTTTTTTACAAATTATGGCTGTACAAGAAGTCCATATTTGACCTACTGAACAATTTTTTGTCCCAAAGGTCAAAAAGTCACTCATTGACTTTCCTTCTGGTTCCAAATAGTAGCTAAAAGGTCTACAAAAGGTTTAATTTTTTATTTTTTTATTTTTTTTTTACATATTATGGCTGTACAGAAGTCCATATTTGACCTTCTGAACAATTTTTTTTTCCAAAGGTCAAAAAGTCACTCATTGACTCTCCTTCTGGTTCCAATTAGTAGCTAAAAGGTCTACAAAAGATTTGAATTTTTTATTTATTTATTTTTTTATACATATTATGGCTGTACAGAAGTCCATATTTGACCAACTGAACACATTTTTGTCCCAAAGGTCAAAAAGTCCCTCATTGACTTTCCTTCTGGTTCCAATTAGTAGCTAAAAGGTCTACAAAAGGTTTGAATTATTTATTTATTTTTTTTTACATATTATGGCTGTACAAGAAGTCCATATTTAACTTACTGAACATATTTTTGCCCAAGAGTCCTTGAACACTAACATATTATACATACACACTCTTTGACTTCCCTTCTGAATCCAATTGCTAGCCAAAAGTTCCACAAAAAGGTTTTAATTTTTTTTAATTATTATTATTTTTTTTTTTACATATTATGGCTGTACAGAAGTCCATATTTGACCAACTGAACAAATTTTTGTCCCAAAGGTCAAAAAGTCACTAATTGACTTTCCTTCTGGTTCCAATTAGTAGCTAAAAGGTCTACAAAAGGTTTTTTATTTTTATTTTTTTATTTTTTTACATATTATGGCTGTATAGCCACATATTATGGCTGTCCATATTTGACCTTCTGAACATATTTTTGGCCCAAAGATAAAAAAAAGGTCACTCATTGTCTTACCTTCTGATTCCAAAAATTAGCTTACAGGTCTACAAAAGGTTTTTTATTTTTATTTTTTTATTTTTTTACGTATTATGGCTGTACAGAAGTCCATATTTAACTTACTGAACATATTTTTGCCCAAGAGTCCTTGAACACTAACATAATATACATACACACTCTTTGACTTCCCTTCTGAATCCAATTGCTAGCCAAAAGTTCCACAAAAAGGTTTTAATTTTTTTTTATTATAATTTTTTTTTTTTACATATTATGGCTGTACAGAAGTCCATATTTGACCTACTGAACAAATTTTTGTCCCAAAGGTCAAAATGTCACTCATTGACTTTCTTTCTGGTTCCAACTAGTAGCTAAAAGGTCTACAAAAGGTTTTAATTTTTTTTTTTTTTTTTTTTTTTTACATATTATGGCTGTACAAGAAGTCCATATTTGACCTACTGAACAATTTTTTTTTCCAAAGGTCAAAAAGTCACTCATTGACTTTCCTTCTGGTTCCAATAAGTAGCTAAAAGGTCTACAAAAGGTTACATTTTTTTTTTTTTTTTACATATTATGGCTGGACAAGAAGTCCATATTTGACCAACTGAAATTTTTTTTTTCCAAAGGTCAAAAAGTCACTCATTGACTTTCCTTCCGGTTCCAATTAGTAGCTAAAAGGTCTACAAAAGGTTTGAATTATTATTATTATTTTTACATATTATGGCTGTACAAGAAGTCCATATTTAACTTACTAAACATATTTTTGCCCAAGAGTCCTTGAACACTAACATACTATACATACACACTCTTTGACTTCCCTTCTGAATCCAATTGCTAGCCAAAAGTTCCACAAAAAGGTTTTAATTTTTTTTTATTATTTTTTTTTTTTTTTTACATATTATGGCTGTTCAGAAGTCCATATTTGACCTACTGAAAATATTTTTGGCCCAAAGGTAAAAAAAAAAAAGGTCACTCATTGACTTCCCTTCTGATTCCAATTCGTAGCTAAAAGGTCCCACAAAAGGTTTTAATTATTATTATTATTATTTTTTACATATAATGACTTTACAAGAAGTCCATATTTGACCTACTGAACATATTTTTAGTCCAAGATTCCATAAACACTAATTTACTATACATACTCATTGACTTCCCTTCTTATTCCCATTACTAGCCAAAGGGTCCACAAAAGGTTTAAAAGTTTATTTTACATGTTATGGATGTACAGAAGTCTATATTTGACTTTCTGAATATATTCTTGGCCCAAAGGTCAAAAAAGTCACTCATTGACTTTCCTTCTGGTTCCAAATAGTAGCTAAAAGGTCTACAAAAGGTGTAATTTTTAAAATATATATATTTTTTTTACATATTATGGCTGTACAGAAGTCCATATTTGACCTTCTGAACATATTTTTTTTTCCAAAGGTCAAAAAGTCACTCATTGACTTTCCTGGTTCCAATTAGTAACTTACAGGTCTACAAAAGGTTTTTTATTTTTATTTTTTTATTTTTTTTTACATATTATGGCTGTACAGAAGTCCATATTTGACCTACTGAACAAATTTTTGGCCAAAAGGTCACTCATTGCCTTCCCATCTGATTCCACTTAGTAGCTTACAGGTCTACAAAAAGGTTTACATTTACATTTTTTTTTATTTATTTTTTTACCTATTATGGCTTTACAGAAGTCCATATTTGACCTACTGAACATATTTTTGGCACAAAGGTAAAAAAAAAAAAAGGTCACTCATTGACATCCCTTCTGATTCCAATAAGTAGGTAAAAGGTCAACAAAAGGTTTCAAATCTTTTTTCTTTTTTTTTTCAAACATATTATGACTTTACAAGAAGTCCATATTTGACCTACTGAACATATTTTTAGTCCAAGATTCCATAAACACTAATTTACTATACATACTCATTGACTTCCCTTCTTATTCCCATTACTAGCCAAAGGTTCCACAAAAGGTTTAAAAGTGTGTTTTACATGTTATGGATGTACAGAAGTCCATATTTGACTTTCTGAATATATTCTTGGCCCAAAGGTCAAAAAAGTCACTCATTGACTTCCCTTCTGATTCCAATTAGTAGCTAAAAGGTCCATAGAAGGTTTTATTTTTATTTTATTTTAATTTTTTTTACATATTATGGCTTTACAGAAGTCCATATTTTACCTACTGAAAATATTTTTGTCCCAAAGGTCAAAAAGTCACTCATTGAATTATCTTCTGATTCCAATAAATAGCTTACAGGTCTAAAAAAAGGTTTGAATATATATATATATATATATATATATATATATATTTTTTTTTTTTTTTTTTTTTTTTTTACAAATTATGGCTCTACAAGAAGTCCATATTTGACCAACTGAACATTTTTTTTTTCCAAAGGTCAAAAAGTCACTCATTGACTTTCCTTCTGGTTCCAATTAGTAGCTAAAAGGTCTACAAAAGGTTTTTTTTTTTTTTTTTTTTTTTTTTTTTTTTACATATTATGGCTGTACAGCCACATATTATGGCTGTCCATATTTGACCTTCTGAACATATTTTTGGCCCAAAGGTAAAAAAAAGGTCACTCATTGTCTTACCTTCTGATTCCAAAAAGTAGCTTACAGGTCTACAAAAGGTTTTTTATTTTTATTTTTTTATTTTTTTACATATTATGGCTGTACAGAAGTCCATATTTGACCTACTGAACAAATTTTTGGCCAAAAGGTAAAAAAAGGTCACTCATTGCCTTCCCATCTGGGGCACGTTCAACGCTTAAACCGGTGCGCAACGTTTTGCTACGG
Organism: Gobio gobio; assembly: GCF_949357685.1. NCBI lineage: Eukaryota > Metazoa > Chordata > Actinopteri > Cypriniformes > Gobionidae > Gobio > Gobio gobio. The sequence continues at coordinate 15,348,502 of NC_137107.1, read as the reverse complement.
TTTCCGGTTGAACGTCATGTTTCCTGGAAACGGTGTGCAACGGTGTGCAACGGGTTTGAGATGCGTTTGATCTCGTTTGGTGGGTGTGTCAAAAATGACAGCCCAATCAGCGGCAAAATGTATATAAACCACGCAGTATTAAAGAGACAGCTCACACAATGGAAGTAAAGTTGTTTAATGTGTCCGCTGGTATTAGAAGACATGATTGTCGTAAGAGTTTAATATATATATATATATATATAGCCTATATATATATATATATATATATATATATATATATATATATATATATATATATATATATATATATATATATATATATATATATATATATATATATATATATATATATATATATATAATCAACATGATGATGTATTTATTTATATCTTTAGCTTAATTGCAAGGCAAGTTTATTTATATACCAAATTTCATATATGGTATTTGCTTGACATAAAGTGAGAAAGAAAATACAAGCTAGAAATAAAATGATTTAAGTTAGAATTGATTACCAGGAGATGAAAAAGGTTCATTAAATGGGATTGGGATGTTGTCTTTTATTCTGGACGGCAAGGGCAGTGATTGCATGTATTTTGCAGTATTAAACTCGTATTTATATCGATTTCATCAGGCTCCGAAAATTCCACAAAAAGAACACAAAGAATGGCCTTCTCGGCTGCCATAGTTACAACTCTTGTGTCAACAGAACAGGGTGTTCAACGCAGCACCGTTTCCGTTTAAAAAACGTTTTGCAACGTTTTGTAGGGGCTGAACGCAGCCCTGATTCCACTTAGTAGCTTACAGGTCTACAAAAAGGTTTACATTTACATTTTTTTTTTTTTTTTTTTTTACCTATTATGGCTTTACAGAAGTCCATATTTGACCTACTGAACATATTTTTGGCACAAAGGTAAAAAAAAAAGGTCACTCATTGACATCCCTTCTGATTCCAATAAGTAGGTAAAAGGTCAACAAAAGGTTTCAAATCTTTTTTCTTTTTTTTTTCAAACATATTATGACTTTACAAGAAGTCCATATTTGACCTACTGAACATATTTTTAGTCCAAGATTCCATAAACACTAATTTACTATACATACTCATTGACTTCCCTTCTTATTCCCATTACTAGCCAAAGGTTCCACAAAAGGTTTAAAAGTGTGTTTTACATGTTATGGATGTACAGAATTCCATATTTGACTTTCTGAATATATTCTTGGCCCAAAGGTCAAAAAAGTCACTCATTGACTTCCCTTCTGATTCCAATTAGTAGCTAAAAGGTCCATAGAAGGTTTTATTTTTTATTTATTTTTTTTATTTTTACATATTATGGCTTTACAGAAGTCCATATTTTACCTACTGAAAATATTTTTGTCCCAAAGGTCAAAAAGTCACTCATTGAATTATCTTCTGATTCCAATAAATAGCTTACAGGTCTAAAAAAAGGTTTGAATATATATATATATATATATATTTTTTTTTTTGTTTTTTTTGTTTTTTACAAATTATGGCTCTACAAGAAGTCCATATTTGACCAACTGAACTTTTTTTTTTCCAAAGGTCAAAAAGTCACTCATTGACTTTCCTTCTGGTTCCAATTAGTAGCTAAAAGGTCTACAAAAGGTTTGAATTTTTTATTTTTTTTTATTTTTTACATATTATGGCTGTACAGAAGTCCATATTTGACCAACTGAACACATTTTTGTCCCAAAGGTCAAAAAGTCACTCATTGACTTTCCTTCTGGTTCCAATTAGTAGCTAAGCGGTCTACAAAAGGTTTGAATTATTGGTAACACTTTACAATAAGGTTGTATTAGTTAACATTAGTTAATGCATTAGTTAACATGAACTAACCATGAACGACACCACTGTTCAGCATTAGTTAATCTTTGTTAACGTTAGTTAATAAAAATACAGCTGTTCATGCTTTGTTCATGTTAGTTCACAGTGCATTTACTAATGTTAACAATATTTTAATAAAGTATTAGTAAATGTTGAAATTAACATTAACAAAGATAAATAAATGCTTTTTAAGTGAAGTTCATTATTAGTTCATGTTAACTAATGTAGTTAACTAATTTTAACTAATGAACCTTATTGTAAAGTTTTACCGAATTATTATAATTTTTTTTACATATTATGGCTGTACAAGAAGTCCATATTTAACTTACTGAACATATTTTTGCCCAAGAGTCCTTGAACACTAACATACTATACATACACACTGTTACGGCCATAACCAGCAAATAAGGCTCATTAATCAAATTAACTTAAACAGCTTATTCGGACCGAACACATAAGTCAATCACAGACACAAAGTAACGCTTCAAATCGCCATGTACGCCTTCGTTTACTATAAAAAATGAACAAAAGAAACAAATGTACACAACCCAAAAGAGAATACAAATCAGAATCCAAAACAGGTCAACCTGTTAACAAACATAAATCAAACAAATAGTAAACAACAGTAAACTGGTAGGACAACTAAGAAAGTAAACAGAGAACAACTGCCTACGCCTGTACTCAGCAGTTCTTACCTGGCTTCCGACAAAACAAAGACAAGTGAATCTTCCGGGTCTCTGCTTACCTCCATACTCTTTCTAAATAACCATAAAGTGAAATAATGAAATAATTCCTACCAGTTACTGAACTTAAGGAAAAGTGAGTAAATAATGCTAAGTCTCAACAAATCATTATACTCAACAAAACCACAAAGAAACTAATAACGAAAGGAGAACGGAGAGGCGAGGAGAGCGGCAGCCGTGCTGTCCACAGGACACGAGATGAGAGAGAGAGATTCCATGTCGCCGCCAATGCCCTTTTATCCGGTATCCCGGGTGAAATCATGTCTTTGTCACAAGTTGGGGAATTCCCCCGCCACCTATGGACTCAAAACGGTATCAGCACAAATACACGTAACACACACTCTTTGACTTCCCTTCTGAATCCAATTGCTAGCCAAAAGTTCCACAAAAAGGTTTTAATTTTTTTTTATTATTATTATTATTTTTTTTTACATATTATGGCTGTACAGAAGTCCATATTTGACCTACTGAACAAATTTTTGTCCCAAAGGTCAAAAAGTCACTCATTGACTTTCCTTCTGGTTCCAATTAGTAGCTAAAAGGTCTACAAAAGGTTTAATTTTTTTTTTTTTTTTACATATTATGGCTGTACAAGAAGTCCATATTTGACCTACTGAACAATTTTTTTTTCCAAAGGTCAAAAAGTCACTCATTGACTTTCCTTCTGGTTCCAATAAGTAGCTAAAAGGTCTACAAAAGGTTAAAAAAAAAATTTTTTTTTTTTTTTTTTAACTATTATGGCTGGACAAGAAGTCCATATTTGACCAACTGAATTTTTTTTTTTCCAAAGGTCAAAAAGTCACTCATTGACTTTCCTTCTGGTTCCAATAAGTAGCTAAAAGGTCTACAAAAGGTTTGATATTTTTTTTTTTCTTTTTTTTTTTTACATATTATGGCTGTACAGAAGTCCATATTTGACCTTCTGAACATATTTTTGGCCCAAAGGTAAAAAAAAGGTCACTCATTGTCTTCCCTTCTGATTCCAATAAGTAGCTAAAAGGTCCATAGAAGGTTTTATTTTTTATTTTTTTTATTTTTTTTACATGTTATGGCTGTACAAGAAGTCCATTTTTGACCTACTGAACAAATTTTGTTTTCCAAAGGTCAAAAAGTCACTCGTTGACTTTCCTTCTGGTACCAATAAGTAGCTAAAAGGTCTACAAAAGGTTACATTTTTCTTTTTTCTTTTTACATATTATGGCTGTACAAAGTCCATATTTGACCTAGTGAACAAATTTTTGTCCCAAAGGTCAAAAAGTCACTCACTCATTGACTTCCCTTCTGATTCCAATAAGTAGCTTACAGGTCTAAAAAAGGTTTGAATTTTTTTTTTTTTTTTTTTTTTTTTTTACAAATGGCTGTACAAGAAGTCCATATTTGACCTACTGAACTTTTTTTTTTTTCCAAAGGTCAAAAAGTCACTCATTGACTTTCCTTCTGGTTCCAATTAGTAGCTAAAAGGTCTACAAAAGGTTTGATTTTTTTTTTTTTTTTTTTTTTTTTTACATATTATGGCTGTACAGAAGTCCATATTTGACCAACTGAACAAATTTTTGTCCCAAAGGTCAAAAAGTCACTCATTGACTTTCCTTCTGGTTCCAATTAGTAGCTAAAAGGTCTACAAAAGGTTTGAATTATTATTATTTTTTTTACATATTATGGCTGTACAAGAAGTCCATATTTAACTTACTAAACATATTTGTGCCCAAGAGTCCTTGAACACTAACATACTATACATACACACTCTTTGACTTCCCTTCTGAATCCAATTGCTAGCCAAAAGTTCCACAAAAAGGTTTTAAATTTTTTTTATTATTATTATTTTTTTTTTACATATTATGGCTGTTCAGAAGTCCATATTTGACCTACTGAAAATATTTTTGGCCCAAAGGTAAAAAAAAAAGGTCACTCATTGACATCCCTTCTGATTCCAATAAGTAGCTAAAAGGTCAACAAAAGGTTTCAATTCTTTTTTCATTTTTTTTTCAAACATATTACTTCCCTTCTGATTCCAATTTGTAGCTAAAAGGTCCCACAAAAGGTTTTAATCATTATTATTATTTTTTACATATTATGACTTTACAAGAAGTCCATATTTGACCTACTGAACATATTTTTAGTCCAAGATTCCATAAACACTAATTTACTATACATACTCATTGACTTCCCTTCTTATTCCCATTACTAGCCAAAGGGTCCACAAAAGGTTTAAAAGTTTGTTTTACATGTTATGGATGTACAGAAGTCTATATTTGACTTTCTGAATATATTCTTGGCCCAAAGGTCAAAAAAGTCACTCATTGACTTCCCTTCTGATTCCAATTAGTAGCTAAAAGGTCCATAGAAGGTTTTGTTTATTTATTTATTTTTTATTTTGACATGTTATGGCTGTACAGAAGTCCATATTTGACCTACTGAAAATATTTTTGTCCCAAAGGTCAAAAAGTCACTCATAGAATTCTCTTCTGATTCCAATAAATAGCTTACAGGTCTACAAAAGGTTTAATTTTTTTTTTTTTTTTTTTTTTTTTACATATTATGGCTGTACAGAAGTCCATATTTGACCTTCTGAACAATTTTTTTTTCCAAAGGTCAAAAAGTCACTCATTGACTTTCCTTCTGGTTCCAATTGCTAGCCAAAAGTTCCACAAAAAGGTTTTAATTTTTTTTAATTATTATTATTATTTTTTTACATATTATGGCTGTACAGAAGTCCATATTTGACCTACTGAACAAATTTTTGTCCCAAAGGTCAAAAAGTCACTCATTGACTTTCCTTCTGGTTCCAATTAGTAGCTAAAAGGTCTACAAAAGGTTTTTTATTTTTATTTTTTTATTTTTTTACATATTATGGCTGTACAGCCACATATTATGGCTGTCCATATTTGACCTTCTGAACATATTTTTGGCCCAAAGGTAAAAAAAAGGTCACTCATTGTCTTACCTTCTGATTCCAAAAAGTAGCTTACAGGTCTACAAAAGGTTTTTTATTTATTTTTTTTTTATTTTTTTTTACATATTATGGCTGTACAGAAGTCCATATTTGACCTACTGAACATATTTTTGGCACAAAGGTAAAAAAAAAAAATGTCACTCATTGATATCCCTTCTGCTTCCAATAAGTAGTTAAAAGGTCAACAAAAGGTTTCAAATCTTTTTTCTTTTTTTTTTCAAACATATTATGACTTTACAAGAAGTCCATATTTGACCTACTGAACATATTTTTAGTCCAAGATTCCATAAACACTAATTTACTATACATACTCATTGACTTCCCTTCTTATTCCCATTACTAGCCAAAGGTTCCACAAAAGGTTTAAAAGTTTGTTTTACATGTTTTGGATGTACAGAAGTCCATATTTGACTTTCTGAATATATTCTTGGCCCAAAGGTCAAAAAAGTCACTCATTGACTTCCCTTCTGATTCCAATTAGTAGCTAAAAGGTCCATAGAAGGTTTTATTTATATTTTTTATTTTTTATTTTTACATATTATGGCTTTACAGAAGTCCATATTTTACCTACTGAAAATATTTTTGTCCCAAAGGTCAAAAAGTCACTCATTGAATTATCTTCTGATTCCAATAAATAGCTTACAGGTCTAAAAAAAGGTTTGAATATATATATATATATATATATATATATATATATATATATATATATATATATATATATATATATATATATATATATATATATATATATATATATATATATATATATATATATATATATATATATATATATATATATATATATATTTTTTTTTTTTTTTTTTTTTTTTTTTTTTTTTTACAAATTATGGCTCTACAAGAAGTCCATGTTTGACCAACTGAACATTTTTTTTTTCCAAAGGTCAAAAAGTCACTCATTGACTTTCCTTCTGGTTCCAATTAGTAGCTAAAAGGTCTACAAAAGGTTTGAATTTTTTTTTTTTTTTTTTTTTTTTTTTACATATTATGGCTGTACAGAAGTCCATATTTGACCAACTGAACACATTTTTGTCCCAAAGGTCAAAAAGTCACTCATTGACTTTCCTTCTGGTTCCAATTAGTAGCTAAAAGGTCTACAAAAGGTTTGAATTATTATATATTTTTTTACATATTATGGCTGTACAAGAAGTCCATATTTAACTTACTGAACATATTTTTGCCCAAGAGTCCTTGAACACTAACATACTATACATACACACTCTTTGACTTCCCTTCTGAATCCAATTGCTAGCCAAAAGTTCCACAAAAAGGTTTTAATTTTTTTTTATTATAATTTTTTTTTTTTACATATTATGGCTGTACAGAAGTCCATATTTGACCTACTGAACACATTTTTGTCCCAAAGGTCAAAAAGTCACTCATTGACTTTCCTTCTGGTTCCAATTAGTAGCTAAAAGGTCTACAAAAGGTTTAAAATTTTTTTTTTTTTTTTTTTTTTTTACATATTATGGCTGTACAAGAAGTCCATATTTGACCTACTGAACAATTTTTTTTTCCAATGGTCAAAAAGTCACTCATTGACTTTCCTTCTGGTTCCAATAAGTAGCTAAAAGGTCCATAGAAGGTTTTATTTTTTATTTTTTTTACATGTTATGGCTGTACAAGAAGTCCATATTTGACCTACTGAACAAATTTTATTTTCCAAAGGTCAAAAAGTCACTCATTGACTTTCCTTCTGGTACCAATAAGTAGCTAAAAGGTCTACAAAAGGTTACATTTTTTCTTTTTTCTTTTTACATATTATGGCTGTACAAAGTCCATATTTGACCTAGTGAACAAATTTTTGTCCCAAAGGTCAAAAAGTCATTCACTCATTGACTTCCCTTCTGATTCCAATAAGTACCTTACAGGTCTAAAAAAGGTTTGAATTTTTTTTTTTTTTTTTTTTTTTTTTTTTTTACATATTATGGCTGTACAAGAAGTCCATATTTGACCTACTGAAAATTTTTTTTTTCCAAAGGTCAAAAGTCACTCATTGACTTTCCTTCTGGTTCCAATAAGTAGCTAAAAGGTCTACAAAAGGTAAAAAAAAATTTTTTTTTTTTTTACATATTATGGCTGGACAAGAAGTCCATATTTGACCTACTGAAAATATTTTTGTCCCAAAGGTCAAAAAGTCACTCATTGAATTCTCTTCTGATTCCAATAAATAGCTAAAAGGTCTACAAAAGGTTTGAATTTTTTTTTTTTTTTTTTTTTTACATATTATGGCTGTACAGAAGTCCATATTTGACCAACTGAACAAATTTTTGTCCCAAAGGTCAAAAAGTCACTAATTGACTTTCCTTCTGGTTCCAATTAGTAGCTAAAAGGTCTACAAAAGGTTTGAATTATTTATTTATTTTTTTACATATTATGGCTGTACAAGAAGTCCATATTTAACTTTCTGAACATATTTTTGCCCAAGAGTCCTTGAACACTAACATATTATACATACACACTCTTTGACTTCCCTTCTGAATCCAATTGCTAGCCAAAAGTTCCACAAAAAGGTTTTAATTTTTTTTTAATTATTATTATTTTATTTTTTACATATTATGGCTGTACAGAAGTCCATATTTGACCTACTGAACACATTTTTGTCCCAAAGGTCAAAAAGTCACTCATTGACTTTCCTTCTGGTTCCAATTAGTAGCTAAAATGTCTACAAAAGGTTTTTTATTTTTATTTTTTTATTTTTTTACATATTATGGCTGTACAGCCACATATTATGGCTGTACAGCCACATATTATGGCTGTCCATATTTGACCTTCTGAACATATTTTTGGCCCAAAGGTAAAAAAAAGGTCACTCATTGTCTTACCTTCTGATTCCAAAAAGTAGCTTACAGGTCTACAAAAGGTTTTTTTTTTTTTTTTTTTTTTTTTTTTTTTACATATTATGGCTGTACAGAAGTCCATATTTGACCTACTGAACATATTTTTGGCACAAAGGTAAAAAAAAAAAATGTCACTCATTGATATCCCTTCTGCTTCCAATAAGTAGTTAAAAGGTCAACAAAAGGTTTCAAATCTTTTTTCTTTTTTTTTCAAACATATTATGACTTTACAAGAAGTCCATATTTGACCTACTGAACATATTTTTAGTCCAAGATTCCATAAACACTAATTTACTATACATACTCATTGACTTCCCTTCTTATTCCCATTACTAGCCAAAGGTTCCACAAAAGGTTTAAAAGTTTGTTTTACATGTTTTGGATGTACAGAAGTCCATATTTGACTTTCTGAATATATTCTTGGCCCAAAGGTCAAAAAAGTCACTCATTGACTTCCCTTCTGATTCCAATTAGTAGCTAAAAGGTCCATAGAAGGTTTTATTTATATTTTTTATTTTTTATTTTTACATATTATGGCTTTACAGAAGTCCATATTTTACCTACTGAAAATATTTTTGTCCCAAAGGTCAAAAAGTCACTCATTGAATTATCTTCTGATTCCAATAAATAGCTTACAGGTCTAAAAAAAGGTTTGAATATATATATATATATATATATATATATATATATATATATATATATATATATATATATATATATATATATATATATATATATATATATATATATATATATATATATATATATATTGTTTTTTTTTTTTTTTTTTTTTTTTTTTTTTTTTTTACAAATTATGGCTCTACAAGAAGTCCATGTTTGACCAACTGAACATTTTTTTTTTCCAAAGGTCAAAAAGTCACTCATTGACTTTCCTTCTGGTTCCAATTAGTAGCTAAAAGGTCTACAAAAGGTTTGAATTTTTTTTTTTTTTTTTTTTTTTTTTTACATATTATGGCTGTACAGAAGTCCATATTTGACCAACTGAACACATTTTTGTCCCAAAGGTCAAAAAGTCACTCATTGACTTTCCTTCTGGTTCCAATTAGTAGCTAAAAGGTCTACAAAAGGTTTGAATTATTATATATTTTTTTACATATTATGGCTGTACAAGAAGTCCATATTTAACTTACTGAACATATTTTTGCCCAAGAGTCCTTGAACACTAACATACTATACATACACACTCTTTGACTTCCCTTCTGAATCCAATTGCTAGCCAAAAGTTCCACAAAAAGGTTTTAATTTTTTTTTATTATAATTTTTTTTTTTTACATATTATGGCTGTACAGAAGTCCATATTTGACCTACTGAACACATTTTTGTCCCAAAGGTCAAAAAGTCACTCATTGACTTTCCTTCTGGTTCCAATTAGTAGCTAAAAGGTCTACAAAAGGTTTAAAATTTTTTTTTTTTTTTTTTTTTTTTACATATTATGGCTGTACAAGAGATTCAAGATTCAAGATTCAAGATTCAAGATTCAAGAGTTTTATTTGTCACATACACAGTTATATACACAATATACAACTGGCAGTGAAATGTAAACAGGTCCGCTCCATGGACAGTGGACAAGAAGTCCATGGACAGTGGACAAGAAGTCCATATTTGACCTACTGAACATTTTTTTTTTCCAATGGTCAAAAAGTCACTCATTGACTTTCCTTCTGGTTCCAATAAGTAGCTAAAAGGTCCATAGAAGGTTTTCTTTTTTATTTTTTTTACATGTTATGGCTGTACAAGAAGTCCATATTTGACCTACTGAACAAATTTTATTTTCCAAAGGTCAAAAAGTCACTCATTGACTTTCCTTCTGGTACCAATAAGTAGCTAAAAGGTCTACAAAAGGTTACATTTTTTCTTTTTTCTTTTTACATATTATGGGTGTACAAAGTCCATATTTGACCTAGTGAACAAATTTTTGTCCCAAAGGTCAAAAAGTCATTCACTCATTGACTTCCCTTCTGATTCCAATAAGTACCTTACAGGTCTAAAAAAGGTTTGAATTTTTTTTTTTTTTTTTTTTTTTTTTTTACATATTATGGCTGTACAAGAAGTCCATATTTGACCTACTGAAAAAATTTTTTTTCCAAAGGTCAAAAGTCACTCATTGACTTTCCTTCTGGTTCCAATAAGTAGCTAAAAGGTCTACAAAAGGTAAAAAAATTTTTTTTTTTTTTTTACATATTATGGCTGGACAAGAAGTCCATATTTGACCTACTGAAAATATTTTTGTCCCAAAGGTCAAAAAGTCACTCATTGAATTCTCTTCTGATTCCAATAAATAGCTAAAAGGTCTACAAAAGGTTTGAATTTTTTTTTTTTTTTTTTTTTTACATATTATGGCTGTACAGAAGTCCATATTTGACCAACTGAACAAATTTTTGTCCCAAAGGTCAAAAAGTCACTAATTGACTTTCCTTCTGGTTCCAATTAGTAGCTAAAAGGTCTACAAAAGGTTTGAATTATTTATTTATTTTTTTACATATTATGGCTGTACAAGAAGTCCATATTTAACTTTCTGAACATATTTTTGCCCAAGAGTCCTTGAACACTAACATATTATACATACACACTCTTTGACTTCCCTTCTGAATCCAATTGCTAGCCAAAAGTTCCACAAAAAGGTTTTAATTTTTTTTTAATTATTATTATTTTATTTTTTACATATTATGGCTGTACAGAAGTCCATATTTGACCTACTGAACACATTTTTGTCCCAAAGGTCAAAAAGTCACTCATTGACTTTCCTTCTGGTTCCAATTAGTAGCTAAAATGTCTACAAAAGGTTTTTTATTTTTATTTTTTTATTTTTTTACATATTATGGCTGTACAGCCACATATTATGGCTGTACAGCCACATATTATGGCTGTCCATATTTGACCTTCTGAACATATTTTTGGCCCAAAGGTAAAAAAAAGGTCACTCATTGTCTTACCTTCTGATTCCAAAAAGTAGCTTACAGGTCTACAAAAGGGTTTTTATTTTTATTTTTTTACATATTATGGCTGTACAGAAGTCCATATTTGACCTACTGAACATTTTTTTTTTCCAAAGGTCAAAAAGTCACTCATTGAATTATCTTCTGATTCCAATAAATAGCTTACAGGTCTAAAAAAAGGTTTGAATATATATATATATATATATATATATATATATATATATATATATATATATATATATATATATATATATATATATATATATATATATATATATATATATATATATATATATATATATATATATATATATATATATATATATATATATTGTTTTTTTTTTTTTTTTTTTTTTTTTTTTTTTTACAAATTATGGCTCTACAAGAAGTCCATGTTTGACCAACTGAACATTTTTTTTTTCCAAAGGTCAAAAAGTCACTCATTGACTTTCCTTCTGGTTCCAATTAGTAGCTAAAAGGTCTACAAAAGGTTTGAATTTTTTTTTTTTTTTTTTTTTTTTTTTACATATTATGGCTGTACAGAAGTCCATATTTGACCAACTGAACACATTTTTGTCCCAAAGGTCAAAAAGTCACTCATTGACTTTCCTTCTGGTTCCAATTAGTAGCTAAAAGGTCTACAAAAGGTTTGAATTATTATATATTTTTTTACATATTATGGCTGTACAAGAAGTCCATATTTAACTTACTGAACATATTTTTGCCCAAGAGTCCTTGAACACTAACATACTATACATACACACTCTTTGACTTCCCTTCTGAATCCAATTGCTAGCCAAAAGTTCCACAAAAACATTTTAATTTTTTTTTATTATAATTTTTTTTTTTTACATATTATGGCTGTACAGAAGTCCATATTTGACCTACTGAACAATTTTTTTTTCCAATGGTCAAAAAGTCACTCATTGACTTTCCTTCTGGTTCCAATAAGTAGCTAAAAGGTCCATAGAAGGTTTTCTTTTTTATTTTTTTTACATGTTATGGCTGTACAAGAAGTCCATATTTGACCTACTGAACAAATTTTATTTTCCAAAGGTCAAAAAGTCACTCATTGACTTTCCTTCTGGTACCAATAAGTAGCTAAAAGGTCTACAAAAGGTTACATTTTTTCTTTTTTCTTTTTACATATTATGGCTGTACAAAGTCCATATTTGACCTAGTGAACAAATTTTTGTCCCAAAGGTCAAAAAGTCATTCACTCATTGACTTCCCTTCTGATTCCAATAAGTACCTTACAGGTCTAAAAAAGGTTTGAATTTTTTTTTTTTTTTTTTTTTTTTTTTTTTACATATTATGGCTGTACAAGAAGTCCATATTTGACCTACTGAAAAAAATTTTTTTCCAAAGGTCAAAAGTCACTCATTGACTTTCCTTCTGGTTCCAATAAGTAGCTAAAAGGTCTACAAAAGGTAAAAAAAATTTTTTTTTTTTTTTACATATTATGGCTGGACAAGAAGTCCATATTTGACCTACTGAAAATATTTTTGTCCCAAAGGTCAAAAAGTCACTCATTGAATTCTCTTCTGATTCCAATAAATAGCTAAAAGGTCTACAAAAGGTTTGAATTTTTTTTTTATTTTATTTTTTACATATTATGGCTGTACAGAAGTCCATATTTGACCAACTGAACAAATTTTTGTCCCAAAGGTCAAAAAGTCACTAATTGACTTTCCTTCTGGTTCCAATTAGTAGCTAAAAGGTCTACAAAAGGTTTGAATTATTTATTTATTTTTTTACATATTATGGCTGTACAAGAAGTCCATATTTAACTTTCTGAACATATTTTTGCCCAAGAGTCCTTGAACACTAACATATTATACATACACACTCTTTGACTTCCCTTCTGAATCCAATTGCTAGCCAAAAGTTCCACAAAAAGGTTTTAATTTTTTTTTAATTATTATTATTTTATTTTTTACATATTATGGCTGTACAGAAGTCCATATTTGACCAACTGAACAAATTTTTGTCCCAAAGGTCAAAAAGTCACTAATTGACTTTCCTTCTGGTTCCAATTAGTAGCTAAAAGGTCTACAAAAGGTTTGAATTATTTATTTATTTTTTTACATATTATGGCTGTACAAGAAGTCCATATTTAACTTTCTGAACATATTTTTGCCCAAGAGTCCTTGAACACTAACATATTATACATACACACTCTTTGACTTCCCTTCTGAATCCAATTGCTGGCCAAAAGTTCCACAAAAAGGTTTTAATTTTTTTTTAATTATTATTATTTTATTTTTTACATATTATGGCTGTACAGAAGTCCATATTTGACCTACTGAACACATTTTTGTCCCAAAGGTCAAAAAGTCACTCATTGACTTTCCTTCTGGTTCCAATTAGTAGCTAAAATGTCTACAAAAGGTTTTTTATTTTTATTTTTTTATTTTTTTACATATTATGGCTGTACAGCCACATATTATGGCTGTACAGCCACATATTATGGCTGTCCATATTTGACCTTCTGAACATATTTTTGGCCCAAAGGTAAAAAAAAGGTCACTCATTGTCTTACCTTCTGATTCCAAAAAGTAGCTTACAGGTCTACAAAAGGGTTTTTATTTTTATTTTTTTACATATTATGGCTGTACAGAAGTCCATATTTGACCTACTGAACATTTTTTTTTTCCAAAGGTCAAAAAGTCACTCATTGAATTATCTTCTGATTCCAATAAATAGCTTACAGGTCTAAAAAAAGGTTTGAATATATATATATATATATATATATATATATATATATATATATATATATATATATATATATATATATATATATATATATATATATATATATATATATATATTGTTTTTTTTTTTTTTTTTTTTTTTTTTTTTTTTACAAATTATGGCTCTACAAGAAGTCCATGTTTGACCAACTGAACATTTTTTTTTTCCAAAGGTCAAAAAGTCACTCATTGACTTTCCTTCTGGTTCCAATTAGTAGCTAAAAGGTCTACAAAAGGTTTGAATTTTTTTTTTTTTTTTTTTTTTTTTTTTACATATTATGGCTGTACAGAAGTCCATATTTGACCAACTGAACACATTTTTGTCCCAAAGGTCAAAAAGTCACTCATTGACTTTCCTTCTGGTTCCAATTAGTAGCTAAAAGGTCTACAAAAGGTTTGAATTATTATATATTTTTTTACATATTATGGCTGTACAAGAAGTCCATATTTAACTTACTGAACATATTTTTGCCCAAGAGTCCTTGAACACTAACATACTATACATACACACTCTTTGACTTCCCTTCTGAATCCAATTGCTAGCCAAAAGTTCCACAAAAAGGTTTTAATTTTTTTTTATTATAATTTTTTTTTTTTACATATTATGGCTGTACAAGAAGTCCATATTTGACCTACTGAACAATTTTTTTTTCCAATGGTCAAAAAGTCACTCATTGACTTTCCTTCTGGTTCCAATAAGTAGCTAAAAGGTCCATAGAAGGTTTTCTTTTTTATTTTTTTTACATGTTATGGCTGTACAAGAAGTCCATATTTGACCTACTGAACAAATTTTATTTTCCAAAGGTCAAAAAGTCACTCATTGACTTTCCTTCTGGTACCAATAAGTAGCTAAAAGGTCTACAAAAGGTTACATTTTTTCTTTTTTCTTTTTACATATTATGGCTGTACAAA
The DNA here is from genome assembly GCF_949357685.1 of Gobio gobio. Taxonomy (NCBI): domain Eukaryota; kingdom Metazoa; phylum Chordata; class Actinopteri; order Cypriniformes; family Gobionidae; genus Gobio; species Gobio gobio. The sequence continues at coordinate 15,333,486 of NC_137107.1, read as the reverse complement.
GTCCATATTTGACCTAGTGAACAAATTTTTGTCCCAAAGGTCAAAAAGTCATTCACTCATTGACTTCCCTTCTGATTCCAATAAGTACCTTACAGGTCTAAAAAAGGTTTGAATTTTTTTTTATTTTTTTTTTTTTTTTTTTTACATATTATGGCTGTACAAGAAGTCCATATTTGACCTACTGAAAAAAATTTTTTTCCAAAGGTCAAAAGTCACTCATTGACTTTCCTTCTGGTTCCAATAAGTAGCTAAAAGGTCTACAAAAGGTAAAAAAAAAATTTTTTTTTTTTTACATATTATGGCTGGACAAGAAGTCCATATTTGACCTACTGAAAATATTTTTGTCCCAAAGGTCAAAAAGTCACTCATTGAATTCTCTTCTGATTCCAATAAATAGCTAAAAGGTCTACAAAAGGTTTGAATTTTTTTTTTATTTTTTTTTTTACATATTATGGCTGTACAGAAGTCCATATTTGACCAACTGAACAAATTTTTGTCCCAAAGGTCAAAAAGTCACTAATTGACTTTCCTTCTGGTTCCAATTAGTAGCTAAAAGGTCTACAAAAGGTTTGAATTATTTATTTATTTTTTTACATATTATGGCTGTACAAGAAGTCCATATTTAACTTTCTGAACATATTTTTGCCCAAGAGTCCTTGAACACTAACATATTATACATACACACTCTTTGACTTCCCTTCTGAATCCAATTGCTAGCCAAAAGTTCCACAAAAAGGTTTTAATTTTTTTTTAATTATTATTATTTTATTTTTTACATATTATGGCTGTACAGAAGTCCATATTTGACCTACTGAACACATTTTTGTCCCAAAGGTCAAAAAGTCACTCATTGACTTTCCTTCTGGTTCCAATTAGTAGCTAAAATGTCTACAAAAGGTTTTTTATTTTTATTTTTTTATTTTTTTACATATTATGGCTGTACAGCCACATATTATGGCTGTACAGCCACATATTATGGCTGTACAGCCACATATTATGGCTGTCCATATTTGACCTTCTGAACATATTTTTGGCCCAAAGGTAAAAAAAAGGTCACTCATTGTCTTACCTTCTGATTCCAAAAAGTAACTTACAGGTCTACAAAAGGTTTTTTATTTTTTTTATTTTTATTTTTTTACATATTATGGCTGTACAGAAGTCCATATTTGACCTACTGAACATATTTTTGGCACAAAGGTAAAAAAAAAATGTCACTCATTGATATCCCTTCTGCTTCCAATAAGTAGTTAAAAGGTCAACAAAAGGTTTCAAATCTTTTTTCTTTTTTTTTTCAAACATATTATGACTTTACAAGAAGTCCATATTTGACCTACTGAACATATTTTTAGTCCAAGATTCCATAAACACTAATTTACTATACATACTCATTGACTTCCCTTCTTATTCCCATTACTAGCCAAAGGTTCCACAAAAGGTTTAAAAGTTTGTTTTACATGTTTTGGATGTACAGAAGTCCATATTTGACTTTCTGAATATATTCTTGGCCCAAAGGTCAAAAAAGTCACTCATTGACTTCCCTTCTGATTCCAATTAGTAGCTAAAAGGTCCATAGAAGGTTTTATTTATATTTTTTATTTTTTATTTTTACATATTATGGCTTTACAGAAGTCCATATTTTACCTACTGAAAATATTTTTGTCCCAAAGGTCAAAAAGTCACTCATTGAATTATCTTCTGATTCCAATAAATAGCTTACAGGTCTAAAAAAAGGTTTGAATATATATATATATATATATATATATATATATATATATATATATATATATATATATATATATATATATATATATATATATATATATATATATATATATATATATATATTGTTTTTTTTTTTTTTTTTTTTTTTTTTTTTTTACAAATTATGGCTCTACAAGAAGTCCATGTTTGACCAACTGAACTTTTTTTTTTTCCAAAGGTCAAAAAGTCACTCATTGACTTTCCTTCTGGTTCCAATTAGTAGCTAAAAGGTCTACAAAAGGTTTGAATTTTTTTTTTTTTTTTTTTTTTTTTTTTACATATTATGGCTGTACAGAAGTCCATATTTGACCAACTGAACACATTTTTGTCCCAAAGGTCAAAAAGTCACTCATTGACTTTCCTTCTGGTTCCAATTAGTAGCTAAAAGGTCTACAAAAGGTTTGAATTATTATATATTTTTTTACATATTATGGCTGTACAAGAAGTCCATATTTAACTTACTGAACATATTTTTGCCCAAGAGTCCTTGAACACTAACATACTATACATACACACTCTTTGACTTCCCTTCTGAATCCAATTGCTAGCCAAAAGTTCCACAAAAAGGTTTTAATTTTTTTTTATTATAATTTTTTTTTTTTTACATATTATGGCTGTACAGAAGTCCATATTTGACCTACTGAACACATTTTTGTCCCAAAGGTCAAAAAGTCACTCATTGACTTTCCTTCTGGTTCCAATTAGTAGCTAAAAGGTCTACAAAAGGTTTAAAAATTTTTTTTTTTTTTTTTTTTTTTTACATATTATGGCTGTACAAGAAGTCCATATTTGACCTACTGAACTATTTTTTTTTCCAATGGTCAAAAAGTCACTCATTGACTTTCCTTCTGGTTCCAATAAGTAGCTAAAAGGTCCATAGAAGGTTTTATTTTTTATTTTTTTTACATGTTATGGCTGTACAAGAAGTCCATATTTGACCTACTGAACAAATTTTATTTTCCAAAGGTCAAAAAGTCACTCATTGACTTTCCTTCTGGTACCAATAAGTAGCTAAAAGGTCTACAAAAGGTTACATTTTTTCTTTTTTCTTTTTACATATTATGGCTGTACAAAGTCCATATTTGACCTAGTGAACAAATTTTTGTCCCAAAGGTCAAAAAGTCATTCACTCATTGACTTCCCTTCTGATTCCAATAAGTACCTTACAGGTCTAAAAAAGGTTTGAATTTTTTTTTTTTTTTTTTTTTTTTTTTTACATATTATGGCTGTACAAGAAGTCCATATTTGACCTACTGAAAAAAATTTTTTTCCAAAGGTCAAAAGTCACTCATTGACTTTCCTTCTGGTTCCAATAAGTAGCTAAAAGGTCTACAAAAGGTAAAAAAAAATTTTTTTTTTTTTTACATATTATGGCTGGACAAGAAGTCCATATTTGACCTACTGAAAATATTTTTGTCCCAAAGGTCAAAAAGTCACTCATTGAATTCTCTTCTGATTCCAATAAATAGCTAAAAGGTCTACAAAAGGTTTGAATTTTTTTTTTTTTTTTTTTTTACATATTATGGCTGTACAGAAGTCCATATTTGACCAACTGAACAAATTTTTGTCCCAAAGGTCAAAAAGTCACTAATTGACTTTCCTTCTGGTTCCAATTAGTAGCTAAAAGGTCTACAAAAGGTTTGAATTATTTATTTATTTTTTTACATATTATGGCTGTACAAGAAGTCCATATTTAACTTTCTGAACATATTTTTGCCCAAGAGTCCTTGAACACTAACATATTATACATACACACTCTTTGACTTCCCTTCTGAATCCAATTGCTAGCCAAAAGTTCCACAAAAAGGTTTTAATTTTTTTTTAATTATTATTATTTTATTTTTTACATATTATGGCTGTACAGAAGTCCATATTTGACCTACTGAACACATTTTTGTCCCAAAGGTCAAAAAGTCACTCATTGACTTTCCTTCTGGTTCCAATTAGTAGCTAAAATGTCTACAAAAGGTTTTTTATTTTTATTTTTTTTATTTTTTTACATATTATGGCTGTACAGCCACATATTATGGCTGTACAGCCACATATTATGGCTGTCCATATTTGACCTTCTGAACATATTTTTGGCCTAAAGGTAAAAAAAAGGTCACTCATTGTCTTACCTTCTGATTCCAAAAAGTAGCTTACAGGTCTACAAAAGGGTTTTTATTTTTATTTTTTTACATATTATGGCTGTACAGAAGTCCATATTTGACCTACTGAACATTTTTTTTCTTCCAAAGGTTAAAAAGTCACTCATTGACTTTCCTTCTGGTTCCAATTAGTAGCTAAAAGGTCTACAAAAGGTTGGATTTTTTTGTTTTTGTTTTGTTTTACATATTATGGCTGTACAGAAGTCCATATTTGACCAACTGAACACATTTTTGTCCCAAAGGTCAAAAAGTCACTCATTGACTTTCCTTCTGGTTCCAATTAGTAGCTTACAGGTCTAAAAAAGGTTTGAATTTTTCTTTCTTTTTTTTTTTACATATTATGGTTGTACAGAAGTCCATATTTGACCTACTGAACATATTTTTGGCCCAAAGGTAAAAAAAAATGTCACTCATTTACATCCCTTCTGATTCCAATAAGTAGCTTACAAGTCTAAAAAAGGTTTGAATTTTTCTTTCTTTTTTTTTTTACATATTATGGTTGTACAAGAAGTCCATATTTGACCAACTGAACATGTTTTTGGACTAAGAGTCCATACACACTAATTCACTATACATACTTATAGACTTCCCTTCTGATTCCAATTACCAGCCAAAAGTCCCACAAAGAGTTTAAAAGTTTGTTTTACATGTTATGGATGTACAAGAAGTCTATATTTGACCTTCTGAATATATTCTTGGCCCAAAGGTCTAAAAAGTCAATCATTGACTTCCCTTCTGATTCCAATTAGTAGCTAAAAAGTCCATAGAAGGTTTTATTTTTTTTAATTGTTTTATTTTTTTTTACATGTTATAGCTGTACAGAAGTCCATATTTGACCTATCGAACAAATATTTGTCCCAAAGGTCAAAAAGTCACTCATTGACTTTCCTTCTGTTACCAATAAGTAGCTAAAAGGTCTACAAAAGGTTAAATATATATATTTTTTTTTACATATTATGGCTGTACAAGAAGTCCATATTTGACCTACTGAACATATTTTTGGCCCAAAGGTAAAAAAAAATGTCACCCATTTACACCCCTTCTGATTCCAATAAGTAGCTTACAGGTCTAAAAAAGGTTTGAATTTTTTTTTTTTTTTTTTTTTTACATATTATGGCTGTACAAGAAGTCCATATTTGACCAACTGAACATGTTTTTGGACTAAGACTCCATACACACTAATTCACTATACATACTTATAGACTTCCCTTCTGATTCCAATTACCAGCCAAAAGTCCCACAAAGAGTTTAAAAGTTTGTTTTACATGTTATGGATGTACAAGAAGTCTATATTTAACCTTCTGAATATATTCTTGGCCCAAAGGTCTAAAAAGTCACTCATTAACTTCCCTTCTGATTCCAATTAGTAGCTAAAAGGTCCATAGAAGGTTTAATTTAATTTTTTTTTTACATGTTATGGCTGTACAAAAGTCCATATTTGACCTACTGACAAATTTTTGTCCCAAAGGTCAAAAAGTCACTCATTGACTTTCCTTCTGGTTCCAATTAGTAGCTAAAAGGTCTACAAAAGTTTTTTTTTTTTTTTTTTTTTTCTTTTTTTTTTTTTTACACATGGCTGTACAGAAGTCCATATTTGACCTACTGAACAAATTTTTGTCCCAATGGTCAAAAAGTCAGTCATTGACTTTCCTTCTCGTTCCATTTAGCAGCTAAAAGGTCTACAAAAGGTTTTAATGTTTTTTTTTTTTTTTTTTTTTTTACATATTATGGCTGTACAGAAGTCCATATTTGACCTACTGAACATATTTTTGGCCCAAAGGTAAAAAAAAGGTCACTCATTGACATCCCTTCTGATTCCAATAAGTAGCTTACAGGTCTAAAAAAGGTTTGATTTTTTTTTTTTTTTTTTACATATTATGGCTGTACAAGAAGTCCATATTTGACCTACTGAACAAATTTTTAGCCAAGATTCCATAAATACTAAATTAAATACTCATTCAATTCTCTTCTAAATCCAATTACTAGCCTAAGGTTCTACAAAAGGGGTTTTAAAGTGTTGTTTTTATTTTTACATGTTATGGCTGTACAGAAGTCCACATTGACCTTCTGAATATGTTTTTGGCCAAGGGGTCCACACAATATTTTCAACTATTTATTTTCAAAGACTCATGTTAAATCAGCCATACCGTAGTCCACCTACTGACCTACTGAACATATTTCTGCCTGAATATTCATCAGTCCATAAGTAGTCCATAGTCCATATGTCCATTTTTGACCCTTTGTCCACAAAAGGGAATCAGAAGGGAAGCCAATGAGTATGTATAGTAAGTTCATGATCGAGGCCAGAAATTTGTTCATATATATACTGTATATCTGATTTAATATCAAAAGGGGTCTATGAAAATATATAGCAAATGGAAACCTTTGTGAACCCTTTGGCCAAAAATATGTTCAGTAGGTCAAATTTGGACTATTGTCTGATTTAACATGAGAAGGAATCATTAAGAGTTTATAGTTGAAAACCTTTGTAGACACCTTGGCCAGAAACAGTAGGTCAAATATGGACTTCTGTTTAGCAATAACATGTAAATTAATTTTCAATACACAATTATAGACTCTTTATGATGATAAATCAGCCATATTCCATTTTTTTTTGACCAAAGTGTCCTTGAAAACTGTACTACTCATTGACTTCGGACAGAAATAATTTCAGTAGGTCAAATATACACTAATTTTATGCTTAGATTCAAAAAGCATGGATAGTAAGTCAATGTTCAAGGAGACTTTAAACATGTTCAGTAGAATTGATATGTACCTAATGTATGGCTTGCTGTAACGTAAGGAGTCAATGAGTATTTACAGTAATTTAATATTTGAGGACTCATCGGCCAGGAACATGTTCAATAGGTCATAATGTACTACGTTCAGGCTGATTTAACATGAGGAGTCAAAGGGAATTATAAGACATTTTATGTTTGAGGATTCGTCGGTGAGAAAGATGTTCAACAGGACATAATTATCTGCTTCCTGGCAAGACAACTCATTCCGAGGTGCATTGAGGAGATAGACCTTTTGAATAGACAGATGTTGCCATGCACTTGCTAATGCAAAAGCACTTATCAGTTATTTTATGCACGGCAAGAGCACTAATCTCTTCAATGCACAACAAGTTCTTATATCTAATGCAATGCAACAGCACTTATCTCTTCAATGCACAACGAGTTCTTGAATGCAAAGAAATGCAAAATCACTTGTCTCTTCAATGCACAGTGAGTTTAGTATGTATTGCAATGCAAAAGCACTATTCTCGTCAATGCACAAGTCTTTTTTAATGCGATGCAATGCAAAATCACTTCTCTCTTCAATGCACAATGTGTTTTGTATGCATTGCAATGCAAAACCACTATTCTCTTCAATGCACACCGAGTGTTAGAATGCAATGCAATGCAATATCACTTGTCTCTTCAATGCAAAAAAGTATTGAATGCATTGCAATGCAAAAGCACTAATCTGGTCAAAGCACAAGTTTTTTTATTGCGATGCAATGCAAAATCACTTGTCTCTTCAATGCACACCGAGTGTTTGAATGCAATGCAATACAAAATCACTTGTCTCTTCAATGCACACAAAGTTCTTATATGCAATGCAATGCAATATCACTTGTCTCTTCAATGCACAACGAGTTCTTGAATGCAAAGAAATGCAAAATCACTTGTCTCTTCAATGCACAGTGAGTTTAGTATGTATTGCAATGCAAAAGCACTATTCTCGTCAATGCACAAGTCTTTTTTAATGCGATGCAATGCAAAATCACTTCTCTCTTCAATGCACAATGTGTTTTGTATGCATTGCAATGCAAAACCACTATTCTCTTCAATGCACACCGAGTGTTAGAATGCAATGCAATGCAATATCACTTGTCTCTTCAATGCAAAAAAGTATTGAATGCATTTTAATGCAAAAGCACTAATCTGGTCAAAGCACAAGTTTTTATTATTGCGATGCAATGCAAAATCACTTGTCTCTTCAATTCACACCGAGTGTTTGAATGCAATGCAATACAAAATCACTTGTCTCTTCAATGCACACAAAGTTCTTATTTGCAATGCAATGCAATATCACTTGTCTCTTCAATGCACAACGAGTTCTTGAATGCAATGCAATGCAAAATCACTTGTCTCTTCAATGCACACCGAGTGTTTGAATGCAATGCAATACAAAATCACTTGTCTCTTCAATGCACACAAAGTTCTTATATGCAATGCAATATCACTTGTCTCTTCAATGCACAACGAGTTCTTGAATGCAATGCAATGCAAAAGCACTAATCTCGTCAATGCACAAGTCTTTTTTAATGCGATGCAATGCAAAATCACTTCTCTCTTCAATGCACAATGTGTTTTGTAAGCATTGCAATGCAAAACCACTATTCTCTTCAATGCACACCGAGTGTTAGAATGCAATGCAATGCAATATCACTTGTCTCTTCAATGCAAAAAAGTATTGAATGCATTGCAATGCAAAAGCACTAATCTGGTCAAAGCACAAGTCTTTTTTATTGCGATGCAATGCAAAATCACTTGTCTCTTCAATGCACACAAAGTTCTTATATGCAATGCAATGCAATATCACTTGTCTCTTCAATGCACAAAAGTTCTTATTTGCAATGCAATGCAAAAGCACTAATCTTGTCAATGCACAAGTTTTTTTAATGCAATGCAATGCAAAAGCACTAATCTGTTCAATGCACACCGAGTCTTGTATGCATTGCAATGCAAAAATGCAAAAGTACTAATCTCGTCAATGCACAAGTCTATTTTTAATGCGATGCAATGCAAAATCACTTGTCTCTTCAATGCACAATGAGTTTAGTATGCATTGCAATGCAAAAGCACTATTCTCTTAAAAGCACACTGAGTTCTTGAATGCAATGCAAAATCACTTATCCTTCAATGCACAACGAGATCTTGAATGCAATGCAATGCAAAATCACTTGTCTCTTCAATGCAAAAAAAGTCTTGTATGCATTGCAATGCAAAAGCACTAATCTTGTCAAAGCACAAGTTTTTTTTTATTGCGATGCAATGCAAAATCACTTGTCTCTTCAATGCACACCGAGTGTTTGAATGCAATGCAATACAAAATCACTTGTCTCTTCAATGCACAACGAGTTCTTGAATGCAATGCAATGCAAAATCACTTGTCTCTTCAATGCACAAAATTTATTATATGCAATGCAAAAGCACTAATCTCGTCAATGCACAAGTTTTTTTTAATGCAATGCAATGCAAAAGCACTAATCTGCTCAATGCACACCGAGTCTTGTATGCATTGCAATCCAAAAATGCAAAAGTACTAATCTCGTCAATGCACAAGTCTATTTTTAATGCGATTCAATGCAAAATCACTTGTCTCTTCAATGAGTTTAGTATGCATTGCAATGCAAAAGCACTATTCTCTTAAATGCACACCGAGTTCTTGAATGCAATGCAAAATCACTTATCTCTTCAATGCACAAAAAGTTCTTATATGCATTGCAAAAGCACTAATCTCGTCAATGCACAAGTCTATTTTTAATGCGATGCAATGGAAAATCACTTGTCTCTTCAATGCACAATGTGTTTTGTATGCATTGCAAAGCAAAACCACTATTCTCTTCAATGCACACCGAGTGTTAGAATGCAATGCAATACAAAATCAATTGTCTCTTCAATGCACAACGAGTTCTTGAATGCAATGCAATGCAAAATCACTTGTCTCTTCAGTGCAAAAAAAGTCTTGTATGCATTGCAATGCAAAAGCACTAATCTTGTCAAAGCACAAGTTTTTTTTATTGCGATGCAATGCAAAATCACTTGTCTCTTCAATGCACACCTAGTGTCTGAATGCAATGCAATACAAAATCACTTGTCTCTTCAATGCACAACGAGTTCTTGAATGCAATGCAATGCAAAATCACTTGTCTCTTCAATGCACAAAAGTTCTTATATGCAATGCAATGCAAAATCACTTGTCTCTTCAATGCACAAAAGTTCTTATATGCAATGCAAAATCACTTGTCTCTTCAATGCACAAAAAGTTATTATATGCAATGCAATGCAAAAGTACTAATTCGGTCAAAGCAGAAGTTTTTTTTATTGCGATGCAATGCAAAATAACTTGTCTATTCAATCCACAATGTGTTTTGTATGCATTGCAATGCAAAACCACTATTCTCTTCAATGCACACCGTGTGTTTGAATGCAATGCAATACAAAAGCACTTGCCTCTTCAATGCACAACGAGTTCGTGAATGCAATGCAATGCAAAATCACTTGTCTCTTCAATGCACGAGTTCTTGAATGCAATGCAATGCAAAATCACTTGTCTCTTCAATGCACAATGAGTTGCATTGCATTGCAATGCAAAAGCACTAATCTCGTCAATTTACGTTTTTTTATGCTATGCAATGCAAACAAACTAATCTATTCAACGCACAATGCGTTTTGTGTGCATTGCAATGCAAAATCACTTGTCTCTTCTTATATAAAGAACTTTTGTGCATTGAAGAGACAAGTGATGCAAAATGATGCAATGCAAATGTGATGCAATGTGATGCAATGTCTCTTCAATGCACAACGAGTTCTTGAATGCAATGCATTGCAAAATCACTTGTCTGTTCAATGCACACAAGGTTCTTATATGCAATGCAGTGCAATATCACTTGTCTTTTCAATGCACAATGAGTTTTTATGCAATGCAAAGTTTTTTGTTAGAATGCAATGCAATACAAAATCAATTGTCTCTTCAATGCACAACGAGTTCTTGAATGCAATGCAATGCAAAATCACTAATCTGGTCAGAGCACAAGATTGTTTTATTGCGATGCAATGCAAAACCACTATTCTCTTCAATGCACACCGAGAGTTTGAATGCAATGCAAATGTGATGCAATGTGATGCAATGTCTCTTCAATGCACAACGAGTTCTTGAATGCAATGCTTTGCAAAATCACTTGTCTGTTCAATGCACACAAGGTTCTTATATGCAATGCAGTGCAATATCACTTGTCTTTTCAATGCACAATGAGTTTCTTATGCAATGCAACGTTTTTTGTTAGAATGCAATGCAATACAAAATCAATTGTCTCCAATGCACAACGAGTTCTTGAATGCAATGCAATGCAAAATCACTAATCTGGTCAGAGCACAAGATTTTTTTATTGCGATGCAATGCAAAATCACTTGTCTCTTCAATGCACACAAAGTTATTGTGTGCAATGAAATGCAAAAGCACTAATCTCGTCAATTAACACGTTTTTTTTAATGCTATGCAATGCAAACGCACTAATCTATTCAATTCACAATGTGTTTTGTGTGCATTGCAATGCAAAATCACTTGTTTCTTCAATGCACAAAAAGTTCTTATATGCAATGCAGAAGCACTAATCTCGTCAATGCAAAAGTGTTTTTTAATGCGATGCAATGCAAAAATCACTTGTCTCTTATCAATGTGTACACATGTACAATGTGTTTTGTATGCATTGCAAGGCAAAACCATTATTCTCTTCAATGCACACCGAGTGTTTGAAAACAATGCAATACAAAATCAATTGTCTCTTCAATGCACAACGAGTTCTTGAATGCAATGCAAAATTTCTTGTCTCTTCAATGCAAAAAAATTCTTGTATGCATTGCAATGCAAAAGCACTATTCTCTTTAATACACAATGCGTTTTGTATGCATTGCAATGCAAAACCACTATTTCTTAAAATGCACAACGAGTTCTTGAATGCAATGCAATGCAAAATCACTTGTCTGTTCAATGCACACAAGGTTCTTATATGCAATGCAGTGCAATATCACTTGTCTTTTCAATGCACAATGAGTTTCTTATGCAATGCAACGTTTTTTGTTAGAATGCAATGCAATACAAAATCAATTGTCTCCAATGCACAACGAGTTCTTGAATGCAATGCAATGCAAAATCACTAATCTGGTCAGAGCACAAGATTTTTTTATTGCGATGCAATGCAAAATCACTTGTCTCTTCAATGCACAAAAAGTTCTTATATGCAATGCAATGCAAAAGCACTAATCTGTTCAATGCACACCGAGTCTTGTATGCATTGCAATTCAAAAGTACTAATCTCATCAATGCACAAGTTTTTTTTATTGCGATGCAATGCAAAACCACTATTCTCTTTAACACAATGCGTTTTGTATGCATTGCAATGCAAAACCACTATTCTCTTCAATGCACACCGAGTTTTTGAATGCAATTCGAAGCATTAGTTTGTGCAATGCAATGCAAAAGCAAATATGTTTTTTATCTCTTTAATACATAGGTTTAATACATAAGTAATACACACACTCATTGATTTTCCTTCTGATTCGAAAAGCAAGCCAAAATTTCCCCCATTTTCTTTTAAAGGCTTTATTTATTATTATTTTTTTCCATGTTATGGATGTACAGAACTTCTTATTTGACCTACTGAACATATTTTTGGCCCAAAGGTCAAAAAAGTCACTCATGTACTTCTCTTCAGATTCCAATTAGTAACTAAAAGGTCCACAAAAGGTTTAAAAAATTATTATTCGTTTTTTTACATGTTATGGCTGTACAAGGTCCATATTTTACCTACTGAAAATATTTTTCCCCAAAGGTCAAAAAGTCACTCATTGACTTTCCTTCTCGTTCCATTTAGTAGCTAAAAGGTCTACAAAAGGTTTAATTTTTTTTTTACATTTTATGGCTGTACAGAAGTCAATATTTGACCAACTGAACATGTTTTTGGACTAAGAGTCCATACACACTAATCACTATACATACTTATAGACTTCCCTTCTGATTCCAACTACCAGCCAAAAGTCCCACAAAAGGTTTAAAAGTTTGTTTTACATGTTATGGATGTACAAGAAGTCTATATTTGACCTTCTGAATATATTCTTGGCCCAAAGGTCTAAAAAGTCTCTCATTAACTTCCCTCCCTTCTGATTCCAATTAGTAGCTAAAAGATCCATAGAAAGTTTAATTTTTAATTTTTTTTTTTTTTATGTTATGGCTGTACAGAAGTCCATATTTGACCTACCGAACAAATTTTTGTCCAAAGGTCAAAAAGTCACTCATTGACTTTCCTTCTGTTACCAATGAGTAGCTAAGAGGTCTACAAAAGGTTAAAAAAAAAATTCTTTTTACATATTATGGCTGTACAAAGTCCATATTTGACCAACTGAACAAATTTTATTTTCCAAAGGTCAAAAGGTCACTCATTGACTTTCCTTCTGGTACCAATAAGTAGCTAAAAGGTCTACAAAAGGTTAATTTTTTTCTTTTTACATATTATGACTGTACAAAGTCCATATTTGACCTAGTGAAAAAAATTTTGTCCCAAAGGTCAAAAAGTCACTCACTCATTGACTTCCCTTCTGATTCCAATAAGTAGTTTACAGGTCTAAAAAAAGGTTTGATTTTTTTTTTTTTTTTTTTACATATTATGGCTGGACAAGAAGTCTATATTTGACCTTCTGAACATATTTTTGGCCCAAAGGTAAAAAAAAAGGTCACTCATTGTCTCTTGTTCCAATTAGTAGCTAAAAGGTCAAAAAAAGGTTTTAATGTTTTTTTTTTTTTTTTTTTTTTTACATATTATGGCTGTACAGAAGTCCATATTTGACCTACAGAACAAATGTTTGTCCCAAAGGTCAAAAAGTCACTCATTGACTTTCCTTCTGGTTCCAATTAGTAGCTAAAAGGTCTACAAAAGGTTTTAATGTTGTTGTTTTTCTTGTTGTTTTTTTTACACATTATGGCTGTTCAGAAGTCCATATTTGACCTACTGAACAAATTTTTGGCCCAAAGGTAAAAAAAGGTCACTCATTGTCTTCCCTTCTTGTTCCAATTAGTAGCTAAAAGGTCTACAAAAGGTTTTAATGTTTTTTTTTTTTTTTTTTACATATTATGGCTGTACAGAAGTCCATATTTGACCTACAGAACAAATTTTTGTCCCAAAGGTCAAAAAGTCACTCATTGACTTTCCTTCTGGTTCCAATTAGTAGCTAAAAGGTCTACAAAAGGTTTTAATGTTGTTTTTTTGTTGTTTTTTTTACACATTATGGCTGTTCAGAAGTCCATATTTGACCTACTGAACAAATTTTTGTCCCAAAGGTCAAAAAGTCACTCATTGACATTCCTTCTCGTTCCATTTAGCAGCCAAAAGGTCTACAAAAGGTTTAATTTTTTTTTTTTTTACATATTATGGCTGTACAGAAGTCCATTTTTGACCGACAGAACAAATTTTTGTCCCAAAGGTCAAAAAGTCACTCATTGACTTCCCTTCTTGTTCCAATTAGTAGCTAAAAGGTCTACAAAAGGTTTTAATGTTGTTGTTTTTTTTGTTGTTTTTTTTACACATTATGGCTGTTCAGAAGTCCATATTTGACCTACTGAACAAATTTTTGTCCCAAAGGTCAAAAAGTCTCTCATTAACTTCCCTCCCTTCTGATTCCAATTAGTAGCTAAAAGATCCATAGAAAGTTTAAATTTTTTTTTTTTTTTTAATGTTATGGCTGTACAGAAGTCCATATTTGACCTACCGAACAAATTTTTGTCCAAAAGGTCAAAAAGTCACTCATTGACTTTCCTTCTGTTACCAATAAGTAGCTAAAAGGTCTACAAAAGGTTAAAAAAAAAAATATATATTTTTACATATTATGGCTGTACAAAGTCCATATTTGACCTACTGAACAAATTTTTGTTCCAAAGGTCAAGAAGTCACTCACTCATTGACTTCCCTTCTGATTCCAATAAGTAGCTTACAGGTCTAAAAAAGGTTTGATTTTTTTTTTTTTACATATTATGGCTGTACAAGAAGTCCATATTTGACCTACTGAACAATTTTTTTTTCCAAAGGTCAAAAAGTCACTAATTGACTTTCCTTCTGGTTCCAATAAGTAGTTTACAGGTCTAAAAAAAGTTTGATTTTTTTTTTTTTTTTTTTTTACATATTATGGCTGGACAAGAAGTCTATATTTGACCTTCTGAACATATTTTTGGCCCAAAGGAAAAAAAGGTCACTCATTGTCTTCCCTTCTTGTTCCAATTAGTAGCTAAAAGTTCTACAAAAGGTTTTAATGTTTTTTTTTTGTTTGTTTTTTTACATATTATGGCTGTACAGAAGTCCATATTTGACCTACAGAACAAATTTTTGTCCCAAAGGTCAAAAAGTCACTCATTGACTTTCCTTCTGGTTCCAATTAGTAGCTAAAAGGTCTACAAAAGGTTTTAATGTTGTTGTTTTTTTTTTGTTTTTTTTTACACATTATGGCTGTTCAGAAGTCCATATTTGACCTACTGAACAAATTTTTGTCCCAAAGGTCAAAAAGTCACTCATTGACATTCCTTCTCGTTCCATTTAGCAGCCAAAAGGTCTACAAAAGGTTTAATTTTTTTTTTTTTTTTACATATTATGGCTGTACAGAAGTACATATTTGACCGACAGAACAAATTTTTGTCCCAAAGGTCAAAAAGTCACTCATTGACTTTCCTTCTGGTTCCAATTAGTAGCTAAGAGGTCTACAAAAGGTTTTAATGTTTTTTTTTTTTACATATTATGGCTGTACAGAAGTCCATATTTGACCAACTGAACATGTTTTTGGACTAAGAGTCCATACACACTAATCACTATACATACTTATAGACTTCCCTTCTGATTAAAACTACCAGCCAAAAGTCCCACAAAAGGTTTAAAAGTTTGTTTTACATGTTATGGATGTACAAGAAGTCTATATTTGACCTTCTGAATATATTCTTGGCCCAAAGGTCCAAAAAGTCTCTCATTAACTTCCCTCCCTTCTGATTCCAATTAGTAGCTAAAAGATCCATAGAAAGTTTAATTTTTAATTTTTTTTTTTTTTAATGTTATGGCTGTACAGAAGTCCATATTTGACCTACCGAACAAATTTTTGTCCAACGGTCAAAAAGTCACTCATTGACTTTCCTTCTGGTACCAATAAGTAGCTAAAAGGTCTACAAAATGTTAATTTTTTTCTTTTTACATATTATGGCTGTACAAAGTCCATATTTGACCTAGTGAACAAATTTTTGTCCCAAAGGTCAAAAAGTCACTCACTCATTGACTTCCCTTCTGATTCCAATAAGTAGCTTACAGATCTAAAAAAGGTTTGATTGATTTTTTTTTTTTTTTTACATATTATGGCTGGACAAGAAGTCTATATTTGACCTTCTGAACATATTTTTGGCCCAAAGGAAAAAAAGGTCACTCATTGTCTTCCCTTCTTGTTCCAATTAGTAGCTAAAAGTTCTACAAAAGGTTTTAATGTTTTTTTTTGTTTTGTTTTTTACATATTATGGCTGTACAGAAGTCCATATTTGACCTACTGAACAAATTTTTGTCCCAAAGGTCAAAAAGTCACTCATTGACTTTCCTTCTGGTTCCAATTAGTAGCTAAGAGGTCTACAAAAGGTTTTAATTTTTTTTTTTTTTTTTTTTTTACATATTATGGCTGTACAGAAGTCCATATTTGACCTACTGAACATATTTTTGGCCCAAAGGTAAAAAAAGGTCACTCATTGACATCCCTTCTGATTCCAATAAGTAGCTTACAGGTCTAAAAAAGGTTTGAATTTTTTTTTTTTTTTTACATATTATGGCTTTACAAGAAGTCCATATTTGACCAACTGAACAAGTTTTTGGACTAAGAGTCCATACACACTAATTCACTATACGTACTTATAGACTTCCCTTCTGATTCCAATTACCAGCCAAAAGTCCCACAAAAGGTTTAAAAGTTTGTTTTACATGTTATGGATGTACAACAAGTCTATTTTTGACCTTCTGAATATATTGTTGGCCCAAAGGTCTAAAAAGTCACTCATTGACTTCCCTTCTGATTCCAATTAGTAGCTAAAAGGTCCATAGAAGGTTTAATTTTTTTTTTTTTTTTTATGGTATGGCTGTACAGAAGTCCATATTTGACCTTCTGAACATATTTTTGGCCCAAAGGTAAAAAAAAAGGTCACTCATTGTCTTCCCTTCTTGTTCCAATTAGTAGCTAAAAGGTCAACAAAAGGTTTTAATGTTTTTTTTTTTTTTTTTTTTTTACATATTATGGCTGTACAGAAGTCCATATTTGACCTACAGAACAAATTTTTGTCCCAAAGGTCAAAAAGTCACTCATTGACTTTCCTTCTGGTTCCAATTAGTAGCTAAAAGGTCTACAAAAGGTTTTAATGTTGTTGTTTTTTTTGTTGTTTTTTTTACACATTATGGCTGTTCAGAAGTCCATATTTGACCTACTGAACAAATTTTTGTCCCAAAGGTCAAAAAGTCACTCATTGACATTCCTTCTCGTTCCATTTAGCAGCCAAAAGGTCTACAAAAGGTTTTTTTTTTTTTTTTTTTACATATTATGGCTGTACAGAAGTCCATATTTGACCGACAGAACAAATTTTTGTCCCAAAGGTCAAAAAGTCACTCATTGACTTTCCTTCTGGTTCCAATTAGTAGCTAAGAGGTCTACAAAAGGTTTTAATGTTTTTTTTTTTTAACATATTATGGCTGTACAGAAGTCCATATTTGACCAACTGAACATGTTTTTGGACTAAGAGTCCATACACACTAATCACTATACATACTTATAGACTTCCCTTCTGATTCCAACTACCAGCCAAAAGTCCCACAAAAGGTTTAAAAGTTTGTTTTACATGTTATGGATGTACAAGAAGTCTATATTTGACCTTCTGAATATATTCTTGGCCCAAAGGTCCAAAAAGTCTCTCATTAACTTCCCTCCCTTCTGATTCCAATTAGTAGCTAAAAGATCCATAGAAAGTTTAATTTTTAATTTTTTTTTTTTAATGTTATGGCTGTACAGAAGTCCATATTTGACCTACCGAACAAATTTTTGTCCAAAGGTCAAAAAGTCACTCATTGACTTTCCTTCTGTTACCAATAAGTAGCTAAAAGGTCTACAAAAGGTTAAAAAAAAAAAATTTATTTTTACATATTATGGCTGTACAAAGTCCATATTTGACCTACTGAACAAATTTTTGTTCCAAAGGTCAAGAAGTCACTCACTCATTGACTTCCCTTCTGATTCCAATAAGTAGCTTACAGGTCTAAAAAAGGTTTGATTTTTTTTTTTTTTTTTTACATATTATGGCTGTACAAGAAGTCAATATTTGACCTACTGAACAATTTTTTTTTCCAAAGGTCAAAAAGTCACTAATTGACTTTCCTTCTGGTTCCAATAAGTAGTTTACAGGTCTAAAAAAGGTTTGATTTTTTTTTTTTTTTTTTTTTTACATATTATGGCTGGACAAGAAGTCCATATTTAACTTACTGAACATATTTTTGCCCAAGAGTCCTTGAACACTAACATACTATACATACACACTCTTTGAATTCCCTTCTGAATCCAATTGCTAGCCAAAAGTTCCACAAAAAGGTTTTAATTTTTTTTATTATTATTTTTTTTTTTAATGTTATGGCTGTACAGAAGTCCATATTTGACCTACCGAACAAATTTTTGTCCAACGGTCAAAAAGTCACTCATTGACTTTCCTTCTGGTACCAATAAGTAGCTAAAAGGTCTACAAAATGTTAATTTTTTTCTTTTTACATATTATGGCTGTACAAAGTCCATATTTGACCTAGTGAACAAATTTTTGTCCCAAAGGTCAAAAAGTCACTCACTCATTGACTTCCCTTCTGATTCCAATAAGTAGCTTACAGATCTAAAAAAGGTTTGATTGATTTTTTTTTTTTTTTTACATATTATGGCTGGACAAGAAGTCTATATTTGACCTTCTGAACATATTTTTGGCCCAAAGGAAAAAAAGGTCACTCATTGTCTTCCCTTCTTGTTCCAATTAGTAGCTAAAAGTTCTACAAAAGGTTTTAATGTTTTTTTTTGTTTTGTTTTTTACATATTATGGCTATACAGAAGTCCATATTTGACCTACTGAACAAATTTTTGTCCCAAAGGTCAAAAAGTCACTCATTGACTTTCCTTCTGGTTCCAATTAGTAGCTAAGAGGTCTACAAAAGGTTTTAATTTTTTTTTTTTTTTTTTTTTACATATTATGGCTGTACAGAAGTCCATATTTGACCTACTGAACATATTTTTGGCCCAAAGGTAAAAAAAGGTCAGTCATTGACATCCCTTCTGATTCCAATAAGTAGCTTACAGGTCTAAAAAAGGTTTGAATTTTTTTTTTTTTTTTACATATTATGGCTTTACAAGAAGTCCATATTTGACCAACTGAACAAGTTTTTGGACTAAGAGTCCATACACACTAATTCACTATACGTACTTATAGACTTCCCTTCTGATTCCAATTACCAGCCAAAAGTCCCACAAAAGGTTTAAAAGTTTGTTTTACATGTTATGGATGTACAAGAAGTCTATTTTTGACCTTCTGAATATATTGTTGGCCCAAAGGTCTAAAAAGTCACTCACTCATTGACTTCCCTTCTGATTCCAATAAGTAGCTTACAGGTCTAAAAAAGGTTTGATTTTTTTTTTTTTTTTTTTTTTTACATATTATGGCTGTACAGAAGTCCATATTTGACCTACTGAACAAATTTTTGTCCCAAAGGTCAAAAAGTCACTCATTGACTTTCCTTCTGGTTCCAATTAGTAGCTAAGAGGTCTACAAAAGGTTTTAATTTTTTTTTTTTTTTTTTTTTACATATTATGGCTGTACAGAAGTCCATATTTGACCTACTGAACATATTTTTGGCCCAAAGGTAAAAAAAGGTCAGTCATTGACATCCCTTCTGATTCCAATAAGTAGCTTACAGGTCTAAAAAAGGTTTGAATTTTTTTTTTTTTTTTACATATTATGGCTTTACAAGAAGTCCATATTTGACCAACTGAACAAGTTTTTGGACTAAGAGTCCATACACACTAATTCACTATACGTACTTATAGACTTCCCTTCTGATTCAAATTACCAGCCAAAAGTCCCACAAAAGGTTTAAAAGTTTGTTTTACATGTTATGGATGTACAAGAAGTCTATTTTTGACCTTCTGAATATATTGTTGGCCCAAAGGTCTAAAAAGTCACTCATTGACTTCCCTTCTGATTCCAATTAGTAGCTAAAAGGTCCATAGAAGGTTTAATTTTTTTTATTTATTTTTTTATGGTATGGCTGTACAGAAGTCCATATTTGACCTACTGAACAAATTTTTGTTCCAAAGGTCAAGAAGTCACTCACTCATTGACTTCCCTTCTGATTCCAATAAGTAGCTTACAGGTCTAAAAAAGGTTTGAATTTTTTTTTTTTTTTTTTTTTTTACAATTATGGCTGTACAAGAAGTCCATGTTTGACCAACTGAACAAATTTTAATTTCCAAAGGTCAAAAAGTCACTCATTGACTTTCCTTCTGGTACCAATAAGTAGCTAAAAGGTCTACAAAAGGTTAATTTTTTTCTTTTTACATATTATGGCTGTACAAAGTCCATATTTGACCTAGTGAACAAATTTTTGTCCCAAAGGTCAAAAAGTCACTCACTCATTGACTTCCCTTCTGATTCCAATAAGTAGCTTACAGGTCTAAAAAAGGTTTGATTTTTTTTTTTTTTTTTTTTTTTACATATTATGGCTGTACAGAAGTCCATATTTGACCTACTGAACAAATTTTTGTCCCAAAGGTCAAAAAGTCACTCATTGACTTTCCTTCTGGTTCCAATTAGTAGCTAAGAGGTCTACAAAAGGTTTTAATTTTTTTTTTTTTTTTTTTTACATATTATGGCTGTACAGAAGTCCATATTTGACCTACTGAACATATTTTTGGCCCAAAGGTAAAAAAAGGTCAGTCATTGACATCCCTTCTGATTCCAATAAGTAGCTTACAGGTCTAAAAAAGGTTTGAATTTTTATTTTTTTTTTACATATTATGGCTTTACAAGAAGTCCATATTTGACCAACTGAACAAGTTTTTGGACTAAGAGTCCATACACACTAATTCACTATACGTACTTATAGACTTCCCTTCTGATTCCAATTACCAGCCAAAAGTCCCACAAAAGGTTTAAAAGTTTGTTTTACATGTTATGGATGTACAAGAAGTCTATTTTTGACCTTCTGAATATATTGTTGGCCCAAAGGTCTAAAAAGTCACTCATTGACTTCCCTTCTGATTCCAATTAGTAGCTAAAAGGTCCATAGAAGGTTTAATTTTTTTTATTTATTTTTTTATGGTATGGCTGTACAGAAGTCCATATTTGACCTACTGAACAAATTTTTGTTCCAAAGGTCAAGAAGTCACTCACTCATTGACTTCCCTTCTGATTCCAATAAGTAGCTTACAGGTCTAAAAAAGGTTTGAATTTTTTTTTTATTTTATTTTTTTACAATTATGGCTGTACAAGAAGTCCATGTTTGACCAACTGAACAAATTTTATTTTCCAAAGGTCAAAAAGTCACTCATTGACTTTCCTTCTGGTACCAATAAGTAGCTAAAAGGTCTACAAAAGGTTAATTTTTTTCTTTTTACATATTATGGCTGTACAAAGTCCATATTTGACCTAGTGAACAAATTTTTGTCCCAAAGGTCAAAAAGTCACTCACTCATTGACTTCCCTTCTGATTCCAATAAGTAGCTTACAGGTCTAAAAAAGGTTTGATTTTTTTTTTTTTTTTTTTTTTACATATTATGGCTGGACAAGAAGTCCATATTTAACTTACTGAACATATTTTTGCCCAAGAGTCCTTGAACACTAACATACTATACATACACACTCTTTGAATTCCCTTCTGAATCCAATTGCTAGCCAAAAGTTCCACAAAAAGGTTTTAATTTTTTTTATTATTATTTTTTTTTTAATGTTATGGCTGTACAGAAGTCCATATTTGACCTACCGAACAAATTTTTGTCCAACGGTCAAAAAGTCACTCATTGACTTTCCTTCTGGTACCAATAAGTAGCTAAAAGGTCTACAAAATGTTAATTTTTTTCTTTTTACATATTATGGCTGTACAAAGTCCATATTTGACCTAGTGAACAAATTTTTGTCCCAAAGGTCAAAAAGTCACTCACTCATTGACTTCCCTTCTGATTCCAATAAGTAGCTTACAGATCTAAAAAAGGTTTGATTGATTTTTTTTTTTTTTTTACATATTATGGCTGGACAAGAAGTCTATATTTGACCTTCTGAACATATTTTTGGCCCAAAGGAAAAAAAGGTCACTCATTGTCTTCCCTTCTTGTTCCAATTAGTAGCTAAAAGTTCTACAAAAGGTTTTAATGTTTTTTTTTGTTTTGTTTTTTACATATTATGGCTGTACAGAAGTCCATATTTGACCTACTGAACAAATTTTTGTCCCAAAGGTCAAAAAGTCACTCATTGACTTTCCTTCTGGTTCCAATTAGTAGCTAAGAGGTCTACAAAAGGTTTTAATTTTTTTTTTTTTTTTTTACATATTATGGCTGTACAGAAGTCCATATTTGACCTACTGAACATATTTTTGGCCCAAAGGTAAAAAAAGGTCAGTCATTGACATCCCTTCTGATTCCAATAAGTAGCTTACAGGTCTAAAAAAGGTTTGAATTTTTTTTTTTTTTTACATATTATGGCTTTACAAGAAGTCCATATTTGACCAACTGAACAAGTTTTTGGACTAAGAGTCCATACACACTAATTCACTATACGTACTTATAGACTTCCCTTCTGATTCCAATTACCAGCCAAAAGTCCCACAAAAGGTTTAAAAGTTTGTTTTACATGTTATGGATGTACAAGAAGTCTATTTTTGACCTTCTGAATATATTGTTGGCCCAAAGGTCTAAAAAGTCACTCATTGACTTCCCTTCTGATTCCAATTAGTAGCTAAAAGGTCCATAGAAGGTTTAATTTTTTTTATTTATTTTTTTATGGTATGGCTGTACAGAAGTCCATATTTGACCTACTGAACAAATTTTTGTTCCAAAGGTCAAGAAGTCACTCACTCATTGACTTCCCTTCTGATTCCAATAAGTAGCTTACAGGTCTAAAAAAGGTTTGAATTTTTTTTTTTTTTTTTTTTTTACAATTATGGCTGTACAAGAAGTCCATGTTTGACCAACTGAACAAATTTTATTTTCCAAAGGTCAAAAAGTCACTCATTGACTTTCCTTCTGGTACCAATAAGTAGCTAAAAGGTCTACAAAAGGTTAATTTTTTTCTTTTTACATATTATGGCTGTACAAAGTCCATATTTGACCTAGTGAACAAATTTTTGTCCCAAAGGTCAAAAAGTCACTCACTCATTGACTTCCCTTCTGATTCCAATAAGTAGCTTACAGGTCTAAAAAAGGTTTGATTTTTTTTTTTTTTTTTTTTTTTACATATTATGGCTGTACAAGAAGTCCATATTTGACCTACTGAACAATTTTTTTTTCCAAAGGTCAAAAAGTCACTAATTGACTTTCCTTCTGGTTCCAATAAGTAGTTTACAGGTCTAAAAAAGGTTTGATTTTTTTTTTTTTTTTTTTTACATATTATGGCTGGACAAGAAGTCTATATTTGACCTTCTGAACATATTTTTGGCCCAAAGGTAAAAAAAGGTCACTCATTGTCTTCCCTTCTTGTTCCAATTAGTAGCTAAAAGGTCTACAAAAGGTTTTAATGTTTTTTTTTTTTTTTTTTTTTTTACATATTATGGCTGGACAAGAAGTCTATATTTGACCTTCTGAACATATTTTTGGCCCAAAGGTCAAAAAGTCACTCATTGACTTTCCTTCTGGTTCCAATTAGTAGCTAAAAGGTCTACAAAAGGTTTTAATGTTGTTGTTTTTTTGTTTTGTTTTTTTTTACACATTATGGCTGTTCAGAAGTCCATATTTGACCTACTGAACAAATTTTTGTCCCAAAGGTCAAAAAGTCACTCATTGACTTTCCTTCTGGTTCCAATTAGTAGCTAAGAGGTCTACAAAAGGTTTAAAATTTTTTTTTTTTTTTACATATTATGGCTGTACAGAAGTCCATATTTGACCTACTGAATATATTTTTGGCCCAAAGGTAAAAAAAGGTCACTCATTGACATCCTTTCTGATTCCAATAAGTAGCTTACAGGTCTAAAAAAGGTTTGAATTTTTTTTTTTTTTTTACATATTATGGCTTTACAAGAAGTCCATATTTGACCAACTGAACAAGTTTTTGGACTAAGAGTCCATACACACTAATTCACTATACATACTTATAGACTTCCCTTCTGATTCCAATTACCAGTCAAAAGTCCCACAAAAGGTTTAAAAGTTTGTTTTACATGTTATGGATGTACAAGAAGTCTATATTTGACCTTCTGAATATATTCTTGGCCCAAAGGTCTAACAAGTCACTCATGAATTTCCCTTCTGATTCCAATTAGTAGCTAAAAGGTCCATAGAAGGTTTAATTTTTTTTATTCAAATTTTTTTTTTTTACATGTTATGGCTGTACAGAAGTCCATATTTGACCTAATGAACAAATTTTTGTCCCAAAGGTCAAAAGGTCACTCATTGACTTTCCTTCTGATTCCAATAAGTAGCTTACAGGTCTAAAAAAGGTTTGAATGTTTTTTTTATTTTTTTTTATTTTTTTTACATATTATGGCTGTACAAGAAGTCCATATTTAACTTACTGAACATATTTTTGCCCAAGAGTCCTTGAACACTAACATACTATACATACACACTCTTTGAATTCCCTTCTGAATCCAATTGCTAGCCAAAAGTTCCACAAAAAGGTATTAATTTTTTTTATTATTATTTTTTTTTTTAATGTTATGGCTGTACAGAAGTCCATATTTGACCTACCGAACAAATTTTTGTCCAACGGTCAAAAAGTCACTCATTGACTTTCCTTCTGGTACCAATAAGTAGCTAAAAGGTCTACAAAATGTTAATTTTTTTCTTTTTACATATTATGGCTGTACAAAGTCCATATTTGACCTAGTGAACAAATTTTTGTCCCAAAGGTCAAAAAGTCACTCACTCATTGACTTCCCTTCTGATTCCAATAAGTAGCTTACAGATCTAAAAAAGGTTTGATTGATTTTTTTTTTTTTTTTACATATTATGGCTGGACAAGAAGTCTATATTTGACCTTCTGAACATATTTTTGGCCCAAAGGAAAAAAAGGTCACTCATTGTCTTCCCTTCTTGTTCCAATTAGTAGCTAAAAGTTCTACAAAAGGTTTTAATGTTTTTTTTTGTTTTGTTTTTTACATATTATGGCTGTACAGAAGTCCATATTTGACCTACTGAACAAATTTTTGTCCCAAAGGTCAAAAAGTCACTCATTGACTTTCCTTCTGGTTCCAATTAGTAGCTAAGAGGTCTACAAAAGGTTTTAATTTTTTTTTTTTTTTTTTTACATATTATGGCTGTACAGAAGTCCATATTTGACCTACTGAACATATTTTTGG
Organism: Gobio gobio; assembly: GCF_949357685.1. NCBI lineage: Eukaryota > Metazoa > Chordata > Actinopteri > Cypriniformes > Gobionidae > Gobio > Gobio gobio. The sequence continues at coordinate 15,308,220 of NC_137107.1, read as the reverse complement.
CCCAAAGGTAAAAAAAGGTCAGTCATTGACATCCCTTCTGATTCCAATAAGTAGCTTACAGGTCTAAAAAAGGTTTGAATTTTTTTTTTTTTTACATATTATGGCTTTACAAGAAGTCCATATTTGACCAACTGAACAAGTTTTTGGACTAAGAGTCCATACACACTAATTCACTATACGTACTTATAGACTTCCCTTCTGATTCCAATTACCAGCCAAAAGTCCCACAAAAGGTTTAAAAGTTTGTTTTACATGTTATGGATGTACAAGAAGTCTATTTTTGACCTTCTGAATATATTGTTGGCCCAAAGGTCTAAAAAGTCACTCATTGACTTCCCTTCTGATTCCAATTAGTAGCTAAAAGGTCCATAGAAGGTTTAATTTTTTTTTTTTTTTTTTTTATGGTATGGCTGTACAGAAGTCCATATTTGACCTACTGAACAAATTTTTGTTCCAAAGGTCAAGAAGTCACTCACTCATTGACTTCCCTTCTGATTCCAATAAGTAGCTTACAGGTCTAAAAAAGGTTTGAATTTTTTTTTTTTTTTTTTTTTTTACAATTATGGCTGTACAAGAAGTCCATGTTTGACCAACTGAACAAATTTTATTTTCCAAAGGTCAAAAAGTCACTCATTGACTTTCCTTCTGGTACCAATAAGTAGCTAAAAGGTCTACAAAAGGTTAATTTTTTTCTTTTTACATATTATGGCTGGACAAGAAGTCCATATTTAACTTACTGAACATATTTTTGCCCAAGAGTCCTTGAACACTAACATACTATACATACACACTCTTTGAATTCCCTTCTGAATCCAATTGCTAGCCAAAAGTTCCACAAAAAGGTTTTAATTTTTTTTATTATTATTTTTTTTTTTAATGTTATGGCTGTACAGAAGTCCATATTTGACCTACCGAACAAATTTTTGTCCAACGGTCAAAAAGTCACTCATTGACTTTCCTTCTGGTACCAATAAGTAGCTAAAAGGTCTACAAAATGTTAATTTTTTTCTTTTTACATATTATGGCTGTACAAAGTCCATATTTGACCTAGTGAACAAATTTTTGTCCCAAAGGTCAAAAAGTCACTCACTCATTGACTTCCCTTCTGATTCCAATAAGTAGCTTACAGATCTAAAAAAGGTTTGATTGATTTTTTTTTTTTTTTTACATATTATGGCTGGACAAGAAGTCTATATTTGACCTTCTGAACATATTTTTGGCCCAAAGGAAAAAAAGGTCACTCATTGTCTTCCCTTCTTGTTCCAATTAGTAGCTAAAAGTTCTACAAAAGGTTTTAATGTTTTTTTTTGTTTTGTTTTTTACATATTATGGCTATACAGAAGTCCATATTTGACCTACTGAACAAATTTTTGTCCCAAAGGTCAAAAAGTCACTCATTGACTTTCCTTCTGGTTCCAATTAGTAGCTAAGAGGTCTACAAAAGGTTTTAATTTTTTTTTTTTTTTTTTTTTACATATTATGGCTGTACAGAAGTCCATATTTGACCTACTGAACATATTTTTGGCCCAAAGGTAAAAAAAGGTCAGTCATTGACATCCCTTCTGATTCCAATAAGTAGCTTACAGGTCTAAAAAAGGTTTGAATTTTTTTTTTTTTTTTACATATTATGGCTTTACAAGAAGTCCATATTTGACCAACTGAACAAGTTTTTGGACTAAGAGTCCATACACACTAATTCACTATACGTACTTATAGACTTCCCTTCTGATTCCAATTACCAGCCAAAAGTCCCACAAAAGGTTTAAAAGTTTGTTTTACATGTTATGGATGTACAAGAAGTCTATTTTTGACCTTCTGAATATATTGTTGGCCCAAAGGTCTAAAAAGTCACTCACTCATTGACTTCCCTTCTGATTCCAATAAGTAGCTTACAGGTCTAAAAAAGGTTTGATTTTTTTTTTTTTTTTTTTTTTTACATATTATGGCTGTACAGAAGTCCATATTTGACCTACTGAACAAATTTTTGTCCCAAAGGTCAAAAAGTCACTCATTGACTTTCCTTCTGGTTCCAATTAGTAGCTAAGAGGTCTACAAAAGGTTTTAATTTTTTTTTTTTTTTTTTTTTACATATTATGGCTGTACAGAAGTCCATATTTGACCTACTGAACATATTTTTGGCCCAAAGGTAAAAAAAGGTCAGTCATTGACATCCCTTCTGATTCCAATAAGTAGCTTACAGGTCTAAAAAAGGTTTGAATTTTTTTTTTTTTTTTACATATTATGGCTTTACAAGAAGTCCATATTTGACCAACTGAACAAGTTTTTGGACTAAGAGTCCATACACACTAATTCACTATACGTACTTATAGACTTCCCTTCTGATTCAAATTACCAGCCAAAAGTCCCACAAAAGGTTTAAAAGTTTGTTTTACATGTTATGGATGTACAAGAAGTCTATTTTTGACCTTCTGAATATATTGTTGGCCCAAAGGTCTAAAAAGTCACTCATTGACTTCCCTTCTGATTCCAATTAGTAGCTAAAAGGTCCATAGAAGGTTTAATTTTTTTTATTTATTTTTTTATGGTATGGCTGTACAGAAGTCCATATTTGACCTACTGAACAAATTTTTGTTCCAAAGGTCAAGAAGTCACTCACTCATTGACTTCCCTTCTGATTCCAATAAGTAGCTTACAGGTCTAAAAAAGGTTTGAATTTTTTTTTTTTTTTTTTTTTTTACAATTATGGCTGTACAAGAAGTCCATGTTTGACCAACTGAACAAATTTTAATTTCCAAAGGTCAAAAAGTCACTCATTGACTTTCCTTCTGGTACCAATAAGTAGCTAAAAGGTCTACAAAAGGTTAATTTTTTTCTTTTTACATATTATGGCTGTACAAAGTCCATATTTGACCTAGTGAACAAATTTTTGTCCCAAAGGTCAAAAAGTCACTCACTCATTGACTTCCCTTCTGATTCCAATAAGTAGCTTACAGGTCTAAAAAAGGTTTGATTTTTTTTTTTTTTTTTTTTTTTACATATTATGGCTGTACAGAAGTCCATATTTGACCTACTGAACAAATTTTTGTCCCAAAGGTCAAAAAGTCACTCATTGACTTTCCTTCTGGTTCCAATTAGTAGCTAAGAGGTCTACAAAAGGTTTTAATTTTTTTTTTTTTTTTTTTTACATATTATGGCTGTACAGAAGTCCATATTTGACCTACTGAACATATTTTTGGCCCAAAGGTAAAAAAAGGTCAGTCATTGACATCCCTTCTGATTCCAATAAGTAGCTTACAGGTCTAAAAAAGGTTTGAATTTTTTTTTTTTTTTTACATATTATGGCTTTACAAGAAGTCCATATTTGACCAACTGAACAAGTTTTTGGACTAAGAGTCCATACACACTAATTCACTATACGTACTTATAGACTTCCCTTCTGATTCCAATTACCAGCCAAAAGTCCCACAAAAGGTTTAAAAGTTTGTTTTACATGTTATGGATGTACAAGAAGTCTATTTTTGACCTTCTGAATATATTGTTGGCCCAAAGGTCTAAAAAGTCACTCATTGACTTCCCTTCTGATTCCAATTAGTAGCTAAAAGGTCCATAGAAGGTTTAATTTTTTTTATTTATTTTTTTATGGTATGGCTGTACAGAAGTCCATATTTGACCTACTGAACAAATTTTTGTTCCAAAGGTCAAGAAGTCACTCACTCATTGACTTCCCTTCTGATTCCAATAAGTAGCTTACAGGTCTAAAAAAGGTTTGAATTTTTTTTTTATTTTATTTTTTTACAATTATGGCTGTACAAGAAGTCCATGTTTGACCAACTGAACAAATTTTATTTTCCAAAGGTCAAAAAGTCACTCATTGACTTTCCTTCTGGTACCAATAAGTAGCTAAAAGGTCTACAAAAGGTTAATTTTTTTCTTTTTACATATTATGGCTGTACAAAGTCCATATTTGACCTAGTGAACAAATTTTTGTCCCAAAGGTCAAAAAGTCACTCACTCATTGACTTCCCTTCTGATTCCAATAAGTAGCTTACAGGTCTAAAAAAGGTTTGATTTTTTTTTTTTTTTTTTTTTACATATTATGGCTGGACAAGAAGTCCATATTTAACTTACTGAACATATTTTTGCCCAAGAGTCCTTGAACACTAACATACTATACATACACACTCTTTGAATTCCCTTCTGAATCCAATTGCTAGCCAAAAGTTCCACAAAAAGGTTTTAATTTTTTTTATTATTATTTTTTTTTTAATGTTATGGCTGTACAGAAGTCCATATTTGACCTACCGAACAAATTTTTGTCCAACGGTCAAAAAGTCACTCATTGACTTTCCTTCTGGTACCAATAAGTAGCTAAAAGGTCTACAAAATGTTAATTTTTTTCTTTTTACATATTATGGCTGTACAAAGTCCATATTTGACCTAGTGAACAAATTTTTGTCCCAAAGGTCAAAAAGTCACTCACTCATTGACTTCCCTTCTGATTCCAATAAGTAGCTTACAGATCTAAAAAAGGTTTGATTGATTTTTTTTTTTTTTTTACATATTATGGCTGGACAAGAAGTCTATATTTGACCTTCTGAACATATTTTTGGCCCAAAGGAAAAAAAGGTCACTCATTGTCTTCCCTTCTTGTTCCAATTAGTAGCTAAAAGTTCTACAAAAGGTTTTAATGTTTTTTTTTGTTTTGTTTTTTACATATTATGGCTGTACAGAAGTCCATATTTGACCTACTGAACAAATTTTTGTCCCAAAGGTCAAAAAGTCACTCATTGACTTTCCTTCTGGTTCCAATTAGTAGCTAAGAGGTCTACAAAAGGTTTTAATTTTTTTTTTTTTTTTTTACATATTATGGCTGTACAGAAGTCCATATTTGACCTACTGAACATATTTTTGGCCCAAAGGTAAAAAAAGGTCAGTCATTGACATCCCTTCTGATTCCAATAAGTAGCTTACAGGTCTAAAAAAGGTTTGAATTTTTTTTTTTTTTTACATATTATGGCTTTACAAGAAGTCCATATTTGACCAACTGAACAAGTTTTTGGACTAAGAGTCCATACACACTAATTCACTATACGTACTTATAGACTTCCCTTCTGATTCCAATTACCAGCCAAAAGTCCCACAAAAGGTTTAAAAGTTTGTTTTACATGTTATGGATGTACAAGAAGTCTATTTTTGACCTTCTGAATATATTGTTGGCCCAAAGGTCTAAAAAGTCACTCATTGACTTCCCTTCTGATTCCAATTAGTAGCTAAAAGGTCCATAGAAGGTTTAATTTTTTTTATTTATTTTTTTATGGTATGGCTGTACAGAAGTCCATATTTGACCTACTGAACAAATTTTTGTTCCAAAGGTCAAGAAGTCACTCACTCATTGACTTCCCTTCTGATTCCAATAAGTAGCTTACAGGTCTAAAAAAGGTTTGAATTTTTTTTTTTTTTTTTTTTTTACAATTATGGCTGTACAAGAAGTCCATGTTTGACCAACTGAACAAATTTTATTTTCCAAAGGTCAAAAAGTCACTCATTGACTTTCCTTCTGGTACCAATAAGTAGCTAAAAGGTCTACAAAAGGTTAATTTTTTTCTTTTTACATATTATGGCTGTACAAAGTCCATATTTGACCTAGTGAACAAATTTTTGTCCCAAAGGTCAAAAAGTCACTCACTCATTGACTTCCCTTCTGATTCCAATAAGTAGCTTACAGGTCTAAAAAAGGTTTGATTTTTTTTTTTTTTTTTTTTTTTACATATTATGGCTGTACAAGAAGTCCATATTTGACCTACTGAACAATTTTTTTTTCCAAAGGTCAAAAAGTCACTAATTGACTTTCCTTCTGGTTCCAATAAGTAGTTTACAGGTCTAAAAAAGGTTTGATTTTTTTTTTTTTTTTTTTTACATATTATGGCTGGACAAGAAGTCTATATTTGACCTTCTGAACATATTTTTGGCCCAAAGGTAAAAAAAGGTCACTCATTGTCTTCCCTTCTTGTTCCAATTAGTAGCTAAAAGGTCTACAAAAGGTTTTAATGTTTTTTTTTTTTTTTTTTTTTTTACATATTATGGCTGGACAAGAAGTCTATATTTGACCTTCTGAACATATTTTTGGCCCAAAGGTCAAAAAGTCACTCATTGACTTTCCTTCTGGTTCCAATTAGTAGCTAAAAGGTCTACAAAAGGTTTTAATGTTGTTGTTTTTTTGTTTTGTTTTTTTTTACACATTATGGCTGTTCAGAAGTCCATATTTGACCTACTGAACAAATTTTTGTCCCAAAGGTCAAAAAGTCACTCATTGACTTTCCTTCTGGTTCCAATTAGTAGCTAAGAGGTCTACAAAAGGTTTAAAATTTTTTTTTTTTTTTACATATTATGGCTGTACAGAAGTCCATATTTGACCTACTGAATATATTTTTGGCCCAAAGGTAAAAAAAGGTCACTCATTGACATCCTTTCTGATTCCAATAAGTAGCTTACAGGTCTAAAAAAGGTTTGAATTTTTTTTTTTTTTTTACATATTATGGCTTTACAAGAAGTCCATATTTGACCAACTGAACAAGTTTTTGGACTAAGAGTCCATACACACTAATTCACTATACATACTTATAGACTTCCCTTCTGATTCCAATTACCAGTCAAAAGTCCCACAAAAGGTTTAAAAGTTTGTTTTACATGTTATGGATGTACAAGAAGTCTATATTTGACCTTCTGAATATATTCTTGGCCCAAAGGTCTAACAAGTCACTCATGAATTTCCCTTCTGATTCCAATTAGTAGCTAAAAGGTCCATAGAAGGTTTAATTTTTTTTATTCAAATTTTTTTTTTTTACATGTTATGGCTGTACAGAAGTCCATATTTGACCTAATGAACAAATTTTTGTCCCAAAGGTCAAAAGGTCACTCATTGACTTTCCTTCTGATTCCAATAAGTAGCTTACAGGTCTAAAAAAGGTTTGAATGTTTTTTTTATTTTTTTTTATTTTTTTTACATATTATGGCTGTACAAGAAGTCCATATTTAACTTACTGAACATATTTTTGCCCAAGAGTCCTTGAACACTAACATACTATACATACACACTCTTTGAATTCCCTTCTGAATCCAATTGCTAGCCAAAAGTTCCACAAAAAGGTATTAATTTTTTTTATTATTATTTTTTTTTTTAATGTTATGGCTGTACAGAAGTCCATATTTGACCTACCGAACAAATTTTTGTCCAACGGTCAAAAAGTCACTCATTGACTTTCCTTCTGGTACCAATAAGTAGCTAAAAGGTCTACAAAATGTTAATTTTTTTCTTTTTACATATTATGGCTGTACAAAGTCCATATTTGACCTAGTGAACAAATTTTTGTCCCAAAGGTCAAAAAGTCACTCACTCATTGACTTCCCTTCTGATTCCAATAAGTAGCTTACAGATCTAAAAAAGGTTTGATTGATTTTTTTTTTTTTTTTACATATTATGGCTGGACAAGAAGTCTATATTTGACCTTCTGAACATATTTTTGGCCCAAAGGAAAAAAAGGTCACTCATTGTCTTCCCTTCTTGTTCCAATTAGTAGCTAAAAGTTCTACAAAAGGTTTTAATGTTTTTTTTTGTTTTGTTTTTTACATATTATGGCTGTACAGAAGTCCATATTTGACCTACTGAACAAATTTTTGTCCCAAAGGTCAAAAAGTCACTCATTGACTTTCCTTCTGGTTCCAATTAGTAGCTAAGAGGTCTACAAAAGGTTTTAATTTTTTTTTTTTTTTTTTTTACATATTATGGCTGTACAGAAGTCCATATTTGACCTACTGAACATATTTTTGGCCCAAAGGTAAAAAAAGGTCAGTCATTGACATCCCTTCTGATTCCAATAAGTAGCTTACAGGTCTAAAAAAGGTTTGAATTTTTTTTTTTTTTACATATTATGGCTTTACAAGAAGTCCATATTTGACCAACTGAACAAGTTTTTGGACTAAGAGTCCATACACACTAATTCACTATACGTACTTATAGACTTCCCTTCTGATTCCAATTACCAGCCAAAAGTCCCACAAAAGGTTTAAAAGTTTGTTTTACATGTTATGGATGTACAAGAAGTCTATTTTTGACCTTCTGAATATATTGTTGGCCCAAAGGTCTAAAAAGTCACTCATTGACTTCCCTTCTGATTCCAATTAGTAGCTAAAAGGTCCATAGAAGGTTTAATTTTTTTTTTTTTTTTTTTTATGGTATGGCTGTACAGAAGTCCATATTTGACCTACTGAACAAATTTTTGTTCCAAAGGTCAAGAAGTCACTCACTCATTGACTTCCCTTCTGATTCCAATAAGTAGCTTACAGGTCTAAAAAAGGTTTGAATTTTTTTTTTTTTTTTTTTTTTTACAATTATGGCTGTACAAGAAGTCCATGTTTGACCAACTGAACAAATTTTATTTTCCAAAGGTCAAAAAGTCACTCATTGACTTTCCTTCTGGTACCAATAAGTAGCTAAAAGGTCTACAAAAGGTTAATTTTTTTCTTTTTACATATTATGGCTGGACAAGAAGTCCATATTTAACTTACTGAACATATTTTTGCCCAAGAGTCCTTGAACACTAACATACTATACATACACACTCTTTGAATTCCCTTCTGAATCCAATTGCTAGCCAAAAGTTCCACAAAAAGGTTTTAATTTTTTTTATTATTATTTTTTTTTTTAATGTTATGGCTGTACAGAAGTCCATATTTGACCTACCGAACAAATTTTTGTCCAACGGTCAAAAAGTCACTCATTGACTTTCCTTCTGGTACCAATAAGTAGCTAAAAGGTCTACAAAATGTTAATTTTTTTCTTTTTACATATTTTGGCTGTACAAAGTCCATATTTGACCTAGTGAACAATTTTTTGTCCCAAAGGTCAAAAAGTCACTCACTCATTGACTTCCCTTCTGATTCCAATAAGTAGCTTACAGATCTAAAAAAGTTTTGATTGATTTTTTTTTTTTTTTTTACATATTATGGCTGGACAAGAAGTCTATATTTGACCTTCTGAACATATTTTTGGCCCAAAGGAAAAAAAGGTCACTCATTGTCTTCCCTTCTTGTTCCAATTAGTAGCTAAAAGTTCTACAAAAGGTTTTAATGTTTTTTTTTGTTTTGTTTTTTACATATTATGGCTGTACAGAAGTCCATATTTGACCTACTGAACAAATTTTTGTCCCAAAGGTCAAAAAGTCACTCATTGACTTTCCTTCTGGTTCCAATTAGTAGCTAAGAGGTCTACAAAAGGTTTTAATTTATTTTATTTTTTTTTTACATATTATGGCTGTACAGAAGTCCATATTTGACCTACTGAACATATTTTTGGCCCAAAGGTAAAAAAAGGTCAGTCATTGACATCCCTTCTGATTCCAATAAGTAGCTTACAGGTCTAAAAAAGGTTTGAAATTTTTTTTTTTTTTACATATTATGGCTTTACAAGAAGTCCATATTTGACCAACTGAACAAGTTTTTGGACTAAGAGTCCATACACACTAATTCACTATACGTACTTATAGACTTCCCTTCTGATTCCAATTACCAGCCAAAAGTCCCACAAAAGGTTTAAAAGTTTGTTTTACATGTTATGGATGTACAAGAAGTCTATTTTTGACCTTCTGAATATATTGTTGGCCCAAAGGTCTAAGAAGTCACTCATTGACTTCCCTTCTGATTCCAATTAGTAGCTAAAAGGTCCATAGAAGGTTTAATTTTTTTTTTTTTTTTATGGTATGGCTGTACAGAAGTCCATATTTGACCTACTGAACAAATTTTTGTTCCAAAGGTCACGAAGTCACTCACTCATTGACTTCCCTACTGATTCCAATAAGTAGCTTACAGGTCTAAAAAAGGTTTGAATTTTTTTTTTTTTTTTTTTTTTTTACAATTATGGCTGTACAAGAAGTCCATGTTTGACCAACTGAACAAATTTTATTTTCCAAAGGTCAAAAAGTCACTCATTGACTTTCCTTCTGGTACCAATAAGTAGCTAAAAGGTCTACAAAAGGTTAATTTTTTTCTTTTTACATATTATGGCTGTACAAAGTCCATATTTGACCTAGTGAACAAATTTTTGTCCCAAAGGTCAAAAAGTCACTCACTCATTGACTTCCCTTCTGATTCCAATAAGTAGCTTACAGGTCTAAAAAAGGTTTGATTTTTTTATTTTTTATTTTTTTTACATATTATGGCTGTACAAGAAGTCCATATTTGACCTACTGAACAAATTTTTTTTCCAAAGGTCAAAAAGTCACTAATTGACTTTCCTTCTGGTTCCAATAAGTAGTTTACAGGTCTAAAAAAGGTTTGATTTTTTTTTTTTTTTTTTTTTTACATATTATGGCTGGACAAGAAGTCTATATTTGACCTTCTGAACATATTTTTGGCCCAAAGGTAAAAAAAGGTCACTCATTGTCTTCCCTTCTTGTTCCAATTAGTAGCTAAAAGGTCTACAAAAGGTTTTAATGTTTTTTTTTTTTTTTTTTTTTTTTACATATTATGGCTGGACAAGAAGTCTATATTTGACCTTCTGAACATATTTTTGGCCCAAAGGTCAAAAAGTCACTCATTGACTTTCCTTCTGGTTCCAATTAGTAGCTAAAAGGTCTACAAAAGGTTTTAATGTTGTTGTTTTTTTTTTTTTTTTTTTTTACACATTATGGCTGTTCAGAAGTCCATATTTGACCTACTGAACAAATTTTTGTCCCAAAGGTCAAAAAGTCACTCATTGACTTTCCTTCTGGTTCCAATTAGTAGCTAAGAGGTCTACAAAAGGTTTAAATTTTTTTTTTTTTTTTACATATTATGGCTGTACAGAAGTCCATATTTGACCTACTGAATATATTTTTGGCCCAAAGGTAAAAAAAGGTCACTCATTGACATCCCTTCTGATTCCAATAAGTAGCTTACAGGTCTAAAAAAGGTTTGAATTTTTTTTTTTTTTTTACATATTATGGCTTTACAAGAAGTCCATATTTGACCAACTGAACAAGTTTTTGGACTAAGAGTCCATACACACTAATTCACTATACATACTTATAGACTTCCCTTCTGATTCCAATTACCAGTCAAAAGTCCCACAAAAGGTTTAAAAGTTTGTTTTACATGTTATGGATGTACAAGAAGTCTATATTTGACCTTCTGAATATATTCTTGGCCCAAAGGTCTAAAAAGTCATTAATGAATTTCCCTTCTGATTCCAATTAGTAGCTAAAAGGTCCATAGAAGGTTTAATTTTTTTTATTCAAATTTTTTTTTTTTTACATGTTATGGCTGTACAGAAGTCCATATTTGACCTAATGAACAAATTTTTGTCCCAAAGGTCAAAAGGTCACTCATTGACTTTCCTTCTGATTCCAATAAGTAGCTTACAGGTCTAAAAAAGGTTTGAATGTTTTTTTTATTTTTTTTTATTTTTTTTACATATTATGGCTGTACAAGAAGTCCATATTTAACTTACTGAACATATTTTTGCCCAAGAGTCCTTGAACACTAACATACTATACATACACACTCTTTGAATTCCCTTCTGAATCCAATTGCTAGCCAAAAGTTCCACAAAAAGGTTTTAATTTTTTTTATTATTATTTTTTTTTTTAATGTTATGGCTGTACAGAAGTCCATATTTGACCTACCGAACAAATTTTTGTCCAACGGTCAAAAAGTCACTCATTGACTTTCCTTCTGGTACCAATAAGTAGCTAAAAGGTCTACAAAATGTTAATTTTTTTCTTTTTACATATTATGGCTGTAAAAAGTCCATATTTGACCTAGTGAACAAATTTTTGTCCCAAAGGTCAAAAAGTCACTCACTCATTGACTTCCCTTCTGATTCCAATAAGTAGCTTACAGATCTAAAAAAGGTTTGATTGATTTTTTTTTTTTTTTTACATATTATGGCTGGACAAGAAGTCTATATTTGACCTTCTGAACATATTTTTGGCCCAAAGGAAAAAAAGGTCACTCATTGTCTTCCCTTCTTGTTCCAATTAGTAGCTAAAAGTTCTACAAAAGGTTTTAATGTTTTTTTTTGTTTTGTTTTTTACATATTATGGCTGTACAGAAGTCCATATTTGACCTACTGAACAAATTTTTGTCCCAAAGGTCAAAAAGTCACTCATTGACTTTCCTTCTGGTTCCAATTAGTAGCTAAGAGGTCTACAAAAGGTTTTAATTTTTTTTTTTTTTTTTTTTACATATTATGGCTGTACAGAAGTCCATATTTGACCTACTGAACATATTTTTGGCCCAAAGGTAAAAAAAGGTCAGTCATTGACATCCCTTCTGATTCCAATAAGTAGCTTACAGGTCTAAAAAAGGTTTGAATTTTTTTTTTTTTTTTTTTACATATTATGGCTTTACAAGAAGTCCATATTTGACCAACTGAACAAGTTTTTGGACTAAGAGTCCATACACACTAATTCACTATACGTACTTATAGACTTCCCTTCTGATTCCAATTACCAGCCAAAAGTCCCACAAAAGGTTTAAAAGTTTGTTTTACATGTTATGGATGTACAAGAAGTCTATTTTTGACCTTCTGAATATATTGTTGGCCCAAAGGTCTAAAAAGTCACTCATTGACTTCCCTTCTGATTCCAATTAGTAGCTAAAAGGTCCATAGAAGGTTTAATTTTTTTTTTTTTTTTTTTTTTATGGTATGGCTGTACAGAAGTCCATATTTGACCTACTGAACAAATTTTTGTTCCAAAGGTCAAGAAGTCACTCACTCATTGACTTCCCTTCTGATTCCAATAAGTAGCTTACAGGTCTAAAAAAGGTTTGAATTTTTTTTTTTTTTTTTTTACAATTATGGCTGTACAAGAAGTCCATGTTTGACCAACTGAACAAATTTATTTTCCAAAGGTCAAAAAGTCACTCATTGACTTTCCTTCTGGTACCAATAAGTAGCTAAAAGGTCTACAAAAGGTTAATTTTTTTCTTTTTACATATTATGGCTGTACAAAGTCCATATTTGACCTAGTGAACAAATTTTTGTCCCAAAGGTCAAAAAGTCACTCACTCATTGACTTCCCTTCTGATTCCAATAAGTAGCTTACAGGTCTAAAAAAGGTTTGATTTTTTTTTTTTTTTTTTTTTTTTACATATTATGGCTGTACAAGAAGTCCATATTTGACCTACTTAACAATTTTTTTTTCCAAAGGTCAAAAAGTCACTAATTGACTTTCCTTCTGATTCCAATAAGTAGTTTACAGGTCTAAAAAAGGTTTGATTTTTTTTTTTTTTTTTTTTTTACATATTATGGCTGGACAAGAAGTCTATATTTGACCTTCTGAACATATTTTTGGCCCAAAGGTAAAAAAAGGTCACTCATTGTCTTCCCTTCTTGTTCCAATTAGTAGCTAAAAGGTCTACAAAAGGTTTTAATGTTTTTTTTTTTTTTTTTTTTTTTACATATTATGGCTGGACAAGAAGTCTATATTTGACCTTCTGAACATATTTTTGGCCCAAAGGTCAAAAAGTCACTCATTGACTTTCCTTCTGGTTCCAATTAGTAGCTAAAAGGTCTACAAAAGGTTTTAATGTTGTTGTTTTTTTTTTGTTTTTTTTTACACATTATGGCTGTTCAGAAGTCCATATTTGACCTACTGAACAAATTTTTGTCCCAAAGGTCAAAAAGTCACTCATTGACTTTCCTTCTGGTTCCAATTAGTAGCTAAGAGGTCTACAAAAGGTTTAAATTTTTTTTTTTTTTTTTTTACATATTATGGCTGTACAGAAGTCCATATTTGACCTACTGAACAAATTTTTGTTCCAAAGGTCAAGAAGTCACTCACTCATTGACTTCCCTTCTGATTCCAATAAGTAGCTTACAGGTCTAAAAAAGGTTTGAATTTTTTTTTTTTTTTTTTTTTTTTACAATTATGGCTGTACAAGAAGTCCATGTTTGACCAACTGAACAAATTTTATTTTCCAAAGGTCAAAAAGTCACTCATTGACTTTCCTTCTGGTACCAATAAGTAGCTAAAAGGTCTACAAAAGGTTAATTTTTTTCTTTTTACATATTATGGCTGGACAAGAAGTCCATATTTAACTTACTGAACATATTTTTGCCCAAGAGTCCTTGAACACTAACATACTATACATACACACTCTTTGAATTCCCTTCTGAATCCAATTGCTAGCCAAAAGTTCCACAAAAAGGTTTTAATTTTTTTTATTATTATTTTTTTTTTAATGTTATGGCTGTACAGAAGTCCATATTTGACCTACCGAACAAATTTTTGTCCAACGGTCAAAAAGTCACTCATTGACTTTCCTTCTGGTACCAATAAGTAGCTAAAAGGTCTACAAAATGTTAATTTTTTTCTTTTTACATATTATGGCTGTACAAAGTCCATATTTGACCTAGTGAACAAATTTTTGTCCCAAAGGTCAAAAAGTCACTCACTCATTGACTTCCCTTCTGATTCCAATAAGTAGCTTACAGATCTAAAAAAGGTTTGATTGATTTTTTTTTTTTTTTTACATATTATGGCTGGACAAGAAGTCTATATTTGACCTTCTGAACATATTTTTGGCCCAAAGGAAAAAAAGGTCACTCATTGTCTTCCCTTCTTGTTCCAATTAGTAGCTAAAAGTTCTACAAAAGGTTTTAATGTTTTTTTTTGTTTTGTTTTTTACATATTATGGCTGTACAGAAGTCCATATTTGACCTACTGAACAAATTTTTGTCCCAAAGGTCAAAAAGTCACTCATTGACTTTCCTTCTGGTTCCAATTAGTAGCTAAGAGGTCTACAAAAGGTTTTAATTTTTTTTTTTTTTTTTTACATATTATGGCTGTACAGAAGTCCATATTTGACCTACTGAACATATTTTTGGCCCAAAGGTAAAAAAAGGTCAGTCATTGACATCCCTTCTGATTCCAATAAGTAGCTTACAGGTCTAAAAAAGGTTTGAATTTTTTTTTTTTTTTACATATTATGGCTTTACAAGAAGTCCATATTTGACCAACTGAACAAGTTTTTGGACTAAGAGTCCATACACACTAATTCACTATACGTACTTATAGACTTCCCTTCTGATTCCAATTACCAGCCAAAAGTCCCACAAAAGGTTTAAAAGTTTGTTTTACATGTTATGGATGTACAAGAAGTCTATTTTTGACCTTCTGAATATATTGTTGGCCCAAAGGTCTAAAAAGTCACTCATTGACTTCCCTTCTGATTCCAATTAGTAGCTAAAAGGTCCATAGAAGGTTTAATTTTTTTTATTTATTTTTTTATGGTATGGCTGTACAGAAGTCCATATTTGACCTACTGAACAAATTTTTGTTCCAAAGGTCAAGAAGTCACTCACTCATTGACTTCCCTTCTGATTCCAATAAGTAGCTTACAGGTCTAAAAAAGGTTTGAATTTTTTTTTTTTTTTTTTTTTTACAATTATGGCTGTACAAGAAGTCCATGTTTGACCAACTGAACAAATTTTATTTTCCAAAGGTCAAAAAGTCACTCATTGACTTTCCTTCTGGTACCAATAAGTAGCTAAAAGGTCTACAAAAGGTTAATTTTTTTCTTTTTACATATTATGGCTGTACAAAGTCCATATTTGACCTAGTGAACAAATTTTTGTCCCAAAGGTCAAAAAGTCACTCACTCATTGACTTCCCTTCTGATTCCAATAAGTAGCTTACAGGTCTAAAAAAGGTTTGATTTTTTTTTTTTTTTTTTTTTTTACATATTATGGCTGTACAAGAAGTCCATATTTGACCTACTGAACAATTTTTTTTTCCAAAGGTCAAAAAGTCACTAATTGACTTTCCTTCTGGTTCCAATAAGTAGTTTACAGGTCTAAAAAAGGTTTGATTTTTTTTTTTTTTTTTTTTACATATTATGGCTGGACAAGAAGTCTATATTTGACCTTCTGAACATATTTTTGGCCCAAAGGTAAAAAAAGGTCACTCATTGTCTTCCCTTCTTGTTCCAATTAGTAGCTAAAAGGTCTACAAAAGGTTTTAATGTTTTTTTTTTTTTTTTTTTTTTTACATATTATGGCTGGACAAGAAGTCTATATTTGACCTTCTGAACATATTTTTGGCCCAAAGGTCAAAAAGTCACTCATTGACTTTCCTTCTGGTTCCAATTAGTAGCTAAAAGGTCTACAAAAGGTTTTAATGTTGTTGTTTTTTTGTTTTGTTTTTTTTTACACATTATGGCTGTTCAGAAGTCCATATTTGACCTACTGAACAAATTTTTGTCCCAAAGGTCAAAAAGTCACTCATTGACTTTCCTTCTGGTTCCAATTAGTAGCTAAGAGGTCTACAAAAGGTTTAAAATTTTTTTTTTTTTTTACATATTATGGCTGTACAGAAGTCCATATTTGACCTACTGAATATATTTTTGGCCCAAAGGTAAAAAAAGGTCACTCATTGACATCCTTTCTGATTCCAATAAGTAGCTTACAGGTCTAAAAAAGGTTTGAATTTTTTTTTTTTTTTTACATATTATGGCTTTACAAGAAGTCCATATTTGACCAACTGAACAAGTTTTTGGACTAAGAGTCCATACACACTAATTCACTATACATACTTATAGACTTCCCTTCTGATTCCAATTACCAGTCAAAAGTCCCACAAAAGGTTTAAAAGTTTGTTTTACATGTTATGGATGTACAAGAAGTCTATATTTGACCTTCTGAATATATTCTTGGCCCAAAGGTCTAACAAGTCACTCATGAATTTCCCTTCTGATTCCAATTAGTAGCTAAAAGGTCCATAGAAGGTTTAATTTTTTTTATTCAAATTTTTTTTTTTTACATGTTATGGCTGTACAGAAGTCCATATTTGACCTAATGAACAAATTTTTGTCCCAAAGGTCAAAAGGTCACTCATTGACTTTCCTTCTGATTCCAATAAGTAGCTTACAGGTCTAAAAAAGGTTTGAATGTTTTTTTTATTTTTTTTTATTTTTTTTACATATTATGGCTGTACAAGAAGTCCATATTTAACTTACTGAACATATTTTTGCCCAAGAGTCCTTGAACACTAACATACTATACATACACACTCTTTGAATTCCCTTCTGAATCCAATTGCTAGCCAAAAGTTCCACAAAAAGGTATTAATTTTTTTTATTATTATTTTTTTTTTTAATGTTATGGCTGTACAGAAGTCCATATTTGACCTACCGAACAAATTTTTGTCCAACGGTCAAAAAGTCACTCATTGACTTTCCTTCTGGTACCAATAAGTAGCTAAAAGGTCTACAAAATGTTAATTTTTTTCTTTTTACATATTATGGCTGTACAAAGTCCATATTTGACCTAGTGAACAAATTTTTGTCCCAAAGGTCAAAAAGTCACTCACTCATTGACTTCCCTTCTGATTCCAATAAGTAGCTTACAGATCTAAAAAAGGTTTGATTGATTTTTTTTTTTTTTTTACATATTATGGCTGGACAAGAAGTCTATATTTGACCTTCTGAACATATTTTTGGCCCAAAGGAAAAAAAGGTCACTCATTGTCTTCCCTTCTTGTTCCAATTAGTAGCTAAAAGTTCTACAAAAGGTTTTAATGTTTTTTTTTGTTTTGTTTTTTACATATTATGGCTGTACAGAAGTCCATATTTGACCTACTGAACAAATTTTTGTCCCAAAGGTCAAAAAGTCACTCATTGACTTTCCTTCTGGTTCCAATTAGTAGCTAAGAGGTCTACAAAAGGTTTTAATTTTTTTTTTTTTTTTTTTTTACATATTATGGCTGTACAGAAGTCCATATTTGACCTACTGAACATATTTTTGGCCCAAAGGTAAAAAAAGGTCAGTCATTGACATCCCTTCTGATTCCAATAAGTAGCTTACAGGTCTAAAAAAGGTTTGAATTTTTTTTTTTTTTACATATTATGGCTTTACAAGAAGTCCATATTTGACCAACTGAACAAGTTTTTGGACTAAGAGTCCATACACACTAATTCACTATACGTACTTATAGACTTCCCTTCTGATTCCAATTACCAGCCAAAAGTCCCACAAAAGGTTTAAAAGTTTGTTTTACATGTTATGGATGTACAAGAAGTCTATTTTTGACCTTCTGAATATATTGTTGGCCCAAAGGTCTAAAAAGTCACTCATTGACTTCCCTTCTGATTCCAATTAGTAGCTAAAAGGTCCATAGAAGGTTTAATTTTTTTTTTTTTTTTTTTTATGGTATGGCTGTACAGAAGTCCATATTTGACCTACTGAACAAATTTTTGTTCCAAAGGTCAAGAAGTCACTCACTCATTGACTTCCCTTCTGATTCCAATAAGTAGCTTACAGGTCTAAAAAAGGTTTGAATTTTTTTTTTTTTTTTTTTTTTTACAATTATGGCTGTACAAGAAGTCCATGTTTGACCAACTGAACAAATTTTATTTTCCAAAGGTCAAAAAGTCACTCATTGACTTTCCTTCTGGTACCAATAAGTAGCTAAAAGGTCTACAAAAGGTTAATTTTTTTCTTTTTACATATTATGGCTGGACAAGAAGTCCATATTTAACTTACTGAACATATTTTTGCCCAAGAGTCCTTGAACACTAACATACTATACATACACACTCTTTGAATTCCCTTCTGAATCCAATTGCTAGCCAAAAGTTCCACAAAAAGGTTTTAATTTTTTTTATTATTATTTTTTTTTTTAATGTTATGGCTGTACAGAAGTCCATATTTGACCTACCGAACAAATTTTTGTCCAACGGTCAAAAAGTCACTCATTGACTTTCCTTCTGGTACCAATAAGTAGCTAAAAGGTCTACAAAATGTTAATTTTTTTCTTTTTACATATTTTGGCTGTACAAAGTCCATATTTGACCTAGTGAACAATTTTTTGTCCCAAAGGTCAAAAAGTCACTCACTCATTGACTTCCCTTCTGATTCCAATAAGTAGCTTACAGATCTAAAAAAGTTTTGATTGATTTTTTTTTTTTTTTTTACATATTATGGCTGGACAAGAAGTCTATATTTGACCTTCTGAACATATTTTTGGCCCAAAGGAAAAAAAGGTCACTCATTGTCTTCCCTTCTTGTTCCAATTAGTAGCTAAAAGTTCTACAAAAGGTTTTAATGTTTTTTTTTGTTTTGTTTTTTACATATTATGGCTGTACAGAAGTCCATATTTGACCTACTGAACAAATTTTTGTCCCAAAGGTCAAAAAGTCACTCATTGACTTTCCTTCTGGTTCCAATTAGTAGCTAAGAGGTCTACAAAAGGTTTTAATTTATTTTATTTTTTTTTTACATATTATGGCTGTACAGAAGTCCATATTTGACCTACTGAACATATTTTTGGCCCAAAGGTAAAAAAAGGTCAGTCATTGACATCCCTTCTGATTCCAATAAGTAGCTTACAGGTCTAAAAAAGGTTTGAAATTTTTTTTTTTTTTACATATTATGGCTTTACAAGAAGTCCATATTTGACCAACTGAACAAGTTTTTGGACTAAGAGTCCATACACACTAATTCACTATACGTACTTATAGACTTCCCTTCTGATTCCAATTACCAGCCAAAAGTCCCACAAAAGGTTTAAAAGTTTGTTTTACATGTTATGGATGTACAAGAAGTCTATTTTTGACCTTCTGAATATATTGTTGGCCCAAAGGTCTAAGAAGTCACTCATTGACTTCCCTTCTGATTCCAATTAGTAGCTAAAAGGTCCATAGAAGGTTTAATTTTATTTTTTTTTTTATGGTATGGCTGTACAGAAGTCCATATTTGACCTACTGAACAAATTTTTGTTCCAAAGGTCACGAAGTCACTCACTCATTGACTTCCCTACTGATTCCAATAAGTAGCTTACAGGTCTAAAAAAGGTTTGAATTTTTTTTTTTTTTTTTTTTTTTTACAATTATGGCTGTACAAGAAGTCCATGTTTGACCAACTGAACAAATTTTATTTTCCAAAGGTCAAAAAGTCACTCATTGACTTTCCTTCTGGTACCAATAAGTAGCTAAAAGGTCTACAAAAGGTTAATTTTTTTCTTTTTACATATTATGGCTGTACAAAGTCCATATTTGACCTAGTGAACAAATTTTTGTCCCAAAGGTCAAAAAGTCACTCACTCATTGACTTCCCTTCTGATTCCAATAAGTAGCTTACAGGTCTAAAAAAGGTTTGATTTTTTTATTTTTTATTTTTTTTACATATTATGGCTGTACAAGAAGTCCATATTTGACCTACTGAACAAATTTTTTTTCCAAAGGTCAAAAAGTCACTAATTGACTTTCCTTCTGGTTCCAATAAGTAGTTTACAGGTCTAAAAAAGGTTTGATTTTTTTTTTTTTTTTTTTTTTACATATTATGGCTGGACAAGAAGTCTATATTTGACCTTCTGAACATATTTTTGGCCCAAAGGTAAAAAAAGGTCACTCATTGTCTTCCCTTCTTGTTCCAATTAGTAGCTAAAAGGTCTACAAAAGGTTTTAATGTTTTTTTTTTTTTTTTTTTTTTTTACATATTATGGCTGGACAAGAAGTCTATATTTGACCTTCTGAACATATTTTTGGCCCAAAGGTCAAAAAGTCACTCATTGACTTTCCTTCTGGTTCCAATTAGTAGCTAAAAGGTCTACAAAAGGTTTTAATGTTGTTGTTTTTTTTTTTTTTTTTTTTTACACATTATGGCTGTTCAGAAGTCCATATTTGACCTACTGAACAAATTTTTGTCCCAAAGGTCAAAAAGTCACTCATTGACTTTCCTTCTGGTTCCAATTAGTAGCTAAGAGGTCTACAAAAGGTTTAAATTTTTTTTTTTTTTTTACATATTATGGCTGTACAGAAGTCCATATTTGACCTACTGAATATATTTTTGGCCCAAAGGTAAAAAAAGGTCACTCATTGACATCCCTTCTGATTCCAATAAGTAGCTTACAGGTCTAAAAAAGGTTTGAATTTTTTTTTTTTTTTTACATATTATGGCTTTACAAGAAGTCCATATTTGACCAACTGAACAAGTTTTTGGACTAAGAGTCCATACACACTAATTCACTATACATACTTATAGACTTCCCTTCTGATTCCAATTACCAGTCAAAAGTCCCACAAAAGGTTTAAAAGTTTGTTTTACATGTTATGGATGTACAAGAAGTCTATATTTGACCTTCTGAATATATTCTTGGCCCAAAGGTCTAAAAAGTCATTAATGAATTTCCCTTCTGATTCCAATTAGTAGCTAAAAGGTCCATAGAAGGTTTAATTTTTTTTATTCAAATTTTTTTTTTTTTACATGTTATGGCTGTACAGAAGTCCATATTTGACCTAATGAACAAATTTTTGTCCCAAAGGTCAAAAGGTCACTCATTGACTTTCCTTCTGATTCCAATAAGTAGCTTACAGGTCTAAAAAAGGTTTGAATGTTTTTTTTATTTTTTTTTATTTTTTTTACATATTATGGCTGTACAAGAAGTCCATATTTAACTTACTGAACATATTTTTGCCCAAGAGTCCTTGAACACTAACATACTATACATACACACTCTTTGAATTCCCTTCTGAATCCAATTGCTAGCCAAAAGTTCCACAAAAAGGTTTTAATTTTTTTTATTATTATTTTTTTTTTTAATGTTATGGCTGTACAGAAGTCCATATTTGACCTACCGAACAAATTTTTGTCCAACGGTCAAAAAGTCACTCATTGACTTTCCTTCTGGTACCAATAAGTAGCTAAAAGGTCTACAAAATGTTAATTTTTTTCTTTTTACATATTATGGCTGTAAAAAGTCCATATTTGACCTAGTGAACAAATTTTTGTCCCAAAGGTCAAAAAGTCACTCACTCATTGACTTCCCTTCTGATTCCAATAAGTAGCTTACAGATCTAAAAAAGGTTTGATTGATTTTTTTTTTTTTTTTACATATTATGGCTGGACAAGAAGTCTATATTTGACCTTCTGAACATATTTTTGGCCCAAAGGAAAAAAAGGTCACTCATTGTCTTCCCTTCTTGTTCCAATTAGTAGCTAAAAGTTCTACAAAAGGTTTTAATGTTTTTTTTTGTTTTGTTTTTTACATATTATGGCTGTACAGAAGTCCATATTTGACCTACTGAACAAATTTTTGTCCCAAAGGTCAAAAAGTCACTCATTGACTTTCCTTCTGGTTCCAATTAGTAGCTAAGAGGTCTACAAAAGGTTTTAATTTTTTTTTTTTTTTTTTTTACATATTATGGCTGTACAGAAGTCCATATTTGACCTACTGAACATATTTTTGGCCCAAAGGTAAAAAAAGGTCAGTCATTGACATCCCTTCTGATTCCAATAAGTAGCTTACAGGTCTAAAAAAGGTTTGAATTTTTTTTTTTTTTTTTTTACATATTATGGCTTTACAAGAAGTCCATATTTGACCAACTGAACAAGTTTTTGGACTAAGAGTCCATACACACTAATTCACTATACGTACTTATAGACTTCCCTTCTGATTCCAATTACCAGCCAAAAGTCCCACAAAAGGTTTAAAAGTTTGTTTTACATGTTATGGATGTACAAGAAGTCTATTTTTGACCTTCTGAATATATTGTTGGCCCAAAGGTCTAAAAAGTCACTCATTGACTTCCCTTCTGATTCCAATTAGTAGCTAAAAGGTCCATAGAAGGTTTAATTTTTTTTTTTTTTTTTTTTTTTATGGTATGGCTGTACAGAAGTCCATATTTGACCTACTGAACAAATTTTTGTTCCAAAGGTCAAGAAGTCACTCACTCATTGACTTCCCTTCTGATTCCAATAAGTAGCTTACAGGTCTAAAAAAGGTTTGAATTTTTTTTTTTTTTTTTTTACAATTATGGCTGTACAAGAAGTCCATGTTTGACCAACTGAACAAATTTATTTTCCAAAGGTCAAAAAGTCACTCATTGACTTTCCTTCTGGTACCAATAAGTAGCTAAAAGGTCTACAAAAGGTTAATTTTTTTCTTTTTACATATTATGGCTGTACAAAGTCCATATTTGACCTAGTGAACAAATTTTTGTCCCAAAGGTCAAAAAGTCACTCACTCATTGACTTCCCTTCTGATTCCAATAAGTAGCTTACAGGTCTAAAAAAGGTTTGATTTTTTTTTTTTTTTTTTTTTTTTTACATATTATGGCTGTACAAGAAGTCCATATTTGACCTACTTAACAATTTTTTTTTCCAAAGGTCAAAAAGTCACTAATTGACTTTCCTTCTGATTCCAATAAGTAGTTTACAGGTCTAAAAAAGGTTTGATTTTTTTTTTTTTTTTTTTTTTTACATATTATGGCTGGACAAGAAGTCTATATTTGACCTTCTGAACATATTTTTGGCCCAAAGGTAAAAAAAGGTCACTCATTGTCTTCCCTTCTTGTTCCAATTAGTAGCTAAAAGGTCTACAAAAGGTTTTAATGTTTTTTTTTTTTTTTTTTTTTTTACATATTATGGCTGGACAAGAAGTCTATATTTGACCTTCTGAACATATTTTTGGCCCAAAGGTCAAAAAGTCACTCATTGACTTTCCTTCTGGTTCCAATTAGTAGCTAAAAGGTCTACAAAAGGTTTTAATGTTGTTGTTTTTTTTTTGTTTTTTTTTACACATTATGGCTGTTCAGAAGTCCATATTTGACCTACTGAACAAATTTTTGTCCCAAAGGTCAAAAAGTCACTCATTGACTTTCCTTCTGGTTCCAATTAGTAGCTAAGAGGTCTACAAAAGGTTTAAATTTTTTTTTTTTTTTTTTTACATATTATGGCTGTACAGAAGTCCATATTTGACCTACTGAACAAATTTTTGTTCCAAAGGTCAAGAAGTCACTCACTCATTGACTTCCCTTCTGATTCCAATAAGTAGCTTACAGGTCTAAAAAAGGTTTGAATTTTTTTTTTTTTTTTTTTTTTTTACAATTATGGCTGTACAAGAAGTCCATGTTTGACCAACTGAACAAATTTTATTTTCCAAAGGTCAAAAAGTCACTCATTGACTTTCCTTCTGGTACCAATAAGTAGCTAAAAGGTCTACAAAAGGTTAATTTTTTTCTTTTTACATATTATGGCTGGACAAGAAGTCCATATTTAACTTACTGAACATATTTTTGCCCAAGAGTCCTTGAACACTAACATACTATACATACACACTCTTTGAATTCCCTTCTGAATCCAATTGCTAGCCAAAAGTTCCACAAAAAGGTTTTAATTTTTTTTATTATTATTTTTTTTTTTAATGTTATGGCTGTACAGAAGTCCATATTTGACCTACCGAACAAATTTTTGTCCAACGGTCAAAAAGTCACTCATTGACTTTCCTTCTGGTACCAATAAGTAGCTAAAAGGTCTACAAAATGTTAATTTTTTTCTTTTTACATATTATGGCTGTACAAAGTCCATATTTGACCTAGTGAACAATTTTTTGTCCCAAAGGTCAAAAAGTCACTCACTCATTGACTTCCCTTCTGATTCCAATAAGTAGCTTACAGATCTAAAAAAGTTTTGATTGATTTTTTTTTTTTTTTTTACATATTATGGCTGGACAAGAAGTCTATATTTGACCTTCTGAACATATTTTTGGCCCAAAGGAAAAAAAGGTCACTCATTGTCTTCCCTTCTTGTTCCAATTAGTAGCTAAAAGTTCTACAAAAGGTTATAATGTTTTTTTTTGTTTTGTTTTTTACATATTATGGCTGTACAGAAGTCCATATTTGACCTACTGAACAAATTTTTGTCCCAAAGGTCAAAAAGTCACTCATTGACTTTCCTTCTGGTTCCAATTAGTAGCTAAGAGGTCTACAAAAGGTTTTAATTTTTTTTTTTTTTTTTTACATATTATGGCTGTACAGAAGTCCATATTTGACCTACTGAACATATTTTTGGCCCAAAGGTAAAAAAAGGTCAGTCATTGACATCCCTTCTGATTCCAATAAGTAGCTTACAGGTCTAAAAAAGGTTTGAAATTTTTTTTTTTTTTACATATTATGGCTTTACAAGAAGTCCATATTTGACCAACTGAACAAGTTTTTGGACTAAGAGTCCATACACACTAATTCACTATACGTACTTATAGACTTCCCTTCTGATTCCAATTACCAGCCAAAAGTCCCACAAAAGGTTTAAAAGTTTGTTTTACATGTTATGGATGTACAAGAAGTCTATTTTTGACCTTCTGAATATATTGTTGGCCCAAAGGTCTAAAAAGTCACTCATTGACTTCCCTTCTGATTCCAATTAGTAGCTAAAAGGTCCATAGAAGGTTTAATTTTTTTTTTTTTTTTATGGTATGGCTGTACAGAAGTCCATATTTGACCTACTGAACAAATTTTTGTTCCAAAGGTCACGAAGTCACTCACTCATTGACTTCCCTACTGATTCCAATAAGTAGCTTACAGGTCTAAAAAAGGTTTGAATTTTTTTTTTTTTTTTTTTTTTTACAATTATGGCTGTACAAGAAGTCCATGTTTGACCAACTGAACAAATTTTATTTTCCAAAGGTCAAAAAGTCACTCATTGACTTTCCTTCTGGTACCAATAAGTAGCTAAAAGGTCTACAAAAGGTTAATTTTTTTCTTTTTACATATTATGGCTGTACAAAGTCCATATTTGACCTAGTGAACAAATTTTTGTCCCAAAGGTCAAAAAGTCACTCACTCATTGACTTCCCTTCTGATTCCAATAAGTAGCTTACAGGTCTAAAAAAGGTTTGATTTTTTTATTTTTTATTTTTTTTACATATTATGGCTGTACAAGAAGTCCATATTTGACCTACTGAACAAATTTTTTTTCCAAAGGTCAAAAAGTCACTAATTGACTTTCCTTCTGGTTCCAATAAGTAGTTTACAGGTCTAAAAAAGGTTTGATTTTTTTTTTTTTTTTTTTTTTACATATTATGGCTGGACAAGAAGTCTATATTTGACCTTCTGAACATATTTTTGGCCCAAAGGTAAAAAAAGGTCACTCATTGTCTTCCCTTCTTGTTCCAATTAGTAGCTAAAAGGTCTACAAAAGGTTTTAATGTTTTTTTTTTTTTTTTTTTTTTTACATATTATGGCTGGACAAGAAGTCTATATTTGACCTTCTGAACATATTTTTGGCCCAAAGGTCAAAAAGTCACTCATTGACTTTCCTTCTGGTTCCAATTAGTAGCTAAAAGGTCTACAAAAGGTTTTAATGTTGTTGTTTTTTTTTTTGTTTTTTTTTACACATTATGGCTGTTCAGAAGTCCATATTTGACCTACTGAACAAATTTTTGTCCCAAAGGTCAAAAAGTCACTCATTGACTTTCCTTCTGGTTCCAATTAGTAGCTAAGAGGTCTACAAAAGGTTTAAATTTTTTTTTTTTTTTTACATATTATGGCTGTACAGAAGTCCATATTTGACCTACTGAATATATTTTTGGCCCAAAGGTAAAAAAAGGTCACTCATTGACATCCCTTCTGATTCCAATAAGTAGCTTACAGGTCTAAAAAAGGTTTGAATTTTTTTTTTTTTTTACATATTATGGCTTTACAAGAAGTCCATATTTGACCAACTGAACAAGTTTTTGGACTAAGAGTCCATACACACTAATTCACTATACATACTTATAGACTTCCCTTCTGATTCCAATTACCAGTCAAAAGTCCCACAAAAGGTTTAAAAGTTTGTTTTACATGTTATGGATGTACAAGAAGTCTATATTTGACCTTCTGAATATATTCTTGGCCCAAAGGTCTAAAAAGTCATTAATGAATTTCCCTTCTGATTCCAATTAGTAGCTAAAAGGTCCATAGAAGGTTTAATTTTTTTTATTCAAATTTTTTTTTTTTTACATGTTATGGCTGTACAGAAGTCCATATTTGACCTAATGAACAAATTTTTGTCCCAAAGGTCAAAAGGTCACTCATTGACTTTCCTTCTGATTCCAATAAGTAGCTTACAGGTCTAAAAAAGGTTTGAATGTTTTTTTTTTTTTTTTTTTTTTTTTTACATATTATGGCTGTACAAGAAGTCCATATTTAACTTACTGAACATATTTTTGCCCAAGAGTCCTTGAACACTAACATACTATACATACACACTCTTTGAATTCCCTTCTGAATCCAATTGCTAGCCAAAAGTTCCACAAAAAGGTTTTAATTTTTTTTATTATTATTTTTTTTTTTAATGTTATGGCTGTACAGAAGTCCATATTTGACCTACCGAACAAATTTTTGTCCAACGGTCAAAAAGTCACTCATTGACTTTCCTTCTGGTACCAATAAGTAGCTAAAAGGTCTACAAAATGTAAATTTTTTTCTTTTTACATATTATGGCTGTACAAAGTCCATATTTGACCTAGTGAACAAATTTTTGTCCCAAAGGTCAAAAAGTCACTCACTCATTGACTTCCCTTCTGATTCCAATAAGTAGCTTACAGATCTAAAAAAGGTTTGATTGATTTTTTTTTTTTTTTTACATATTATGGCTGGACAAGAAGTCTATATTTGACCTTCTGAACATATTTTTGGCCCAAAGGAAAAAAAGGTCACTCATTGTCTTCCCTTCTTGTTCCAATTAGTAGCTAAAAGTTCTACAAAAGGTTTTAATGTTTTTTTTTGTTTTGTTTTTTACATATTATGGCTGTACAGAAGTCCATATTTGACCTACTGAACAAATTTTTGTCCCAAAGGTCAAAAAGTCACTCATTGACTTTCCTTCTGGTTCCAATTAGTAGCTAAGAGGTCTACAAAAGGTTTTAATTTTTTTTTTTTTTTTTTTTTTTACATATTATGGCTGTACAGAAGTCCATATTTGACCTACTGAACATATTTTTGGCCCAAAGGTAAAAAAAGGTCAGTCATTGACATCCCTTCTGATTCCAATAAGTAGCTTACAGGTCTAAAAAAGGTTTGAATTTTTTTTTTTTTTTTTACATATTATGGCTTTACAAGAAGTCCATATTTGACCAACTGAACAAGTTTTTGGACTAAGAGTCCATACACACTAATTCACTATACGTACTTATAGACTTCCCTTCTGATTCCAATTACCAGCCAAAAGTCCCACAAAAGGTTTAAAAGTTTGTTTTACATGTTATGGATGTACAAGAAGTCTATTTTTGACCTTCTGAATATATTGTTGGCCCAAAGGTCTAAAAAGTCACTCATTGACTTCCCTTCTGATTCCAATTAGTAGCTAAAAGGTCCATAGAAGGTTTAATTTTTTTTTTTTTTTTTTTTTTATGGTATGGCTGTACAGAAGTCCATATTTGACCTACTGAACAAATTTTTGTTCCAAAGGTCAAGAAGTCACTCACTCATTGACTTCCCTTCTGATTCCAATAAGTAGCTTACAGGTCTAAAAAAGGTTTGAATTTTTTTTTTTTTTTTTTACAATTATGGCTGTACAAGAAGTCCATGTTTGACCAACTGAACAAATTTATTTTCCAAAGGTCAAAAAGTCACTCATTGACTTTCCTTCTGGTACCAATAAGTAGCTAAAAGGTCTACAAAAGGTTAATTTTTTTCTTTTTACATATTATGGCTGTACAAAGTCCATATTTGACCTAGTGAACAAATTTTTGTCCCAAAGGTCAAAAAGTCACTCACTCATTGACTTCCCTTCTGATTCCAATAAGTAGCTTACAGGTCTAAAAAAGGTTTGATTTTTTTTTTTTTTTTTTTTTTTTTACATATTATGGCTGTACAAGAAGTCCATATTTGACCTACTTAACAATTTTTTTTTCCAAAGGTCAAAAAGTCACTAATTGACTTTCCTTCTGATTCCAATAAGTAGTTTACAGGTCTAAAAAAGGTTTGATTTTTTTTTTTTTTTTTTTTTTACATATTATGGCTGGACAAGAAGTCTATATTTGACCTTCTGAACATATTTTTGGCCCAAAGGTAAAAAAAGGTCACTCATTGTCTTCCCTTCTTGTTCCAATTAGTAGCTAAAAGGTCTACAAAAGGTTTTAATGTTTTTTTTTTTTTTTTTTTTTTTACATATTATGGCTGGACAAGAAGTCTATATTTGACCTTCTGAACATATTTTTGGCCCAAAGGTCAAAAAGTCACTCATTGACTTTCCTTCTGGTTCCAATTAGTAGCTAAAAGGTCTACAAAAGGTTTTAATGTTGTTGTTTTTTTTTTTTTTTTTTTTTACACATTATGGCTGTTCAGAAGTCCATATTTGACCTACTGAACAAATTTTTGTCCCAAAGGTCAAAAAGTCACTCATTGACTTTCCTTCTGGTTCCAATTAGTAGCTAAGAGGTCTACAAAAGGTTTAAATTTTTTTTTTTTTTTTTTTTACATATTATGGCTGTACAGAAGTCCATATTTGACCTACTGGATATATTTTTGGCCCAAAGGTAAAAAAAGGTCACTCATTGACATCCCTTCTGATTCCAATAAGTAGCTTACAGGTCTAAAAAAGGTTTGAATTTTTTTTTTTTTTTTTACATATTATGGCTTTACAAGAAGTCCATATTTGACCAACTGAACAAGTTTTTGGACTAAGAGTCCATACACACTAATTCACTATACATACTTATAGACTTCCCTTCTGATTCCAATTACCAGTCAAAAGTCCCACAAAAGGTTTAAAAGTTTGTTTTACATGTTATGGATGTACAAGAAGTCTATATTTGACCTTCTGAATATATTCTTGGCCCAAAGGTCTAAAAAGTCACTCATGAATTTCCCTTCTGATTCCAATTAGTAGCTAAAAGGTCCATAGAAGGTTTAATTTTTTTTATTCAATTTTTTTTTTTTTACATGTTATGGCTGTACAGAAGTCCATATTTGACCTAATGAACAAATTTTTGTCCCAAAGGTCAAAAGGTCACTCATTGACTTTCCTTCTGATTCCAATAAGTAGCTTACAGGTCTAAAAAAGGTTTGAATGTTTTTTTTATTTTTTTTTATTTTTTTTTACATATTATGGCTGTACAAGAAGTCCATATTTAACTTACTGAACATATTTTTGCCCAAGAGTCCTTGAACACTAACATACTATACATACACACTCTTTGAATTCCCTTCTGAATCCAATTGCTAGCCAAAAGTTCCACAAAAAGGTTTTAATTTTTTTTATTATTATTTGTTTTTTTACATATTATGGCTGTTCAGAAGTCCCTATTTGACCTACTGAAAATATTTTTTCCCAAAGGTCAAAAAGTCACTCATTGACTTTCCTTCTGGTTCCAATTAGTAGCTAAAAGGTCTACAAAAGGTTTTAATTTTTTTTTTTTTTTTACATATTATGGCTGTACAGAAGTCCATATTTGACCTACTGAACAAATTTTTGTCCCAAAGGTAAAAAAAAGGTCACTCATTGACATCCCTTCTGATTCCAATAAGTAGCTTACAGGTCTAAAAAAGGTTTGAATTTTTTTTTTTTTTTTTACATATTATGGCTGTACAAGAAGTCCATATTTGACCAACTGAACATGTTTTTGGACTAAGAGTGCATACACACTAATTCAATATACATACCTATAGACTTCCCTTCTGATTCCAATTACCAGCCAAAAGTCCCACAAAAGGTTTAAAAGTTTGTTTTACATGTTATGGATGTACAAGAAGTCTATATTTGACCTTCTGAATATATTGTTGGCCCACAGGTCTAAAAAGTCACTCATTGACTTCCCTTCTGATTCCAATTAGTAGCTAAAAGGTCCATAGAAGGTTTAATTTTTTTTTTTTTTATGTTATGGCTGTACAGAAGTCCATATTTGACCTACCGAACAAACTTTTGTCCAAAGGTCAAAAAGTCACTCATTGACTTTCCTTCTGTTACCAATAAGTAGCTAAAAGGTCTACAAAAGGTTAAAAAAAAAAAAATTATTTTTACATATTATGGCTGTACAAAGTCCATATTTGACCTACTGAACAAATTTTTGTTCCAAAGGTCAAGAAGTCACTCACTCATTGACTTCCCTTCTGATTCCAATAAGTAGCTTACAGGTCTAAAAAAGGTTTGAATTTTTTTTTTTTTTTTAAGTAAAAAAGCACTTACTCAGGGAAGGTACAGGTGGCGCCACGATAGGGTGCTCATGACACTCGCTAACACCTTAGAGCAGGAGAGGAAAAAGAGACGCCAGCCTCTTCGGAAAACAACTTCGATCCAGTTTGTAAGGGAGGGGGAAATTCCACCAACCACAGCAACAACAAGAACCAGTCTGCTACAAAAGGCCCAATCATGGGAAATGA
Organism: Gobio gobio; assembly: GCF_949357685.1. Classification (NCBI taxonomy): domain Eukaryota; kingdom Metazoa; phylum Chordata; class Actinopteri; order Cypriniformes; family Gobionidae; genus Gobio; species Gobio gobio. Next base: position 15,277,140 of record NC_137107.1, on the reverse strand, counting down.
AGGTCGACCTGAGAGGAAGGCTGCAATTCCCCCAGTTTGTCCAGACAACCCTGAGGCCGGATGTGGTACTGTGGTCAGAAGAGGGAAAAAAGATCATCCTCATAGAACTTACAGTCCCATGGGAAGAGGGGTGTGAACAGGCCTTTGAGAGAAAGAGTGCCAAATATCAAGACCTGCTGCACGACTGCAGGGGAAAAGGATGGCAGGCCTGGCTTTTCCCGGCCGAGGTCGGCTGTAGAGGATTCCCTGCTCAGTCAGTGTGGAGAATGCTCACAGCCATTGGAATAACAGGGAAGGAGAGGAAGGCAGCAGCTCGCAGGATGAAGGAGGCAGCGGAAAGAGCCTCTTGCTGGTTATGGAGCAAGAGGGAGGAGTTGAGCTGGAAGCCAGGAGGGGAAGATGGGCAGTGACTTGGCCACCACTGCCGACCCACCATCGGGAGGGTGTTGCGGATAAGGGTCGAAACACCCAATGAACGATGGGTACCGCCTGATGACATCAACCCCTCCTGGCCAAGGCTATATTCACTTAAGGTGAACGAATGGGAGAAGCATTTTCGAATGTATTTGTAATGTAATTTTTTTTTTTTTTTTTACATATTATGGCTGTACAAGAAGTCCATATTTGACCAACTGAACAAATTTTATTTTTCAAAGGTCAAAAAGTCACTCATTGACTTTCCTTCTGGTACCAATAAGTAGCTAAAAGGTCTACAAAAGTTTAATTTTTTTCTTTTTTCTTTTTACATATTATGGCTGTACAAAGTCCATATTTGACCTAGTGAACAAATTTTTGTCCCAAAGGTCAAAAAGTCACTCACTCATTGACTTCCCTTCTGATTCCAATAAGTAGCTTACAGGTCTAAAAAAGGTTTGATTTTTTTTTTTTTTTTTTTTTTTTTACATATTATGGCTGGACAAGAAGTCTATATTTGACCTTCTGAACATATTTTTGGCCCAAAGGTAAAAAAAGGTCACTCATTGTCTTCCCTTCTTGTTCCAATTAGTAGCTAAAAGGTCTACAAAAGGTTTTAATGTTGTTGTTTTTTTTTTGTTTTTTTTTACACATTATGGCTGTTCAGAAGTCCATATTTGACCTACTGAACAAATTTTTGTCCCAAAGGTCAAAAAGTCACTCATTGACATTCCTTCTCGTTCCATTTAGCAGCCAAAAGGTCTACAAAAGGTTTAATTTTTTTTTTTTTTACATATTATGGCTGTACAGAAGTCCATATTTGACCGACAGAACAAATTTTTGTCCCAAAGGTCAAAAAGTCACTCATTGACTTTCCTTCTGGTTCCAATTAGTAGCTAAGAGGTCTACAAAAGGTTTTAATTTTTTTTTTTTTTTACATATTATGGCTGTACAGAAGTCCATATTTGACCTACTGAACATATTTTTGGCCCAAAGGTAAAAAAAGGTCACTCATTGACATCCCTTCTGATTCCAATAAGTAGCTTACAGGTCTAAAAAAGGTTTGAATTTTTTTTTTTTTTTTTTTACATATTATGGCTTTACAAGAAGTCCATATTTGACCAACTGAACAAGTTTTTGGACTAAGAGTCCATACACACTAATTCACTATACATACTTATAGACTTCCCTTCTGATTCCAATTACCAGCCAAAAGTCCCACAAAAGGATTAAAAGTTTGTTTTACATGTTATGGATGTAAAAGAAGTTTATATTTGACCTTCTGAATATGTTCTTGGCCCAAAGGTCTAAAAAGTCACTCATGAATTTCCCTTCTGATTCCAATTAGTAGCTAAAAGGTCCATTGAAGGTTTAATATTTTTTTATTATTTTTTTTACATGTTATGGCTGTACAGAAGTCCATATTTGACCTAATGAACAAATTTTTGTCCCAAAGGTCAAAAGGTCACTCATTGACTTTCCTTCTGATTCCAATAAGTAGCTAAAAGGTCTAAAAAAGGTTTGAATGTTTTTTTGTTTTTTGTTTTTGTTTTTTCACATATTATGGCTGTACAAGAAGTCCATATTTAACTTACTGAACATATTTTTGCCCAAGAGTCCTTGAACACTAACATACTATACATACACACTCTTTGAATTCCCTTCTGAATCCAATTGCTAGCCAAAAGTTCCACAAAAAGGTTTTAATTTTTTTTATTATTATTATTTTTTTTTTTACATATTATGGCTGTTCAGAAGTCCATATTTGACCTACTGAAAATATTTTTTCCCAAAGGTCAAAAAGTCACTCATTGACTTTCCTTCTGGTTCCAATTAGTAGCTAAAAGGTCTACAAAAGCTTTTAATTTTTTTTTTCTTTTTTTTTTTACATATTATGGCTGTACAGAAGTCCATATTTGACCTACTGCACAAATTTTTGTCCCAAAGGTCAAAAAGTCACTCATTGACTTTCCTTCTCGTTCCATTTAGCAGCTAAAAGGTCTACAAAAGGTTTATTTTAATTTTATTTTTTTACATATTATGGCTGTACAGAAGTCCATATTTGACCGACAGAACAAATTTTTGTCCCAAAGGTCAAAAAGTCACTCATTGACTTTCCTTCTGGTTCCAATTAGTAGCTAAGAGGTCTACAAAAGGTTTTAATTTTTTTTTTTTTTTTTACATATTATGGCTGTACAGAAGTCCATATTTGACCTACTGAACATATTTTTGGCCCAAAGGTAAAAAAAGGTCACTCATTGACATCCCTTCTGATTCCAATAAGTAGCTTACAGGTCTAAAAAAGGTTAGAATTTTTTTTTTTTTTTTTTTTTACATATTATGGCTTTACAAGAAGTCCATATTTGACCAACTGAACAAGTTTTTGGACTAAGAGTCCATACACACTAATTCACTATACATACTTATAGACTTCCCTTCTGATTCCAATTACCAGCCAAAAGTCCCACAAAAGGTTTAAAAGTTTGTTTTACATGTTATGGATGTACAAGAAGTTTATATTTGACCTTCTGAATATATTCTTGGCCCAAAGGTCTAAAAAGTCACTCATGAATTTCCCTTCTGATTCCAATTAGTAGCTAAAAGGTCCATAGAAGGTTTAATTTTTTTTATTTAATTTTTTTTCTTTTTTTTTTACATGTTATGGCTGTACAGAAGTCCATATTTGACCTAATGAATAAATTATTGTCCCAAAGGTCAAAAGGTCACTCATTGACTTTCCTTCTGATTCCAATAAGTAGCTTACAGGTCTAAAAAAGGTTTGAATGTTTTTTTGTTTTTTGTTTTTGTTTTTTCACATATTATGGCTGTACAAGAAGTCCATATTTAACTTACTGAACATATTTTTGCCCAAGAGTCCTTGAACACTAACATACTATACATACACACTCTTTGAATTGCCTTCTGAATCCAATTGCTAGCCAAAAGTTCCACAAAAAGGTTTAAATTTTTTTTTTTTTTTTTTTACATATTATGGCTGTACAGAAGTCCATATTTGACCTACTGCACAAATTTTTGTCCCAAAGGTCAAAAAGTCACTCATTGACTTTCCTTCTCGTTCCATTTAGCAGCTAAAAGGTCTACAAAAGGTTCAATTTTTTTTTTTTTTTTACATATTATGGCTGTACAGAAGTCCATATTTGACCGACAGAACAAATTTTTGTCCCAAAGGTCAAAAAGTCACTCATTGACTTTCCTGCTGTTTCCACTTAGTAGCTAAAAGGTCTACAAAAGGTTTTAATGTTTTTTTATTTATTTATTTATTTATTTTTATACTTATTATGGCTGTACAGAAGTCCATATTTGACCTACTGCACAAATTTTTGTCCCAAAGGTCAAAAAGTCACTCATTGACTTTCCTTCTCGTTCCATTTAGCAGCTCAAAGGTCTACAAAAGGTTTATTTTTTTTTATTTTTTTTTACATATTATGGCTGTACAGAAGTCCATATTTGACCTACTGAAAATATTTTTTCCCAAAGGTCAAAAAGTCACTCATTGACTTTCCTTCTGGGTCCAAATAGTAGCTAAAAGGTCTACAAAAGGTTTTAATTTTTTTTTTTTTTTTTTTTTTTTACATATTATGGCTGTACAGAAGTCCATATTTGACCTACTGAACAAATTTTTGTCCCAAAGGTCAAAAAGTCACTCATTGACTTTCCTTCTGGTTCCAATTAGTAGCTAAGAGGTCTACAAAAGGTTTTATTTTTATTTTATTTTTTTTTTACATATTATGGCTGTACAGAAGTCCATATTTGACCGACAGAACAAATTTTTGTCCCAAAGGTCAAAAAGTCACTCATTGACTTTCCTTCTGGTTCCAATTAGTAGCTAAGAGGTCTACAAAAGGTTTTAATTTTTTTTTTTTTTTAACATATTATGGCTGTACAGAAGTCCATATTTGACCGACAGAACAAATTTTTGTCCCAAAGGTCAAAAAGTCACTCATTGACTTTCCTGCTGGTTCCAATTAGTAGCTAAAAGGTCTACAAAAGGTTTTAATGTTTTTTTATTTATTTATTTATTTATTTATTTTTATACTTATTATGGCTGTACAGAAGTCCATATTTGACCTACTGAACATATTTTTGGCCCAAAGGTAAAAAAAAAAAAAGGTCACTCATTGACATCCCTTCTGATTCCAATAAGTAGCTTACAGGTCTAAAAAAGGTTTGAATTTTTTTTTTTTTTTTTTACATATTATGGCTGTACAAGAAGTCCATATTTGACCAACTGAACAAGTTTTTGGACTAAGAGTCCATACACACTAATTCAATATACATACTTATAGACTTCTCTTCTGATTCCAATTACCAGCCAAAAGTCCCACAAAAGGTTTAAAAGTTTGTTTTACATGTTATGGATGTACAAGAAGTCTATTTTTGACCTTCTGAATATATTGTTGGCCCACAGGTCTAAAAAGTCACTAATTGACATCCCTTCTGATTTCAATTAGTAGCTAAAAGGTCCATAGAAGGTTTAATTTTTTTTATTTATTTTTTTTATGTTATGGCTGTACAGAAGTCCATATTTGACCTAACGAACAAATTTTTGTCCAAAGGTCAAAAAGTCACTCATTGACTTTCCTTCTGTTACCAATAAGTAGCTAAAAGGTCTACAAAAGGTTAAAAAAAAAAAAATCTTTTTACATATTATGGCTGTACAAAGTCCATATTTGACCTACTGAACAAATTTTTGTTCCAAAGGTCAAGAAGTCACTCACTCATTGACTTCCCTTCTGATTCCAATAAGTAGCTTACAGGTCTAAAAAAGGTTTGAATTTTTTTTTTTTTTTTTTTTTTTTTGTACATATTATGGCTGTACAAGAAGTCCATATTTGACCAACTGAACAAGTTTTATTTTCCAAAGGTCAAAAAGTCACTCATTGACTTTCCTTCTGGTACCAATAAGTAGCTAAAAGGTCTACAAAAGTTAAATTTTTTTCTTTTTTCTTTTTACATATTATGGCTGTACAAAGTCCATATTTGACCTAGTGAACAAATTTTTGTCCCAAAGGTTAAAAAGTCACTCACTCATTGACTTCCCTTCTGATTCCAATAAGTAGCTTACAGGTCTAAAAAAGGTTTGATTTTTTTTTTTTTTTTTTTTTTTACATATTATGGCTGTACAAGAAGTCCATATTTGACCTACTGAACATTTTTTTTTTCCAAAGGTCAAAAAGTCACTAATTGACTTTCCTTCTGGTTCCAATAAGTAGTTTACAGGTCTAAAAAAGGTTTGATTTTTTTTTTTTTTTTTTTTTTTTTTTACATATTATGGCTGGACAAGAAGTCTATATTTGACCTTCTGAACATATTTTTGGCCCAAAGGTAAAAAAAGGTCACTCATTGTCTTCCCTTCTTGTTCCAATTAGTAGCTAAAAGGTCTACAAAAGGTTTTAATGTTGTTGTTTTGTTTTTTTTGTTTTTTTACACATTATGGCTGTTCAGAAGTCCATATTTGACCTACTGAACAAATTTTTGTCCCAAAGGTCAAAAAGTCACTCATTGACATTCCTTCTCGTTCCATTTAGCAGCCAAAAGGTCTACAAAAGGTTTAATTTTTTTTTTTAATATATATTATGGCTGTACAGAAGTCCATATTTGACCGACAGAACAAATTTTTGTCCCAAAGGTCAAAAAGTCACTCATTGACTTTCCTTCTGGTTCCAATAAGTAGCTTACAGGTCTAAAAAAGGTTTGAATGTTTTTTTGTTTTTTGTTTTTGTTTTTTCACATATTATGGCTGTACAAGAAGTCGTCCGGTTACGTATGTAACCCTCGTTCCCTGAGGAGGGAACGGAGACGTACGTTAGTGACTAACGAATGGGGGTTTCGCTTAGAAGCCAATCATCTTCATCGTATTCAACAGCGCCCAATGGCAGTGCCAATGCCATGGGCATGCGGAATTTGCATGCGTAACTCCGCCCCACCTCGTGGGTATATAAGGAAGTACGCTGCGAACATCGCATTATGTTACTGCTGCAGGAGCCAAGACTGAACTCCGCGTTCCAGGCAGCACAGCTGACGTGGCTAAGGAAACGTACGTCTCCGTTCCCTCCTCAGGGAACGAGGGTTACATACGTAACCGGACGTTCCCTTTCGTTCAGTCACTACGACGTACGTTAGTGACTAACGAATGGGGGAACCTGTAAAACAGCGCCACTCAGCTGTCATCCAGTGCCCTGCGTAAGTGTGAGATCCCGCCACTTAAGGCCCTAGGACTCCCACTTATCACAGGATTACCAAGGTACACTGGGAAGCATATCCCAGTGAGGGAATGCCAAGGTGCCTACCGTAGGGAGGACTTAGAGAATACACATATGACCCGCTGAGGGTTGCATATGGAAGATCTCTAGGGTACCAGCCGAAGGTGGATTTTTAACCCTAGGGGTGGCAGGGACTTGCCAAGGGAAAGACACCTGCTCACTGAGGAGGCTTACGGTGGGAATACTCGTGTGGGGGTCGCCGGAGGGGAACCATGCACACGGAGCACCTGGCCGGACATGAGGGTCTGGGCTCGAAAGGGCAGACTGAACTGATGTCGGCGTAAGCAGTGCTGGAGGAGCTCAGGGCTCTCGGGGAGCTCACCTGAGGAAAATATCGCACGTATCCAGTCCTTGGAGTGGAATGGCGAGCAAGCGAAGACACCTGAGCCTGGCCCATTACCGGCCACCCGTAGGGGCGAGTACATAGTCGGACACTGGCTCCACTCGGAGATTGTAGAATCTGGCGAATGTGTTGGGTGTCGCCCAGCCTGCAGCTCTGCAGATGTCTGTTAGCGAGGCGCCATGCGCTAGAGCCCAAGAGGAGGCCACACTCCGGGTGGAGTGTGCCCTCACACCAAGGGGACACGGTCGGCCTTGCTGCTGGTATGCCAAAACAATGGTGTCCACTATCCAGTGAAACAACCTCTGCTTTGAGAGAGCACTTCCCTTCCGCTCTCCACCATAACAGACAAAGAGCTGGTCTGAGGTCCTGAAACACTGCGTCATGTCTACGTAGGCGCGGAGAGCGCGTACTGGACAGAGCAATGCCAAGGCTGGGTCTGCCTCCTCCAAAGGCAGCGCTTGCAGGTTCACCACCTGAACTCTGGAACGGAGTGGTGGGAACCTTGGGCACATATCCGGGCCGGGGTCTCAGGATCACGTGAGAGTTAGCCGGCCCGAACTCAAGGCACGCTTCGTCAACCGAAAATGCTTGCAGGTCCCCGACCCTCTAAGCGAGGCCAATGCGGTCAGCAGAGCCGTCTTCATAGACAAGAGCTTAATCTCGGCCGACCGCAAAGGCTCAAGGGAGGCCTCTACAGAGCACTTAAGACTACTGAGAGGTCCCAAGAGGGAACGAGAGGAGAGCGAGGAAGATTCAGTCTCCTCGCCCCCCTCAGGAACCTGATGATCAGGTCGTGCTGCTACTTACCTTATTGTCTCCCAGGAGATCGTGGTAGGCAGATATTGCGGCCACGTACACTTAAGGGTGGAAGGAGACAGCCTTCGTCCCACCCCCTCCTGGAGAAACGAAGCACAGACCCGATCGGGCATTTCCAGGGGTCTTCCTGGCGGGAAGAGCACCATGTGACGAAGAGGTCCCACTTCAACGCATAGAGGTGTCGTGTAGACTCTGCCCTAGCGGAAGTGATGGTAGCGACCACCGCAGGTGGAGGGCTACTCAAACCAGCCGCGTCCCGTCCAGAAGCCACACGTGGAGCTTCCAGAACGCTGGATGCGGGTGCCAAAAGGTGCCCCGTCTCTGAGGAGTCTCAGAGGAATAGGCCAGGGAGGGGCTGTCGCAAGGAGTAGCAGTTCTGAGAACCAGGTCCGGCCGTGCCAACGGGGCGACCAACATGACCTGCTCCTTGTCCTCCCTGATCTTGCACAGTACCTGTGCGAGAAGGCTCACTGGGGGAAACGCATAATAGCGTAGCCCCGACGACCAGCTGTGCGCCAGTGCATCCGTGCCGACCATAGGTCAGGGAATAATACAGGGAGCAATGGGAAGAGTCCTGGGAGGCAACAGGACTACCTGTGTGTCACCGAACCGTTCCCATATCAGCTGGGCCGTCTGGGGATGGAGTCTCCATTCTCCAGGAAGTGGCTGAAGCCGTGAGAGCTCGAGGCTGCACGGTTCAGGACTCCCAGGATGTGGACAGCATGAAGGGACCTCAGATGCTTCTGACTCCATAAAACGAGATGGCGGGCGAGTTGAGACATACGGCGGGAGCGTAGACCGCCCGGCCGTGTCGTCTGTCCTGACTAGTACATGTTGACCCTTCAGCAACGCTCGGAAGCGGTGCAGGGCGAACCGTACTGCCAGCAACTCGAGGCAATTGACATGCAGAAGGCACTGGGGTCCTATCCAGGAGCCCGTGGCTGCTTGTCCATTGCACATGGCACCCCAGCCCGTGGATGATGCATCTGTTGATACAACAAGATGCCTGGAAACTCGTTCTAAGGACACTCGGGTCCGTAGAAAGCTGAGGTTCGACCACGGGGAGAGAGTCTGTAAGCAGGCCCGAGTCACTTGTACCCGGAGCGTGCCAGACCGCCATGCCCATCTCGGGACTCGATCGCGTAGCCCGTGCTGAAGCGGTCTCATATGAAGCAATCCGAGCGGCGTTACCGCGGCTGCAGATGCCATATGCCCCAGGAGCCTCTGAAACAGTTTCAGTGGAACCGCACTCTTGCCCTCGACTTGTCGAAGGGAAGTCAGCAGAGACTGCGCGCGCTCGCTCGAAAGCAGCGCGCACATGGCGACCGAGTCGATCCATACCGAGAAAAGAGATCCTCTGCGCGGGGCAAAGTTTGCTCTTCTCCCAGTTGACCCGAAGGCCCAGACGGGCTAGGTGATGGAGCACCAAATCTCTGTGTCCGCAAACCTGCTCTCGAGAGTGACCCAGTAAGCCAGTCGTCGAGGTAATTCAGGATGCGAACCCCGTGCTGCCGAAGGGGCGCAAGGGCTGCCTCGGCAATCTTCGTAAAGACGCGAGGGGACAGAGATAGCCCGAATGGTAGAACTGCGTACTGATATGCCCGCCCCTCGAAAGCAAACCGTAGGAACGGTCTGTGTCGAGGTAGAATGGAGACATGGAAGTAGGCGTCCTTCAGGTCGATCGCTGCAACCAATCGACTGGACGAACGCTTTCGAAAAGGCGTTTCGCTGTCAACATCTTGAACGGAAACCGGTGGAGGTAACGGTTCAAGACGCGCAGGTCCAGGATCGGTCAAGCCCACCGGTCTTTATGGGTACAATGAAGTACGGGCTGTAACACCCGGAATTCACCTCGGCTGGAGGGACAGGTTCGATCGCACCCTTCGCCAGTAGGGTGGCAACCTCCGCTCGCATGACGGGGGCATTAGCCCCGATCATAGTGGAACGGACTCCCCGAAAGCGGGGAGGAACCTGCGCGAACTGAATCGCGTAGCCGCACCTGACTGTCTTCGCGACCCAGCGGGACAGCCCTGGAATCTGAAGCCAGGCTCCCAGGAACTGCACCAGCGGGGTCAATCGGACTACAGGTGTACCCGGAGTGGGGCAGCGACGCAGCGTTACCGACCCGGACAAGGGAGGCTGTTGGGCGTCCCGGTGTGGGGGTGCGGTTAACGGCTGCGTCCTGACAGAGGAGACCAGGGAAGGACGCGCGTTCCACTGGGGTCTGCTCTGCCAGGAGGCTGGCGACAGAGAGGGATGCGAGTGGCGGGACCCGTGGGTGGCGCGCACTGTCATCACCGGTCTCTGGGTTCTCAGAGACAGGAACATGAGTTCTTCCCAAGCGCTGCTAGCCCGGGGGCCAGCAGCGGAAGGATTTTCCCCCGGCCCTCCACCGGGGGAAGGAGAGGCCCTGCTACCATCCCCTGGGAAGAACTGGAACCCATCTCTGAGTTGTCCACTTCCAGCGTGGCGTTTAACCAGGCTGGGGAGCGGACTGGGCGTCATCCTCAACCACCTCCACGGCGCGGCCCGGGTGAAGGCTGCTGCTGGGGCCGGGCGGGAGGAGGGAGGGCGCCCTCGGCGGCGAGCGGACTGAGGCGACTGAGCCGGCGGCTGGTGCAGCAGCTGGCCGCCGGGGCAGTACGTGTTACAGCCTCAGTCTGCTCTGGGGCGGCCGAGAACTGTTGGGCGCAGTTCCCAGCCGCGCCGCCGAAGAGGCCAGCCTGGGATACGGGTGAGTTGAGGGGGCGGGCCCACTCAACGTCCTCCAAATCACCAGGTAAGGCCAGGTGTTCTCCCGGACCACAGCTGTGGACATCTCCCGACCCAGGGAGCGTGTGGCCACCTTCACCGCCCGGGGGCGGGATCAGTCGCGGCACGCAGCTCAATGAAGAGCCCTGGGTCGGCTCCACCCTTGTGCATGTGCAACGGGGCGGCGGCCTGCCCGTAGCTCTGCAGGACCACGCCACCGAAGTAGACGAGCCCACAGGCTTTGGGAGGGTGCTTAGGACAGCCACACCACGCCACGTCAAGCCCTCTGTGGACACCGTAGTGCGCAACAGAGAGTTCAACAGTGGGGGTGAGGGGGCCCCAGTGTACCCTAGGCCGCGGCCCCATCAAGGGCAGAGAAGGTGGAGGAGGCCACCAAACGATCGCGGGAAGCACGGGGACTTCCAGGACCGCGTGATCTCCTCATGCATCTCGGGAGCGAAAGGCATTGGGGGCGGGGCCCAACAGCTGTCGGGTGCCGTCCCCAAAAACCAATCGCGCAACCACGAGCACTCGCGACTGGGCGGAGTTCCACACCAGCGCGAGACTCGCGGCTGCCCGAGATAACATGGCTGTCAACCTTAGGTCGGATCAGGCAGCGCTGACACACCCGGAGGCGGAGCACAACTCCTAATCGTCATCCCCAAAGGACTCCAGCCCACCTTGGGATGCGGCGATCGACATCTCACTGCTATCTGGAGCGTGAACGAAACGAACGAGGCGTCAGAGACGGGCCGCTGTTTCAGTCCAACACTCGCGGGTTTAAGCAATGTGCAAGAGGGGGCGTGGCCCGAGGAATGATCGTCGGGGTTCTTAATACCACGGCACCGCACTCAGGTCACCCTGGCCACCAGCCAAAGTACCGCCTCACTCGGAGACGGTAGATTGGGGTGTGGCAGAGGGGACTCTCTCTCCTCACGGAGATCACTGAGTCTCGACCGCAACATCGCGATGGTCACGTTCCCGCAGTGGGAACATGACGCATCCACAAACACTGCTCGAACGTGCTGAAGCCCAAACACATCGAGCAGTGAATGTGCCCATAGACAGCAACGGAGATCGATCGCACCCGGAAGTGCACGGGCGAACCGTCTTGAAAAAGACGTGCCACGCGCAAGCTCTTTTTTGTGAGAGGAAAGCTCTGCAGAGTGCCGAAGCGCCCAGGGAAACACACACACAGCTGTTGCAGATCACTGCACAGATCAGCAGGCAGGCAGCATGAGATCGCTGGAACGCGCCGTAACACCAACACCCTGGAGAACCGCTGGTCTCTCGAAGACTGAAGAGAAGACTTCAGAATTCAGGCTTGTAGGAGTGAAGAGATCCTCTTGGCTCCAAAGCAGAAACATAATGCGATGTTCGCAGCGTACTTCCTTATATACCCACGAGGTGGGGCGGAGTTACGCATGCAAATTCCGCATGCCCATGGCATTGGCACTGCCATTGGGCGCTGTTGAATACGATGAAGATGATTGGCTTCTAAGCGAAACCCCCATTCGTTAGTCACTAACGTACGTCGTAGTGACTGAACGAAAGGGAACCATATTTAACTTACTGAACATATTTTTGCCCAAGAGTCCTTGAACACTAACATACTATACATACACACTCTTTGAATTCCCTTCTGAATCCAATTGCTAGCCAAAAGTTCCACAAAAAGGTTTTAATTTTTTTTATTATTATTTTTTTTTTTTTACATATTATGGCTGTTCAGAAGTCCATATTTGACCTACTGAAAATATTTTTTCCCAAAGGTCAAAAAGTCACTCATTGACTTTCCTTCTGGTTCCAATTAGTAGCTAAAAGGTCTACAAAAGCTTTTAATTTTTTTTCTTTTTTTTTTACATATTATGGCTGTACAGAAGTCCATATTTGACCTACTGCACAAATTTTTGTCCCAAAGGTCAAAAAGTCACTCATTGACTTTCCTTCTCGTTCCATTTAGCAGCTAAAAGGTCTACAAAAGGTTTCTTTTTTTTTTTTTTTTTTTTACATATTATGGCTGTACAGAAGTCCATATTTGACCGACAGAACAAATTTTTGTCCCAAAGGTCAAAAAGTCACTCATTGACTTTCCTTCTGGTTCCAATTAGTAGCTAAGAGGTCTACAAAAGGTTTTAATTTTTTTTTTTTTTTTACATATTATGGCTGTACAGAAGTCCATATTTGACCTACTGAACATATTTTTGGCCCAAAGGTAAAAAAATGTCACTCATTGACATCCCTTCTGATTCCAATAAGTAGCTTACAGGTCTAAAAAAGGTTAGAATTTTTTTTTTTTTTTTTACATATTATGGCTTTACAAGAAGTCCATATTTGACCAACTGAACAAGTTTTTGGACTAAGAGTCCATACACACTAATTCACTATACATACTTATAGACTTCCCTTCTGATTCCAATTACCAGCCAAAAGTCCCACAAAAGGTTTAAAAGTTTGTTTTACATGTTATGGATGTACAAGAAGTTTATATTTGACCTTCTGAATATATTCTTGGCCCAAAGGTCTAAAAAGTCACTCATGAATTTCCCTTCTGATTCCAATTAGTAGCTAAAAGGTCCATAGAAGGTTTAATTTTTTTTATTTAAATTTTTTTTTTTTTTACATGTTATGGCTGTACAGAAGTCCATATTTGACCTAATGAACAAATTATTGTCCCAAAGGTCAAAAGGTCACTCATTGACTTTCCTTCTGATTCCAATAAGTAGCTTACAGGTCTAAAAAAGGTTTGAATGTTTTTTTGTTTTTTGTTTTTGTTTTTTCACATATTATGGCTGTACAAGAAGTCCATATTTAACTTACTGAACATATTTTTGCCCAAGAGTCCTTGAACACTAACATACTATACATACACACTCTTTGAATTGCCTTCTGAATCCAATTGCTAGCCAAAAGTTCCACAAAAAGGTTTTAATTTTTTTTTTTTTTTTTTTTTTACATATTATGGCTGTACAGAAGTCCATATTTGACCTACTGCACAAATTTTTGTCCCAAAGGTCAAAAAGTCACTCATTGACTTTCCTTCTTGTTCCATTTAGCAGCTCAAAGGTCTACAAAAGGTTTATTTTTTATTTTATTTTTTTACATATTATGGCTGTACAGAAGTCCATATTTGACCTACTGAAAATATTTTTTCCCAAAGGTCAAAAAGTCACTCATTGACTTTCCTTCTGGGTCCAAATAGTAGCTAAAAGGTCTACAAAAGGTTTTAATTTTTTTTTTTTTTTTTTTTTTTTTACATATTATGGCTGTACAGAAGTCCATATTTGACCTACTGAACAAATTTTTGTCCCAAAGGTCAAAAAGTCACTCATTGACTTTTCTTCTCGTTCCATTTAGCAGCTAAAAGGTCTACAAAAGGTTCAATTTTTTTTTCTTTTTTAACATATTATGGCTGTACAGAAGTCCATATTTGACCGACAGAACAAATTTTTGTCCCAAAGGTCAAAAAGTCACTCATTGACTTTCCTGCTGGTTCCAATTAGTAGCTAAAAGGTCTACAAAAGGTTTTAATTTTTTTTTTTTTTTACATATTATGGCTGTACAGAAGTCCATATTTGACCTACTGCACAAATTTTTGTCCCAAAGGTCAAAAAGTCACTCATTGACTTTCCTTCTCGTTCCATTTAGCAGCTAAAAGGTCTACAAAAGGTTTAATTTTTTTTTTTTTTTTTACATATTATGGCTGTACAGAAGTCCATATTTGACCTACAGAACAAATTTTTGTCCCAAAGGTCAAAAAGTCACTCATTGACTTTCCTGCTGGTTCCAATTAGTAGCTAAAAGGTCTACAAAAGGTTTTAATGTTTTTTTTTTTTTTATTTGTTTTTTTTATACTTATTATGGCTGTACAGAAGTCCATATTTGACCTACTGAACATATTTTTGGCCCAAAGGTAAAAAAAAAAAAAAGGTCACTCATTGACATCCCTTCTGATTCCAGTAAGTAGCTTACAGGTCTAAAAAAGGTTTGAATTTCTTTTTTTTTTTTTTACATATTATGGCTGTACAAGAAGTCCATATTTGACCAACTGAACAAGTTTTTGGACTAAGAGTCCATACACACTAATTCAATATACATACTTATAGACTTCTCTTCTGATTCCAATTACCAGCCAAAAGTCCCACAAAAGGTTTAAAAGTTTGTTTTACATGTTATGGATGTACAAGAAGTCTATTTTTGACCTTCTGAATATATTGTTGGCCCACAGGTCTAAAAAGTCACTCATTGACTTCCCTTCTGATTTCAATTAGTAGCTAAAAGGTCCATAGAAGGTTTAATTTTTTTTATTTATTTTTTTTATGTTATGGCTGTACAGAAGTCCATATTTGACCTACCGAACAAATTTTTGTCCAAAGGTCAAAAAGTCACTCATTGACTTTCCTTCTGTTATCAATAAGTAGCTAAAAGGTCTACAAAAGGTTAAAAAAAAAAAATCTTTTTACACATTATGGCTGTACAAAGTCCATATTTGACCTACTGAACAAATTTTTGTTCCAAAGGTCAAGAAGTCACTCACTCATTGACTTCCCTTCTGATTCCAATAAATAGCTTACAGGTCTAAAAAAGGTTTGAATTTTTTTTTTTTTTTTTTTTGTACATATTATGGCTGTACAAGAAGTCCATATTTGACCAACTGAACAAGTTTTATTTTCCAAAGATCAAAAAGTCACTCATTGACTTTCCTTCTGGTACCAATAAGTAGCTAAAAGGTCTAAAAAAGTTAAATTTTTTTCTTTTTTCTTTTTACATATTATGGCTGTACAAAGTCCATATTTGACCTAGTGAACAAATTTTTGTCCCAAAGGTCAAAAAGTCACTCACTCATTGACTTCCCTTCTGATTCCAATAAGTAGCTTAAAGGTCTAAAAAAGGTTTGATTTTTTTTTTTTTTTTTTTTTTTTTACATATTATGGCTGTACAAGAAGTCCATATTTGACCTACTGAACATTTTTTTTTCCCAAAGGTCAAAAAGTCACTAATTGACTTTCCTTCTGGTTCCAATAAGTAGATTACAGGTCTAAAAAAGGTTTGATTTTTTTTTTTTTTTTTTTTTTTTACATATTATGGCTGGACAAGAAGTTTATATTTGACCTTCTGAACATATTTTGTCCCAAAGGTCAAAAAGTCACTCATTGACTTTCCCTCTGGTTCCAATTAGTAGCTAAAAGGTCTACAAAAGGTTTTAATGTTGTTGTTGTTGTTTTTTTTTTTTTACACATTATGGCTGTTCAGAAGTCCATATTTGACCTACTGAACAAATTTTTGTCCCAAAGGTCAAAAAGTCACTCATTGACATTCCTTCTCGTTCCATTTAGCAGCCAAAAGGTCTACAAAAGGTTTAATTTTTTTTTTTTTTTACATATTATGGCTGTACAGAAGTCCATATTTGACCGACAGAACAAATTTTTGTCCCAAAGGTCAAAAAGTCGCTCATTGACTTTCCTTCTGGTTCCAATTAGTAGCTAAGAGGTCTACAAAAGGTTTTAATTTTTTTTTTTTTTTTTTACATATTATGGCTGTACAGAAGTCCATATTTGACCTACTGAACATATTTTTGGCCCAAAGGTAAAAAAAGGTCACTCATTGACATCCCTTCTGATTCCAATAAGTAGCTTACAGGTCTAAAAAAGGTTTGAATTTTTTTTTTTTTTTTTACATATTATGGCTTTACAAGAAGTCCATATTTGACCAACTGAACAAGTTTTTGGACTAAGAGTCCATACACACTAATTCACTATACATACTTATAGACTTCCCTTCTGATTCCAATTACCAGTCAAAAGTCCCACAAAAGGTTTAAGTTTGTTTTACATGTTATGGATGTACAAGAAGTCTATATTTGACCTTCTGAATATATTCTTGACCCAAAGGTCTAAAAAGTCACTCATGAATTTCCCTTCTGATTCCAATTAGTAGCTAAAAGGTCCATAGAAGGTTTAATTTTTTTTTATTTAATTTTTTTTTTTTACATGTTATGGCTGTACAGAAGTCCATATTTGACCTAATGAACAAATGTTTGTCCCAAAGGTCAAAAGGTCACTCATTGACTTTCCTTCTGATTCCAATAAGTAGCTTACAGGTCTAAAAAAGGTTTGAATGTTTTTTTTTATTTTTTTTTATTTTTTTTACATATTATGGCTGTAAAAGAAGTCCATATTTAACTTATTGAACATATTTTTGCCCAAGAGTCCTTGAACACTAACATACTATACATACACACTCTTTGAATTCCCTTCTGAATCCAATTGCTAGCCAAAAGTTCCACAAAAAGGTTTTAATTTTTTTTACTATTATTTTTTTTTTTACATATTATGGCTGTTCAGAAGTCCATATTTGACCTACTGAAAATATTTTTTCCCAAAGGTCAAAAAGTCACTCATTGACTTTCCTTCTGGTTCCAATTAGTAGCTAAAAGGTCTACAAAAGGTTTTAATTTTTTTTTTTTTTTTTTTACATATTATGGCTGTACAGAAGTCCATATTTGACCTACTGCACAAATTTTTGTCCCATAGGTCAAAAAGTCACTCATTGACTTTCCTTCTCGTTCCATTTAGCAGCTAAAAGGTCTACAAAAGGTTTAATTTTTTTTTTTTTTTTTTACATATTATGGCTGTACAGAAGTCCATATTTGACCTACAGAACAAATTTTTGTCCCAAAGGTCAAAAAGTCACTCATTGACTTTCCTGGTGGTTCCAATTAGTAGCTAAAAGGTCTACAAAAGGTTTTAATGGTTTTTTTTTTTTTTTTTTTTTTTTTTATACTTATTATGGCTGTACAGAAGTCCATATTTGACCTACTGAACATATTTTTGGCCCAAAGGTAAAAAAAAAAAAAGGTCACTCATTGACATCCCTTCTGATTCCAGTAAGTAGCTTACAGGTCTAAAAAAGGTTTGAATTTTTTTTTTTTTTTTTACATATTATGGCTGTACAAGAAGTCCATATTTGACCAACTGAACAAGTTTTTGGACTAAGAGTCCATACACACTAATTCAATATACATACTTATAGACTTCCCTTCTGATTCCAATTACCAGCCAAAAGTCCCACAAAAGGTTTAAAAGTTTGTTTTACATGTTATGGATGTGCAAGAAGTCTATTTTTGACCTTCTGAATATATTGTTGGCCCACAGGTCTAAAAAGTCACTCATTGACTTCCCTTCTGATTCCAATTAGTAGCTAAAAGGTCCATAGAAGGTTTAATTTTTTTTTTTTTTTTATGTTATGGCTGTACAGAAGTCCATATTTGACCTACCGAACAAATTTTTGTCCAAAGGTCAAAAAGTCACTCATTGACTTTCCTTCTGTTACCAATAAGTAGCTAAAAGGTCTACAAAAGGTTAAAAAAAAAAAATTCTTTTTACATATTATGGCTGTACAAAGTCCATATTTGACCTACTGAACAAATTTTTGTTCCAAAGGTCAAGAAGTCACTCACTCATTGACTTCCCTTCTGATTCCAATAAGTAGCTTACAGGTCTAAAAAAGGTTTGAATTTTTTTTTTTTTTTTTTTTTTTTTTTACATATTATGGCTGTACAAGAAGTCCATATTTGACCAACTGAACAAATTGTATTTTCCAAAGGTCAAAAAGTCACTCATTGACTTTCCTTCTGGTACCAATAAGTAGCTAAAATGTCTACAAAAGTTTATTTTTTTCTTTTTTCTTTTTACATATTATGGCTGTACAAAGTCCATATTTGACCTAGTGAACAAATTTTTGTTCCAAAGGTTAAAAAGTCACTCACTCATTGACTTCCCTTCTGATTCCAATAAGTAGCTTACAGGTCTAAAAAAGGTTTGATTTTTTTTTTTTTTTTTTTACATATTATGGCTGTACAAGAAGTCCATATTTGACCTACTGAACAATTTTTTTTTCCAAAGGTCAAAAAGTCACTAATTGACTTTCCTTCTGGTTCCAATAAGTAGTTTACAGGTCTAAAAAAGGTTTGATTTTTTTTTTTTTTTTTTAACATATTATGGCTGGACAAGAAGTCTATATTTGACCTTCTGAACATATTTTTGGCCCAAAGGTAAAAAAAGGTCACTCATTGTCTTCCCTTCTTGTTCCAATTAGTAGCTAAAAGGTCTACAAAAGGTTTTAATGTTGTTGTTTTTTGTTGTTGTTTTTTACACATTATGGCTGTTCAAAAGTCCATATTTGACCTACTGAACAAATTTTTGTCCCAAAGGTCAAAAAGTCACTCATTGACATTCCTTCTTGTTCCATTTAGCAGCCAAAAGGTCTACAAAAGGTTTAATTTTTTTTTTTTTTTTTTACATATTATGGCTGTACAGAAGTCCATATTTGACCGACAGAACAAATTTTTGTCCCAAAGGTCAAAAAGTCACTCATTGACTTTCCTTCTGGTTCCAATTAGTAGATAAGAGGTCTACAAAAGGTTTTAATTTTTTTTTTTTTTTTTACATATTATGGCTGTACAGAAGTCCATATTTGACCTACTGAACATATTTTTGGCCCAAAGGTAAAAAAAGGTCACTCATTGACATCCCTTCTGATTCCAATAAGTAGCTTACAGGTCTAAAAAAGGTTTGAATTTTTTTTTTTTTTTTTACATATTATGGCTTTACAAGAAGTCCATATTTGACCAACTGAACAAGTTTTTGGACTAAGAGTCCATACACACTAATTCACTATACATACTTATAGACTTCCCTTCTGATTCCAATTACCAGCCAAAAGTCCCACAAAATGTTTAAAAGTTTGTTTTACATGTTATGGATGTACAAGAAGTTTATATTTGACCTTCTGAATATATTCTTGGCCCAAAGGTCTAAAAAGTCACTCATGAATTTCCCTTCTGATTCCAATTAGTAGCTAAAAGGTCTATAGAAGGTTTAATTTTTTTTATTTAATTTTTTTTTTTTACATGTTATGGCTGTACAGAAGTCCATATTTGACCTAATGAACAAATTTTTGTCCCAAAGGTCAAAAGGTCACTCATTGACTTTCCTTCTGATTCCAATAAGTAGCTTACAGGTCTAAAAAAGGTTTGAATGTTTTTTTGTTTTTCGTTTTTGTTTTTTTACATATTATGGCTGTACAAGAAGTCCATATTTAACTTACTGAACATATTTTTGCCCAAGAGTCCTTGAACACTAACATACTATACATACACACTCTTTGAATTCCCTTCTGAATCCAATTGCTAGCCAAAAGTTCCACAAAAAGGTTTTAATTTTTTTTATTATTATTATTATTATTTTTTTACATATTATGGCTGTTCAGAAGTCCATATTTGACCTACTGAAAATATTTTTTCCCAAAGGTCAAAAAGTCACTCATTGACTTTCCTTCTGGTTCCAATTAGTAGCTAAAAGGTCTACAAAAGGTTTTAATGTTGTTGTTTTTTTTGTTGTTGTTTTTTACACATTATGGCTGTTCAGAAGTCCATATTTGACCTACTGAACAAATTTTTGTCCCAAAGGTCAAAAAGTCACTCATTGACTTTCCTTCTGGTTCCAATTAGTAGATAAGAGGTCTACAAAAGGTTTTAATTTTTTTTTTTTTTTTACATATTATGGCTGTACAGAAGTCCATATTTGACCTACTGAACATATTTTTGGCCCAAAGGTAAAAAAAGGTCACTCATTGACATCCCTTCTGATTCCAATAAGTAGCTTACAGGTCTAAAAAAGGTTTGAATTTTTTTTTTTTTTTTACATATTATGGCTTTACAAGAAGTCCATATTTGACCAACTGAACAAGTTTTTGGACTAAGAGTCCATACACACTAATTCACTATACATACTTATAGACTTCCCTTCTGATTCCAATTACCAGCCAAAAGTCCCACAAAAGGTTTAAAAGTTTGTTTTACATGTTATGGATGTACAAGAAGTTTATATTTGACCTTCTGAATATATTCTTGGCCCAAAGGTCTAAAAAGTCACTCATGAATTTCCCTTCTGATTCCAATTAGTAGCTAAAAGGTCTATAGAAGGTTTAATTTTTTTTATTTATTTTTTTTTTTTTTACATGTTATGGCTGTACAGAAGTCCATATTTGACCTAATGAACAAATTTTTGTCCCAAAGGTCAAAAGGTCACTCATTGACTTTCCTTCTGATTCCAATAAGTAGCTTACAGGTCTAAAAAAGGTTTGAATGTTTTTTTGTTTTTCGTTTTTGTTTTTTTACATATTATGGCTGTACAAGAAGTCCATATTTAACTTACTGAACATATTTTTGCCCAAGAGTCCTTGAACACTAACATACTATACATACACACTCTTTGAATTCCCTTCTGAATCCAATTGCTAGCCAAAAGTTCCACAAAAAGGTTTTAATTTTTTTTATTATTATTATTATTATTTTTTTACATATTATGGCTGTTCAGAAGTCCATATTTGACCTACTGAAAATATTTTTTCCCAAAGGTCAAAAAGTCACTCATTGACTTTCCTTCTGGTTCCAATTAGTAGCAAAAAGGTCTACAAAAGGTTTTAATTTTTTTTTTTTTTTTTTTTTTTTTACATATTATGGCTGTAGAGAAGTCCATATTTGACCTACTGCACAAATTTTTGTCCCAAAGGTCAAAAAGTCACTCATTGACTTTCCTTCTCGTTCCATTTAGCAGCTAAAAGGTCTACAAAAGGTTTATTTATTTTTTATTTTTTTTACATATTATGGCTGTACAGAAGTCCATATTTGACCTACTGAAAATATTTTTTCCCAAAGGTCAAAAAGTCACTCATTGACTTTCCTTCTGGGTCCAATTAGTAGCTAAAAGGTCTACAAAAGGTTTTAATTTTTTTTTTTTTTTTTTTTTTTTTTTTTTTTACATATTATGGCTGTACAGAAGTCCATATTTGACCTACTGAACAAATTTTTGTCCCAAAGGTCAAAAAGTCACTCATTGACTTTCCTTCTCGTTCCATTTAGCAGCTAAAAGGTCTACAAAAGGTTTAATTTTTTTTTTTTTTTTACATATTATGGCTGTACAGAAGTCCATATTTGACCTACAGAACAAATTTTTGTCCCAAAGGTCAAAAAGTCACTCATTGACTTTCCTTCTGGTTCCAATTAGTAGCTAAAAGGTCTACAAAAGGTTTTAATTTTTTTTTTTTTTTTTTTTTTTTTTTTTTTTTACATATTATGGCTGTACAGAAGTCCATATTTGACCGACAGAACAAATTTTTGTCCCAAAGGTCAAAAAGTCACTCATTGACTTTCCTGCTGGTTCCAATTAGTAGCTAAAAGGTCTACAAAAGGTTTTAATGTTTTTTTTTATTTATTTATTTTTTCTTATACTTATTATGGCTGTACAGAAGTCCATATTTGACCTACTGAACATATTTTTGGCCCAAAGGTAAAAAAAAAAAAAGGTCACTCATTGACATCCCTTCTGATTCCAATAAGTAGCTTACAGGTCTAAAAAAGGTTTGAATTTTTTTTTTTACATATTATGGCTGTACAAGAAGTCCATATTTGACCAACTGAACAAGTTTTTGGACTAAGAGTCCATACACACTAATTCAATATACATACTTATAGACTTCCCTTCTGATTCCAATTACCAGCCAAAAGTCCCACAAAAGGTTTAAAAGTTTGTTTTACATGTTATGGATGTACAAGAAGTCTATTTTTGACCTTCTGAATATATTGTTGGCCCACAGGTCTAAAAAGTCACTCATTGACTTCCCTTCTGATTCCAATTAGTAGCTAAAAGGTCCATAGAAGGTTTAATTTTTTTTTTTTTTTTTTTTTTATGTTATGGCTGTACAGAAGTCCATATTTGACCTACCGAACAAATTTTTGTTCCAAAGGTCAAGAAGTCACTCACTCATTGACTTCCCTTCTGATTCCAATAAGTAGCTTACAGGTCTAAAAAAGGTTTGAATTTTTTTTTTTTTTTTTTTTTTTTTTTTTTTACATATTATGGCTGTACAAGAAGTCCATATTTGACCAACTGAACAAATTTTATTTTCCAAAGGTCAAAAAGTCACTCATTGACTTTCCTTCTGGTACCAATAAGTAGCTAAAAGGTCTACAAAAGTTTAATTTTTTTCTTTTTTCTTTTTACATATTATGGCTGTACAAGAAGTCCATATTTGACCTAGTGAACAAATTTTTGTCCCAAAGGTCAAAAAGTCACTCACTCATTGACTTCCCTTCTGATTCCAATAAGTAGCTTACAGGTCTAAAAGAGGTTTGATTTTTTTTTTTTTTTTTTTTACATATTATGGCTGTACAAGAAGTCCATATTTGACCTACTGAACAATTTTTTTTTCCAAAGGTCAAAAAGTCACTAGTTGACTTTCCTTCTGGTTCCAATAAGTAGTTTACAGGTCTAAAAAAGGTTTGATTTTTTTTTTTTTTAAGTCTTCCCTTCTTGTTCCAATTAGTAGCTAAAAGGTCTACAAAAGGTTTTAATGTTTTTTTTTTTTTTTTTTTTTTTTTTTACATATTATGGCTGTACAGAAGTCCATATTTGACCTACAGAACAAATTTTTGTCCCAAAGGTCAAAAAGTCACTCATTGACTTTCCTTCTGGTTCCAATTAGTAGCTAAAAGGTCTACAAAAGGTTTTAATGTTGTTTTTTTTTTTTTTTTTTTTTTTTACACATTATGGCTGTTCAGAAGTCCATATTTGACCTACTGAACAAATTTTTGTCCCAAAGGTCAAAAAGTCACTCATTGACATTCCTTCTCGTTCAATTTAGCAGCCAAAAGGTCTACAAAAGGTTTAATTTTTTTTTTTTTTTTACATATTATGGCTGTACAGAAGTCCATATTTGACCGACAGAACAAATTTTTGTCCAAAAGGTCAAAAAGTCACTCATTGACTTTCCTTCTGGTTCCAATTAGTAGCTAAGAGGTCTACAAAAGGTTTTAATTTTTTTTTTTTTTACATATTATGGCTGTACAGAAATCCATATTTGACTTACTGAACATATTTTTGGCCCAAAGGTAAAAAAAAAGGTCACTCATTGACATCCCTTCTGATTCCAATAAGTAGCTCACAGGTCTAAAAAAGTTTTGAATTTTTTTTTTTTTTTTTACATATTATGGCTGTACAAGAAGTCCATATTTGACCAACTGAACAAGTTTTTGGACTAAGAGTCCATACACACTAATTCAATATACATACTTATAGACTTCCCTTCTGATTCCAATTACCAGCCAAAAGTCCCACAAAAGGTTTAAAAGTTTGTTTTACATGTTATGGATGTACAAGAAGTCTATTTTTGACCTTCTGAATATATTGTTGGCCCAGAGGTCTAAAAAGTCACTCATTGACTTCCCTTCTGATTCCAATTAGTAGCTAAAAGGTCCATAGAAGGTTTAATTTTTTTATTTTTTTTTATTTTTTATGTTATGGCTGTACAGAAGTCCATATTTGACCTACCGAACAAATTTTTGTTCCAAAGGTCAAGAAGTCACTCACTCATTGACTTCCCTTCTGATTCCAATAAGTAGCTTACAGGTCTAAAAAAGGTTTGAATTTTTTTTTTTTTTTTTTTTACATATTATGGCTGTACAAGAAGTCCATATTTGACCAACTGAACAAATTTTATTTTCCAAAGGTCAAAAAGTCACTCATTGACTTTCCTTCTGGTACCAATAAGTAGCTAAAAGGTCTACAAAAGTTTAATTTTTTTCTTTTTTCTTTTTACATATTATGGCTGTACAAAGTCCATATTTGACCTAGTGAACAAATTTTTGTCCCAAAGGTCAAAAAGTCACTCACTCATTGACTTCCCTTCTGATTCCAATAAGTAGCTTAAAGGTCTAAAAAAGGTTTGATTTTTTTTTTTTTTTTTTTACATATTATGGCTGTACAAGAAGTCCATATTTGACCTACTGAACAATTTTTTTTTCCAAAGGTCAAAAAGTCACTAGTTGACTTTCCTTCTGGTTCCAATAAGTAGTTTACAGGTCTAAAAAAGGTTTGATTTTTTTTTTTTAAAGTCTTCCCTTCTTGTTCCAATTAGTAGCTAAAAGGTCTACAAAAGGTTTTAATGTTTTTTTTTTTTTTTTTTTTTTTTTATACATATTATGGCTGTACAGAAGTCCATATTTGACCTACAGAACACATTTTTGTCCCAAAGGTCAAAAAGTCACTCATTGACTTTCCTTCTGGTTCCAATTAGTAGCTAAAAGGTCTACAAAAGGTTTTAATGTTGTTGTTTTTTTTTGTTTTTTTTACACATTATGGCTGTTCAGAAGTCCATATTTGACCTACTGAACAAATTTTTGTCCCAAAGGTCAAAAAGTCACTCATTGACATTCCTTCTCGTTCAATTTAGCAGCCAAAAGGTCTACAAAAGGTTTAATTTTTTTTTTTTTTTTTACATATTATGGCTGTACAGAAGTCCATATTTGACCGACAGAACAAATTTTTGTCCAAAAGGTCAAAAAGTCACTCATTGACTTTCCTTCTGGTTCCAATTAGTAGCTAAGAGGTCTACAAAAGGTTTTAATTTTTTTTTTTTTACATATTATGGCTGTACAGAAATCCATATTTGACTTACTGAACATATTTTTGGCCCAAAGGTAAAAAAAAAAGGTCACTCATTGACATCCCTTCTGATTCCAATAAGTAGCTCACAGGTCTAAAAAAGGTTTGAATTTTTTTTTTTTTTTTTTTACATATTATGGCTTTACAAGAAGTCCATATTTGACCAACTGAACAAGTTTTTGGACTAAGAGTCCATACACACTAATTCACTATACATACTTATAGACTTCCCTTCTGATTCCAATTACCAGCCAAAAGTCCCACAAAAGGTTTAAAAGTTTGTTTTACATGTTATGGATGTACAAGAAGTTTATATTTGACCTTCTGAATATATTCTTGGCCCAAAGGTCTAAAAAGTCACTCATGAATTTCCCTTCTGATTCCAATTAGTAGCTAAAAGGTCTATAGAAGGTTTAATTTTTTTTATTTAATTTTTTTTTTTTTTACATGTTATGGCTGTACAGAAGTCCATATTTGACCTAATGAACAAATTTTTGTCCCAAAGGTCAAAAGGTCACTCATTGACTTTCCTTCTGATTCCAATAAGTAGCTTACAGGTCTAAAAAAGGTTTGAATGTTTTTTTGTTTTTCGTTTTTGTTTTTTTACATATTATGGCTGTACAAGAAGTCCATATTTAACTTACTGAACATATTTTTGCCCAAGAGTCCTTGAACACTAACATACTATACATACACACTCTTTGAATTCCCTTCTGAATCCAATTGCTAGCCAAAAGTTCCACAAAAAGGTTTTAATTTTTTTTATTATTATTATTATTATTTTTTTACATATTATGGCTGTTCAGAAGTCCATATTTGACCTACTGAAAATATTTTTTCCCAAAGGTCAAAAAGTCACTCATTGACTTTCCTTCTGGTTCCAATTAGTAGCTAAAAGGTCTACAAAAGGTTTTAATTTTTTTTTTTACATTTTATGGCTGTACAGAAGTCCATATTTGACCTACTGCACAAATTTTTGTCCCAAAGGTCAAAAAGTCACTCATTGACTTTCCTTCTCATTCCATTTAGCAGCTAAAAGGTCTACAAAAGGTTTATTTATTTTTTATTTTTTTACATATTATGGCTGTACAGAAGTCCATATTTGACCTACTGAAAATATTTTTTCCCAAAGGTCAAAAAGTCACTCCTTGACTTTCCTTCTGGGTCCAATTAGTAGCTAAAAGGTCTACAAAAGGTTTTAATTGTTTTAATTGTTTTTTTTTTTTTTTTTTTTTTTTTACATATTATGGCTGTACAGAAGTCCATATTTGACCTACTGAACAAATTTTTGTCCCAAAGGTCAAAAAGTCACTCGTTGACTTTCCTTCTCGTTCCATTTAGCAGCTAAAAGGTCTACAAAAGGTTTAAATTTTTTTTTTTTACATATTATGGCTGTACAGAAGTCCATATTTGACCAACTGAACAAGTTTTTAGACTAAGAGTCCATACACACTAATTCACTATACATACTTATAGACTTCCCTTCTGATTCCAATTACCAGCCAAAAGTCCCACAAAAGGTTTAAAAGTTTGTTTTACATGTTATGGATGTACAAGAAGTTTATATTTGACCTTCTGAATATATTCTTGGCCCAAAGGTCTAAAAAGTCACTCATGAATTTCCCTTCTGATTCCAATTAGTAGCTAAAAGGTCTATAGAAGGTTTAATTTTTTTTATTTAATTTTTTTTTTTTTACATGTTATGGCTGTACAGAAGTCCATATTTGACCTAATGAACAAATTTTTGTCCCAAAGGTCAAAAGGTCACTCATTGACTTTCCTTCTGATTCCAATAAGTAGCTTACAGGTCTAAAAAAGGTTTGAATGTTTTTTTGTTTTTCGTTTTTGTTTTTTTACATATTATGGCTGTACAAGAAGTCCATATTTAACTTACTGAACATATTTTTGCCCAAGAGTCCTTGAACACTAACATACTATACATACACACTCTTTGAATTCCCTTCTGAATCCAATTGCTAGCCAAAAGTTCCACAAAAAGGTTTTAATTTTTTTTATTATTATTATTATTTTTTTTTTACATATTAAGGCTGTTCAGAAGTCCATATTTGACCTACTGAAAATATTTTTTCCCAAAGGTCAAAAAGTCACTCATTGACTTTCCTTCTGGTTCCAATTAGTAGCTAAAAGGTCTACAAAAGGTTTTAATTTTTTTTTTTACATTTTATGGCTGTACAAGAAGTCCATATTTGACCTACTGAACAATTTTTTTTTCCAAAGGTCAAAAAGTCACTAGTTGACTTTCCTTCTGGTTCCAATAAGTAGTTTACAGGTCTAAAAAAGGTTTGATTTTTTTTTTTTTTAAGTCTTCCCTTCTTGTTCCAATTAGTAGCTAAAAGGTCTACAAAAGGTTTTAATGTTTTTTTTTTTTTTTTTTTTTTTTTTTACATATTATGGCTGTACAGAAGTCCATATTTGACCTACAGAACAAATTTTTGTCCCAAAGGTCAAAAAGTCACTCATTGACTTTCCTTCTGGTTCCAATTAGTAGCTAAAAGGTCTACAAAAGGTTTTAATGTTGTTTTTTTTTTTTTTTTTTTTTTTTACACATTATGGCTGTTCAGAAGTCCATATTTGACCTACTGAACAAATTTTTGTCCCAAAGGTCAAAAAGTCACTCATTGACATTCCTTCTCGTTCAATTTAGCAGCCAAAAGGTCTACAAAAGGTTTAATTTTTTTTTTTTTTTTACATATTATGGCTGTACAGAAGTCCATATTTGACCGACAGAACAAATTTTTGTCCAAAAGGTCAAAAAGTCACTCATTGACTTTCCTTCTGGTTCCAATTAGTAGCTAAGAGGTCTACAAAAGGTTTTAATTTTTTTTTTTTTTACATATTATGGCTGTACAGAAATCCATATTTGACTTACTGAACATATTTTTGGCCCAAAGGTAAAAAAAAAGGTCACTCATTGACATCCCTTCTGATTCCAATAAGTAGCTCACAGGTCTAAAAAAGGTTTGAATTTTTTTTTTTTTTTTTACATATTATGGCTGTACAAGAAGTCCATATTTGACCAACTGAACAAGTTTTTGGACTAAGAGTCCATACACACTAATTCAATATACATACTTATAGACTTCCCTTCTGATTCCAATTACCAGCCAAAAGTCCCACAAAAGGTTTAAAAGTTTGTTTTACATGTTATGGATGTACAAGAAGTCTATTTTTGACCTTCTGAATATATTGTTGGCCCAGAGGTCTAAAAAGTCACTCATTGACTTCCCTTCTGATTCCAATTAGTAGCTAAAAGGTCCATAGAAGGTTTAATTTTTTTATTTTTTTTTATTTTTTATGTTATGGCTGTACAGAAGTCCATATTTGACCTACCGAACAAATTTTTGTTCCAAAGGTCAAGAAGTCACTCACTCATTGACTTCCCTTCTGATTCCAATAAGTAGCTTACAGGTCTAAAAAAGGTTTGAATTTTTTTTTTTTTTTTTTTTACATATTATGGCTGTACAAGAAGTCCATATTTGACCAACTGAACAAATTTTATTTTCCAAAGGTCAAAAAGTCACTCATTGACTTTCCTTCTGGTACCAATAAGTAGCTAAAAGGTCTACAAAAGTTTAATTTTTTTCTTTTTTCTTTTTACATATTATGGCTGTACAAAGTCCATATTTGACCTAGTGAACAAATTTTTGTCCCAAAGGTCAAAAAGTCACTCACTCATTGACTTCCCTTCTGATTCCAATAAGTAGCTTAAAGGTCTAAAAAAGGTTTGATTTTTTTTTTTTTTTTTTTACATATTATGGCTGTACAAGAAGTCCATATTTGACCTACTGAACAATTTTTTTTTCCAAAGGTCAAAAAGTCACTAGTTGACTTTCCTTCTGGTTCCAATAAGTAGTTTACAGGTCTAAAAAAGGTTTGATTTTTTTTTTTTAAAGTCTTCCCTTCTTGTTCCAATTAGTAGCTAAAAGGTCTACAAAAGGTTTTAATGTTTTTTTTTTTTTTTTTTTTTTTTTATACATATTATGGCTGTACAGAAGTCCATATTTGACCTACAGAACACATTTTTGTCCCAAAGGTCAAAAAGTCACTCATTGACTTTCCTTCTGGTTCCAATTAGTAGCTAAAAGGTCTACAAAAGGTTTTAATGTTGTTGTTTTTTTTTGTTTTTTTTACACATTATGGCTGTTCAGAAGTCCATATTTGACCTACTGAACAAATTTTTGTCCCAAAGGTCAAAAAGTCACTCATTGACATTCCTTCTCGTTCAATTTAGCAGCCAAAAGGTCTACAAAAGGTTTAATTTTTTTTTTTTTTTTTACATATTATGGCTGTACAGAAGTCCATATTTGACCGACAGAACAAATTTTTGTCCAAAAGGTCAAAAAGTCACTCATTGACTTTCCTTCTGGTTCCAATTAGTAGCTAAGAGGTCTACAAAAGGTTTTAATTTTTTTTTTTTTACATATTATGGCTGTACAGAAATCCATATTTGACTTACTGAACATATTTTTGGCCCAAAGGTAAAAAAAAAAGGTCACTCATTGACATCCCTTCTGATTCCAATAAGTAGCTCACAGGTCTAAAAAAGGTTTGAATTTTTTTTTTTTTTTTTTTACATATTATGGCTTTACAAGAAGTCCATATTTGACCAACTGAACAAGTTTTTGGACTAAGAGTCCATACACACTAATTCACTATACATACTTATAGACTTCCCTTCTGATTCCAATTACCAGCCAAAAGTCCCACAAAAGGTTTAAAAGTTTGTTTTACATGTTATGGATGTACAAGAAGTTTATATTTGACCTTCTGAATATATTCTTGGCCCAAAGGTCTAAAAAGTCACTCATGAATTTCCCTTCTGATTCCAATTAGTAGCTAAAAGGTCTATAGAAGGTTTAATTTTTTTTATTTAATTTTTTTTTTTTTTACATGTTATGGCTGTACAGAAGTCCATATTTGACCTAATGAACAAATTTTTGTCCCAAAGGTCAAAAGGTCACTCATTGACTTTCCTTCTGATTCCAATAAGTAGCTTACAGGTCTAAAAAAGGTTTGAATGTTTTTTTGTTTTTCGTTTTTGTTTTTTTACATATTATGGCTGTACAAGAAGTCCATATTTAACTTACTGAACATATTTTTGCCCAAGAGTCCTTGAACACTAACATACTATACATACACACTCTTTGAATTCCCTTCTGAATCCAATTGCTAGCCAAAAGTTCCACAAAAAGGTTTTAATTTTTTTTATTATTATTATTATTATTTTTTTACATATTATGGCTGTTCAGAAGTCCATATTTGACCTACTGAAAATATTTTTTCCCAAAGGTCAAAAAGTCACTCATTGACTTTCCTTCTGGTTCCAATTAGTAGCTAAAAGGTCTACAAAAGGTTTTAATTTTTTTTTTTACATTTTATGGCTGTACAGAAGTCCATATTTGACCTACTGCACAAATTTTTGTCCCAAAGGTCAAAAAGTCACTCATTGACTTTCCTTCTCATTCCATTTAGCAGCTAAAAGGTCTACAAAAGGTTTATTTATTTTTTATTTTTTTACATATTATGGCTGTACAGAAGTCCATATTTGACCTACTGAAAATATTTTTTCCCAAAGGTCAAAAAGTCACTCCTTGACTTTCCTTCTGGGTCCAATTAGTAGCTAAAAGGTCTACAAAAGGTTTTAATTGTTTTAATTGTTTTTTTTTTTTTTTTTTTTTTTTTACATATTATGGCTGTACAGAAGTCCATATTTGACCTACTGAACAAATTTTTGTCCCAAAGGTCAAAAAGTCACTCGTTGACTTTCCTTCTCGTTCCATTTAGCAGCTAAAAGGTCTACAAAAGGTTTAAATTTTTTTTTTTTACATATTATGGCTGTACAGAAGTCCATATTTGACCAACTGAACAAGTTTTTAGACTAAGAGTCCATACACACTAATTCACTATACATACTTATAGACTTCCCTTCTGATTCCAATTACCAGCCAAAAGTCCCACAAAAGGTTTAAAAGTTTGTTTTACATGTTATGGATGTACAAGAAGTTTATATTTGACCTTCTGAATATATTCTTGGCCCAAAGGTCTAAAAAGTCACTCATGAATTTCCCTTCTGATTCCAATTAGTAGCTAAAAGGTCTATAGAAGGTTTAATTTTTTTTATTTAATTTTTTTTTTTTTACATGTTATGGCTGTACAGAAGTCCATATTTGACCTAATGAACAAATTTTTGTCCCAAAGGTCAAAAGGTCACTCATTGACTTTCCTTCTGATTCCAATAAGTAGCTTACAGGTCTAAAAAAGGTTTGAATGTTTTTTTGTTTTTCGTTTTTGTTTTTTTACATATTATGGCTGTACAAGAAGTCCATATTTAACTTACTGAACATATTTTTGCCCAAGAGTCCTTGAACACTAACATACTATACATACACACTCTTTGAATTCCCTTCTGAATCCAATTGCTAGCCAAAAGTTCCACAAAAAGGTTTTAATTTTTTTTATTATTATTATTATTTTTTTTTTACATATTAAGGCTGTTCAGAAGTCCATATTTGACCTACTGAAAATATTTTTTCCCAAAGGTCAAAAAGTCACTCATTGACTTTCCTTCTGGTTCCAATTAGTAGCTAAAAGGTCTACAAAAGGTTTTAATTTTTTTTTTTACATTTTATGGCTGTACAGAAGTCCATATTTGACCTACTGCACAAATTTTTGTCCCAAAGGTCAAAAAGTCACTCATTGACTTTCCTTCTCATTCCATTTAGCAGCTAAAAGGTCTACAAAAGGTTTATTTATTTTTTATTTTTTTACATATTATGGCTGTACAGAAGTCCATATTTGACCTACTGAAAATATTTTTTCCCAAAGGTCAAAAAGTCACTCATTGACTTTCCTTCTGGGTCCAATTAGTAGCTAAAAGGTCTACAAAAGGTTTTAATTTTTTTTTTTATTTTTTTTTTTTTTACATTTTATGGCTGTACAGAAGTCCATATTTGACCTACTGCACAAATTTTTGTCCCAAAGGTCAAAAAGTCACTCATTGACTTTCCTTCTCGTTCCATTTAGTAGCTAAAAGGTCTACAAAAGGTTTTAATGTTTTTTTATTTATTTATTTATTTTATTTTTTTATACATATTATGGCTGTACAGAAGTCCATATTTGACCTTCTGAACATATTTTTGGCCCAAAGGTAAAAAAAAAAAGGTCACTCATTGACATCCCTTCTGATTCCAATAAGTAGCTCACAGGTCTAAAAAAGGTTTGAATTTTTTTTTTTTTTTTTTACATATTATGGCTTTACAAGAAGTCCATATTTGACCAACTGAACAAGTTTTTGGACTAAGAGTCCATACACACTAATTCACTATACATACTTATAGACTTCCCTTCTGATTCCAATTACCAGCCAAAAGTCCCACAAAAGGTTTAAAAGTTTGTTTTACATGTTATGGATGTACAAGAAGTTTATATTTGACCTTCTGAATATATTCTTGGCCCAAAGGTCTAAAAAGTCACTCATGAATTTCCCTTCTGATTCCAATTAGTAGCTAAAAGGTCTATAGAAGGTTTAATTTTTTTTATTTAATTTTTTTTTTTTTTACATGTTATGGCTGTACAGAAGTCCATATTTGACCTAATGAACAAATTTTTGTCCCAAAGGTCAAAAGGTCACTCATTGACTTTCCTTCTGATTCCAATAAGTAGCTTACAGGTCTAAAAAAGGTTTGAATGTTTTTTTGTTTTTCGTTTTTGTTTTTTTACATATTATGGCTGTACAAGAAGTCCATATTTAACTTACTGAACATATTTTTGCCCAAGAGTCCTTGAACACTAACATACTATACATACACACTCTTTGAATTCCCTTCTGAATCCAATTGCTAGCCAAAAGTTCCACAAAAAGGTTTTAATTTTTTTTATTATTATTATTATTTTTTTTTTACATATTATGGCTGTTCAGAAGTCCATATTTGACCTACTGAAAATATTTTTTCCCAAAGGTCAAAAAGTCACTCATTGACTTTCCTTCTGGTTCCAATTAGTAGCTAAAAGGTCTACAAAAGGTTTTAATTTTTTTTTTTACATTTTATGGCTGTACAGAAGTCCATATTTGACCTACTGCACAAATTTTTGTCCCAAAGGTCAAAAAGTCACTCATTGACTTTCCTTCTCATTCCATTTAGCAGCTAAAAGGTCTACAAAAGGTTTATTTATTTTTTATTTTTTTACATATTATGGCTGTACAGAAGTCCATATTTGACCTACTGAAAATATTTTTTCCCAAAGGTCAAAAAGTCACTCCTTGACTTTCCTTCTGGGTCCAATTAGTAGCTAAAAGGTCTACAAAAGGTTTTAATTGTTTTAATTGTTTTTTTTTTTTTTTTTTTTTTTTTACATATTATGGCTGTACAGAAGTCCATATTTGACCAACTGAACAAGTTTTTAGACTAAGAGTCCATACACACTAATTCACTATACATACTTATAGACTTCCCTTCTGATTCCAATTACCAGCCAAAAGTCCCACAAAAGGTTTAAAAGTTTGTTTTACATGTTATGGATGTACAAGAAGTTTATATTTGACCTTCTGAATATATTCTTGGCCCAAAGGTCTAAAAAGTCACTCATGAATTTCCCTTCTGATTCCAATTAGTAGCTAAAAGGTCTATAGAAGGTTTAATTTTTTTTATTTAATTTTTTTTTTTTACATGTTATGGCTGTACAGAAGTCCATATTTGACCTAATGAAAAAATTTTTGTCCCAAAGGTCAAAAGGTCACTCATTGACTTTCCTTCTGATTCCAATAAGTAGCTTACAGGTCTAAAAAAGGTTTGAATGTTTTTTTGTTTTTCGTTTTTGTTTTTTTACATATTATGGCTGTACAAGAAGTCCATATTTAACTTACTGAACATATTTTTGCCCAAGAATCCTTGAACACTAACATACTATACATACACACTCTTTGAATTCCCTTCTGAATCCAATTGCTAGCCAAAAGTTCCACAAAAAGGTTTTAATTTTTTTAATTATTATTATTTTTTTTTTTTTTACATATTATGGCTGTTCAGAAGTCCATATTTGACCTACTGAAAATATTTTTTCCCAAAGGTCAAAAAGTCACTCATTGACTTTCCTTCTGGTTCCAATTAGTAGCTAAAAGGTCTACAAAAGGTTTTAATTTTTTTTTTTTTATTTTTTTTTTTTTTACATTTTATGGCTGTACAGAAGTCCATATTTGA
Organism: Gobio gobio; assembly: GCF_949357685.1. Lineage (NCBI taxonomy): Eukaryota > Metazoa > Chordata > Actinopteri > Cypriniformes > Gobionidae > Gobio > Gobio gobio. Next base: position 15,242,810 of record NC_137107.1, on the reverse strand, counting down.
CCTACTGCACAAATTTTTGTCCCAAAGGTCAAAAAGTCACTCATTGACTTTCCTTCTCGTTCCATTTAGCAGCCAAAGGGTCTACAAAAGGTTTAATTTTTTTTTTTTTTTTTTTTACATATTATGGCTGTACAGAAGTCCATATTTGACCGACAGAACAAATTTTTGTCCCAAAGGTCAAAAAGTCACTCATTGACTTTCCTGCTGGTTCCAATTAGTAGCTAAAAGGTCTACAAAAGGTTTTAATGTTTTTTTTATTTATTTGTTTTTTTTATACTTATTATGGCTGTACAGAAGTCCATATTTGACCTACTGAACATATTTTTGGCCCAAAGGTAAAAAAAAAAAAGGTCACTCATTGACATCCCTTCTGATTCCAATAAGTAGCTTACAGGTCTAAAAAAGGTTTGATTTTTTTTTTTTTTTTTTACAAATTATGGCTGTACAAGAAGTCCATATTTGACCAACTGAACAAGTTTTTGGACTAAGAGTCCATACACACTAATTCAATATACATACTTATAGACTTCCCTTCTGATTCCAATTACCAGCCAAAAGTCCCACAAAAGGTTTAAAAGTTTGTTTTACATGTTATGGATGTACAAGAAGTCTATTTTTGACCTTCTGAATATATTGTTGGCCCAAAGGTCTAAAAAGTCACTCATTGACTTCCCTTCTGATTCCAATTAGTAGCTAAAAGGTCCATAGAAGGTTTAATTTTTTTTAATTTATTTTTTTATGTTATGGCTGTACAGAAGTCCATATTTGACCTACCGAACAAATTTTTGTCCAAAGGTCAAAAAGTCACTCATTGACTTTCCTTCTGTTACCAATAAGTAGCTAAAAGGTCTACAAAAGGTTAAAAAAAATATATATATTTTTACATATTATGGCTGTACAAAGTCCATATTTGACCTACTGAACAAATTTTTGTCCCAGAGGTCAAGAAGTCACTCACTCATTGACTTCCCTTCTGATTCCAATCAGTAGATCACAGGTCTAAAAAAGGTTTGATTTTTTTTTTTTTTTTTTTTTTACATATTTTGGCTGGACAAGAAGTCTATACTTGACCTTCTGAACATATTTTTGGCCCAAAGGTAAAAAAAGGTCACTCATTGTCTTCCTTTCTTGTTCCAATTAGTAGCTAAAAGGTCTACAAAAGGTTTTAATGTGTTTTTTTTTTTTTTTTTTTTTTTTTTTTTTTACACATTATGGCTGTTCAGAAGTCCATATTTGACCTACTGAACAAATTTTGTCCCAAAGGTCAAAAAGTCACTCATTGACATTCCTTCTCGTTCCATTTAGCAGCCAAAAGGTCTACAAAAGGTTTAATTTTTTTTTTTTTTTTTTACATGTTATGGCTGTACAGAAGTCCATATTTGACCGACAGAACAAATGTTTGTCCCAAAGGTCAAAAAGTCACTCATTGACTTTCCTTCTGGTTCCAATTAGTAGCTAAGAGGTCTACAAAAGGTTTTAATGTTTTTTTTTTTTTTTTTTACATATTATGGCTGTACAGAAGTCCATATTTGACCTACTGAACATATTTTTGGCCCAAAGGTAAAAAAAAGGTCACTCATTGACATCCCTTCTGATTCCAATAAGTAGCTTACAGGTCTATAAAGGTTTGAATTATTATTATTTTTTTTACATATTATGGCTTTACAAGAAGTCCATATTTGACCAACTGAACAAGTTTTTGGACTAAGAGTCCATACACACTAAATTCACTATACATACTTATAGACTTCCCTTCTGATTCCAATTACCAGCCAAAAGTCCCACAAAAGGTTTAAAAGTTTGTTTTACATGTTATGGATGTACAAGAAGTCTATATTTGACCTTCTGAATATATTCTTGGCCCAAAGGTCTAATAAGTCACTCATGAATTTCCCTTCTGATTCCAATTAGTAGCTAAAAGGTCCATAGAAGGTTTAATTTTTTTTATTTAATTTTTTTTTTTTTTTACATGTTATGGCTGTACAGAAGTCCATATTTGACCTAATGAACAAATTTTTGTCCCAAAGGTCAAAAGGTCACTCATTGACTTTCCTTCTGATTCCAATAAGTAGCTTACAGGTCTAAAAAAGGTTTGAATGTTTTTTTTATTTATTTTTTATTTTTTTACATATTATGGCTGTACAAGAAGTCCATATTGGACCTACTGAACAAATTTTTGGCCAAGATTCCATAAATACTAAATTAAATACTCATTCAATTCTCTTCTAAATCCAATTACTAGCCTAAAGTTCTACAAAAGGGGTTTTAAAGTGTTGTTTTTATTTTTACATGTTATGGCTGTACAGAAGTCCACATTGACCTTCTGAATATGTTTTTGGCCAAGGGGTCCACACAATATTTTCAACTATTTATTTTCAAAGACTCCTTATGTTAAATCAGCCATACCGTAGTCCACCTACTGACCTACTGAACATATTTCTGCCTGAATATTTATAGGTCAATAGGTCAAATTTGGACTATTGTCTGATTTAACATGAGAAGGAATCATTGAGAGTTTATAGTTGAAAACCTTTGTAGACACCTTGGCCAGAAACATGTTCAGTAGGTCAAATATGGACTTCTGTTTAGCAATAACATGTAAATTAATTTTCAATACACAATTATAGACTCTTTATGATGATAAATCAGCCATAGTCCATTTTTTTTTGACTAAAGTGTCCTTGAAAACTGTACTACTCATTGACTTCGGACAGAAATAATTTCAGTAGGTCAAATATACACTAATTTTATGCTTAGAGTCAAAAAGTATGGATAGTAAGTCAATGTTCAGAATTAATATGTACCTAATGTATGGCTTGCTGTAACGTAAGGAGTCAATGAGTATTTATAGTAATTTAATATTTGAGGACTCATCGGCCAGGAACATGTTCAATAGGTCATAATGTACTACGTTCCGGCTGATTTAACATGAGGAGTCAAAGGGAATTATAAGACATTTTATGTTTGAGGATTCGTCGATGAGAAAGATGTTCAACAGGACATAATTATCTGCTTCCTGGCAAGACAACTCGTTCCGAGTTGCATTGAGGAGATAGACCTTTTGAATAGACAGATGTTGCCATGCACTTGCTAATGCAAAAGCACTTATCAGTTATTTTATGCACGGCAAAAGCACTAATCTCTTCAATGCACAACAAGTTCTTATATCTAATGCAATGCAACAGCACTTATCTCTTCAATGCACAACGAGTTCTTGAATGCAAAGAAATGCAAAATCACTTGTCTCTTCAATGCACAGTGAGTTTAGTATGCATTGCAATGCAAAAGCACTATTCTCTTAAATGCACACCGAGTTCTTGAATGCAATGCAATGCAAAAGCACTAATCTCGTCAGTGCACAAGTCTTTTTTAATGCGATGCAATGCAAAATCACTTCTCTCTTCAATGCACACCAAGTGTTTGAATGCAATGCAATACAAAATCACTTGTCTCTTCAATGCACGAGTTCTTGAATGCAATGCAATGAAAAACCACTATTCTCTTCAATGCACACCGAGTGTTAGAATGCAATGCAATACAATATCACTTGTCTCTTCAATGCACACCAAGTGTTTGAATGCAATGCAATACAAAATCACTTGTCTCTTCAATGCACAACGAGTTCTTGAATGCAATGCAATGCAAAATCACTTGTCTCTTCAATGCACAAAAGTTCTTATATGCAATGCAAAAGCACTAATCTCGTCAATGCACAAGTTTTTTTAATGCAATGCAATGTAAAAGCACTAATCTGTTCAATGCACACCGAGTCTTGTATGCATTGCAATCCAAAAATGCAAAAGTACTAATCTCGTCAATGCACAAGTCTATTTTTAATGCGATGCAATGCAAAATCACTTGTCTCTTCAATGCACAATGAGTTTAGTATGCATTGCAATGCAACAGCACTATTCTCTTAAATGCACACCGAGTTCTTAAATGCAATGCAAAATCACTTCAATGCACAAAAAGTTCTTATATGCAATGCAATGCAAAAGCACTAATCTCGTCAATGCACAAGTCTATTTTTAATGCGATGCAATGGAAAATCACTAATGCAAAAGCACTAATCTCGTCAGTGCACAAGTCTTTTTTAATGCGATGCAATGCAAAATCACTTCTCTCTTCAATGCACAATGTGTTTTGTATGCATTGCAATGAAAAACCACTATTCTCTTCAATGCACACCGAGTGTTAGAATGCAATGCAATGCAATATCACTTGTCTCTTCAATGCACACCAAGTGTTTGAATGCAATGCAATACAAAATCACTTGTCTCTTCAATGCACAACGAGTTCTTGAATGCAATGCAAAGCAAAATCACTTGTCTCTTCAATGCACAAAAGTTCTTATATGCAATGCAAAGGCACTAATCTCGTCAATGCACAAGTTTTTTTTAAAGCAATGCAATGCAAAAGCACTAATCTGTTCAATGCACAACGAGTCTTGTATGCATTGCAATCCAAAAATGCAAAAGTACTAATCTCGTCAATGCACAAGTCTATTTTTAATGCGATGCAATGCAAAATCACTTGTCTCTTCAATGCACAATGAGTTTAGTATGCATTGCAATGCAAAAGCACTATTCTCTTAAATGCACACCGAGTTCTTAAATGCAATGCAAAATCACTTCAATGCACAAAAAGTTCTTATATGCAATGCAATGCAAAAGCACTAATCTCGTCAATGCACAAGTCTATTTTTAATGCGATGCAATGGAAAATCAATTGTCTCTTCAATGCACACTGTGTTTTGTATGCATTGCAATGCAAAACCACTATTCTCTTCAATGCACACCGAGTGTTAGAATGCAATGCAATACAAAATCAATTGTCTCTTCAATGCACAACGAGTTCTTGAATGCAATGCAATGCAAAATCACTTGTCTCTTCAATGCACAAAAGTTCTTATATGCAATGCAAAAGCACTAATCTCGTCAATGCACAAGTTTTTTTAATGCAATGCAATGCAAAAGCACTAATCTGTGCAATGCACACCGAGTCTTGTATGCATTGCAATGCAAAAGTACTAATCTCGTCAATGCACAAGTCTATTTTTAATGCGATGCAATGCAAAATCACTTGTCCCTTCAATGCACAAGGAGTTTAGTGTTCATTGCAATGCAAAATCACTTGTCTCTTCAATGCACAAAAAGTTATTATATGCAATGCAATGCAATGCAAAAGCACTAATTCGGTCAAAGCACAAGTTTTTTTTATTGCGATGCAATGCAAAATAACTTGTCTCTTCAATCCACAATGTGTTTTGTATGCATTGCAATGCAAAACCACTATTCTCTTCAATGCACAACAAGTTCTTATATCTAATGCAATGCAACAGCACTTATCTCTTCAATGCACAACGAGTTCTTGAATGCAATGCAATGCAAAATCACTTGTCTCTTCAATGCACGAGTTCTTGAATGCAATGCAATGCAAAATCACTTGTCTCTTCAATGCACAATGAGTTTCGTATGCATTGCAATGCAAAAGCACTAATCTCGTCAATTTACGTTTTTTATGCTATGCAATGCAAACAAACTAATCTATTCAACGCACAATGCGTTTTGTGTGCATTGCAATGCAAAATCACTTTTGTCTTCTTATATAAGAACTTTTGTGCATTGAAGAGACAAGTGATGCAATATGCTGCAATGCAAATGTGATGCAATGTGATGCAATGTCTCTTCAATGCACAACGAGTTCTTGAATGCAATGCATTGCAAAATCACTTGTCTGTTCAATGCACACACGGTTCTTATATGCAATGCAGTGCAATATCACTTGTCTTTTCAATGCACAATGAGTTTCTTATGCAATGCAAAGTTTTTTGTTAGAATGCAATGCAATACAAAATCAATTGTCTCTTCAATGCACGAGTTCCTGAATGCAATGCAATACAATGCAAAATCACTAATCTGGTCAGAGCACAAGATTTTTTTATTGCAATGCAATGCAAAACCACTATTCTCTTCAATGCACACCGAGAGTTTGAATGCAATGCAAATGTGATGCAATGTGATGCAATGTCTCTTCAATGCACAACGAGTTCTTGAATGCAATGCATTGCAAAATCACTTGTCTGTTCAATGCACACAAGGTTCTTATATGCAATGCAGTGCAATATCACTTGTCTTTTCAATGCACAATGAGTTTCTTATGCAATGCAAAGTTTTTTGTTAGAATGCAATGCAATACAAAATCAATTGTCTCTTCAATGCACGAGTTCTTGAATGCAATGCAATGCAAAATCACTAATCTGGTCAGAGCACAAGATTTTTTTATTGCGATGCAATGCAAAATCACTTGTCTCTTCAATGCACACAAAGTTATTGTATGCAATGAAATGCAAAAGCACTAATCTCGTCAATTAACAAGTTTTTTTTAATGCTATGCAATGCAAACGCACTAATCTATTCAATTCACAATGTGTTTTGTGTGCATTGCAATGCAAAATCACTTGTTTCTTTAATGCACAAAAAGTTCTTATATGCAATGCAGAAGCACTAATCTCGTCAATGCAAAAGTGTTTTTTAATGCGATGCAATGCAAAAATCACTTGTCTCTTATCAATGTGTACACATGTACAATGTGTTTTGTATGCATTGCAAGGCAAAACCATTATTCTCTTCAATGCACACCGAGTGTTTGAATACAATGCAATACAAAATCAATTGTCTCTTCAATGCACAACGAGTTCTTGAATGCAATGCAATGCAAAATTTCTTGTATCTTCAATGCAAAAAAATTCTTGTATGCATTGCAATGCAAAAGCACTAATCTCGTCAAAGCACAAGTTTTTTTTTATTGCGATGCAATGCAAAATCACTTGTCTCTTCAATGCACAATGTGTTTTGTATGCATTGCAATGCAAAACCACTATTTTCTTAAATGCACAACGAGTTCTTGAATGCAATGCAATGCAAAATCACTTGTCTCTTCAATGCACAAAAAGTTCTTATATGCAATGCAATGCAAAAGCACTAATCTGTTCAATGCACACCGGAGTCTTGTATGCATTGCAATTCAAAAGTACTAATCTCATCAATGCACAAGTTTTTTTTATTGCGTTGCAATGCAAAACCACCATTCTCTTCAATGCACACCGAGTTTTTGAATGCAATGCAACGGAACAGCACTAATCTCTTCAAAGCATTAGTTTGTGCAATGCAATGCAAAAGCAAATATGTTTTTTATCTCTTTAATACATAAGTTTAATACATAAGTAATACACACACTCATTGATTTTCCTTCTGATTCCAAAAGCAAGCCAAAATTTCCCCCATTTTCTTTTAAAGGCTTTATTTATTTATTTTTTTTCCATGTTATGGATGTACAGAACTTCTTATTTGACCTACTGAACATATTTTTGGCCCAAAGGTCAAAAAAGTCACTCATGTACTTCTCTTCAGATTCCAATTAGTAACTAAAAGGTCCACAAAAGGTTTACAAAATTATTATTCGTTTTTTTTTTACATGTTATGGCTTTACAAGAAGTCCATTTTTGACCTACTGAAAATATTTTTTCCCAAAGGTCAAAAAGTCACTCATTGACTTTCCTTCTCGTTCCATTTAGTAGCTAAAAGGTCTACAAAAGGTTTAATTTTTTTTTACATATTATGGCTGTACAGAAGTCCATATTTGACCTACAGAACAAATTTTTGTCCCAAAGGTCAAAAAGTCACTCATTGACTTTCCTTCTGGTTCCAATTAGTAGCTAAAAGGTCTACAAAAGGTTTTAATGTTTTTTTATTTATTTATTTATTTTATTTTTTTATACATATTATGGCTGTACAGAAGTCCATATTTGACCTTCTGAACATATTTTTGGCCCAAAGGTAAAAAAAAAAAGGTCACTCATTGACATCCCTTCTGATTCCAATAAGTAGCTTACAGGTCTAAAAAAGGTTTGAATTTTTTTTAATTTTTTTTACATATTATGGCTTTACAAGAAGTCCATATTTGACCAATTGAACATGTTTTTGGACTAAGAGTCCATACACACTTATTCACTATACATACTTATAGACTTCCCTTCTGATTCCAACTACCAGCCAAAAGTCCCACAAAAGGTTTAAAAGTTTGTTTTACATGTTATGGATGTACAAGAAGTCTATATTTGACCTTCTGAATATATTCTTGGCCCAAAGGTCTAAAAAGTCTCTCATTAACTTCCCTCCCTTCTGATTCCAATTAGTAGCTAAAAGATCCATAGAAAGTTTAATTTTTAAATTTTTTTTTTAACATGTTATGGCTGTACAGAAATCCATATTTGACCTACTGAAATTTTTTTTGTCCCAAAGGTCAAAAAGTCACTCATTGACTTTCCTTCTGGTTCCAATTAGTAGCTAAAAGGTCTAAAAATGTTTGAATTTTTTTGTTGGTTTTTTTTTTTTTTTTTACATATTATGGCTGTACAGAAGTCCATATTTGACCTACTGAACAATTTTTTTTCCCAAAGGTCAAAAAGTCACTCATTGACTTTCCTTTTGGTACCAATAAGTAGCTAAAAGGTCTACAAAAGGTTATTTTTTTTCTTTTTTCTTTTTACATAGTATGGCTGTACAAAGTCCATATTTGACCTAGTGGACAAATTTTTGTCCCAAAGGTCAAAAAGTCACTCACTCATTGACTTCCCTTCTGATTCCAATAAGTAGCTTACAGGTCTAAAAAAGGTTTGATTTTTCTTTTTTCTTTTTTTTACATATTATGGCTGGACAAGAAGTCCATATTTGACCTACTGAAATTTTTTTTGTCCCAAAGGTCAAAAAGTCACTCATTGACTTTCCTTCTGGTTCCAATTAGTAGCTAAACGATCTACAAAAGGTCTTAATATATATATGGCTGTACAGAAGTCCATATTTGACCAACTGAACAAATTTTTGTCCCAAAGGTCAAAAAGTCACTCATTGACTTTCCTTCTGGTTCCATTTAGTAGCTAAAAGGTCTACAAAATGTTTGAATTTTTTTTTTTCGTTTTTTTTTTTTTTTTTACATATTATGGCTGTACAGAAGTCCATATTTGACCTACTGAAAATAATTGTGGCTGAAAGGTCAAAAAAGTCACTGATTGACTTCCCTTCTGATTCCAATAAGTAGCTTACAGGTCTAAAAAAGGTTTGATTTTTTTTTATTTTTTTTTTATACATATTATGGCTGTACAGAAGTCCATATTTGACCTACTGAACATATTTTTGGCCCAAAGGTTAAAAAAATAGGTCACTCATTGACATCCCTTCTGATTCTAATAAGTAGCTTACAGGTCTAAAAAAGGTTTGAATTTGTTTTTTTTTTACATATTATGGCTTTACAAGAAGTCCATATTTGACCAACTGAACAAGTTTTTGGACTAAGAGTCCATACACACTAATTCACTATACATACTTATAGGCTTCCCTTCTGATTCCAACTACCAGCCAAAAGTCCCACAAAAGGTTTAAAAGTTTGTTTTACATGTTATGGATGTACAAGAAGTCTATATTTGACCTTCTGAATATATTCTTGGCCCAAAGGTCTAAAAAGTCACTCATTAACTTCCCTTCTGATTCCAATAAGTAGCTTACAGGTCTAAAAAAGGTTTGAATTTTTTTTTTTTTTTTTTTACATATTATGGCTTTACAAGAAGTCCATATTTGACCAACTGAACATGTTTTTGGACTAAGAGTCCATACACACTAATTCAATATACATACTTATAGATTTCCCTTCTGATTCCAATTACCAGCCAAAAGTCCCACAAAAGGTTTAAAAGTTTGTTTTACATGTTATGGCTGTACAGAAGTCTATATTTGACCTACTGAACAAATTTTTGTCCCAAAGGTCAAAAAGTCACTCATTGACTTTCCTTCTGGTTCCAATTAGTAGCTAAAAGGTCTACAAAAGGTTTGAATTTTTTTTCTTTTCTTTTCGTTTTTTGTTTTTTACATATTATGGCTGTACAGAAGTCCATATTTGACCTACTGAAAATAATTGTGACCCAAAGGTCAAAAAAGTGACTGATTGACTTCCCTTCTGATTCCAATTTGTAGCTAAAAGGTCCCACAAAAGGTTTTAATTATTATTATTGTTTTTTACATATAATGACTTTACAAGAAGTCCATCGTTTTTTTTTTTTTTTTTTTACATATTATGGCCATTCAAGAAGTCCATATTTAACTTACTGAACATATTTTTGCCCAAGAGTCCTTGAACACTAACATACTATACATACACACTCTTTGACTTCCCTTCTGAATCCAAGTGCTAGCCAAAAGTTCCACAAAGAAGGTTTTAATTTTTTTATTATTATTATTTTTTTTTACATATTATGGCTGTACAAGAAGTCCATATTTGACCTACTGAACAATTTTTTATTCCAAAGGTCAAAAAGTCACTCATTGACTTTCCTTCTGGTTCCAATAAGTAGCTTACAGGTCTAAAAAAGGTTTGAATTTTTTTTGTTTTTTTTGTTTTTTTACATATTATGGCTGGACAAGAAGTCCATATTTGACCTTCTGAACATATTTTTGGCCCTAAGGTAAAAAAAGGTCACTCATTGTCTTCCCTTCTGATTCCAAAAAGTAGCTTAAAGGTCTACAAAAGGTTTTTTATTTTTTTACATATTATGGCTGTACAGAAGTCCATATTTTACCTACTGAACAAATTTTTGGCCCAAAGGTAAAAAAAGGTCACTCATTGCCTTCCCATCTGATTCCACTTAGTAGCTTACAGGTCTACAAAAAGGTTTACATTTTTTTTTTTTTTTTTTTTTACCTATTATGGCTTTACAGAAGTCCATATTTGACCTACTGAACATATTTTTGGCACAAAGGTAAAAAAAGGTCACTCATTGACATGCCTTCTGATTCCAATAAGTAGCTAAAAGGTCAACAAAAGGTTTCAAATCTTTTTTCTTTTTTTTTTCAAACATATTATGACTTTACAAGATGTCCATATTTGACCTACTGAAAATATTTTTAGTCCAAGATTCCATAAACACTAATTTACTATACATACTCATTGACTTCCCTTCTTATTCCCATTACTAGCCAAAGGTTCCACAAAAGGTTTAAAAGTTTGTTTTACATGTTATGGATGTACAGAAGTCTATATTTGACTTTCTGAATATATTCTTGGCCCAAAGGTCAAAAAAGTCTCTCATTGACTTCCCTTCTGATACCAATTAGTAGCTAAAAGGTCCATAGAAGATTTTATTTATTTTTGTATTTTTTATTTTTGCATGTTTCGGCTGTTCAGAAGTCCACATTTGACCTACTGAAAATATTTTTGTCCCAAAGGTCAAAAAGTCACTCATTGAATTCTCTTTTGATTCCAATAAATAGCTTACAGGTCTAAAAAAGGTTTGAATTTTTTTTTTTTTTTTTTTTTTTTAACAAATTATGGCTGTACAAGAAGTCCATATTTGACCTAATGAACATTTTTTTTTCCAAAAGTCAAAAAGTCACTCATTGACTTTCCTTCTGGTTCCAATTAGTAGCTAAAAGGTCTACAATTTTTTTTTTTTTTTTTTTTTTTTTTTTTTTACATATTATGACTGTACAAAAGTCCATATTTGACCTACTGAACAAATTTTTGTCCCAAAGGTCAAAAAGTCACTCATTGACTTTCCTTCTGGTTCCAATTAGTAGCTAAAAGATCTACAAAAGGTCTTAATATATATATATATGGCTGTACAGAAGTCCATATTTGACCAACTGAACAAATTTTTGTCCCAAAGGTCAAAAAGTCACTCATTGACTTTCCTTTTGGTTCCATTTAGTAGCTAAAAGGTCTACAAAAGGTTTGATTTTTTTTTTTTTTTACATATTATGGCTGTACAGAAGTCCATATTTGACCTACTGAAAATAATTGTGGCTGAAAGGTCAAAAAAGTCACTGATTGACTTCCCTTCTGATTCCAATTTGTAGCTAAAAGGTCCCACAAAAGGTTTTAATTATTATTATTATTTTTTTTTTTTTACATATTATGGCTTTACAAGAAGTCCATATTTAACTTACTGAACATATTTTTGCCCAAGAGTCCTTGAACACTAACATACTAAACTGATACACACTCTTTGACTTCCCTTCTGAATCCAATTGCTAGCCAAAAGTTCCACAAAAAGGTTTTAATTTTTTTTATTTTTTTTTTTTTTACATATTATGGCTGTTCAGAAGTCCATATTTGACCTACTGAAAATATTTTTTCCCAAAGGTCAAAAAGTCACTCATTGACTTTCCTTCTCGTTCCATTTAGTAGCTAAAAGGTCTACAAAAGGTTTAATTTTTTTTTTTACATATTATGGCTGTACAGAAGTCCATATTTGACCTACAGAACAAATTTTTGTCCCAAAGGTCAAAAAGTCACTCATTGACTTTCCTTCTGGTTCCAATTAGTAGCTAAAAGGTCTACAAAAGTTTTTTTTTTTTTTTTTTTTTTTTTTTTTTTACATATTTTGGCTGTACAGAAGTCCCTATTTGACCTACTGAACAAATTTTTGTCCCAAAGGTCAAAAAGTCATTCATTGACTTTCCTTCTGGTTCCAATTAGTAGCTAAAAGATCTACAAAAGGTCTTAATATATATATGGCTGTACAGAAGTCCATATTTGACCAACTGAACAAATTTTTGTCCCAAAGGTCAAAAAGTCACTCATTGACTTTCCTTCTGGTTCCATTTAGTAGCTAAAAGGTCTACAAAAGGTTGGATTTTTTTTTTTTTTTTTACATATTATGGCTGTACAGAAGTCCATATTTGACCAACTGAACAAATTTTTGTCCCAAAGGTCAAAAAGTCACTCATTGACTTTCCTTCTGGTTCCAATTAGTAGCTTACAGGTCTAAAAAAGGTTTGAATTTTTTTTATTTATTTTTTTACATATTATGGCTGTACAAGAAGTCCATATTTGACCAATTGAACAAGTTTTTGGACTAAGAGTCCATACACACTAATTCAATATACATACTTATAGACTTCCCTTCTGATTCCAATTACCAGCCAAAAGTCCCACAAAAGGTTTAAAAGTTTGTTTTACATGTTATGGATGTACAAGAAGTCTATTTTTGACCTTCTGAATATATTGTTGGCCCAAAGGTTTAAAAAGTCACTCATTGACTTCCCTTCTGATTCCAATTAGTAGCTAAACGGTCCATAGAAGGTTTAATTTTTTTTTTATGTTATGGCTGTACAGAAGTCCATATTTGACCTACCGAACAAATTTTTGTCCAAAGGTCAAAAAGTCACTCATTGACTTTCCTTCTGTTACCAATAAGTAGCTAAAAGGTCTACAAAAGGTTAAAATAAAAAATTTCTTTTTACATATTATGGCTGTACAAAGTCCATATTTGACCTACTGAACAAATTTTTGTTCCAAAGGTCAAGAAGTCACTCACTCATTGACTTCCCTTCTGATTCCAATAAGTAGCTTACAGGTCTAAAAAAGGTTTGAATTTGTTTTTGTTTTTTGTTTTTTTACATATTATGGCTGTACAAGAAGTCCATATTTGACCAACTGAACAAATTTTATTTTCCAAAGGTCAAAAAGTCACTCATTGACTTTCCTTCTGGTACCAATAAGTAGCTAAAAGTTCTACAAAAGGTAAATTTTTTTCTTTTTTCTTTTTACATATTATGGCTGGACAAGAAGTCTATATTTGACCTTCTGAACATATTTTTGGCCCAAAGGTAAAAAAAAGGTCACTCATTGTCTTCCCTTCTTGTTCCAATTAGTAGCTAAAAGGTCTGCAAAAGGTTTTAATGTTTTTTTTTTTTTTTTTTTTTTACATATTATGGCTGTACAGAAGTCCATATTTGACCTACAGAACAAATTTTTGTCCCAAAGGTCAAAAAGTCACTCATTGACTTTCCTTCTGGTTCCATTTAGTAGCTAAAAGGTCTACAAAAGGTTTGAATTTTTTTTTTTTTTTTTTTACATATTGTGGCTGTACAGAAGTCCATATTTGACCTACTGAAAATAATTGTGGCTGAAAGGTCAAAAAAGTCACTGATTGACTTCCCTTCTGATTCCAATTTGTAGCTAAAAGGTCCCACAAAAGGTTTGAATTATTATTATTATTATTTTTTACATATTATGGCTGTACAAGAAGTCCATATTTAACTTACTGAACATATTTTTGCCCAAGAGTCCTTGAACACTAACATACTAAACTGATACACACTCTTTGACTTCCCTTCTGAATCCAATTGCTAGCCAAAAGTTCCACAAAAAGGTTTTAATTTTTTTTATTATTATTATTATTATTTTTTTACATATTATGGCTGTTCAGAAGTCCATATTTGACCTACTGAAAATATTTTTTCCCAAAGGTAAAAAAAAGGTCACTCATTGACATCCCTTCTGATTCCAATAAGTAGCTTACAGGTCTAAAAAAGGTTTGATTTTTTTTTTTTTTTTTACATATTATGGCTTTACAAGAAGTCCATATTTGACCAACTGAACAAGTTTTTGGACTAAGAGTCCATACACACTAATTCACTATACATACTTATAGACTTCCCTTCTGATTCCAACTACCAGCCAAAAGTCCCACAAAAGGTTTAAAAGTTTGTTTTACATGTTATGGATGTACAAGAAGTCTATATTTGACCTTCTGAATATATTCTTGGCCCAAAGGTCTAAAAAGTCACTCATTAACTTCCCTTCTGATTCCAATAAGTAGCTTACAGGTCTAAAAAAGGTTTGAATTTTTTTTTTTTTTTTTACATATTATGGCTTTACAAGAAGTCCATATTTGACCAACTGAACATGTTTTTGGACTAAGAGTCCATACACACTAATTCAATATACATACTTATAGATTTCCCTTCTGATTCCAATTACCAGCCAAAAGTCCCACAAAAGGTTTAAAAGTTTGTTTTACATGTTATGGCTGTACAGAAGTCCATATTTGACCTACTGAACAAATTTTTGTCCCAAAGGTCAAAAAGTCACTCATTGACTTTCCTTCTGGTTCCAATTAGTAGCTAAAAGGTCTACAAAAGGTTTGAATTTTTTTTCTTTTCTTTTCGTTTTTTTTTTTTTTACATATTATGGCTGTACAGAAGTCCATATTTGACCTACTGAAAATAATTGTGACCCAAAGGTCAAAAAAGTGACTGATTGACTTCCCTTCTGATTCCAATTTGTAGCTAAAAGGTCCCACAAAAGGTTTTAATTATTATTATTGTTTTTTACATATAATGACTTTACAAGAAGTCCATCGTTTTTTTTTTTTTTTTTACATATTATGGCCATTCAAGAAGTCCATATTTAACTTACTGAACATATTTTTGCCCAAGAGTCCTTGAACACTAACATACTATACATACACACTCTTTGACTTCCCTTCTGAATCCAAGTGCTAGCCAAAAGTTCCACAAAGAAGGTTTTAATTTTTTTATTATTATTATTTTTTTTTACATATTATGGCTGTACAAGAAGTCCATATTTGACCTACTGAACAATTTTTTATTCCAAAGGTCAAAAAGTCACTCATTGACTTTCCTTCTGGTTCCATTTAGTAGCTAAAAGGTCTACAAAAGGTTTGATTTTTTTTTTTTTTTTTTACATATTATGGCTGTACAGAAGTCCATATTTGACCAACTGAACACATTTTTGTCCCAAAGGTCAAAAAGTCACTTATTGACTTTCCTTCTGGTTCCAATTAGTAGCTAAAAGGTCTACAAAAGTTTTTTTTTTTTTTTTTTTTTTTTTTTTTACATATTTTGGCTGTACAGAAGTCCATATTTGACCAACTGAACAAATTTTTGTCCCAAAGGTCAAAAAGTCACTCATTGACTTTCCTTCTGGTTCCAATTAGTAGCTAAAAGGTCTACAAAATGTTTGATTTTTTTTTTTTCGTTTTTTTTTTTTTTTTTTTTACATATTATGGCTGTACAGAAGTCCATATTTGACCTACTGAAAATAATTGTGGCTGAAAGGTCAAAAAAGTCACTGATTGACTTCCCTTCTGATTCCAATTTGTAGCTAAAAGGTCCCACAAAAGGTTTTAATAATTATTATTATTATTATTTTTACATATTATGGCTTTACAAGAAGTCCATATTTGACCAACTGAACATGTTTTTGGACTAAGAGTCCATACACACTAATTCACTATACATACTTATAGACTTCCCTTCTGATTCCAACTACCAGCCAAAAGTCCCACAAAAGGTTTAAAAGTCACTCATTAACTTCCCTTCTGATTCCAATTAGTAGCTAAAAGGTCCA
The DNA here is from genome assembly GCF_949357685.1 of Gobio gobio. Lineage (NCBI taxonomy): Eukaryota > Metazoa > Chordata > Actinopteri > Cypriniformes > Gobionidae > Gobio > Gobio gobio. Next base: position 15,226,601 of record NC_137107.1, on the reverse strand, counting down.
TAGAAGGTTTAATTTTAAAACAGTTTTTTTTTTTTTTTTACATATTATGGCTGTACAGAAGTCCATATTTGACCTACTGAAAATAATTGTGGCCCAAAGGTCAAAAAAGTCACTGATTGACTTCCCTTCTGATTCCAATTTGTAGCTAAAAGGTCCCACAAAAGGTTTTAATTATTATTATTTTTTTTTTTACATATTATGGCTGTACAAGAAGTCCATATTTAACTTACTGAACATATTTTTGCCCAAGAGTCCTTGAACACTAACATACTATACATACACACTCTTTGACTTCCCTTCTGAATCCAATTGCTAGCCAAAAGTTCCACAAAAAGGTTTTAATTTTTTTTTTATTTTTTTATTTTTTACATATTATGGCTGTTCAGAAGTCCATATTTGACCTACTGAACAAATTTTTGTCCCAAAGGTCAAAAAGTAACTCATTGACTTTCCTTCTCGTTCCATTTAGCAGCTAAAAGGTCTACAGAAGGTTTTTTTTTTTTTTTTTTTTTTTTTTTTACATATTATGGCTGTACAGAAGTCCATATTACAAAAGGTTTTAATGTTTTTTTGTTTTTTTTTTAATATCATGGCTGTACAGAAGTCCATATTTGACCTACTGAACAAATTTTTGTCCCAAAGGTCAAAAAGTCACTCATTGACTCTGCTTCTCGTTCCATTTAGCAGCTAAAAGGTCTACAAAAGGTTTAATTTTTTTTTTTTTTTTTTACATATTATGGCTGTACAGAAGTCCATATTTGACCTACAGAACAAATTTTTGTCCCAAAGGTCAAAAAGTCACTCATTGACTTTCCTTCTGGTTCCAATTAGTAGCTAAAAGGTCTACAAAAGGTTTTAATTTTTTTTTATATATATATTTTGGCTGTACAGAAGTCCATATTTGACCTACTGAACATATTTTTGGCCCAAAGGTAAAAAAAAAAAAAAAGGTCACTCATTGACATCCCTTCTGATTCCAATAAGTAGCTTACAGGTCTAAAAAAGGTTTGAATTTTTTTAATTTTTTTTTGTACAAGAAGTCCATATTTGACCAACTGAACATGTTTTTGGACTAAGAGTCCATACACACTAATTCAATATACATACTTATAGATTTCCCTTCTGATTCCAATTACCAGCCAAAAGTCCCACAAAAGGTTTAAAAGTTTGTTTTACATGTAATAGATGTACAAGAAGTCTATATTTAACCTTCTGAATATATTCTTGGCCCAAAGGTCTAAAAAGTCACTCATTAACTTCCCTCCCTTCTGATTCCAATTAGTAGCTAAAAGGTCCATAGAAAGTTTAATTTTTGAATTTTTTTTTTTTTTTTTTTTTACATGTTATGGCTGTACAGAAGTCCATATTTGACCTACTGAACAAATTTTTGTCCCAAAGGTCAAAAAAAAAGGTCACTCATTGACATCCCTTCTGATTCCAATAAGTAGCTTACAGGTCTAAAAAAGGTTTGAATTTTTTTTATTTTTTTTTGTACAAGAAGTCCATATTTGACCAACTGAACATGTTTTTGGACTAAGAGTCCATACACACTAATTCAATATACATACTTATAGATTTCCCTTCTGATTCCAATTACCAGCCAAAAGTCCCACAAAAGGTTTAAAAGTTTGTTTTACATGTTATAGATGTACAAGAAGTCTATATTTAACCTTCTGAATATATTCTTGGCCCAAAGGTCTAAAAAGTCACTCATTAACTTCCCTCCCTTCTGATTCCAATTAGTAGCTAAAAGGTCCATAGAAAGTTTTTTTTTTTTTTTTTTTTTTAACATGTTATGGCTGTACAGAAGTCCATATTTGACCTACTTAACAAATTTTTGTCCCAAAGGTCAAAAAGTCACTCATTGACTTTCCTTCTGGTTCCAATTGCTAGCCAAAAGTTCCACAAAAAAGGTTTTAATTTTTTTATTATTATTTTTTTTTTTTACATATTATGGCTGATCAGAAGTCCATATTTGACCTACTGAAAATATTTTTTCCCAAAGGTCAAAAAGTCACTCATTGACTTTCCTTCTGGTTCCAATTAGTAGCTAAAAGGTCTACAAAAGATTTTAATTTTTTTTTTTTTTTTTTTTTTATATATTATGGCTGTACAGAAGTCCATATTTGACCTACTGAACAAATTTTTGTCCCAAAGGTCAAAATGTTACTCACTCATTGACTTCCCTTCTGATTCCAATAAGTAGCTTACAGGTCTAAAAAAGGTTTGAATTTTTTATTTTTTTTTATTTTTTTATTTTTACATATTATGGCTGTACAAGAAGTCCATATTTGACCTACTGAACAAATTTTATTTTCCAAAGGTCAAAAAGTCACTCATTGACTTTCCTTCTGGTTCCAATTAGTAGCTAAAAGGTCTACAAAAGTTTTTATTTTTTTATTTTTTTATTTTTTTATACATATTATGGCTGTACAAAAGTCCATATTTGACCTACTGAACAAATTTTTGTCCCAAAGGTCAAAAAGACACTCATTGACTTTCCTTCTGGTTCCAATTAGTAGTTAAAAGATCTACAAAAGGTCTTAATATATATATGGCTGTACAGAAGTCCATATTTGACCAACTGAACAAATTTTTGTCCCAAAGGTCAAAAAGTCACTCATTGACTTTCCTTCTGGTTCCATTTAGTAGCTAAAAGGTCTACAAAAGGTTTGATTTTTTTTTTTTTTTTTTTTTTACATATTGTGGCTGTACAGAAGTCCATATTTGACCTACTGAAAATAATTGTGGCTGAAAGGTCAAAAAAGTCACTGATTGACTTCCCTTCTGATTCCAATTTGTAGCTAAAAGGTCCCACAAAAGGTTTTAATTATTATTATTATTTTTTTTTACATATTATGGCTGTACAAGAAGTCCATATTTAACTTACTGAACATATTTTTGCCCAAGAGTCCTTGAACACTAACATACTAAACTGATACACACTCTTTGACTTCCCTTCTGAATCCAATTGCTAGCCAAAAGTTCCACAAAAAGGTTTTAATTTTTTTTATTATTATTTTTTTTTTTACATATTATGGCTGTTCAGAAGTCCATATTTGACCTACTGAAAATATTTTTTCCCAAAGGTCAAAAAGTCACTCATTGACTTTCCTTCTGGTTCCAATTAGTAGCTAAAAGGTCTACAAAAGGTTTGAATTTTTTTTTTTTTTTACATATTATGGCTGTATAGAAGTCCATATTTGACCTACTGAAAATAATTGTGGCCCAAAGGTCAAAAAAGTCACTGATTGACTTCCCTTCTGATTCCAATTTGTAGCTAAAAGGTCCCACAAAAGGTTTTAATTATTATTATTTTTTTTACATATTATGGCTGTACAAGAAGTCCATATTTAACTTACTGAACATATTTTTGCCCAAGAGTCCTTGAACACTAACATACTATACATACACACTCTTTGACTTCCCTTCTGAATCCAATTGCTAGCCAAAAGTTCCACAAAAAGGTTTTAATTTTTTTTTATCATCATTATTTTACATATTATGGCTGTACAGAAGTCCATATTTGACCTACAGAACAAATTTTTGTCCCAAAGGTCAAAAAGTCACTCATTGACTTTCCTTCTGGTTCCAATTAGTAGCTAAAAGGTCTACAAAAGTTTTTTTTTTTTTTTTTTTTTTTATATTATGGCTGTACAGAAGTCCATATTTGACCTACTGAACATATTTTTGGCCCAAAGGTTAAAAAAAAGGTCACTCATTAGGTGTTTCTCAATGTCAAGGATCCTTCCTCTGCAGGACTGGTCCTTCCAAGTCACTTCCTTCAGAGGCTAGGCGAGGCTCCTCTTTAGCATTCGGAGAACAGGTAAATGGAACAGGCTAGCAAGTGCGCGTCAGCCTCATTACGTCAGTGAAAAGGTCCGTTAGCCATCAATAACGTCATTTGTATACGGTTGTAATTTGTACTGGCATTTAAAAGTTAAACTTTACTTACATTTACTACGGTTATAACTAATGTTTGGTAACGTAAATACTTACACTTGAAAGCATATTGCCCCGTTAACACTCCGCCAACGTCCGATATTTTGTATTTTTTGAACAAGATAGCAAAGCTGTGCGCATAGGATTGTGGGTGATTTGAGAACGCTAAGTGCGCGAAGTCTACTCGTATGCATCCTTTCCTGTATATGGCATATCTTTCGAACGAAGGACTCAGACCTTGGTTGAAATTCCGAGGATCCTCGACATTGGAACAGCCCTTCGACGGACGTCGATGACGTAGCATCCTCAGAATTCTGGCTTCCGAGGATCCTTCCTTGACATTGAGAAACGCCTATTGACATCCCTTCTGATTCCAATAAGTAGCTTACAGGTCTAAAAAAGGTTTGAATTTTTTTTTTTTTTTACATATTATGGCTGTACAGAAGTCCATATTTGACCTACTGAACATATTTTTGGCCCAAAGGTTAAAAAAATAGGTCACTCATTGACATCCCTTCTGAATCTAATAAGTAGCTTACAGGTCTAAAAAAGGTTTGAATTTGTTTTTTTTTTTACATATTATGGCTTTACAAGAAGTCCATATTTGACCAACTGAACAAGTTTTTGGACTAAGAGTCCATACACACTAATTCACTATACATACTTATAGACTTCCCTTCTGATTCCAACTACCAGCCAAAAGTCCCACAAAAGGTTTAAAAGTTTGTTTTACATGTTATGGATGTACAAGAAGTCTATATTTGACCTTCTGAATATATTCTTGGCCCAAAGGTCTAAAAAGTCACTCATTAACTTCCCTTCTGATTCCAATAAGTAGCTTACAGGTCTAAAAAAGGTTTGAATTTTTTTTTTTTTTTTTACATATTATGGCTTTACAAGAAGTCCATATTTGACCAACTGAACATGTTTTTGGACTAAGAGTCCATACACACTAATTCAATATACATACTTATAGATTTCCCTTCTGATTCCAATTACCAGCCAAAAGTCCCACAAAAGGTTTAAAAGTTTGTTTTACATGTTATGGCTGTACAGAAGTCCATATTTGACCTACTGAACAAATTTTTGTCCCAAAGGTCAAAAAGTCACTCATTGACTTTCCTTCTGGTTCCAATTAGTAGCTAAAAGGTCTACAAAAGGTTTGAATTTTTTTTCTTTTCTTTTCGTTTTTTTTTTTTTTACATATTATGGCTGTACAGAAGTCCATATTTGACCTACTGAAAATAATTGTGACCCAAAGGTCAAAAAAGTGACTGATTGACTTCCCTTCTGATTCCAATTTGTAGCTAAAAGGTCCCACAAAAGGTTTTAATTATTATTATTGTTTTTTACATATAATGACTTTACAAGAAGTCCATCGTTTTTTTTTTTTTTTTTACATATTATGGCCATTCAAGAAGTCCATATTTAACTTACTGAACATATTTTTGCCCAAGAGTCCTTGAACACTAACATACTATACATACACACTCTTTGACTTCCCTTCTGAATCCAAGTGCTAGCCAAAAGTTCCACAAAGAAGGTTTTAATTTTTTTATTATTATTTTTTTTTTTACATATTATGGCTGTACAAGAAGTCCATATTTGACCTACTGAACAATTTTTTATTCCAAAGGTCAAAAAGTCACTCATTGACTTTCCTTCTGGTTCCAATAAGTAGCTTACAGGTCTAAAAAAGGTTTGATTTTGTTTTTTTTTGTTGTTTTTTTACATATTATGGCTGGACAAGAAGTCCATATTTGACCTTCTGAACATATTTTTGGCCCTAAGGTAAAAAAAGGTCACTCATTGTCTTCCCTTCTGATTCCAAAAAGTAGCTTAAAGGTCTACAAAAGGTTTTTTATTTTTTTACATATTATGGCTGTACAGAAGTCCATATTTTACCTACTGAACAAATTTTTGGCCCAAAGGTAAAAAAAGGTCACTCATTGCCTTCCCATCTGATTCCACTTAGTAGCTTACAGGTCTACAAAAAGGTTTACATTTTTTTTTTTTTTTTTTTTTACCTATTATGGCTTTACAGAAGTCCATATTTGACCTACTGAACATATTTTTGGCACAAAGGTAAAAAAAGGTCACTCATTGACATGCCTTCTGATTCCAATAAGTAGCTAAAAGGTCAACAAAAGGTTTCAAATCTTTTTTCTTTTTTTTTTCAAACATATTATGACTTTACAAGATGTCCATATTTGACCTACTGAAAATATTTTTAGTCCAAGATTCCATAAACACTAATTTACTATACATACTCATTGACTTCCCTTCTTATTCCCATTACTAGCCAAAGGTTCCACAAAAGGTTTAAAAGTTTGTTTTACATGTTATGGATGTACAGAAGTCTATATTTGACTTTCTGAATATATTCTTGGCCCAAAGGTCAAAAAAGTCTCTCATTGACTTCCCTTCTGATACCAATTAGTAGCTAAAAGGTCCATAGAAGATTTTATTTATTTTTGTATTTTTTATTTTTGCATGTTTCGGCTGTTCAGAAGTCCACATTTGACCTACTGAAAATATTTTTGTCCCAAAGGTCAAAAAGTCACTCATTGAATTCTCTTTTGATTCCAATAAATAGCTTACAGGTCTAAAAAAGGTTTGAATTTTTTTTTTTTTTTTTAACAAATTATGGCTGTACAAGAAGTCCATATTTGACCTAATGAACATTTTTTTTTCCAAAAGTCAAAAAGTCACTCATTGACTTTCCTTCTGGTTCCAATTAGTAGCTAAAAGGTCTACAATTTTTTTTTTTTTTTTTTTTTTTTTTTACATATTATGACTGTACAAAAGTCCATATTTGACCTACTGAACAAATTTTTGTCCCAAAGGTCAAAAAGTCACTCATTGACTTTCCTTCTGGTTCCAATTAGTAGCTAAAAGATCTACAAAAGGTCTTAATATATATATATATGGCTGTACAGAAGTCCATATTTGACCAACTGAACAAATTTTTGTCCCAAAGGTCAAAAAGTCACTCATTGACTTTCCTTTTGGTTCCATTTAGTAGCTAAAAGGTCTACAAAAGGTTTGATTTTTTTTTTTTTTTTACATATTATGGCTGTACAGAAGTCCATATTTGACCTACTGAAAATAATTGTGGCTGAAAGGTCAAAAAAGTCACTGATCGACTTCCCTTCTGATTCCAATTTGTAGCTAAAAGGTCCCACAAAAGGTTTTAATTATTATTATTATTTTTTTTTTTTACATATTATGGCTTTACAAGAAGTCCATATTTAACTTACTGAACATATTTTTGCCCAAGAGTCCTTGAACACTAACATACTAAACTGATACACACTCTTTGACTTCCCTTCTGAATCCAATTGCTAGCCAAAAGTTCCACAAAAAGGTTTTAATTTTTTTTATTTTTATTTTTTTTACATATTATGGCTGTTCAGAAGTCCATATTTGACCTACTGAAAATATTTTTTCCCAAAGGTCAAAAAGTCACTCATTGACTTTCCTTCTCGTTCCATTTAGTAGCTAAAAGGTCTACAAAAGGTTTATTTTTTTTTTAACATATTATGGCTGTACAGAAGTCCATATTTGACCTACAGAACAAATTTTTGTCCCAAAGGTCAAAAAGTCACTCATTGACTTTCCTTCTGGTTCCAATTAGTAGCTAAAAGGTCTACAAAAGTTTTTTTTTTTTTTTTTTTTTTTTTTTTTTTTACATATTTTGGCTGTACAGAAGTCCCTATTTGACCTACTGAACAAATTTTTGTCCCAAAGGTCAAAAAGTCATTCATTGACTTTCCTTCTGGTTCCAATTAGTAGCTAAAAGATCTACAAAAGGTCTTAATATATATATGGCTGTACAGAAGTCCATATTTGACCAACTGAACAAATTTTTGTCCCAAAGGTCAAAAAGTCACTCATTGACTTTCCTTCTGGTTCCATTTAGTAGCTAAAAGGTCTACAAAAGGTTGGATTTTTTTTTTTTTTTTACATATTATGGCTGTACAGAAGTCCATATTTGACCAACTGAACAAATTTTTGTCCCAAAGGTCAAAAAGTCACTCATTGACTTTCCTTCTGGTTCCAATTAGTAGCTTACAGGTCTAAAAAAGGTTTGAATTTTTTTTATTTATTTTTTTACATATTATGGCTGTACAAGAAGTCCATATTTGACCAATTGAACAAGTTTTTGGACTAAGAGTCCATACACACTAATTCAATATACATACTTATAGACTTCCCTTCTGATTCCAATTACCAGCCAAAAGTCCCACAAAAGGTTTAAAAGTTTGTTTTACATGTTATGGATGTACAAGAAGTCTATTTTTGACCTTCTGAATATATTGTTGGCCCAAAGGTTTAAAAAGTCACTCATTGACTTCCCTTCTGATTCCAATTAGTAGCTAAAAGGTCCATAGAAGGTTTAATTTTTTTTTTTATGTTATGGCTGTACAGAAGTCCATATTTGACCTACCGAACAAATTTTTGTCCAAAGGTCAAAAAGTCACTCATTGACTTTCCTTCTGTTACCAATAAGTAGCTAAAAGGTCTACAAAAGGTTAAAATAAAAAATTTCTTTTTACATATTATGGCTGTACAAAGTCCATATTTGACCTACTGAACAAATTTTTGTTCCAAAGGTCAAGAAGTCACTCACTCATTGACTTCCCTTCTGATTCCAATAAGTAGCTTACAGGTCTAAAAAAGGTTTGAATTTTTTTTTTTTTTTTTTTTTTTACATATTATGGCTGTACAAGAAGTCCATATTTGACCAACTGAACAAATTTTATTTTCCAAAGGTCAAAAAGTCACTCATTGACTTTCCTTCTGGTACCAATAAGTAGCTAAAAGTTCTACAAAAGGTAAATTTTTTTCTTTTTTCTTTTTACATATTATGGCTGGACAAGAAGTCTATATTTGACCTTCTGAACATATTTTTGGCCCAAAGGTAAAAAAAGGTCACTCATTGTCTTCCCTTCTTGTTCCAATTAGTAGCTAAAAGGTCTGCAAAAGGTTTTAATGTTTTTTTTTTTTGTTTTTTTTTACATATTATGGCTGTACAGAAGTCCATATTTGACCTACAGAACAAATTTTTGTCCCAAAGGTCAAAAAGTCACTCATTGACTTTCCTTCTGGTTCCATTTAGTAGCTAAAAGGTCTACAAAAGGTTTGAATTTTTTTTTTCTTTTTTTTTTACATATTGTGGCTGTACAGAAGTCCATATTTGACCTACTGAAAATAATTGTGGCTGAAAGGTCAAAAAAGTCACTGATTGACTTCCCTTCTGATTCCAATTTGTAGCTAAAAGGTCCCACAAAAGGTTTGAATTATTATTATTATTTTTTTTTACATATTATGGCTGTACAAGAAGTCCATATTTAACTTACTGAACATATTTTTGCCCAAGAGTCCTTGAACACTAACATACTAAACTGATACACACTCTTTGACTTCCCTTCTGAATCCAATTGCTAGCCAAAAGTTCCACAAAAAGGTTTTAATTTTTTTTATTATTATTATTTTTTTTTTTTTACATATTATGGCTGTTCAGAAGTCCATATTTGACCTACTGAAAATATTTTTTCCCAAAGGTAAAAAAAAGGTCACTCATTGACATCCCTTCTGATTCCAATAAGTAGCTTACAGGTCTAAAAAAGGTTTGATTGTTTTTTATTTTTTTTTACATATTATGGCTGTTCAGAAGTCCATATTTGACCTACTGAAAATATTTTTTCCCAAAGGTCAAAAAGTCACTCATTGACTTTCCTTCTCGTTCCATTTAGTAGCTAAAAGGTCTACAAAAGGTTTAATTTTTTTTTACATATTATGGCTGTACAGAAGTCCATATTTGACCTACAGAACAAATTTTTGTCCCAAAGGTCAAAAAGTCACTCATTGACTTTCCTTCTGGTTCCAATTAGTAGCTAAAAGGTCTACAAAAGTTTTTTATTTTTTATTTATTTATTTTTTTTACATATTTTGGCTGTACAGAAGTCCATATTTGACCTACTGAACAAATTTTTGTCCCAAAGGTCAAAAAGTCATTCATTGACTTTCCTTCTGGTTCCAATTAGTAGCTAAAAGATCTACAAAAGGTCTTAATATATATATGGCTGTACAGAAGTCCATATTTGACCAACTGAACAAATTTTTGTCCCAAAGGTCAAAAAGTCACTCATTGACTTTCCTTCTGGTTCCATTTAGTAGCTAAAAGGTCTACAAAAGGTTTGATTTTTTTTTTTTTTTTTACATATTATGGCTGTACAGAAGTCCATATTTGACCAACTGAACAAATTTTTGTCCCAAAGGTCAAAAAGTCACTCATTGACTTTCCTTCTGGTTCCAATTAGTAGCTAAAAGATCTACAAAAGGTCTTAATATATATATGGCTGTACAGAAGTCCATATTTGACCAACTGAACAAATTTTTGTCCCAAAGGTCAAAAAGTCACTCATTGACTTTCCTTCTGGTTCCAATTAGTAGCTAAAAGGTCTACAAAAGTTTTTTTTTTTTATTTATTTTTTTTTTTTTACATATTTTGGCTGTACAGAAGTCCATATTTGACCAACTGAACAAATTTTTGTCCCAAAGGTCAAAAAGTCACTCATTGACTTTCCTTCTGGTTCCAATTAGTAGCTAAAAGGTCTACAAAATGTTTGATTTTTTTTTTTTCGTTTTTTTTTTTTTTTTTTTTTTACATATTATGGCTGTACAGAAGTCCATATTTGACCTACTGAAAATAATTGTGGCTGAAAGGTCAAAAAAGTCACTGATTGACTTCCCTTCTGATTCCAATTTGTAGCTAAAAGGTCCCACAAAAGGTTTTAATAATTATTATTATTTTTTTTTTTACATATTATGGCTTTACAAGAAGTCCATATTTGACCAACTGAACATGTTTTTGGACTAAGAGTCCATACACACTAATTCACTATACATACTTATAGACTTCCCTTCTGATTCCAACTACCAGCCAAAAGTCCCACAAAAGGTTTAAAAGTCACTCATTAACTTCCCTTCTGATTCCAATTAGTAGCTAAAAGGTCCATAGAAGGTTTAATTTTAAAACAGTTTTTTTTTTTTTTTACATATTATGGCTGTACAGAAGTCCATATTTGACCTACTGAAAATAATTGTGGCCCAAAGGTCAAAAAGTCACTCATTGACTTTCCTTCTGGTTCCAATAAGTAGCTTACAGGTCTAAAAAAGGTTTGATTTTGTTTTTTTTTGTTGTTTTTTTACATATTATGGCTGGACAAGAAGTCCATATTTGACCTTCTGAACATATTTTTGGCCCTAAGGTAAAAAAAGGTCACTCATTGTCTTCCCTTCTGATTCCAAAAAGTAGCTTAAAGGTCTACAAAAGGTTTTTTATTTTTTTACATATTATGGCTGTACAGAAGTCCATATTTTACCTACTGAACAAATTTTTGGCCCAAAGGTAAAAAAAGGTCACTCATTGCCTTCCCATCTGATTCCACTTAGTAGCTTACAGGTCTACAAAAAGGTTTACATTTTTTTTTTTTTTTTTTTTTACCTATTATGGCTTTACAGAAGTCCATATTTGACCTACTGAACATATTTTTGGCACAAAGGTAAAAAAAGGTCACTCATTGACATGCCTTCTGATTCCAATAAGTAGCTAAAAGGTCAACAAAAGGTTTCAAATCTTTTTTCATTTTTTTTTCAAACATATTATGACTTTACAAGATGTCCATATTTGACCTACTGAAAATATTTTTAGTCCAAGATTCCATAAACACTAATTTACTATACATACTCATTGACTTCCCTTCTTATTCCCATTACTAGCCAAAGGTTCCACAAAAGGTTTAAAAGTTTGTTTTACATGTTATGGATGTACAGAAGTCTATATTTGACTTTCTGAATATATTCTTGGCCCAAAGGTCAAAAAAGTCTCTCATTGACTTCCCTTCTGATACCAATTAGTAGCTAAAAGGTCCATAGAAGATTTTATTTATTTTTGTATTTTTTATTTTTGCATGTTTCGGCTGTTCAGAAGTCCACATTTGACCTACTGAAAATATTTTTGTCCCAAAGGTCAAAAAGTCACTCATTGAATTCTCTTTTGATTCCAATAAATAGCTTACAGGTCTAAAAAAGGTTTGAATTTTTTTTTTTTTTTTTTAACAAATTATGGCTGTACAAGAAGTCCATATTTGACCTAATGAACATTTTTTTTTCCAAAAGTCAAAAAGTCACTCATTGACTTTCCTTCTGGTTCCAATTAGTAGCTAAAAGGTCTACAATTTTTTTTTTTTTTTTTTTTTTTTTTTTTTTTACATATTATGACTGTACAAAAGTCCATATTTGACCTACTGAACAAATTTTTGTCCCAAAGGTCAAAAAGTCACTCATTGACTTTCCTTCTGGTTCCAATTAGTAGCTAAAAGATCTACAAAAGGTCTTAATATATATATATATGGCTGTACAGAAGTCCATATTTGACCAACTGAACAAATTTTTGTCCCAAAGGTCAAAAAGTCACTCATTGACTTTCCTTTTGGTTCCAATTAGTAGCTAAAAGATCTACAAAAGGTCTTAATATATATATGGCTGTACAGAAGTCCATATTTGACCAACTGAACAAATTTTTGTCCCAAAGGTCAAAAAGTCACTCATTGACTTTCCTTCTGGTTCCATTTAGTAGCTAAAAGGTCTACAAAAGGTTGGATTTTTTTTTTTTTTTTACATATTATGGCTGTACAGAAGTCCATATTTGACCAACTGAACAAATTTTTGTCCCAAAGGTCAAAAAGTCACTCATTGACTTTCCTTCTGGTTCCAATTAGTAGCTTACAGGTCTAAAAAAGGTTTGAATTTTTTTTATTTATTTTTTTACATATTATGGCTGTACAAGAAGTCCATATTTGACCAATTGAACAAGTTTTTGGACTAAGAGTCCATACACACTAATTCAATATACATACTTATAGACTTCCCTTCTGATTCCAATTACCAGCCAAAAGTCCCACAAAAGGTTTAAAAGTTTGTTTTACATGTTATGGATGTACAAGAAGTCTATTTTTGACCTTCTGAATATATTGTTGGCCCAAAGGTTTAAAAAGTCACTCATTGACTTCCCTTCTGATTCCAATTAGTAGCTAAAAGGTCCATAGAAGGTTTAATTTTTTTTTTTATGTTATGGCTGTACAGAAGTCCATATTTGACCTACCGAACAAATTTTTGTCCAAAGGTCAAAAAGTCACTCATTGACTTTCCTTCTGTTACCAATAAGTAGCTAAAAGGTCTACAAAAGGTTAAAATAAAAAATTTCTTTTTACATATTATGGCTGTACAAAGTCCATATTTGACCTACTGAACAAATTTTTGTTCCAAAGGTCAAGAAGTCACTCACTCATTGACTTCCCTTCTGATTCCAATAAGTAGCTTACAGGTCTAAAAAAGGTTTGAATTTTTTTTTTTTTTTTTTTTTTACATATTATGGCTGTACAAGAAGTCCATATTTGACCAACTGAACAAATTTTATTTTCCAAAGGTCAAAAAGTCACTCATTGACTTTCCTTCTGGTACCAATAAGTAGCTAAAAGTTCTACAAAAGGTAAATTTTTTTCTTTTTTCTTTTTACATATTATGGCTGGACAAGAAGTCTATATTTGACCTTCTGAACATATTTTTGGCCCAAAGGTAAAAAAAGGTCACTCATTGTCTTCCCTTCTTGTTCCAATTAGTAGCTAAAAGGTCTGCAAAAGGTTTTAATGTTTTTTTGTTTTGTTTTTTTTTACATATTATGGCTGTACAGAAGTCCATATTTGACCTACAGAACAAATTTTTGTCCCAAAGGTCAAAAAGTCACTCATTGACTTTCCTTCTGGTTCCATTTAGTAGCTAAAAGGTCTACAAAAGGTTTGAATTTTTTTTTTTTTTTTTTTTACATATTGTGGCTGTACAGAAGTCCATATTTGACCTACTGAAAATAATTGTGGCTGAAAGGTCAAAAAAGTCACTGATTGACTTCCCTTCTGATTCCAATTTGTAGCTAAAAGGTCCCACAAAAGGTTTGAATTATTATTATTATTTTTTTTTACATATTATGGCTGTACAAGAAGTCCATATTTAACTTACTGAACATATTTTTGCCCAAGAGTCCTTGAACACTAACATACTAAACTGATACACACTCTTTGACTTCCCTTCTGAATCCAATTGCTAGCCAAAAGTTCCACAAAAAGGTTTTAATTTTTTTTATTATTATTATTATTTTTTTTTTACATATTATGGCTGTTCAGAAGTCCATATTTGACCTACTGAAAATATTTTTTCCCAAAGGTAAAAAAAAGGTCACTCATTGACATCCCTTCTGATTCCAATAAGTAGCTTACAGGTCTAAAAAAGGTTTGATTGTTTTTTATTTTTTTTTACATATTATGGCTGTTCAGAAGTCCATATTTGACCTACTGAAAATATTTTTTCCCAAAGGTCAAAAAGTCACTCATTGACTTTCCTTCTCGTTCCATTTAGTAGCTAAAAGGTCTACAAAAGGTTTAATTTTTTTTTACATATTATGGCTGTACAGAAGTCCATATTTGACCTACAGAACAAATTTTTGTCCCAAAGGTCAAAAAGTCACTCATTGACTTTCCTTCTGGTTCCAATTAGTAGCTAAAAGGTCTACAAAAGTTTTTTATTTTTTATTTATTTATTTTTTTTACATATTTTGGCTGTACAGAAGTCCATATTTGACCTACTGAACAAATTTTTGTCCCAAAGGTCAAAAAGTCATTCATTGACTTTCCTTCTGGTTCCAATTAGTAGCTAAAAGATCTACAAAAGGTCTTAATATATATATGGCTGTACAGAAGTCCATATTTGACCAACTGAACAAATTTTTGTCCCAAAGGTCAAAAAGTCACTCATTGACTTTCCTTCTGGTTCCATTTAGTAGCTAAAAGGTCTACAAAAGGTTTGATTTTTTTTTTTTTTTTTTACATATTATGGCTGTACAGAAGTCCATATTTGACCAACTGAACAAATTTTTGTCCCAAAGGTCAAAAAGTCACTCATTGACTTTCCTTCTGGTTCCAATTAGTAGCTAAAAGATCTACAAAAGGTCTTAATATATATATGGCTGTACAGAAGTCCATATTTGACCAACTGAACAAATTTTTGTCCCAAAGGTCAAAAAGTCACTCATTGACTTTCCTTCTGGTTCCAATTAGTAGCTAAAAGGTCTACAAAAGTTTTTTTTTTTTATTTATTTTTTTTTTTTTACATATTTTGGCTGTACAGAAGTCCATATTTGACCAACTGAACAAATTTTTGTCCCAAAGGTCAAAAAGTCACTCATTGACTTTCCTTCTGGTTCCAATTAGTAGCTAAAAGGTCTACAAAATGTTTGATTTTTTTTTTTTCGTTTTTTTTTTTTTTTTTTTTACATATTATGGCTGTACAGAAGTCCATATTTGACCTACTGAAAATAATTGTGGCTGAAAGGTCAAAAAAGTCACTGATTGACTTCCCTTCTGATTCCAATTTGTAGCTAAAAGGTCCCACAAAAGGTTTTAATAATTATTATTATTTTTTTTTTACATATTATGGCTTTACAAGAAGTCCATATTTGACCAACTGAACATGTTTTTGGACTAAGAGTCCATACACACTAATTCACTATACATACTTATAGACTTCCCTTCTGATTCCAACTACCAGCCAAAAGTCCCACAAAAGGTTTAAAAGTCACTCATTAACTTCCCTTCTGATTCCAATTAGTAGCTAAAAGGTCCATAGAAGGTTTAATTTTAAAACAGTTTTTTTTTTTTTTTTACATATTATGGCTGTACAGAAGTCCATATTTGACCTACTGAAAATAATTGTGGCCCAAAGGTCAAAAAGTCACTCATTGACTTTCCTTCTGGTTCCAATAAGTAGCTTACAGGTCTAAAAAAGGTTTGATTTTGTTTTTTTTTGTTGTTTTTTTACATATTATGGCTGGACAAGAAGTCCATATTTGACCTTCTGAACATATTTTTGGCCCTAAGGTAAAAAAAGGTCACTCATTGTCTTCCCTTCTGATTCCAAAAAGTAGCTTAAAGGTCTACAAAAGGTTTTTTATTTTTTTACATATTATGGCTGTACAGAAGTCCATATTTTACCTACTGAACAAATTTTTGGCCCAAAGGTAAAAAAAGGTCACTCATTGCCTTCCCATCTGATTCCACTTAGTAGCTTACAGGTCTACAAAAAGGTTTACATTTTTTTTTTTTTTTTTTTTTACCTATTATGGCTTTACAGAAGTCCATATTTGACCTACTGAACATATTTTTGGCACAAAGGTAAAAAAAGGTCACTCATTGACATGCCTTCTGATTCCAATAAGTAGCTAAAAGGTCAACAAAAGGTTTCAAATCTTTTTTCTTTTTTTTTTCAAACATATTATGACTTTACAAGATGTCCATATTTGACCTACTGAAAATATTTTTAGTCCAAGATTCCATAAACACTAATTTACTATACATACTCATTGACTTCCCTTCTTATTCCCATTACTAGCCAAAGGTTCCACAAAAGGTTTAAAAGTTTGTTTTACATGTTATGGATGTACAGAAGTCTATATTTGACTTTCTGAATATATTCTTGGCCCAAAGGTCAAAAAAGTCTCTCATTGACTTCCCTTCTGATACCAATTAGTAGCTAAAAGGTCCATAGAAGATTTTATTTATTTTTGTATTTTTTATTTTTGCATGTTTCGGCTGTTCAGAAGTCCACATTTGACCTACTGAAAATATTTTTGTCCCAAAGGTCAAAAAGTCACTCATTGAATTCTCTTTTGATTCCAATAAATAGCTTACAGGTCTAAAAAAGGTTTGAATTTTTTTTTTTTTTTTTAACAAATTATGGCTGTACAAGAAGTCCATATTTGACCTAATGAACATTTTTTTTTCCAAAAGTCAAAAAGTCACTCATTGACTTTCCTTCTGGTTCCAATTAGTAGCTAAAAGGTCTACAATTTTTTTTTTTTTTTTTTTTTACATATTATGACTGTACAAAAGTCCATATTTGACCTACTGAACAAATTTTTGTCCCAAAGGTCAAAAAGTCACTCATTGACTTTCCTTCTGGTTCCAATTAGTAGCTAAAAGATCTACAAAAGGTCTTAATATATATATATATGGCTGTACAGAAGTCCATATTTGACCAACTGAACAAATTTTTGTCCCAAAGGTCAAAAAGTCACTCATTGACTTTCCTTTTGGTTCCATTTAGTAGCTAAAAGGTCTACAAAAGGTTTGATTTTTTTTTTTTTTTTACATATTATGGCTGTACAGAAGTCCATATTTGACCTACTGAAAATAATTGTGGCTGAAAGGTCAAAAAAGTCACTGATTGACTTCCCTTCTGATTCCAATTTGTAGCTAAAAGGTCCCACAAAAGGTTTTAATTATTATTATTATTTTTTTTTTTTTACATATTATGGCTTTACAAGAAGTCCATATTTAACTTACTGAACATATTTTTGCCCAAGAGTCCTTGAACACTAACATACTAAACTGATACACACTCTTTGACTTCCCTTCTGAATCCAATTGCTAGCCAAAAGTTCCACAAAAAGGTTTTAAATTTTTTTTTTTTTTTTTTTTTTTACATATTATGGCTGTTCAGAAGTCCATATTTGACCTACTGAAAATATTTTTTCCCAAAGGTCAAAAAGTCACTCATTGACTTTCCTTCTCGTTCCATTTAGTAGCTAAAAGGTCTACAAAAGGTTTAATTTTTTTTTAACATATTATGGCTGTACAGAAGTCCATATTTGACCTACAGAACAAATTTTTGTCCCAAAGGTCAAAAAGTCACTCATTGACTTTCCTTCTGGTTCCAATTAGTAGCTAAAAGGTCTACAAAAGTTTTTTTTTTTTTTTTTTTTTTTATACATATTTTGGCTGTACAGAAGTCCCTATTTGACCTACTGAACAAATTTTTGTCCCAAAGGTCAAAAAGTCATTCATTGACTTTCCTTCTGGTTCCAATTAGTAGCTAAAAGATCTACAAAAGGTCTTAATATATATATGGCTGTACAGAAGTCCATATTTGACCAACTGAACAAATTTTTGTCCCAAAGGTCAAAAAGTCACTCATTGACTTTCCTTCTGGTTCCAATTAGTAGCTTACAGGTCTAAAAAAGGTTTGAATTTTTTTTATTTATTTTTTTACATATTATGGCTGTACAAGAAGTCCATATTTGACCAATTGAACAAGTTTTTGGACTAAGAGTCCATACACACTAATTCAATATACATACTTATAGACTTCCCTTCTGATTCCAATTACCAGCCAAAAGTCCCACAAAAGGTTTAAAAGTTTGTTTTACATGTTATGGATGTACAAGAAGTCTATTTTTGACCTTCTGAATATATTGTTGGCCCAAAGGTTTAAAAAGTCACTCATTGACTTCCCTTCTGATTCCAATTAGTAGCTAAAAGGTCCATAGAAGGTTTAATTTTTTTTTTTATGTTATGGCTGTACAGAAGTCCATATTTGACCTACCGAACAAATTTTTGTCCAAAGGTCAAAAAGTCACTCATTGACTTTCCTTCTGTTACCAATAAGTAGCTAAAAGGTCTACAAAAGGTTAAAATAAAAAATTTCTTTTTACATATTATGGCTGTACAAAGTCCATATTTGACCTACTGAACAAATTTTTGTTCCAAAGGTCAAGAAGTCACTCACTCATTGACTTCCCTTCTGATTCCAATAAGTAGCTTACAGGTCTAAAAAAGGTTTGAATTTTTTTTTTTTTTTTTTTTTTACATATTATGGCTGTACAAGAAGTCCATATTTGACCAACTGAACAAATTTTATTTTCCAAAGGTCAAAAAGTCACTCATTGACTTTCCTTCTGGTACCAATAAGTAGCTAAAAGTTCTACAAAAGGTAAATTTTTTTCTTTTTTTTTTTTACATATTTTGGCTGTACAGAAGTCCATATTTGACCAACTGAACAAATTTTTGTCCCAAAGGTCAAAAAGTCACTCATTGACTTTCCTTCTGGTTCCAATTAGTAGCTAAAAGGTCTACAAAATGTTTGATTTTTTTTTTTTCGTTTTTTTTTTTTTTTTTTTTACATATTATGGCTGTACAGAAGTCCATATTTGACCTACTGAAAATAATTGTGGCTGAAAGGTCAAAAAAGTCACTGATTGACTTCCCTTCTGATTCCAATTTGTAGCTAAAAGGTCCCACAAAAGGTTTTAATAATTATTATTATTTTTTTTTTACATATTATGGCTTTACAAGAAGTCCATATTTGACCAACTGAACATGTTTTTGGACTAAGAGTCCATACACACTAATTCACTATACATACTTATAGACTTCCCTTCTGATTCCAACTACCAGCCAAAAGTCCCACAAAAGGTTTAAAAGTCACTCATTAACTTCCCTTCTGATTCCAATTAGTAGCTAAAAGGTCCATAGAAGGTTTAATTTTAAAACAGTTTTTTTTTTTTTTTACATATTATGGCTGTACAGAAGTCCATATTTGACCTACTGAAAATAATTGTGGCCCAAAGGTCAAAAAGTCACTCATTGACTTTCCTTCTGGTTCCAATAAGTAGCTTACAGGTCTAAAAAAGGTTTGATTTTGTTTTTTTGTTGTTGTTTTTTTACATATTATGGCTGGACAAGAAGTCCATATTTGACCTTCTGAACATATTTTTGGCCCTAAGGTAAAAAAAGGTCACTCATTGTCTTCCCTTCTGATTCCAAAAAGTAGCTTAAAGGTCTACAAAAGGTTTTTTATTTTTTTACATATTATGGCTGTACAGAAGTCCATATTTTACCTACTGAACAAATTTTTGGCCCAAAGGTAAAAAAAGGTCACTCATTGCCTTCCCATCTGATTCCACTTAGTAGCTTACAGGTCTACAAAAAGGTTTACTTTTTTTTTTTTTTTTTTTTTTACCTATTATGGCTTTACAGAAGTCCATATTTGACCTACTGAACATATTTTTGGCACAAAGGTAAAAAAAGGTCACTCATTGACATGCCTTCTGATTCCAATAAGTAGCTAAAAGGTCAACAAAAGGTTTCAAATCTTTTTTCTTTTTTTTTTCAAACATATTATGACTTTACAAGATGTCCATATTTGACCTACTGAAAATATTTTTAGTCCAAGATTCCATAAACACTAATTTACTATACATACTCATTGACTTCCCTTCTTATTCCCATTACTAGCCAAAGGTTCCACAAAAGGTTTAAAAGTTTGTTTTACATGTTATGGATGTACAGAAGTCTATATTTGACTTTCTGAATATATTCTTGGCCCAAAGGTCAAAAAAGTCTCTCATTGACTTCCCTTCTGATACCAATTAGTAGCTAAAAGGTCCATAGAAGATTTTATTTATTTTTGTATTTTTTATTTTTGCATGTTTCGGCTGTTCAGAAGTCCACATTTGACCTACTGAAAATATTTTTGTCCCAAAGGTCAAAAAGTCACTCATTGAATTCTCTTTTGATTCCAATAAATAGCTTACAGGTCTAAAAAAGGTTTGAATTTTTTTTTTTTTTTTTAACAAATTATGGCTGTACAAGAAGTCCATATTTGACCTAATGAACATTTTTTTTTCCAAAAGTCAAAAAGTCACTCATTGACTTTCCTTCTGGTTCCAATTAGTAGCTAAAAGGTCTACAATTTTTTTTTTTTTTTTTTTTTTTTTTACATATTATGACTGTACAAAAGTCCATATTTGACCTACTGAACAAATTTTTGTCCCAAAGGTCAAAAAGTCACTCATTGACTTTCCTTCTGGTTCCAATTAGTAGCTAAAAGATCTACAAAAGGTCTTAATATATATATATATGGCTGTACAGAAGTCCATATTTGACCAACTGAACAAATTTTTGTCCCAAAGGTCAAAAAGTCACTCATTGACTTTCCTTTTGGTTCCATTTAGTAGCTAAAAGGTCTACAAAAGGTTTGATTTTTTTTTTTTTTTTACATATTATGGCTGTACAGAAGTCCATATTTGACCTACTGAAAATAATTGTGGCTGAAAGGTCAAAAAAGTCACTGATTGACTTCCCTTCTGATTCCAATTTGTAGCTAAAAGGTCCCACAAAAGGTTTTAATTATTATTATTATTATTTTTTTTTACATATTATGGCTTTACAAGAAGTCCATATTTAACTTACTGAACATATTTTTGCCCAAGAGTCCTTGAACACTAACATACTAAACTGATACACACTCTTTGACTTCCCTTCTGAATCCAATTGCTAGCCAAAAGTTCCACAAAAAGGTTTTAATTTTTTTTTTTTTTTTTTTTTTACATATTATGGCTGTTCAGAAGTCCATATTTGACCTACTGAAAATATTTTTTCCCAAAGGTCAAAAAGTCACTCATTGACTTTCCTTCTCGTTCCATTTAGTAGCTAAAAGGTCTACAAAAGGTTTAATTTTTTTTTAACATATTATGGCTGTACAGAAGTCCATATTTGACCTACAGAACAAATTTTTGTCCCAAAGGTCAAAAAGTCACTCATTGACTTTCCTTCTGGTTCCAATTAGTAGCTAAAAGGTCTACAAAAGTTTTTTTTTTTTTTTTTTTTTTTTTTACATATTTTGGCTGTACAGAAGTCCCTATTTGACCTACTGAACAAATTTTTGTCCCAAAGGTCAAAAAGTCATTCATTGACTTTCCTTCTGGTTCCAATTAGTAGCTAAAAGATCTACAAAAGGTCTTAATATATATATGGCTGTACAGAAGTCCATATTTGACCAACTGAACAAATTTTTGTCCCAAAGGTCAAAAAGTCACTCATTGACTTTCCTTCTGGTTCCAATTAGTAGCTTACAGGTCTAAAAAAGGTTTGAATTTTTTTTATTTATTTTTTTACATATTATGGCTGTACAAGAAGTCCATATTTGACCAATTGAACAAGTTTTTGGACTAAGAGTCCATACACACTAATTCAATATACATACTTATAGACTTCCCTTCTGATTCCAATTACCAGCCAAAAGTCCCACAAAAGGTTTAAAAGTTTGTTTTACATGTTATGGATGTACAAGAAGTCTATTTTTGACCTTCTGAATATATTGTTGGCCCAAAGGTTTAAAAAGTCACTCATTGACTTCCCTTCTGATTCCAATTAGTAGCTAAAAGGTCCATAGAAGGTTTAATTTTTTTTTTTATGTTATGGCTGTACAGAAGTCCATATTTGACCTACCGAACAAATTTTTGTCCAAAGGTCAAAAAGTCACTCATTGACTTTCCTTCTGTTACCAATAAGTAGCTAAAAGGTCTACAAAAGGTTAAAATAAAAAATTTCTTTTTACATATTATGGCTGTACAAAGTCCATATTTGACCTACTGAACAAATTTTTGTTCCAAAGGTCAAGAAGTCACTCACTCATTGACTTCCCTTCTGATTCCAATAAGTAGCTTACAGGTCTAAAAAAGGTTTGAATTTTTTTTTTTTTTTTTTTTTTACATATTATGGCTGTACAAGAAGTCCATATTTGACCAACTGAACAAATTTTATTTTCCAAAGGTCAAAAAGTCACTCATTGACTTTCCTTCTGGTACCAATAAGTAGCTAAAAGTTCTACAAAAGGTAATTTTTTTTCTTTTTTCTTTTTACATATTATGGCTGGACAAGAAGTCTATATTTGACCTTCTGAACATATTTTTGGCCCAAAGGTAAAAAAAGGTCACTCATTGTCTTCCCTTCTTGTTCCAATTAGTAGCTAAAAGGTCTGCAAAAGGTTTTAATGTTTTTTTTTTTTTTTTTTTTTTACATATTATGGCTGTACAGAAGTCCATATTTGACCTACAGAACAAATTTTTGTCCCAAAGATCAAAAAGTCACTCATTGACTTTCCTTCTGGTTCCATTTAGTAGCTAAAAGGTCTACAAAAGGTTTGAAATTTTTTTTTTTTTTTTTTTTTTACATATTGTGGCTGTACAGAAGTCCATATTTGACCTACTGAAAATAATTGTGGCTGAAAGGTCAAAAAAGTCACTGATTGACTTCCCTTCTGATTCCAATTTGTAGCTAAAAGGTCCCACAAAAGGTTTGAATTATTATTATTATTTTTTTTACATATTATGGCTGTACAAGAAGTCCATATTTAACTTACTGAACATATTTTTGCCCAAGAGTCCTTGAACACTAACATACTAAACTGATACACACTCTTTGACTTCCCTTCTGAATCCAATTGCTAACCAAAAGTTCCACAAAAAGGTTTTAATTTTTTTTATTATTATTATTATTTTTTTTTTACATATTATGGCTGTTCAGAAGTCCATATTTGACCTACTGAAAATATTTTTTCCCAAAGGTAAAAAAAAGGTCACTCATTGACATCCCTTCTGATTCCAATAAGTAGCTTACAGGTCTAAAAAAGGTTTGATTGTTTTTTATTTTTTTTACATATTATGGCTGTTCAGAAGTCCATATTTGACCTACTGAAAATATTTTTTCCCAAAGGTCAAAAAGTCACTCATTGACTTTCCTTCTCGTTCCATTTAGTAGCTAAAAGGTCTACAAAAGGTTTAATTTTTTTTTACATATTATGGCTGTACAGAAGTCCATATTTGACCTACAGAACAAATTTTTGTCCCAAAGGTCAAAAAGTCACTCATTGACTTTCCTTCTGGTTCCAATTAGTAGCTAAAAGGTCTACAAAAGTTTTTTATTTTTTATTTATTTATTTTTTTTACATATTTTGGCTGTACAGAAGTCCATATTTGACCTACTGAACAAATTTTTGTCCCAAAGGTCAAAAAGTCATTCATTGACTTTCCTTCTGGTTCCAATTAGTAGCTAAAAGATCTACAAAAGGTCTTAATATATATATGGCTGTACAGAAGTCCATATTTGACCAACTGAACAAATTTTTGTCCCAAAGGTCAAAAAGTCACTCATTGACTTTCCTTCTGGTTCCATTTAGTAGCTAAAAGGTCTACAAAAGGTTTGATTTTTTTTTTTTTTTTTTTACATATTATGGCTGTACAGAAGTCCATATTTGACCAACTGAACAAATTTTTGTCCCAAAGGTCAAAAAGTCACTCATTGACTTTCCTTCTGGTTCCAATTAGTAGCTAAAAGATCTACAAAAGGTCTTAATATATATATGGCTGTACAGAAGTCCATATTTGACCAACTGAACAAATTTTTGTCCCAAAGGTCAAAAAGTCACTCATTGACTTTCCTTCTGGTTCCATTTAGTAGCTAAAAGGTTTTCAAAAGGTTTGATTTTTTTTTTTTTTTTTTACATATTATGGCTGTACAGAAGTCCATATTTGACCAACTGAACAAATTTTTGTCCCAAAGGTCAAAAAGTCACTCATTGACTTTCCTTCTGGTTCCAATTAGTAGCTAAAAGGTCTACAAAAGTTTTTTATTTTTTTTTTATTTTTTATTTTTTACATATTTTGGCTGTACAGAAGTCCATATTTGACCAACTGAACAAATTTTTGTCCCAAAGGTCAAAAAGTCACTCATTGACTTTCCTTCTGGTTCCAATTAGTAGCTAAAAGGTCTACAAAATGTTTGATTTTTTTTTTTTCGTTTTTTTTTTTTTTTTTTTTACATATTATGGCTGTACAGAAGTCCATATTTGACCTACTGAAAATAATTGTGGCTGAAAGGTCAAAAAAGTCACTGATTGACTTCCCTTCTGATTCCAATTTGTAGCTAAAAGGTCCCACAAAAGGTTTTAATAATTATTATTATTTTTTTTTTACATATTATGGCTTTACAAGAAGTCCATATTTGACCAACTGAACATGTTTTTGGACTAAGAGTCCATACACACTAATTCACTATACATACTTATAGACTTCCCTTCTGATTCCAACTACCAGCCAAAAGTCCCACAAAAGGTTTAAAAGTCACTCATTAACTTCCCTTCTGATTCCAATTAGTAGCTAAAAGGTCCATAGAAGGTTTAATTTTAAAACAGTTTTTTTTTTTTTTTACATATTATGGCTGTACAGAAGTCCATATTTGACCTACTGAAAATAATTGTGGCCCAAAGGTCAAAAAAGTCACTGATTGACTTCCCTTCTGATTCCAATTTGTAGCTAAAAGGTCCCACAAAAGGTTTTAATTATTATTATTATTTTTTTTACATATTATGGCTGTACAAGAAGTCCATATTTAACTTACTGAACATATTTTTGCCCAAGAGTCCTTGAACACTAACATACTATACATACACACTCTTTGACTTCCCTTCTGAATCCAATTGCTAGCCAAAAGTTCCACAAAAAGGTTTTAATTTTTTTTTTATTTTTTTATTTTTTACATATTATGGCTGTTCAGAAGTCCATATTTGACCTACTGAACAAATTTTTGTCCCAAAGGTCAAAAAGTAACTCATTGACTTTCCTTCTCGTTCCATTTAGCAGCTAAAAGGTCTACAGAAGTTTTTTTTTTTTTTTTTTTTTTTTTTTTTACATATTATGGCTGTACAGAAGTCCATATTACAAAAGGTTTTAATGTTTTTTTTTTTTTTTTTTTAATATCATGGCTGTACAGAAGTCCATATTTGACCTACTGAACAAATTTTTGTCCCAAAGGTCAAAAAGTCACTCATTGACTTTCCTTCTGGTTCCAATTAGTAGCTAAAAGGTCTACAAAAGGTTTTAATTTTTTTATATATATATATTTTGGCTGTACAGAAGTCCATATTTGACCTACTGAACATATTTTTGGCCCAAAGGTAAAAAAAAAAAAAAAGGTCACTCATTGACATCCCTTCTGATTCCAATAAGTAGCTTACAGGTCTAAAAAAGGTTTGAATTTTTTTTATTTTTTTTTGTACAAGAAGTCCATATTTGACCAACTGAACATGTTTTTGGACTAAGAGTCCATACACACTAATTCAATATACATACTTATAGATTTCCCTTCTGATTCCAATTACCAGCCAAAAGTCCCACAAAAGGTTTAAAAGTTTGTTTTACATGTAATAGATGTACAAGAAGTCTATATTTAACCTTCTGAATATATTCTTGGCCCAAAGGTCTAAAAAGTCACTCATTAACTTCCCTCCCTTCTGATTCCAATTAGTAGCTAAAAGGTCCATAGAAAGTTTAATTTTTGAATTTTTTTTTTTTTTTTTTTTTACATGTTATGGCTGTACAGAAGTCCATATTTGACCTACTGAACAAATTTTTGTCCCAAAGGTCAAAAAAAAGGTCACTCATTGACATCCCTTCTGATTCCAATAAGTAGCTTACAGGTCTAAAAAAGGTTTGAATTTTTTTTATTTTTTTTTGTACAAGAAGTCCATATTTGACCAACTGAACATGTTTTTGGACTAAGAGTCCATACACACTAATTCAATATACATACTTATAGATTTCCCTTCTGATTCCAATTACCAGCCAAAAGTCCCACAAAAGGTTTAAAAGTTTGTTTTACATGTTATAGATGTACAAGAAGTCTATATTTAACCTTCTGAATATATTCTTGGCCCAAAGGTCTAAAAAGTCACTCATTAACTTCCCTCCCTTCTGATTCCAATTAGTAGCTAAAAGGTCCATAGAAAGTTTTTTTTTTTTTTTTTTTAACATGTTATGGCTGTACAGAAGTCCATATTTGACCTACTTAACAAATTTTTGTCCCAAAGGTCAAAAAGTCACTCATTGACTTTCCTTCTGGTTCCAATTGCTAGCCAAAAGTTCCACAAAAAAGGTTTTAATTTTTTTATTATTATTTTTTTTTTTACATATTATGGCTGATCAGAAGTCCATATTTGACCTACTGAAAATATTTTTTCCCAAAGGTCAAAAAGTCACTCATTGACTTTCCTTCTGGTTCCAATTAGTAGCTAAAAGGTCTACAAAAGATTTTAATTTTTTTTTTTTTTTTTTATATATATATTATGGCTGTACAGAAGTCCATATTTGACCTACTGAACAAATTTTTGTCCCAAAGGTCAAAATGTTACTCACTCATTGACTTCCCTTCTGATTCCAATAAGTAGCTTACAGGTCTAAAAAAGGTTTGAATTTTTTATTTTTTTTTATTTTTTTATTTTTACATATTATGGCTGTACAAGAAGTCCATATTTGACCTACTGAACAAATTTTATTTTCCAAAGGTCAAAAAGTCACTCATTGACTTTCCTTCTGGTTCCAATTAGTAGCTAAAAGGTCTACAAAAGTTTTTATTTTTTTATTTTTTTATTTTTTTTATACATATTATGGCTGTACAAAAGTCCATATTTGACCTACTGAACAAATTTTTGTCCCAAAGGTCAAAAAGACACTCATTGACTTTCCTTCTGGTTCCAATTAGTAGCTAAAAGATCTACAAAAGGTCTTAATATATATATGGCTGTACAGAAGTCCATATTTGACCAACTGAACAAATTTTTGTCCCAAAGGTCAAAAAGTCACTCATTGACTTTCCTTCTGGTTCCATTTAGTAGCTAAAAGGTCTACAAAAGGTTTGAATTTTTTTTTTTTTTTTTTTTACATATTGTGGCTGTACAGAAGTCCATATTTGACCTACTGAAAATAATTGTGGCTGAAAGGTCAAAAAAGTCACTGATTGACTTCCCTTCTGATTCCAATTTGTAGCTAAAAGGTCCCACAAAAGGTTTTAATTATTATTATTATTTTTTTTTTTACATATTATGGCTGTACAAGAAGTCCATATTTAACTTACTGAACATATTTTTGCCCAAGAGTCCTTGAACACTAACATACTAAACTGATACACACTCTTTGACTTCCCTTCTGAATCCAATTGCTAGCCAAAAGTTCCACAAAAAGGTTTTAATTTTTTTTATTATTATTTTTTTTTTTACATATTATGGCTGTTCAGAAGTCCATATTTGACCTACTGAAAATATTTTTTCCCAAAGGTCAAAAAGTCACTCATTGACTTTCCTTCTGGTTCCAATTAGTAGCTAAAAGGTCTACAAAAGGTTTGAATTTTTTTTTTTTTTTACATATTATGGCTGTATAGAAGTCCATATTTGACCTACTGAAAATAATTGTGGCCCAAAGGTCAAAAAAGTCACTGATTGACTTCCCTTCTGATTCCAATTTGTAGCTAAAAGGTCCCACAAAAGGTTTTAATTATTATTATTTTTTTTACATATTATGGCTGTACAAGAAGTCCATATTTAACTTACTGAACATATTTTTGCCCAAGAGTCCTTGAACACTAACATACTATACATACACACTCTTTGACTTCCCTTCTGAATCCAATTGCTAGCCAAAAGTTCCACAAAAAGGTTTTAATTTTTTTTAATTATTATTATTTTACATATTATGGCTGTACAGAAGTCCATATTTGACCTACAGAACAAATTTTTGTCCCAAAGGTCAAAAAGTCACTCATTGACTTTCCTTCTGGTTCCAATTAGTAGCTAAAAGGTCTACAAAAGTTTTTTTTTTTTTTTTTTTTTTTTTTTTTTTTAATATTATGGCTGTACAGAAGTCCATATTTGACCTACTGAACATATTTTTGGCCCAAAGGTTAAAAAAAAGGTCACTCATTAGGTGTTTCTCAATGTCAAGGATCCTTCCTCTGCAGGACTGGTCCTTCCAAGTCACTTCCTTCAGAGGCTAGGCGAGGCTCCTCTTTAGCATTCGGAGAACAGGTAAATGGAACAGGCTAGCAAGTGCGCGTCAGCCTCATTACGTCAGTGAAAAGGTCCGTTAGCCATCAATAACGTCATTTGTATACGGTTGTAATTTGTACTGGCATTTAAAAGTTAAACTTTACTTACATTTACTACGGTTATAACTAATGTTTGGTAACGTAAATACTTACACTTGAAAGCATATTGCCTCGTTAACACTCCGCCAACGTCCGATATTTTGTATTTTTTGAACAAGATAGCAAAGCTGTGCGCATAGGATTGTGGGTGATTTGAGAACGCTAAGTGCGCGAAGTCTACTCGTATGCATCCTTTCCTGTATATGGCATATCTTTCGAACGAAGGACTCAGACCTTGGTTGAAATTCCGAGGATCCTCGACATTGGAACAGCCCTTCGACGGACGTCGATGACGTAGCATCCTCAGAATTCTGGCTTCCGAGGATCCTTCCTTGACATTGAGAAACGCCTATTGACATCCCTTCTGATTCCAATAAGTAGCTTACAGGTCTAAAAAAGGTTTGAATTTTTTTTTTTTTTTACATATTATGGCTGTACAGAAGTCCATATTTGACCTACTGAAAATAATTGTGGCTGAAAGGTCAAAAAAGTCACTGATTGACTTCCCTTCTGATTCCAATTTGTAGCTAAAAGGTCCCACAAAAGGTTTTAATTATTATTATTATTATTTTTTACATATTATGGCTGTACAAGAAGTCCATATTTAACTTACTGAACATATTTTTGCCCAAGAGTCCTTGAACACTAACATACTAAACTGATACACACTCTTTGACTTCCCTTCTGAATCCAATTGCTAGCCAAAAGTTCCACAAAAAGGTTTTAATTTTTTTTATTATAATTTTTTTTTTTACATATTATGGCTGTTCAGAAGTCCATATTTGACCTACTGAAAATATTTTTTCCCAAAGGTCAAAAAGTCACTCATTGACTTTCCTTCTGGTTCCAATTAGTAGCTAAAAGGTCTACAAAAGGTTTGAATTTTTTTTTTTTTAACATATTATGGCTGTATAGAAGTCCATATTTGACCTACTGAAAATAATTGTGGCCCAAAGGTCAAAAAAGTCACTGATTGACTTCCCTTCTGATTCCAATTTGTAGCTAAAAGGTCCCACAAAAGGTTTTAATTATTATTATTTTTTTTTTACATATTATGGCTGTACAAGAAGTCCATATTTAACTTACTGAACATATTTTTGCCCAAGAGTCCTTGAACACTAACATACTATACATACACACTCTTTGACTTCCCTTCTGAATCCAATTGCTAGCCAAAAGTTCCACAAAAAGGTTTTAATTTTTTTTTATTATTATTATTTTACATATTATGGCTGTACAGAAGTCCATATTTGACCTACAGAACAAATTTTTGTCCCAAAGGTCAAAAAGTCACTGTTGTAAGATGGTCAGTGCAGTGGCTAAACAGGCAGCAAAAAAAATGGCAAAACTTCAGAAATGTCCATGGAAAAGTTCTCTTTTTAATTTAGGGTGCCAAAAATTCCAAAAGGTGCAACAAAGTCCAACGCAAAAAAATCCATTGTAAATCCAAATTTAACTTCAGAAAACAAATTAACAAAACAAAAACAAAAACTGTTCAAAGTCAAGATTTAACAAAAACAAAGAAAAAACACGAAGGGAAAAAAAGTAGTTACATGGTTGGCTACTAATCCAACAAACACACCTTCCCTTCCCCTTCCAAACATTTCATCTGTTCTTTTATAGTTTTGACCACCTACTTCCTTTTCAAACTGACCAATCATAACTCTTCATTAGTTATCAGCCGTACAATTAATGTTTCACAATGTACTTGCAACCTTACCAAAAAATACCTTTATAATGTATACAGTTTAACAAGTTGCATTAATATTTAGAAATCTTTCAAACACATACAGATTCATGACATTTCGGTCTAAATATCCTTATTGGACAAACTCCTCCCCTTCAGGATGACATATAACCTGTTTCCTGTTCGCGTGCCCCTCCTACTAGGCATTTCCAGGAACCGGTAAGAGAAAGAAACATACACATTAATAAACATACATTGTTTGTGCAAGTTCACCTGCATGCTCCACTTTAATGACAGTCACCATGGAATGTGCACCTTTCATGTGACTGGCACCACAGTAAAACAAACAAAATAAAGATCGTACAAAACTATGTAGAGTGTGGCTCTTTGAATTAGCACAAGTGTGCTACATCACAGTCACTCCTTGACTTTCCTTCTGGTTCCAATTAGTAGCTAAAAGGTCTACAAAAGTTTTTTTTATATTTTTTTTTATATTTTTTTTTTATATTATGGCTGTACAGAAGTCCATATTTGACCTACTGAACATATTTTTGGCCCAAAGGTTAAAAAAAAGGTCACTCATTGACATCCCTTCTGATTCCAATAAGTAGCTTACAGGTCTAAAAAAGGTTTGAATTTTTTTTTTTTTTTTTACATATTATGGCTGTACAAGAAGTCCATATTTGACCAACTGAACATGTTTTTGGACAAAGAGTCCATACACACTAATTCAATATACATACTTATAGACTTCCCTTCTGATTCCAATTACCAGCCAAAAGTCCAACAAAAGGTTTAAAAGTTTGTTTTACATGTTATGGATGTACAAGAAGTCTATATTTAACCTTCTGAATATATTCTTGGCCCAAAGGTCTAAAAAGTCACTCATTAACTTCCCTTCTGATTCCAATTAGTAGCTAAAAGGTCCATAGAAGGTTTAATTTAAAAAATGTTTTTTTTTTTTTTTACATGTTATGGCTGTACAGAAGTCCATATTTGACCTACTGACAAATTTTTGTCCCAAAGGTCAAAAAGTCACTCATTGACTTTTCTTCTGGTTCCAATTAGTAGCTAAAAGGTCTACAAAAGGTTTTTTTGTTTTTTTTTTCGTTTTTTTTTTTTTTTTTTACATATTATGGCTGTACAAGAAGTCCATATTTGACCTACTGAACAAATTTTTGTCCCAAAGGTCAAAAAGTCACTCATTGACTTTCCTTCTCGTTCCATTTAGCAGCTAAAAGGTCTACAAAAGGTTTAATTTTTTTTTTGTCCCAAAGGTCAAAAGGTCACTCATTGACTTTCCTTCTGGTTCCAATTAGTAGCTAAAAGGTCTACAAAAGGTTGTAACGTTTTTTTTTTTTTTTTTTTTTTTTTTTTTTAATATTATGGCTGTACAGAAGTCCATATTTGACCTACTGAACATATTTTTGGCCCAAAGGTTAAAAAAAAAGGTCACTCATTGACATCCCTTCTGATTCCAATAAGTAGCTTACAGGTCTAAAAAAGGTTTGAATTTTTTTTTTTTTTTTTACATATTATGGCTGTACAAGAAGTCCATATTTGACCAACTGAACATGTTTTTGGACTAAGAGTCCATACACACTAATTCAATATACATACTTATAGACTTCCCTTCTGATTCCAATTACCAGCCAAAAGTCCCACAAAAGGTTTAAAAGTTTGTTTTACATGTTATGGATGTACAAGAAGTCTATATTTAACCTTCTGAATATATTCTTGGCCCAAAGGTCTAAAAAGTCACTCATTAACTTCCCTTCTGATTCCAATTAGTAGCTAAAAGGTCCATAGAAGGTTTAATTTAAAAAATATATATATATTTTTTTTACATGTTATGGCTGTACAGAAGTCCATATTTGACCTACTGACAAATTTTTGTCCCAAAGGTCAAAAAGTCACTCATTGACTTTCCTTCTGGTTCCAATTAGTAGCTAAAAGGTCTACAAAAGGTTTGCATTTTTTTTTTTTTCGTTTTTTTTTATTATACATATTATGGCTGTACAGAAGTCCATATTTGACCTACTGAAAATAATTGTGGCCCAAAGGTCAAAAAAGTCACTGATTGACTTCCCTTCTGATTCCAATTTGTAGCTAAAAGGTCCCACAAAAGGTTTTAATTATTATAATTTTTTTTACATATTATGGCTGTACAAGAAGTCCATATTTAACTTACTGAACATATTTTTGCCCAAGAGTCCTTGAACACTAACATACTATACATACACACTCTTTGACTTCCCTTCTGAATCCAATTGCTAGCCAAAAGTTCCACAAAAAAGGTTTTAATTTTTTTATTATTATTATTATTTTTTTTTACATATTATGGCTGTTCAGAAGTCCATATTTGACCTACTGAAAATATTTTTTCCCAAAGGTCAAAAAAAAAAAAAGGTCACTCATTGACATCCCTTCTGATTCCAATAAGTAGCTTACAGGTCTAAAAAAGGTTTGAATTTTTTTTATTTTTTTTTGTACAAGAAGTCCATATTTGACCAACTGAACATGTTTTTGGACTAAGAGTCCATACACACTAATTCAATATACATACTTATAGATTTCCCTTCTGATTCCAATTACCAGCCAAAAGTCCCACAAAAGGTTTAAAAGTTTGTTTTACATGTAATAGATGTACAAGAAGTCTATATTTAACCTTCTGAATATATTCTTGGCCCAAAGGTCTAAAAAGTCACTCATTAACTTCCCTCCCTTCTGATTCCAATTAGTAGCTAAAAGGTCCATAGAAAGTTTAATTTTGGAAATTTTTTTTTTTTTTTTTTTTTTACATGTTATGGCTGTACAGAAGTCCATATTTGACCTACTGAACAAATTTTTGTCCCAAAGGTCAAAAAAAAAAGGTCACTCATTGACATCCCTTCTGATTCCAATAAGTAGCTTACAGGTCTAAAAAAGGTTTGAATTTTTTTTATTTTTTTTTGTACAAGAAGTCCATATTTGACCAACTGAACATGTTTTTGGACTAAGAGTCCATACACACTAATTCAATATACATACTTATAGATTTCCCTTCTGATTCCAATTACCAGCCAAAAGTCCCACAAAAGGTTTAAAAGTTTGTTTTACATGTAATAGATGTACAAGAAGTCTATATTTAACCTTCTGAATATATTCTTGGCCCAAAGGTCTAAAAAGTCACTCATTAACTTCCCTCCCTTCTGATTCCAATTAGTAGCTAAAAGGTCCATAGAAAGTTTAATTTTTGAAATTTTTTTTTTTTTTTTTTTTTACATGTTATGGCTGTACAGAAGTCCATATTTGACCTACTGAACAAATTTTTGTCCCAAAGGTCAAAAAAAAAAGGTCACTCATTGACATCCCTTCTGATTCCAATAAGTAGCTTACAGGTCTAAAAAAGGTTTGAATTTTTTTTATTTTTTTTTTGTACAAGAAGTCCATATTTGACCAACTGAACATGTTTTTGGACTAAGAGTCCATACACACTAATTCAATATACATACTTATAGATTTCCCTTCTGATTCCAATTACCAGCCAAAAGTCCCACAAAAGGTTTAAAAGTTTGTTTTACATGTTATAGATGTACAAGAAGTCTATATTTAACCTTCTGAATATATTCTTGGCCCAAAGGTCTAAAAAGTCACTCATTAACTTCCCTCCCTTCTGATTCCAATTAGTAGCTAAAAGGTCCATAGAAAGTTTATTTATTTATTTTTTTTTTTTACATGTTATGGCTGTACAGAAGTCCATATTTGACCTACTTAACAAATTTTTGTCACAAAGGTCAAAAAGTCACTCATTGACTTTCCTTCTGGTTCCAATTGCTAGCCAAAAGTTCCACAAAAAAGGTTTTAATTTTTTTATTATTATTTTTTTTTTACATATTATGGCTGATCAGAAGTCCATATTTGACCTACTGAAAATATTTTTTCCCAAAGGTCAAAAAGTCACTCATTGACTTTCCTTCTGGTTCCAATTAGTAGCTAAAAGGTCTACAAAAGGTTTTAATTATTTTTTTTTTTTTTTTTTTTTTTTTTTTACATATTATGGCTGTACAGAAGTCCATATTTGACCTACTGAACAAATTTTTGTCCCAAAGGTCAAAATGTTACTCACTCATTGACTTCCCTTCTGATTCCAATAAGTAGCTTACAGGTCTAAAAAAGGTTTGAATTTTTTATTTTTTTTTATTTTTTTATTTTTACATATTATGGCTGTACAAGAAGTCCATATTTGACCTACTGAACAAATTTTATTTTCCAAAGGTCAAAAAGACACTCATTGACTTTCCTTCTGGTTCCATTTAGTAGCTAAAAGGTCTACAAAAGGTTTGATTTTTTTTTTTTTTTTTTACATATTATGGCTGTACAGAAGTCCATATTTGACCTACTGAAAATAATTGTGGCTGAAAGGTCAAAAAAGTCACTGATTGACTTCCCTTCTGATTCCAATTTGTAGCTAAAAGGTCCCACAAAAGGTTTTAATTATTATTATTATTTTTTTTTACATATTATGGCTGTACAAGAAGTCCATATTTAACTTACTGAACATATTTTTGCCCAAGAGTCCTTGAACACTAACATACTAAACTGATACACACTCTTTGACTTCCCTTCTGAATCCAATTGCTAGCCAAAAGTTCCACAAAAAGGTTTTAATTTTTTTT
The DNA here is from genome assembly GCF_949357685.1 of Gobio gobio. NCBI lineage: Eukaryota > Metazoa > Chordata > Actinopteri > Cypriniformes > Gobionidae > Gobio > Gobio gobio. The sequence goes on along the minus strand of NC_137107.1, from coordinate 15,191,604 downwards.
ATTATTTTTTTTTTTTTACATATTATGGCTGTTCAGAAGTCCATATTTGACCTACTGAAAATATTTTTTCCCAAAGGTCAAAAAGTCACTCATTGACTTTCCTTCTGGTTCCAATTAGTAGCTAAAAGGTCTACAAAAGGTTTGAATTTTTTTTTTTTTTACATATTATGGCTGTATAGAAGTCCATATTTGACCTACTGAAAATAATTGTGGCCCAAAGGTCAAAAAAGTCACTGATTGACTTCCCTTCTGATTCCAATTTGTAGCTAAAAGGTCCCACAAAAGGTTTTAATTATTATTATTTTTTTTTACATATTATGGCTGTCACACTCTTTGACTTCCCTTCTGAATCCAATTGCTAGCCAAAAGTTCCACAAAAAGGTTTTAATTTTTTTTAATTATTATTATTTTACATATTATGGCTGTACAGAAGTCCATATTTGACCTACAGAACAAATTTTTGTCCCAAAGGTCAAAAAGTCACTCATTGACTTTCCTTCTGGTTCCAAGTAGTAGCTAAAAGGTCTACAAAAGGTTTTTTTTTTTTTTTTTTTTTTTTTTTTTTTAATATTATGGCTGTACAGAAGTCCATATTTGACCTACTGAACATATTTTTGGCCCAAAAGTAAAAAAAAAGGTCACTCATTGACATCCCTTCTGATTCCAATAAGTAGCTTACAGGTCTAAAAAAGGTTTGAATTTTTTTTTTTTTTTTACATATTATGGCTGTACAGAAGTCCATATTTGACCTACTGAAAATAATTGTGGCTGAAAGGTCAAAAAAGTCACTGATTGACTTCCCTTCTGATTCCAATTTGTAGCTAAAAGGTCCCACAAAAGGTTTTAATTATTATTATTATTTTTTTTTTTACATATTATGGCTGTACAAGAAGTCCATATTTAACTTACTGAACATATTTTTGCCCAAGAGTCCTTGAACACTAACATACTAAACTGATACACACTCTTTGACTTCCCTTCTGAATCCAATTGCTAGCCAAAAGTTCCACAAAATGGTTTTAATTTTTTTTATTATTATTTTTTTTTTTTACATATTATGGCTGTTCAGAAGTCCATATTTGACCTACTGAAAATATTTTTTCCCAAAGGTCAAAAAGTCACTCATTGACTTTCCTTCTGGTTCCAATTAGTAGCTAAAAGGTCTACAAAAGGTTTGAATTTTTTTTTTTTTTACATATTATGGCTGTATAGAAGTCCATATTTGACCTACTGAAAATAATTGTGGCCCAAAGGTCAAAAAAGTCACTGATTGACTTCCCTTCTGATTCCAATTTGTAGTTAAAAGGTCCCACAAAAGGTTTTAATTATTATTATTTTTTTTTACATATTATGGCTGTACAAGAAGTCCATATTTAACTTACTGAACATATTTTTGCCCAAGAGTCCTTGAACACTAACATACTATACATACACACTCTTTGACTTCCCTTCTGAATCCAATTGCTAGCCAAAAGTTCCACAAAAAGGTTTTAATTTTTTTTTATTATTATTATTTTACATATTATGGCTGTACAGAAGTCCATATTTGACCTACAGAACAAATTTTTGTCCCAAAGGTCAAAAAGTCACTCATTGACTTTCCTTCTGGTTCCAATTAGTAGCTAAAAGGTCTACAAAAGTTTTTTTTTTTTTTTTTTTTTTTTTTTTAATATTATGGCTGTACAGAAGTCCATATTTGACCTACTGAACATATTTTTGGCCCAAAGGTTAAAAAAAAGGTCACTCATTGACATCCCTTCTGATTCCAATAAGTAGCTTACAGGTCTAAAAAAGGTTTGAATTTTTTTTTTTTTTTTTACATATTATGGCTGTACAAGAAGTCCATATTTGACCAACTGAACATGTTTTTGGACAAAGAGTCCATACACACTAATTCAATATACATATTTATAGACTTCCCTTCTGATTCCAATTACCAGCCAAAAGTCCAACAAAAGGTTTAAAAGTTTGTTTTACATGTTATGGATGTACAAGAAGTCTATATTTAACCTTCTGAATATATTCTTGGCCCAAAGGTCTAAAAAGTCACTCATTAACTTCCCTTCTGATTCCAATTAGTAGCTAAAAGGTCCATAGAAGGTTTAATTTAAAAAATGTTTTTTTTTTTTTTTACATGTTATGGCTGTACAGAAGTCCATATTTGACCTACTGACAAATTTTTGTCCCAAAGGTCAAAAAGTCACTCATTGACTTTTCTTCTGGTTCCAATTAGTAGCTAAAAGGTCTACAAAAGGTTTTTTTTTTTTTTTTTCGGTTTTTTTTTTTTTTTTTACATATTATGGCTGTACAAGAAGTCCATATTTGACCTACTGAACAAATTTTTGTCCCAAAGGTCAAAAAGTCACTCATTGACTTTCCTTCTCGTTCCATTTAGCAGCTAAAAGGTCTACAAAAGGTTTAATTTTTTTTTTGTCCCAAAGGTCAAAAGGTCACTCATTGACTTTCCTTCTGGTTCCAATTAGTAGCTAAAAGGTCTACAAAAGGTTTTAAGGTTTTTTTTTTTTTTTTTTTTTTTTTTTTTTTTAATATTATGGCTGTACAGAAGTCCATATTTGACCTACTGAACATATTTTTGGCCCAAAGGTTAAAAAAAAAGGTCACTCATTGACATCCCTTCTGATTCCAATAAGTAGCTTACAGGTCTAAAAAAGGTTTGAATTTTTTTTTTTTTTTTTTTTACATATTATGGCTGTACAAGAAGTCCATATTTGACCAACTGAACATGTTTTTGGACTAAGAGTCCATACACACTAATTCAATATACATACTTATAGACTTCCCTTCTGATTCCAATTACCAGCCAAAAGTCCCACAAAAGGTTTAAAAGTTTGTTTTACATGTTATGGATGTACAAGAAGTCTATATTTAACCTTCTGAATATATTCTTGGCCCAAAGGTCTAAAAAGTCACTCATTAACTTCCCTTCTGATTCCAATTAGTAGCTAAAAGGTCCATAGAAGGTTTAATTTAAAAAATATATATATTTTTTTTTTACATGTTATGGCTGTACAGAAGTCCATATTTGACCTACTGACAAATTTTTGTCCCAAAGGTCAAAAAGTCACTCATTGACTTTCCTTCTGGTTCCAATTAGTAGCTAAAAGGTCTACAAAAGGTTTGCATTTTTTTTTTTTTTCGTTTTTTTTTTTTATACATATTATGGCTGTACAGAAGTCCATATTTGACCTACTGAAAATAATTGTGGCCCAAAGGTCAAAAAAGTCACTGATTGACTTCCCTTCTGATTCCAATTTGTAGCTAAAAGGTCCCACAAAAGGTTTTAATTATTATTTTTTTTTTTACATATTATGGCTGTACAAGAAGTCCATATTTAACTTACTGAACATATTTTTGCCCAAGAGTCCTTGAACACTAACATACTAAACTGATACACACTCTTTGACTTCCCTTCTGAATCCAATTGCTAGCCAAAAGTTCCACAAAAAGGTTTTAATTTTTTTTATTATTATTATTTTTTTTACATATTATGGCTGTTCAGAAGTCCATATTTGACCTACTGAAAATCCAAAGGTCAAAAAGTCACTCATTGACTTTCCTTTTGGTTCCAATTAGTAGCTAAAAGGTCTACAAAAGGTTTGAATTTTTTTTTTTTTTACATATTATGGCTGTATAGAAGTCCATATTTGACCTACTGAAAATAATTGTGGCCCAAAGGTCAAAAAAGTCACTGATTGACTTCCCTTCTGATTCCAATTTGTAGCTAAAAGGTCCCACAAAAGGTTTTAATTATTATTTTTTTTTTTTACATATTATGGCTGTACAAGAAGTCCATATTTAACTTACTGAACATATTTTTGCCCAAGAGTCCTTGAACACTAACATACTATACATACACACTCTTTGACTTCCCTTCTGAATCCAATTGCTAGCCAAAAGTTCCACAAAAAGGTTTTAATTTTTTTTTATTATTATTATTTTACATATTATGGCTGTACAGAAGTCCATATTTGACCTACAGAACAAATTTTTGTCCCAAAGGTCAAAAAGTCACTCATTGACTTTCCTTCTGGTTCCAATTAGTAGCTAAAAGGTCTACAAAAGTTTTTTTTTTTTTTTTTTAATATTATGGCTGTACAGAAGTCCATATTTGACCTACTGAACAAATTTTTGTCCCAAAGGTCAAAAAAGAAAGGTCACTCATTGACATCCCTTCTGATTCCAATAAGTAGCTTACAGGTCTAAAAAAGGTTTGAATTTTTTTTATTTTTTTTTGTACAAGAAGTCCATATTTGACCAACTGAACATGTTTTTGGACTAAGAGTCCATACACACTAATTCAATATACATACTTATAGATTTCCCTTCTGATTCCAATTACCAGCCAAAAGTCCCACAAAAGGTTTAAAAGTTTGTTTTACATGTAATAGATGTACAAGAAGTCTATATTTAACATTCTGAATATATTCTTGGCCCAAAGGTCTAAAAAGTCACTCATTAACTTCCCTCCCTTCTGATTCCAATTAGTAGCTAAAAGGTCCATAGAAAGTTTAATTTTTGAATTTTTTTTTTTTTATTTTTTTTACATGTTATGGCTGTACAGAAGTCCATATTTGACCTACTGAACAAATTTTTGTCCCAAAGGTCAAAAAAAAAAGGTCACTCATTGACATCCCTTCTGATTCCAATAAGTAGCTTACAGGTCTAAAAAAGGTTTGAATTTTTTTTATTTATTTTTTGTACAAGAAGTCCATATTTGACCAACTGAACATGTTTTTGGACTAAGAGTCCATACACACTAATTCAATATACATACTTATAGATTTCCCTTCTGATTCCAATTACCAGCCAAAAGTCCCACAAAAGGTTTAAAAGTTTGTTTTACATGTAATAGATGTACAAGAAGTCTATATTTAACCTTCTGAATATATTCTTGGCCCAAAGGTCTAAAAAGTCACTCATTAACTTCCCTCCCTTCTGATTCCAATTAGTAGCTAAAAGGTCCATAGAAAGTTTATTTATTTTTTATTTTTTTTTACATGTTATGGCTGTACAGAAGTCCATATTTGACCTACTTAACAAATTTTTGTCACAAAGGTCAAAAAGTCACTCATTGACTTTCCTTCTGGTTCCAATTGCTAGCCAAAAGTTCCACAAAAAAGGTTTTAATTTTTTTATTATTATTTTTTTTTTACATATTATGGCTGATCAGAAGTCCATATTTGACCTACTGAAAATATTTTTTCCCAAAGGTCAAAAAGTCACTCATTGACTTTCCTTCTGGTTCCAATTAGTAGCTAAAAGGTCTACAAAAGGTTTTAATTATTTTTTTTATTTATTTTTTTTTTTTTACATATTATGGCTGTACAGAAGTCCATATTTAACCTACTGAACAAATTTTTGTCCCAAAGGTCAAAATGTTACTCACTCATTGACTTCCCTTCTGATTCCAATAAGTAGCTTACAGGTCTAAAAAAGGTTTGAATTTTTTATTTTTTTTTATTTTTTTATTTTTACATATTATGGCTGTACAAGAAGTCCATATTTGACCTACTGAACAAATTTTATTTTCCAAAGGTCAAAAAGACACTCATTGACTTTCCTTCTGGTTCCATTTAGTAGCTAAAAGGTCTACAAAAGGTTTGATTTTTTTTTTTTTTTTTACATATTATGGCTGTACAGAAGTCCATATTTGACCTACTGAAAATAATTGTGGCTGAAAGGTCAAAAAAGTCACTGATTGACTTCCCTTCTGATTCCAATTTGTAGCTAAAAGGTCCCACAAAAGGTTTTAATTATTATTATTATTTTTTTTTTACATATTATGGCTGTACAAGAAGTCCATATTTAACTTACTGAACATATTTTTGCCCAAGAGTCCTTGAACACTAACATACTAAACTGATACACACTCTTTGACTTCCCTTCTGAATCCAATTGCTAGCCAAAAGTTCCACAAAAAGGTTTTAATTTTTTTTATTATTTTTTTTTTTTTTACATATTATGGCTGTTCAGAAGTCCATATTTGACCTACTGAAAATATTTTTTCCCAAAGGTCAAAAAGTCACTCATTGACTTTCCTTCTGGTTCCAATTAGTTGCTAAAAGGTCTACAAAAGGTTTGAATTTTTTTTTTTTTTACATATTATGGCTGTATAGAAGTCCATATTTGACCTACTGAAAATAATTGTGGCCCAAAGGTCAAAAAAGTCACTGATTGACTTCCCTTCTGATTCCAATTTGTAGCTAAAAGGTCCCACAAAAGGTTTTAATTATTATTATTTTTTTTTACATATTATGGCTGTCACACTCTTTGACTTCCCTTCTGAATCCAATTGCTAGCCAAAAGTTCCACAAAAAGGTTTTAATTTTTTTTAATTATTATTATTTTACATATTATGGCTGTACAGAAGTCCATATTTGACCTACAGAACACATTTTTGTCCCAAAGGTCAAAAAGTCACTCATTGACTTTCCTTCTGGTTCCAATTAGTAGCTAAAAGGTCTACAAAAGTTTTTTTTTTTTTTTTTTTAATATTATGGCTGTACAGAAGTCCATATTTGACCTACTGAACATATTTTTGGCCCAAAGGTTAAAAAAAAGGTCACTCATTGACATCCCTTCTGATTCCAATAAGTAGCTTACAGGTCTAAAAAAGGTTTGAATTTTTTTTTTTTTTTTACATATTATGGCTGTACAGAAGTCCATATTTGACCTACTGAAAATAATTGTGGCTGAAAGGTCAAAAAAGTCACTGATTGACTTCCCTTCTGATTCCAATTTGTAGCTAAAAGGTCCCACAAAAGGTTTTAATTATTATTATTATTATTATTATTTTTTTTTACATATTATGGCTGTACAAGAAGTCCATATTTAACTTACTGAACATATTTTTGCCCAAGAGTCCTTGAACACTAACATACTAAACTGATACACACTCTTTGACTTCCCTTCTGAATCCAATTGCTAGCCAAAAGTTCCACAAAATGGTTTTAATTTTTTTTATTATTATTTTTTTTTTTTTTACATATTATGGCTGTTCAGAAGTCCATATTTGACCTACTGAAAATATTTTTTCCCAAAGGTCAAAAAGTCACTCATTGACTTTCCTTCTGGTTCCAATTAGTAGCTAAAAGGTCTACAAAAGGTTTGAATTTTTTTTTTTTTTACATATTATGGCTGTATAGAAGTCCATATTTGACCTACTGAAAATAATTGTGGCCCAAAGGTCAAAAAAGTCACTGATTGACTTCCCTTCTGATTCCAATTTGTAGCTAAAAGGTCCCACAAAAGGTTTTAATTATTATTATTTTTTTTTACATATTATGGCTGTACAAGAAGTCCATATTTAACTTACTGAACATATTTTTGCCCAAGAGTCCTTGAACACTAACATACTATACATACACACTCTTTGACTTCCCTTCTGAATCCAATTGCTAGCCAAAAGTTCCACAAAAAGGTTTTAATTTTTTTTTTTTATTATTATTTTACATATTATGGCTGTACAGAAGTCCATATTTGACCTACAGAACAAATTTTTGTCCCAAAGGTCAAAAAGTCACTCATTGACTTTCCTTCTGATTCCAATTAGTAGCTAAAAGGTCCATAGAAGGTTTAATTTAAAAAATATATATATATTTTTTTTACATGTTATGGCTGTACAGAAGTCCATATTTGACCTACTGACAAATTTTTGTCCCAAAGGTCAAAAAGTCACTCATTGACTTTCCTTCTGGTTCCAATTAGTAGCTAAAAGGTCTACAAAAGGTTTGCATTTTTTTTTTTTTTCGTTTTTTTTTTTTATACATATTATGGCTGTACAGAAGTCCATATTTGACCTACTGAAAATAATTGTGGCCCAAAGGTCAAAAAAGTCACTGATTGACTTCCCTTCTGATTCCAATTTGTAGCTAAAAGGTCCCACAAAAGGTTTTGATTATTATTATTTTTTTTACATATTATGGCTGTACAAGAAGTCCATATTTAACTTACTGAACATATTTTTGCCCAAGAGTCCTTGAACACTAACATACTAAACTGATACACACTCTTTGACTTCCCTTCTGAATCCAATTGCTAGCCAAAAGTTCCACAAAAAGGTTTTAATTTTTTTTATTATTATTATTTTTTTTTTACATATTATGGCTGTTCAGAAGTCCATATTTGACCTACTGAAAATATTTTTTCCCAAAGGTCAAAAAGTCACTCATTGACTTTCCTTTTGGTTCCAATTAGTAGCTAAAAGGTCTACAAAAGGTTTGAATTTTTTTTTTTTTTTACATATTATGGCTGTATAGAAGTCCATATTTGACCTACTGAAAATAATTGTGGCCCAAAGGTCAAAAAAGTCACTGATTGACTTCCCTTCTGATTCCAATTTGTAGCTAAAAGGTCCCACAAAAGGTTTTAATTATTATTTTTTTTTTTTACATATTATGGCTGTACAAGAAGTCCATATTTAACTTACTGAACATATTTTTGCCCAAGAGTCCTTGAACACTAACATACTATACATACACACTCTTTGACTTCCCTTCTGAATCCAATTGCTAGCCAAAAGTTCCACAAAAAGGTTTTAATTTTTTTTAATTATTATTATTTTACATATTATGGCTGTACAGAAGTCCATATTTAACCTACTGAACAAATTTTTGTCCCAAAGGTCAAAATGTTACTCACTCATTGACTTCCCTTCTGATTCCAATAAGTAGCTTACAGGTCTAAAAAAGGTTTGAATTTTTTATTTTTTTTTATTTTTTTATTTTTACATATTATGGCTGTACAAGAAGTCCATATTTGACCTACTGAACAAATTTTATTTTCCAAAGGTCAAAAAGACACTCATTGACTTTCCTTCTGGTTCCATTTAGTAGCTAAAAGGTCTACAAAAGGTTTGATTTTTTTTTTTTTTTTTACATATTATGGCTGTACAGAAGTCCATATTTGACCTACTGAAAATAATTGTGGCTGAAAGGTCAAAAAAGTCACTGATTGACTTCCCTTCTGATTCCAATTTGTAGCTAAAAGGTCCCACAAAAGGTTTTAATTATTATTATTATTTTTTTTTACATATTATGGCTGTACAAGAAGTCCATATTTAACTTACTGAACATATTTTTGCCCAAGAGTCCTTGAACACTAACATACTAAACTGATACACACTCTTTGACTTCCCTTCTGAATCCAATTGCTAGCCAAAAGTTCCACAAAAAGGTTTTAATTTTTTTTATTATTTTTTTTTTTTTTACATATTATGGCTGTTCAGAAGTCCATATTTGACCTACTGAAAATATTTTTTCCCAAAGGTCAAAAAGTCACTCATTGACTTTCCTTCTGGTTCCAATTAGTTGCTAAAAGGTCTACAAAAGGTTTGAATTTTTTTTTTTTTTACATATTATGGCTGTATAGAAGTCCATATTTGACCTACTGAAAATAATTGTGGCCCAAAGGTCAAAAAAGTCACTGATTGACTTCCCTTCTGATTCCAATTTGTAGCTAAAAGGTCCCACAAAAGGTTTTAATTATTATTATTTTTTTTTACATATTATGGCTGTCACACTCTTTGACTTCCCTTCTGAATCCAATTGCTAGCCAAAAGTTCCACAAAAAGGTTTTAATTTTTTTTAATTATTATTATTTTACATATTATGGCTGTACAGAAGTCCATATTTGACCTACAGAACACATTTTTGTCCCAAAGGTCAAAAAGTCACTCATTGACTTTCCTTCTGGTTCCAATTAGTAGCTAAAAGGTCTACAAAAGTTTTTTTTTTTTTTTTTTTTATATTATGGCTGTACAGAAGTCCATATTTGACCTACTGAACATATTTTTGGCCCAAAGGTTAAAAAAAAGGTCACTCATTGACATCCCTTCTGATTCCAATAAGTAGCTTACAGGTCTAAAAAAGGTTTGAATTTTTTTTTTTTTTTTACATATTATGGCTGTACAGAAGTCCATATTTGACCTACTGAAAATAATTGTGGCTGAAAGGTCAAAAAAGTCACTGATTGACTTCCCTTCTGATTCCAATTTGTAGCTAAAAGGTCCCACAAAAGGTTTTAATTATTATTATTATTATTATTATTTTTTTTTACATATTATGGCTGTACAAGAAGTCCATATTTAACTTACTGAACATATTTTTGCCCAAGAGTCCTTGAACACTAACATACTAAACTGATACACACTCTTTGACTTCCCTTCTGAATCCAATTGCTAGCCAAAAGTTCCACAAAATGGTTTTAATTTTTTTTATTATTATTTTTTTTTTTTTACATATTATGGCTGTTCAGAAGTCCATATTTGACCTACTGAAAATATTTTTTCCCAAAGGTCAAAAAGTCACTCATTGACTTTCCTTCTGGTTCCAATTAGTAGCTAAAAGGTCTACAAAAGGTTTGATTTTTTTTTTTTTTTACATATTATGGCTGTATAGAAGTCCATATTTGACCTACTGAAAATAATTGTGGCCCAAAGGTCAAAAAAGTCACTGATTGACTTCCCTTCTGATTCCAATTTGTAGCTAAAAGGTCCCACAAAAGGTTTTAATTATTATTATTTTTTTTTTACATATTATGGCTGTACAAGAAGTCCATATTTAACTTACTGAACATATTTTTGCCCAAGAGTCCTTGAACACTAACATACTATACATACACACTCTTTGACTTCCCTTCTGAATCCAATTGCTAGCCAAAAGTTCCACAAAAAGGTTTTAATTTTTTTTTATTATTATTATTTTACATATTATGGCTGTACAGAAGTCCATATTTGACCTACAGAACAAATTTTTGTCCCAAAGGTCAAAAAGTCACTCATTGACTTTCCTTCTGATTCCAATTAGTAGCTAAAAGGTCCATAGAAGGTTTAATTTAAAAAATATATATATATTTTTTTTACATGTTATGGCTGTACAGAAGTCCATATTTGACCTACTGACAAATTTTTGTCCCAAAGGTCAAAAAGTCACTCATTGACTTTCCTTCTGGTTCCAATTAGTAGCTAAAAGGTCTACAAAAGGTTTGCATTTTTTTTTTTTTCGTTTTTTTTTTTTATACATATTATGGCTGTACAGAAGTCCATATTTGACCTACTGAAAATAATTGTGGCCCAAAGGTCAAAAAAGTCACTGATTGACTTCCCTTCTGATTCCAATTTGTAGCTAAAAGGTCCCACAAAAGGTTTTGATTATTATTATTTTTTTTACATATTATGGCTGTACAAGAAGTCCATATTTAACTTACTGAACATATTTTTGCCCAAGAGTCCTTGAACACTAACATACTAAACTGATACACACTCTTTGACTTCCCTTCTGAATCCAATTGCTAGCCAAAAGTTCCACAAAAAGGTTTTAATTTTTTTTATTATTATTATTTTTTTTTTACATATTATGGCTGTTCAGAAGTCCATATTTGACCTACTGAAAATATTTTTTCCCAAAGGTCAAAAAGTCACTCATTGACTTTCCTTTTGGTTCCAATTAGTAGCTAAAAGGTCTACAAAAGGTTTGAATTTTTTTTTTTTTTACATATTATGGCTGTATAGAAGTCCATATTTGACCTACTGAAAATAATTGTGGCCCAAAGGTCAAAAAAGTCACTGATTGACTTCCCTTCTGATTCCAATTTGTAGCTAAAAGGTCCCACAAAAGGTTTTAATTATTATTTTTTTTTTTTACATATTATGGCTGTACAAGAAGTCCATATTTAACTTACTGAACATATTTTTGCCCAAGAGTCCTTGAACACTAACATACTATACATACACACTCTTTGACTTCCCTTCTGAATCCAATTGCTAGCCAAAAGTTCCACAAAAAGGTTTTAATTTTTTTTAATTATTATTATTTTACATATTATGGCTGTACAGAAGTCCATATTTGACCTACAGAACAAATTTTTGTCCCAAAGGTCAAAAAGTCACTCATTGACTTTCCTTCTGGTTCCAATTAGTAGCTAAAAGGTCTACAAAAGTTTTTTTTTTTTTTTTTTAATATTATGGCTGTACAGAAGTCCATATTTGACCTACTGAACATATTTTTGGCCCAAAGGTTAAAAAAAAGGTCACTCATTGACATCCCTTCTGATTCCAATAAGTAGCTTACAGGTCTAAAAAAGGTTTGAATTTTTTTTTTTTTTTTACATATTATGGCTGTACAAGAAGTCCATATTTGACCAACTGAACATGTTTTTGGACAAAGAGTCCATACACACTAATTCAATATACATACTTATAGACTTCCCTTCTGATTCCAATTACCAGCCAAAAGTCCAACAAAAGGTTTAAAAGTTTGTTTTACATGTTATGGATGTACAAGAAGTCTATATTTAACCTTCTGAATATATTCTTGGCCCAAAGGTCTAAAAAGTCACTCATTAACTTCCCTTCTGATTCCAATTAGTAGCTAAAAGGTCCATAGAAGGTTTAATTTAAAAAATGTTTTTTTTTTTTTTACATGTTATGGCTGTACAGAAGTCCATATTTGACCTACTGACAAATTTTTGTCCCAAAGGTCAAAAAGTCACTCATTGACTTTTCTTCTGGTTCCAATAAGTAGCTAAAAGGTCTACAAAAGGTTTTTTTTTTTTTTTTTCGGTTTTTTTTTTTTTTTTTACATATTATGGCTGTACAAGAAGTCCATATTTGACCTACTGAACAAATTTTGTCCCAAAGGTCAAAAAGTCACTCATTGACTTTCCTTCTCGTTCCATTTAGCAGCTAAAAGGTCTACAAAAGGTTTAATTTTTTTTTGTCCCAAAGGTCAAAAGGTCACTCATTGACTTTCCTTCTGGTTCCAATTAGTAGCTAAAAGGTCTACAAAAGGTTTTAACGTTTTTTTTGTTTGTTTGTTTTTTGTTTTTAATATTATGGCTGTACAGAAGTCCATATTTGACCTACTGAACATATTTTTGGCCCAAAGGTTAAAAAAAAAGGTCACTCATTGACATCCCTTCTGATTCCAATAAGTAGCTTACAGGTCTAAAAAAGGTTTGAATTTTTTTTTTTTTTTTTTACATATTATGGCTGTACAAGAAGTCCATATTTGACCAACTGAACATGTTTTTGGACTAAGAGTCCATACACACTAATTCAATATACATACTTATAGACTTCCCTTCTGATTCCAATTACCAGCCAAAAGTCCCACAAAAGGTTTAAAAGTTTGTTTTACATGTTATGGATGTACAAGAAGTCTATATTTAACCTTCTGAATATATTCTTGGCCCAAAGGTCTAAAAAGTCACTCATTAACTTCCCTTCTGATTCCAATTAGTAGCTAAAAGGTCCATAGAAGGTTTAATTTAAAAAATATATATATATATTTTTTACATGTTATGGCTGTACAGAAGTCCATATTTGACCTACTGACAAATTTTTGTCCCAAAGGTCAAAAAGTCACTCATTGACTTTCCTTCTGGTTCCAATTAGTAGCTAAAAGGTCTACAAAAGGTTTAATTTTTTTTTTTTTTACATATTATGGCTGTACAGAAGTCCATATTTGACCTACAGAACAAATTTTTGTCCCAAAGGTCAAAAAGTCACTCACTCATTGACTTCCCTTCTGATTCCAATAAGTAGCTTACAGGTCTAAAAAAGGTTTGATTTTTTTTTTTTTTTTTTTTTACATATTATGGCTGTACAAGAAGTCCATATTTGACCTACTGAACAATTTTTTTTTCCAAAGGTCAAAAAGTCACTCATTGACTTTCCTTCTGGTTCCAATAAGTAGCTTACAGGTCTAAAAAAGGTTTGATTTTTTTTTTTTTTTTTTTTACATATTATGGCTGTACAAGAAGTCCATATTTAACTTACTGAACATATTTTTGCCCAAGAGTCCTTGAACACTAACATACTAAACTGATACACACTCTTTGACTTCCCTTCTGAATCCAATTGCTAGCCAAAAGTTCCACAAAATGGTTTTAATTTTTTTTATTATTATTTTTTTTTTTTACATATTATGGCTGTTCAGAAGTCCATATTTGACCTACTGAAAATATTTTTTCCCAAAGGTCAAAAAGTCACTCATTGACTTTCCTTCTGGTTCCAATTAGTAGCTAAAAGGTCTACAAAAGGTTTGAATTTTTTTTTTTTTTACATATTATGGCTGTATAGAAGTCCATATTTGACCTACTGAAAATAATTGTGGCCCAAAGGTCAAAAAAGTCACTGATTGACTTCCCTTCTGATTCCAATTTGTAGCTAAAAGGTCCCACAAAAGGTTTTAATTATTATTATTTTTTTTTACATATTATGGCTGTACAAGAAGTCCATATTTGACCAACTGAACATGTTTTTGGACAAAGAGTCCATACACACTAATTCAATATACATATTTATAGACTTCCCTTCTGATTCCAATTACCAGCCAAAAGTCCAACAAAAGGTTTAAAAGTTTGTTTTACATGTTATGGATGTACAAGAAGTCTATATTTAACCTTCTGAATATATTCTTGGCCCAAAGGTCTAAAAAGTCACTCATTAACTTCCCTTCTGATTCCAATTAGTAGCTAAAAGGTCCCTAGAAGGTTTAATTTAAAAAATGTTTTTTTTTTTTTTACATGTTATGGCTGTACAGAAGTCCATATTTGACCTACTGACAAATTTTTGTCCCAAAGGTCAAAAAGTCACTCATTGACTTTTCTTCTGGTTCCAATTAGTAGCTAAAAGGTCTACAAAAGGTTTTTTTTTTTTTTTTTTCGTTTTTTTTTTTTTTTTTTACATATTATGGCTGTACAAGAAGTCCATATTTGACCTACTGAACAAATTTTTGTCCCAAAGGTCAAAAAGTCACTCATTGACTTTCCTTCTCGTTCCATTTAGCAGCTAAAAGGTCTACAAAAGGTTTAATTTTTTTTTTGTCCCAAAGGTCAAAAGGTCACTCATTGACTTTCCTTCTGGTTCCAATTAGTAGCTAAAAGGTCTACAAAAGGTTTTAAGGTTTTTTTTTTTTTTGTTTTGTTTTTTTTTAATATTATGGCTGTACAGAAGTCCATATTTGACCTACTGAACATATTTTTGGCCCAAAGGTTAAAAAAAAAGGTCACTCATTGACATCCCTTCTGATTCCAATAAGTAGCTTACAGGTCTAAAAAAGGTTTGAATTTTTTTTTTTTTTTTTACATATTATGGCTGTACAAGAAGTCCATATTTGACCAACTGAACATGTTTTTGGACTAAGAGTCCATACACACTAATTCAATATACATACTTATAGACTTCCCTTCTGATTCCAATTACCAGCCAAAAGTCCCACAAAAGGTTTAAAAGTTTGTTTTACATGTTATGGATGTACAAGAAGTCTATATTTAACCTTCTGAATATATTCTTGGCCCAAAGGTCTAAAAAGTCACTCATTAACTTCCCTTCTGATTCCAATTAGTAGCTAAAAGGTCCATAGAAGGTTTAATTTAAAAAATATATATATTTTTTTTTTACATGTTATGGCTGTACAGAAGTCCATATTTGACCTACTGACAAATTTTTGTCCCAAAGGTCAAAAAGTCACTCATTGACTTTCCTTCTGGTTCCAATTAGTAGCTAAAAGGTCTACAAAAGGTTTGCATTTTTTTTTTTTTTCGTTTTTTTTTTTTATACATATTATGGCTGTACAGAAGTCCATATTTGACCTACTGAAAATAATTGTGGCCCAAAGGTCAAAAAAGTCACTGATTGACTTCCCTTCTGATTCCAATTTGTAGCTAAAAGGTCCCACAAAAGGTTTTAATTATTATAATTTTTTTTACATATTATGGCTGTACAAGAAGTCCATATTTAACTTACTGAACATATTTTTGCCCAAGAGTCCTTGAACACTAACATACTAAACTGATACACACTCTTTGACTTCCCTTCTGAATCCAATTGCTAGCCAAAAGTTCCACAAAAAGGTTTTAATTTTTTTTATTATTATTTTTTTTTTTACATATTATGGCTGTTCAGAAGTCCATATTTGACCTACTGAAAATATTTTTTCCCAAAGGTCAAAAAGTCACTCATTGACTTTCCTTTTGGTTCCAATTAGTAGCTAAAAGGTCTACAAAAGGTTTGAATTTTTTTTTTTTTACATATTATGGCTGTATAGAAGTCCATATTTGACCTACTGAAAATAATTGTGGCCCAAAGGTCAAAAAAGTCACTGATTGACTTCCCTTCTGATTCCAATTTGTAGCTAAAAGGTCCCACAAAAGGTTTTAATTATTATTATTTTTTTTTACATATTATGGCTGTACAAGAAGTCCATATTTAACTTACTGAACATATTTTTGCCCAAGAGTCCTTGAACACTAACATACTATACATACACACTCTTTGACTTCCCTTCTGAATCCAATTGCTAGCCAAAAGTTCCACAAAAAGGTTTTAATTTTTTTTTATTATTATTATTTTACATATTATGGCTGTACAGAAGTCCATATTTGACCTACAGAACAAATTTTTGTCCCAAAGGTCAAAAAGTCACTCATTGACTTTCCTTCTGGTTCCAATTAGTAGCTAAAAGGTCTACAAAAGTTTTTTTTTTTTTTTTTAATATTATGGCTGTACAGAAGTCCATATTTGACCTACTGAACAAATTTTTGTCCCAAAGGTCAAAAAAAAAAGGTCACTCATTGACATCCCTTCTGATTCCAATAAGTAGCTTACAGGTCTAAAAAAGGTTTGAATTTTTTTTATTTTTTTTTGTACAAGAAGTCCATATTTGACCAACTGAACATGTTTTTGGACTAAGAGTCCATACACACTAATTCAATATACATACTTATAGATTTCCCTTCTGATTCCAATTACCAGCCAAAAGTCCCACAAAAGGTTTAAAAGTTTGTTTTACATGTAATAGATGTACAAGAAGTCTATATTTAACATTCTGAATATATTCTTGGCCCAAAGGTCTAAAAAGTCACTCATTAACTTCCCTCCCTTCTGATTCCAATTAGTAGCTAAAAGGTCCATAGAAAGTTTAATTTTTGAAATTTTTTTTTTTTTTTTTTTTACATGTTATGGCTGTACAGAAGTCCATATTTGACCTACTGAACAAATTTTTGTCCCAAAGGTCAAAAAAAAAAGGTCACTCATTGACATCCCTTCTGATTCCAATAAGTAGCTTACAGGTCTAAAAAAGGTTTGAATTTTTTTTATTTTTTTTTTGTACAAGAAGTCCATATTTGACCAACTGAACATGTTTTTGGACTAAGAGTCCATACACACTAATTCAATATACATACTTATAGATTTCCCTTCTGATTCCAATTACCAGCCAAAAGTCCCACAAAAGGTTTAAAAGTTTGTTTTACATGTAATAGATGTACAAGAAGTCTATATTTAACCTTCTGAATATATTCTTGGCCCAAAGGTCTAAAAAGTCACTCATTAACTTCCCTCCCTTCTGATTCCAATTAGTAGCTAAAAGGTCCATAGAAAGTTTATTTATTTTTTTTTTTTTTTTACATGTTATGGCTGTACAGAAGTCCATATTTGACCTACTTAACAAATTTTTGTCACAAAGGTCAAAAAGTCACTCATTGACTTTCCTTCTGGTTCCAATTGCTAGCCAAAAGTTCCACAAAAAAGGTTTTAATTTTTTTATTATTATTTTTTTTTTACATATTATGGCTGATCAGAAGTCCATATTTGACCTACTGAAAATATTTTTTCCCAAAGGTCAAAAAGTCACTCATTGACTTTCCTTCTGGTTCCAATTAGTAGCTAAAAGGTCTACAAAAGGTTTTAATTATTTTTTTTATTTTTTTATTTTTTTTTACATATTATGGCTGTACAGAAGTCCATATTTAACCTACTGAACAAATTTTTGTCCCAAAGGTCAAAATGTTACTCACTCATTGACTTCCCTTCTGATTCCAATAAGTAGCTTACAGGTCTAAAAAAGGTTTGAATTTTTATTTTTTTTTTATTTTTTTATTTTTTACATATTATGGCTGTACAAGAAGTCCATATTTGACCTACTGAACAAATTTTATTTTCCAAAGGTCAAAAAGACACTCATTGACTTTCCTTCTGGTTCCATTTAGTAGCTAAAAGGTCTACAAAAGGTTTGATTTTTTTTTTTTTTTTTTACATATTATGGCTGTACAGAAGTCCATATTTGACCTACTGAAAATAATTGTGGCTGAAAGGTCAAAAAAGTCACTGATTGACTTCCCTTCTGATTCCAATTTGTAGCTAAAAGGTCCCACAAAAGGTTTTAATTATTATTATTATTTTTTTTTTACATATTATGGCTGTACAAGAAGTCCATATTTAACTTACTGAACATATTTTTGCCCAAGAGTCCTTGAACACTAACATACTAAACTGATACACACTCTTTGACTTCCCTTCTGAATCCAATTGCTAGCCAAAAGTTCCACAAAAAGGTTTTAATTTTTTTTTTTTTTTTTTTTTTTTTTTTACAGATTATGGCTGTTCAGAAGTCCATATTTGACCTACTGAAAATATTTTTTCCCAAAGGTCAAAAAGTCACTCATTGACTTTCCTTCTGGTTCCAATTAGTAGCTAAAAGGTCTACAAAAGTTTTGAATTTTTTTTTTTTTACATATTATGGCTGTATAGAAGTCCATATTTGACCTACTGAAAATAATTGTGGCCCAAAGGTCAAAAAAGTCACTGATTGACTTCCCTTCTGATTCCAATTTGTAGCTAAAAGGTCCCACAAAAGGTTTTAATTATTATTATTTTTTTTTACATATTATGGCTGTCACACTCTTTGACTTCCCTTCTGAATCCAATTGCTAGCCAAAAGTTCCACAAAAAGGTTTTAATTTTTTTTAATTATTATTATTTTACATATTATGGCTGTACAGAAGTCCATATTTGACCTACAGAACAAATTTTTGTCCCAAAGGTCAAAAAGTCACTCATTGACTTTCCTTCTGGTTCCAATTAGTAGCTAAAAGGTCTACAAAAGTTTTTTTTTTTTTTTTTTTTTTTTTTTTTTTAATATTATGGCTGTACAGAAGTCCATATTTGACCTACTGAACATATTTTTGGCCCAAAGGTTAAAAAAAAGGTCACTCATTGACATCCCTTCTGATTCCAATAAGTAGCTTACAGGTCTAAAAAAGGTTTGAATTTTTTTTTTTTTTTTACATATTATGGCTGTACAGAAGTCCATATTTGACCTACTGAAAATAATTGTGGCTGAAAGGTCAAAAAAGTCACTGATTGACTTCCCTTCTGATTCCAATTTGTAGCTAAAAGGTCCCACAAAAGGTTTTAATTATTATTATTATTTTTTTTTTTTTTTTACATATTATGGCTGTACAAGAAGTCCATATTTAACTTACTGAACATATTTTTGCCCAAGAGTCCTTGAACACTAACATACTAAACTGATACACACTCTTTGACTTCCCTTCTGAATCCAATTGCTAGCCAAAAGTTCCACAAAATGGTTTTAATTTTTTTTATTATTATTTTTTTTTTTTTACATATTATGGCTGTTCAGAAGTCCATATTTGACCTACTGAAAATATTTTTTCCCAAAGGTCAAAAAGTCACTCATTGACTTTCCTTCTGGTTCCAATTAGTAGCTAAAAGGTCTACAAAAGGTTTGAATTTTTTTTTTTTTTACATATTATGGCTGTATAGAAGTCCATATTTGACCTACTGAAAATAATTGTGGCCCAAAGGTCAAAAAAGTCACTGATTGACTTCCCTTCTGATTCCAATTTGTAGCTAAAAGGTCCCACAAAAGGTTTTAATTATTATTATTTTTTTTTACATATTATGGCTGTACAAGAAGTCCATATTTAACTTACTGAACATATTTTTGCCCAAGAGTCCTTGAACACTAACATACTATACATACACACTCTTTGACTTCCCTTCTGAATCCAATTGCTAGCCAAAAGTTCCACAAAAAGGTTTTAATTTTTTTTTATTATTATTATTTTACATATTATGGCTGTACAGAAGTCCATATTTGACCTACAGAACACATTTTTGTCCCAAAGGTCAAAAAGTCACTCATTGACTTTCCTTCTGATTCCAATTAGTAGCTAAAAGGTCCATAGAAGGTTTAATTTAAAAAATATATATATATTTTTTTTACATGTTATGGCTGTACAGAAGTCCATATTTGACCTACTGACAAATTTTTGTCCCAAAGGTCAAAAAGTCACTCATTGACTTTCCTTCTGGTTCCAATTAGTAGCTAAAAGGTCTACAAAAGGTTTGCATTTTTTTTTTTTTTTCGTTTTTTTTTTTTTATACATATTATGGCTGTACAGAAGTCCATATTTGACCTACTGAAAATAATTGTGGCCCAAAGGTCAAAAAAGTCACTGATTGACTTCCCTTCTGATTCCAATTTGTAGCTAAAAGGTTCCACAAAAGGTTTTAATTATTATTATTTTTTTTACATATTATGGCTGTACAAGAAGTCCATATTTAACTTACTGAACATATTTTTGCCCAAGAGTCCTTGAACACTAACATACTAAACTGATACACACTCTTTGACTTCCCTTCTGAATCCAATTGCTAGCCAAAAGTTCCACAAAAAGGTTTTAATTTTTTTTATTATTATTTTTTTTTTTACATATTATGGCTGTTCAGAAGTCCATATTTGACCTACTGAAAATATTTTTTCCCAAAGGTCAAAAAGTCACTCATTGACTTTCCTTTTGGTTCCAATTAGTAGCTAAAAGGTCTACAAAAGGTTTGAATTTTTTTTTTTTTTTTACATATTATGGCTGTATAGAAGTCCATATTTGACCTACTGAAAATAATTGTGGCCCAAAGGTCAAAAAAGTCACTGATTGACTTCCCTTCTGATTCCAATTTGTAGCTAAAAGGTCCCACAAAAGGTTTTAATTATTATTATTTTTTTTTACATATTATGGCTGTACAAGAAGTCCATATTTAACTTACTGAACATATTTTTGCCCAAGAGTCCTTGAACACTAACATACTATACATACACACTCTTTGACTTCCCTTCTGAATCCAATTGCTAGCCAAAAGTTCCACAAAAAGGTTTTAATTTTTTTTTATTATTATTATTTTACATATTATGGCGGTACAGAAGTCCATATTTGACCTACAGAACAAATTTTTGTCCCAAAGGTCAAAAAGTCACTCATTGACTTTCCTTCTGGTTCCAATTAGTAGCTAAAAGGTCTACAAAAGTTTTTTTTTTTTTTTTTAATATTATGGCTGTACAGAAGTCCATATTTGACCTACTGAACATATTTTTGGCCCAAAGGTTAAAAAAAAGGTCACTCATTGACATCCCTTCTGATTCCAATAAGTAGCTTACAGGTCTAAAAAAGGTTTGAATTTTTTTTTTTTTTTTACATATTATGGCTGTACAAGAAGTCCATATTTGACCAACTGAACATGTTTTTGGACAAAGAGTCCATACACACTAATTCAATATACATACTTATAGACTTCCCTTCTGATTCCAATTACCAGCCAAAAGTCCAACAAAAGGTTTAAAAGTTTGTTTTACATGTTATGGATGTACAAGAAGTCTATATTTAACCTTCTGAATATATTCTTGGCCCAAAGGTCTAAAAAGTCACTCATTAACTTCCCTTCTGATTCCAATTAGTAGCTAAAAGGTCCATAGAAGTTTTAATTTAAAAAATGTTTTTTTTTTTTTTACATGTTATGGCTGTACAGAAGTCCATATTTGACCTACTGACAAATTTTTGTCCCAAAGGTCAAAAAGTCACTCATTGACTTTTCTTCTGGTTCCAATTAGTAGCTAAAAGGTCTACAAAAGGTTTTTTTTTTTTTTTTTCGTTTTTTTTTTTTTTTTTTTACATATTATGGCTGTACAAGAAGTCCATATTTGACCTACTGAACAAATTTTTGTCCCAAAGGTCAAAAAGTCACTCATTGACTTTCCTTCTCGTTCCATTTAGCAGCTAAAAGGTCTACAAAAGGTTTAATTTTTTTTTTGTCCCAAAGGTCAAAAGGTCACTCATTGACTTTCCTTCTGGTTCCAATTAGTAGCTAAAAGGTCTACAAAAGGTTTTAACGTTTTTTTTTTTTTTTTTTTTTTTTTTTTAATATTATGGCTGTACAGAAGTCCATATTTGACCTACTGAACATATTTTTGGCCCAAAGGTTAAAAAAAAAGGTCACTCATTGACATCCCTTCTGATTCCAATAAGTAGCTTACAGGTCTAAAAAAGGTTTGAATTTTTTTTTTTTTTTTTTACATATTATGGCTGTACAAGAAGTCCATATTTGACCAACTGAACATGTTTTTGGACTAAGAGTCCATACACACTAATTCAATATACATACTTATAGACTTCCCTTCTGATTCCAATTACCAGCCAAAAGTCCCACAAAAGGTTTAAAAGTTTGTTTTACATGTTATGGATGTACAAGAAGTCTATATTTAACCTTCTGAATATATTCTTGGCCCAAAGGTCTAAAAAGTCACTCATTAACTTCCCTTCTGATTCCAATTAGTAGCTAAAAGGTCCATAGAAGGTTTAATTTAAAAAATATATATATATATTTTTTACATGTTATGGCTGTACAGAAGTCCATATTTGACCTACTGACAAATTTTTGTCCCAAAGGTCAAAAAGTCACTCATTGACTTTCCTTCTGGTTCCAATTAGTAGCTAAAAGGTCTACAAAAGGTTTAATTTTTTTTTTTTTTTACATATTATGGCTGTACAGAAGTCCATATTTGACCTACAGAACAAATTTTTGTCCCAAAGGTCAAAAAGTCACTCACTCATTGACTTCCCTTCTGATTCCAATAAGTAGCTTACAGGTCTAAAAAAGGTTTGGTTTTTTTTTTTTTTTTTTTTACATATTATGGCTGTACAAGAAGTCCATATTTGACCTACTGAACAATTTTTTTTTCCAAAGGTCAAAAAGTCACTCATTGACTTTCCTTCTGGTTCCAATAAGTAGCTTACAGGTCTAAAAAAGGTTTGATTTTTTTTTTTTTTTTTTTTACATAATATGGCTTTACAGAAGTCCATATTTGACCTACTGAACATATTTTTGGCCTAAAGGTAAAAAAAAAGGTCACTCATTGACATCCCTTCTGATTCCAATAAGTAGCTTACAGGTCTAAAAAATGTTTGAATTTTTTTTTTTTTTTTTTACATATTATGGCTTTACAAGAAGTCCATATTTGACCAACTGAACAAGTTTTTGGACTAAGAGTCCATACACACTAATTCACTATACATACTTATAGACTTCCCTTCTGATTCCAATTACCAGCCAAAAGTCCCACAAAAGGTTTAAAAGTTTGTTTTACATGTTATGGATGTACAAGAAGTCTATATTTGACCTTCTGAATATATTCTTGGCCCAAAGGTCTAAAAAGTCACTCATGAATTTCCTTTCTGATTCCAATTAGTAGCTAAAAGGTCCATAGAAGGTTTAATTTTTTTTATTTTTTTATTTTTTTTATGGTTTAAAAGTTTGTTTTACATATTATGGCTGTACAAGAAGTCCATATTTGACCTACTGAACAATTTTTTTTTCCAAAGGTCAAAAAGTCACTCATTGACTTTCCTTCTGGTTCCAATAAGTAGCTTACAGGTCTAAAAAAGGTTTGATTTTTTTTTTTTTTTTTTTTTTACATAATATGGCTTTACAGAAGTCCATATTTGACCTACTGAACACATTTTTGTCCCAAAGGTCAAAAGGTCACTCATTGACTTTCCTTCTGATTCCAATAAGTAGCTTACAGGGCTAAAAACAGGGCTTTTTTTTTTTTTTTTTACACATTATGGCTGTACAAAAAGTCCATATTGGACCTACTGAACAAATTTTTGGCCAAGATTCCATAAATACTAAATTAAATACTCATTCAATTCTCTTCTAAATCCAATTACTATTCTAAAGTTCTACAAAAGGGGTTTTAATGTGTTGTTTTTATTTTTACATGTTATGGCTGTACAGAAGTCCACATTGACCTTCTGAATATGTTTTTGGCCAAGGGGTCCACACAATATTTTCAACTATTTATTTTAAAAGACTCCTTATGTTAAATCAGCCATACCGTAGTCCACCTACTGACCTACTGAACATATTTCTGTCTGAATATTCATCAGTCCATAAGTAGTCCATAGTCCATATGTCCATTTTTGACCCTTTGTCCACAAAAGGGAATCAGAAGGGAAGCCAATGAGTATGTATAGTTCATGATCGAGGCCAGAAATTTGTTCATATATACACTGTATATCTGATTTAATATCAAAAGGGGTCTATGAAAATATATAGCAAATGGAAACCTTTGTGAACCCTTTGGCCAAAAATATGTTCAGTAGGTCAAATTTGGACTATTGTCTGATTTAACATGAGAAGGAATCATTGAGAGTTTATAGTTGAAAACCTTTGTAGACACCTTGGCCAGAAACATGTTCAGTAGGTCAAATATGGACTTCTGTTTAGCAATAACATGTAAATTAATTTTCAATACACAATTATAGACTCTTTATGATGATAAATCAGCCATAGTCCATTTTTTTTTGACCAAAGTGTCCTTGAAAACTGTACTACTCATTGACTTCGGACAGAAATAAGTTCAGTAGGTCATAAGTTCAGTAGGCTTAGAGTCAAAAAGTATGGATAGTAAGTCAATGTTCAAGGAGACTTTAAACATGTTCAGTAGAATTAATATGTACCTAATGTATGGCTTGCTGTACCGTAAGGAGTCAATGAGTATTTATAGTAATTTAATATTTGAGGACTCATCGGCCAGGAACATGTTCAATAGGTCATAATGTACTACGTTCCGGCTGATTTAACATGAGGAGTCAAAGGGAATTGTAAGACATTTTATGTTTGAGGATTCGTCGGTGAGAAAGATGTTCAACAGGACATAATTATCTGCTTCCTGGCAAGACAACTCATTCCGAGTTGCATTGAGGAGATAGACCTTTTGAATAGACAGATGTTGCCATGCACTTGCTAATGCAAAAGCACTTATCAGTTATTTTATGCACGGCAAAAGCACTAATCTCTTCAATGCACAACAAGTTCTTATATCTAATGCAATGCAACAGCACTTATCTCTTCAATGCACAACGAGTTCTTGAATGCAATGCAATGCAAAAGCACTAATCTCGTCAATGCACAAGTCTTTTTTAATGCGATGCAATGCAAAATCACTTGTCTCTTCAATGCACAATGTGTTTTGTATGCATTGCAATGCAAAAGCACTAATCTCGTCAATGCACAAGTCTTTTTTAATGCGATGCAATGCAATATCACTTGTCTCTTCAATGCAAAAAAGTATTGAATATTGCAATGCAAAAGCACTAATCTGGTCAAAGCACATGTTTTTTTTATTGCGATGCAATGCAAAATCACTTGTCTCTTCAATGCACACCGAGTGTTTGAAAGCAATGCAATACAAAATCACTTGTCTCTTCAATGCACACAAAGTTCTTAAATGAAATGCAATGCAATGCAATATCACTTGTCTCTTCAATGCACAACGAGTTCTTGAATGCAATGCAATGCAAAATCACTTGTCTCTTCAATGCACACAAAGTTCTTATATGCAATGCAATGCAAAAGCACTAATCTCGTCAATGCACAAGTCTTTTTTAATGCGATGCAATGCAAAATCACTTGTCTCTTCAATGCACAATGTGTTTTGTATGCATTGCAATGCAAAAGCACTAATCTCGTCAATGCACAAGTCTTTTTTAATGCGATGCAATGCAATATCACTTGTCTCTTCAATGCAAAAAAGTATTGAATGCATTGCAATGCAAAAGCACTAATCTGGTCAAAGCACAAGTTTTTTTTATTGCGATGCAATGCAAAATCACTTGTCTCTTCAATGCACACCGAGTGTTTGAAAGCAATGCAATACAAAATCACTTGTCTCTTCAATGCACACAAAGTTCTTAAATGAAATGCAATGCAATGCAATATCACTTGTCTCTTCAATGCACAACGAGTTCTTGAATGCAATGCAATGCAAAATCACTTGTCTCTTCAATGCACACAAAGTTCTTATATGCAATGCAAAGCAAAATCACTTGTCTCTTCAATGCACACCGAGTGTTTGAATGCAATGCAATACAAAATCACTTGTCTCTTCAATGCACACAAAGTTCTTATATGCAATGCAATGCAATATCACTTGTCTCTTCAATGCACAACGAGTTCTTGAATGCAATGCAATGCAAAATCACTTGTCTCTTCAATGCACAAAAGTTCTTATTTGCAATGCAATGCAAAAGCACTAATCTGTTCAATGCACACCGAGTCTTGTATGCATTGCAATGTAAAAATGCAAAAGTACTAATCTCGTCAATGCACAAGTCTATTTTAATGCGATGCAATGCAAAATCACTTGTCTCTTCAATGCACAATGAGTTTAGTATGCATTGCAATGCAAAAGCAAAATTCTCTTAAATGCACACCGAGTTCTTGAATGCAATGCAAAATCACTTATCTCTTCAATGCACGAGTTCTTGAATGCAATGCACTGCAAAATCACTTGTCTCTTCAATGCACAACGAGTTCTTGAATGCAATGCAATGCAAAATCACTTGTCTCTTCAATGCACAATGTGTTTTGTATGCATTGCAATGCAAAACCACTATTCTCTTCAATGCACACCGAGTGTTAGAATGCAATGCAATGCAATATCACTTGTCTCTTCAATGCAAAAAAGTATTGAATGCATTGCAATGCAAAAGCACTAATCTGGTCAAAGCACAAGTTTTTTTTATTGCGATGCAATGCAAAATCACTTGTCTCTTCAATGCACACCGAGTTCTTGAATGCAATGCAATGCAAAATCACTTGTCTCTTCAATGCACACAAAGTTCTTATATGCAATGCAAAGCAAAATCACTTGTCTCTTCAATGCACACCGAGTGTTTGAATGCAATGCAATACAAAATCACTTGTCTCTTCAATGCACACAAAGTTCTTATATGCAATGCAATGCAATATCACTTGTCTCTTCAATGCACAACGAGTTCTTGAATGCAATGCAATGCAAAATCACTTGTCTCTTCAATGCACAAAAGTTCTTATTTGCAATGCAATGCAAAAGCACTAATCTCGTCAATGCACAAGTTTTTTTTAATGCAATGCAATGCAAAAGCACTAATCTGTTCAATGCTGTTCAATCTGTTGTATGCATTGCAATGTAAAAATGCAAAAGTACTAATCTCGTCAATGCACAAGTCTATTTTAATGCGATGCAATGCAAAATCACTTGTCTCTTCAATGCACAATGAGTTTAGTATGCATTGCAATGCAAAAGCAAAATTCTCTTAAATGCACACCGAGTTCTTGAATGCAATGCAAAATCACTTATCTCTTCAATGCACGAGTTCTTGAATGCAATGCACTGCAAAATCACTTGTCTCTTCAATGCACAACGAGTTCTTGAATGCAATGCAATGCAAAATCACTTGTCTCTTCAATGCACAATGTGTTTTGTATGCATTGCAATGCAAAACCACTATTCTCTTCAATGCACACCGAGTGTTAGAATGCAATGCAATGCAATATCACTTGTCTCTTCAATGCAAAAAAGTATTGAATGCATTGCAATGCAAAAGCACTAATCTGGTCAAAGCACAAGTTTTTTTTATTGCGATGCAATGCAAAATCACTTGTCTCTTCAATGCACACCGAGTTCTTGAATGCAATGCAATGCAAAATCACTTGTCTCTTCAATGCACACAAAGTTCTTATATGCAATGCAAAGCAAAATCACTTGTCTCTTCAATGCACACCGAGTGTTTGAATGCAATGCAATACAAAATCACTTGTCTCTTCAATGCACACAAAGTTCTTATATGCAATGCAATGCAATATCACTTGTCTCTTCAATGCACAACGAGTTCTTGAATGCAATGCAATGCAAAATCACTTGTCTCTTCAATGCACAAAAGTTCTTATTTGCAATGCAATGCAAAAGCACTAATCTCGTCAATGCACAAGTTTTTTTTAATGCAATGCAATGCAAAAGCACTAATCTGTTCAATGCTGTTCAATCTGTTGTATGCATTGCAATGTAAAAATGCAAAAGTACTAATCTCGTCAATGCACAAGTCTATTTTAATGCGATGCAATGCAAAATCACTTGTCTCTTCAATGCACAATGAGTTTAGTATGCATTGCAATGCAAAAGCAAAATTCTCTTAAATGCACACCGAGTTCTTGAATGCAATGCAAAATCACTTATCTCTTCAATGCACGAGTTCTTGAATGCAATGCACTGCAAAATCACTTGTCTCTTCAATGCACAACGAGTTCTTGAATGCAATGCAATGCAAAATCACTTGTCTCTTCAGTGCAAAAAAAGTCTTGTATGCATTGCAATGCAAAAGCACTAATCTTGTCAAAGCACAAGTTTTTTTTATTGCGATGCAATGCAAAATCACTTGTCTCTTCAATGCACACCGAGTGTTTGAATGCAATGCAATACAAAATCACTTGTCTCTTCAATGCACAACGAGTTCTTGAATGCAATGCAATGCAAAATCACTTGTCTCTTCAATGCACAAAAGTTCTTATATGCAATGCAAAAGCACTAATCTCGTCAATGCACAAGTTTTTTTTAATGCAATGCAATGCAAAAGCACTAATCTGTTCAATGCACACCGAGTCTTGTATGCATTGCAATGCAATAATGCAAAAGTACTAATCTCGTCAATGCACAAGTCTATTTTTATTGCGATGCAATGCAAAATCACTTGTCTCTTCAATGCAAAAAAAGTCTTGTATGCATTGCAATGCAAAATCACTTGTCTCTTCAATGCAAAAAAAGTCTTGTATGCATTGCAATGCAAAAAGCACTAATCTTGTCAAAGCACAAGTTTTTTTTTATTGCGATGCAATGCAAAATCACTTGTCTCTTCAATGCACAATGTGTTTTGTATGCATTGCAATGCAAAACCACTATTCTCTGCAATGCACACCGAGTGTTTGAATGCAATGCATTGCACTAATCTCTTCAATGCACAATGAGTTTTGTATGCATTGCAATGCAAAACCACTATTCTCTTCAATGCACACCGAGTGTTAGAATGCAATGCAATACAAAATCAATTGTCTCTTCAATGCACAACGACTTCTTGAATGCAATGCAAAATCACTTGTCTCTTCAATGCACAAAAAGTTCTTATATGCAATGCAATGCAAAAGCACTAATCTGTTCAATGCACACCGAGTCTTGTATGCATGCATTGCAATGCAAAAGTACTAATCTCGTCAATGCACAAGTCTATTTTTAATGCGATGCAATGCAAAATCACTTGTCTCTTCAATGCACAATGAGTTTAGTATGCATTGCAATGCAAAATCACTTGTCTCTTCAATGCACAAAAAGTTATTATATGCAATGCAATGCAAAACCACTATTCTCTTCAATGCACACCGAGTGTTTGAATGCAATGCAATACAAAAGCACTTGCCTCTTCAATGCACAACGAGTTCTTGAATGCAATGCAATGCAAAATCACTTGTCTCTTCAATGCACAACGAGTTCTTGAATGCAATGCAAAATCACTTGTCTCTTCAATGCACAATGAGTTTCGTATGCATTGCAATGCAAAAGCACTAATCTCGTCAATGCACAAGTCTATTTTTAATGCGATGCAATGCAAAATCACTTGTCTCTTCAATGCACAATGAGTTTAGTATGCATTGCAATGCAAAATCACTTGTCTCTTCAATGCACAAAAAGTTATTATATGCAATGCAATGCAAAAGCACTAATTCGGTCAAAGCACAAGTTTTTTTTATTGCGATGCAATGCAAAATAACTTGTCTCTTCAATCCACAATGTGTTTTGTATGCATTGCAATGCAAAACCACTATTCTCTTCAATGCACACCGAGTGTTTGAATGCAATGCAATACAAAAGCACTTGCCTCTTCAATGCACAACGAGTTCTTGAATGCAATGCAATATCACTTGTCTCGTCAATGCACAATGAGTTTCGTATGCATTGCAATGCAAAAGCACTAATCTCGTCAATTTACGTTTTTTTGATGCTATGCAATGCAAACATACTAATCTATTCAACGCACAATGCGTTTTGTGTGCATTGCAATGCAAAATCACTTGTCTCTTCTTATATAAGAACTTTTGTGCATTGAAGAGACAAGTGATGCAATATGATGCAATGCAAATGTGATGCAATGTGATGCAATGTCTCTTCAATGCACAACGAGTTCTTGAATGCAATGCGTTGCAAAATCACTTGTCTGTTCAATGCACACAAGGTTCTTATATGCAATGCAGTGCAATATCACTTGTCTTTTCAATGCACAATGAGTTTCGTATGCAATGCAAAGTTTTTTGTTAGAATGCAATGCAATACAAAATCAATTGTCTCTTCAATGCACAACGAGTTCTTGAATGCAATGCAATGCAAAATCACTAATCTGGTCAGAGCACAAGTTTTTTTTATTGCGATGCAATGCAAAACCACTATTCTCTTCAATGCTCACCGAGAGTTTGAATGCAATGCAATGCAAAATCACTTGTCTCTTCAATGCACACAAAGTTATTGTATGCAATGAAATGCAAAAACACTAATCTCGTCAATTCACAAGTTTTTTTTTAATGCTATGCAATGCAAATGCACTAATCTATTCAATACACAATGTGTTTTGTGTGCATTGCAATGCAAAATCACTTGTTTCTTCAATGCACAAAAAGTTCTTATATGCAATGCAATGCAAAAGCACTAATCTCGTCAATGCAAAAGTGTTTTTTAATGCGATGCAATGCAAAAATCACGTCTCATCAATTTGTACACATATACAATGTGTTTTGTATGCATTGCAAGGCAAAATCACTTGTCTCTTCAATGCACACAAAGTTATTGTATGCAATGAAATGCAAACGCACTAATCTATTCAATACACAATGTGTTTGTGTGCTTTGCAATGCAAAATCACTTGTTTCTTCAATGCACAAAAAGTTCTTATATGCAATGCAATGCAAAAGCACTAATCTCGTCAATTGCACAAGTTTTTGTTAATGCAATGCAATGCAAAATCACTTGTCTCTTCAATGCATAATGAGTTTCATATGCATTGCAATACGAAATCACTGGTCTCTTCAATGCACAACGAGTTCTTGAATGCAATGCAATGCAAAATCACTTGACTTTTCAATGCACACAAAGCTCTTATATGCAATGCAAAGCAAAATCACTTGTCTCTTTTATTCACAATGAGTTCCGTATGCATTGCAATGCAAAAACACTAATCTCGTCAATTCACAAGTTTTTTTAATGCTATGCAATGCAAACGCACTAATCTATTCAATGCACAATTTGTTTTGTGTGCATTGTAATGTAAAACCACTATTTTCTTAAATGCACAACGAGTTCTTGAATGCAATGCAATGCAAAATCACTTGTCTCTTCAATGCACAAAAAGTTCTTATATGCAATGCAATGCAAAAGCACTAATCTGTTCAATGCACACCAAGTCTTGGATGCATTGCAATGCAAAAGTACTAATCTCATCAATGCACAAGTTTTTTTATTACGATGCAATGCAAAACCACTATTCTCTTTAATGCACAATGCGTTTTGTATGCATTGCAATGCAAAACCACTATTCTCTTCAATGCACACCGAGTTTTTGAATGCAATGCAACGGAACAGCACTAATCTCTTCGAAGCATTAGTTTGTGCAATGCAAAAGCAAATATGTTTTTTATCTCTTTAATACATAAGTTTAATACATAAGTAATACACACACTCATTGACTTTCCTTCTGATTCCAATAGCAAGCCAAAATTTCCCCCATTTTCTTTTAAAGGCTTTATTTATTATTATTTTTTTCCATGTTATGGATGTACAGAACTTCATATTTGACCTACTGAACATATTTTTGGCCCAAAGGTCAAAAAAGTCACTAATGTACTTCTCTTCAGATTCCAATTAGAAACTAAAAGGTCCACAAAAGGTTTAAAAAATTATTATTCGTTTTTTTTTACATGTTATGGCTGTACAAGAAGTCCATATTTGACCTACTGAATATGTTTTAGGACTAAGAGACCATAAACACTAATTTACTATACATACTTATTGACTTTCCTTCTGAATCCAATTACCAGCCAAAAGTCCCACAAAAGGTTTTTTAAGGTTTTTATTTATTTTATTTTTTTTATCAAGTTTTGGCTGTACAGACATCAATATTTAACTTACTGAACATATTTTGGCCCAAGAGTCCTTCAACACTAACTTACTATACATACACACTCTTTGACTTCCCTTCTGAATCCAATTGCTAGCCAAAAGTTCCACAAAAAGGTTTAAATTTATTTATTTTTTTATTTATTTTTTTACATTGCTGTTCAGAAGTCAATATTTGACCTATTGAAAATATTTTTTCCCAAAGGTCAAAAAGTCCCTCATTGTCTTCCATTCTGATTCCAAAAAGTAGCTTACAGATCTAAAAAAAGGTTGACATTTTTTTTTTTTTACATATTAGGGCTGTACAAGAAGTCCATATTTGACCTACTGAACAAATTTTTATCCCAAAGGTCAAAAAGTCACTCATTGACTTTCCTTCTGGTTCCAATTAGTAGCTAAAAGGTTAGTAGCTTTAATTAGTAGCTAAAAACTAATTCACTATACATACTTATAGACTTCCCTTTTGGTTCCAATTACCAGCCAAAAGTCCCACAAAAGGTTTTTTAAAGTTATTTTTTTTTTTTAAACAAGTTTTGTCTGTACAAGAAATCCATATTTAACTTACTGAACATATTTTTGGCCCAAGAGCCCTTGAACACTAACTTACTATACATACACACTCTTTGACTTCCCTTCTGAATCCAATTGCTAGCCAAAAGTTCCACAAAAAGGTTTTAATATTTTTTTATTATCATTTTTTTTTTTTAAATGTAATGGCTGTTCAGAAGTCCATATTTGACCTACTGAACATACTTTTGTCCCAAATGTCAAAAAGTCACTCATTGATTTCCCTTCTGACTCCAATAAGTAGCTTGCAGGTCTAAAAAAGTTTAATATTTTTTTTTTTTTTTACATATTATGGCTGTACAAGAAGTCGATATTTGACCTATTGAACAAATTTTTGTCCAAAAGATCAAAAAGTCACTCATTGACTTTCCTTCTTGTTAGAATTAGTAGCTAAAAGGTCTACAAAAGATTTTTTTTTTTTTTTTTTTTTTTTACATATTATGGCTGTACAGAAGTCCATATTTGACCTACAGAACAATTTTTTGTCCCAAAGGTCAAAAAGTCACTCACTCATTGACTTCCCTTCTGATTCCAATAAGTAGCTTACAGGTCTAAAAAAAGGTTTGAATTTTTTTTTTTTTTTTTTTTTTTTTTTTTTACATATTATGGGTGTACAAGAAGTCCATATTTGACCTACTGAACAAATTTTTATCCCAAAGGTCAAAAAGTCACTCATTGACTTTCCTTCTGGTTCCAATTAGTAGCTAAAAGGTCTACAAAAGGTTTAAATTTAAAAATATATATATATATATATATTTTTTTTACATATTATGGCTGTACAAGAAGTCCATATTTGACCTACTGAACAACATTTTTTTCCAAAGGTCAAAAAGTCACTCATTGACTTTTCTTCTGGTTCCAATAAGTAGCTAAAAGGTCTACAAAAGGTAAACATTTTTTTTTTTTACATTTTATGTCTCTACAAGAAGTCCATATTTGACCTACTGAACATGTTTTTGGTCTAAGAGTCCATACACACTAATTCACTATACATACTTATAGACTTCCCTTCTGATTCCAATTAGTAGCTAAATGGTCCATAGAAAGTTTGATTTTTTTTTTTTTTTTTACATGTTATGGCTGTACAGAAGTCCATATTTGACCTACTGAACAAATTTTTGTCCCAAAGGTCATAAGTCACTCATTGACTTTCCTTCTGGTACCAATAAGTAGCTAAATGGTCTACAAAAGGTTGCTTTTTTTCTTTTTACATATTATGGCTGTACAAAGTCCATATTTGACATACTGAACAAATTTTTATCCCATAGGTCAAAAAGTCACTCATTGACTTTCCTTCTGGTTCCAAATAGTAGCTAAAAGGTCTACAAAAGGTTTAAATTTAAATATTTTTTTATTTTTATTTTATTTTTTACATATTATAGCTGTACAAGAAGTCCATATTTGACCTACTGAACATGTTTTTGGACTAAGAGTCCATACACACTAATTCACTATACATACTTATAGACTTCCCTTCTGATTCCAATTAGTAGCTAAAAGGTCCATAGAAAGTTAGATTTTTTTATTTATTTTTAACATGTTATGGCTCTACAGAAGTCCATATTTG
Organism: Gobio gobio; assembly: GCF_949357685.1. NCBI lineage: Eukaryota > Metazoa > Chordata > Actinopteri > Cypriniformes > Gobionidae > Gobio > Gobio gobio. The sequence continues at coordinate 15,157,335 of NC_137107.1, read as the reverse complement.
ACCTACTGAACAAATTTTTGTCCCAGAGGTCAAAAAGTCACTCACTCATTGACTTCCCTTCTGATTCCAATAAGTATCTTACAGGTCTAAAAAAGGTTTGAATGTTTTATTTATGTATTTTATTTTTTTATTTTATTTTATTTTTTTTACATATTATGGCTGTACAGAAGTCCATATTTGACCTACTGAACAAATTTTTGTCCCAAAGGTCAAAAGTCACTCATTGACTTTCCTTCTGGTACCAATAAGTAGCTTACAGGTCTAAAAAAGGTTTGAATTTTTTTTTTTTTTTTTTTTTTTTTACATATTATGGTTGTACAAGAAGTCCATATTTGACCTACTAAACAAATTTTTATCCCGAAGGTCAAAAAGTCACTCACTCATTCACTTCCCTTCTGATTCCAATAAGTAGCTTACAGGTCTAAATAAGGTTTGAATTTTTTTTTTTTTTTTTTTTTTTTACATATTATGGCTGTACAAGAAGTCCATATTTGACCTACTAAACAAATTTTTATCCCAAAGGTCAAAAAGTCACTCATTGACTTTCCTTCTGGTTCCAATTAGTAGCTAAAAGGTCTACAAAAGGTTTAAATTAAAATATTTTTTATTTTTTATTTTTACATATTATAGCTGTACAAGAAGTCCATATTTGACCTACTGAACATGTTTTTGGACTAAGAGTCCATACACACTAATTCACTATACATACTTATAGACTTCCCTTCTGGTTCCAATTACCAGCCAAAAGTCCCACAAAAGGTTTTTTAAAGTTATTTTTTTTTAAACAAGTTTTGTCTGTACAAGAAAACCATATTTAACTTACTGAACATATTTTTGGCCCAAGAGTCCTTGAACACTAACTTACTATACATACACACTCTTTGACTTCCCTTCTGAATCCAATTGCTAGCCAAAAGTTCCACAAAAAGGTTTTAATATTTTTTTATTATAATTTTTTTTTTAAATGTAATGGGTGTTCAGAAGTCCATATTTGACCTACTGAACATACTTTTGTCCCAAAGGTCAAAAAGTAACTCATTGATTTCCCTTCTGACTCCAATAAGTAGCTTGCAGGTCTAAAAAAGTTTAAAAAAAAATTTTTTATTTTTTTTTTTATTTTTACATATTATGGCTGTACAAGAAGTCCATATTTGACCTATTGAACAAATTTTTGTCGCAAAGATTAAAAAGTCACTCATTGACTTTCCTTCTTGTTCGAATTAGTAGCTAAAAGGTCTACAAAAGATTTTTTTTTTTTTTTTTTTTTTTACACATTATGGCTGTATAGAAGTCCATATTTGACCTACAGAACAATTTTTTGTCCCAAAGGTCAAAAAGTCACTCATTGACTTTCCTTCTGGTTCCATTTAGTAGCTAAAAGGTCTACAAAAGTTTTGAATTGTAATTTTTTTTTTCACATATTATGGCTGTACAAGAAGTCCATATTTGACCTACTGATAATGTTTTTGGACTAAGAGTCCATACACACTAATTCACTATACATACTTATAGACTTCCCTTCTGATTCCAATTAGTAGCTAAAAGGTCCATAGAAAGTTTGATTTTTTTTTTTTTTTTTTACATGTTATGGCTCTACAGAAGTCCATATTTGACCTACTGAACAAATTTTTGTCCCAAAGGTCAAAAAGTCTCTCATTGACTTTCCTTCTGGTACCAATAAGTAACTAAAAGGTCTACAAAAGGTTACTTTTTTTTTCTTTTTACATATTATGGCTGTAAAAAGTCCATATTTGACCTACTGAACAAATTTTTGTCCCAAAGGTCAAAAAGTCACTCACTCATTGACTTCCCTTCTGATTCCAATAAGTAGCTTACAGGTCTAAAAAAGGTTTGAATTTTTTTTTTTTTTTTTTTTTTTTTTTAAACATATTATGGGTGTACAAGAAGTCCATATTTGACCTACTGAACAAATTTTTATCCCAAAGGTCAAAAAGTCACTCATTGACTTTCCTTCTGGTTCCAATTAGTAGCTAAAAGGTCTACAAAAGGTTTAAATTTAAAAATATATATATATTTTTATTTTTACATATTATAGCTGTACAGGAAGTCCATATTTGACCTACTGAACATGTTTTTGGACTAAGAGTCCATACACACTAATTCACTATACATACTTATAGACTACCCTTCTGATTACAATTAGTGGCTAAAAGGTCCATAGAAGGTTTTATTTATTTTTTATTTTTATTTTATTTTTTTTTACATTTTACGGCTGTACAGAAGTCCATATTTGACCTACTGAACAAATTTTTGTCCTAAAGGTCAAAAAGTCACTCACTCATTGACTTCCCTTCTGATTCCAATAAGTAGCTTACAGGTCTAAAAAAGGTTTGAATGTTTTTTTAATTTATTTTTTTTATTTTATTATTTTTTTTTTTTACATATTATGGCTGTACAAGAAGTCCATATTTGACCTACTGAACAACATTTTTTTCCAAAGGTCAAAAAGTCACTCATTGACTTTTCTTCTGGTTCCAATAAGTAGCTAAAAGGTCTACAAAAGGTAAACATTTTTTTTTTTTTACATTTTATGTCTCTACAAGAAGTCCATATTTGACCTACTGAACATGTTTTTGGACTAAGAGTCCATACACACTAATTCACTATACATACTTATAGACTTCCCTTCTGATTCCAATTAGTAGCTAAAAGGTCCATAGAAAGTTTGATTTTTTTTTTTTTTTTTTTTTTTTTTTTTTTTTTTTTACATGTTATGGCTGTACAGAAGTCCATATTTGACCTACTGAACAAATTTTTGTCCCAAAGGTCAAAAGTCACTCATTGACTTTCCTTCTGGTACCAATAAGTAGCTAAAAGGTCTACAAAAGGTTGCTTTTTTTTCTTTTTACATATTATGGCTGTACAAAGTCCATGTTTGACCTGCTGAACAAATTTTTGTCCCGAAGGTCAAAAAGTCACTCATTGACTTTCCTTCTGGTTCCAATTAGTAGCTAAAAGGTCTACAAAAGGTTTAAATTTAAATATTTTTTATTTTTTATTTTTACATATTATAGCTGTACAAGAAGTCCATATTTGACCTACTGAACATGTTTTTGGACTAAGAGTCCATACACACTAATTCACTATACATACTTATAGACTTCCCTTCTGGTTCCAATTAGTAGCTAAAAGGTCCATAGAAAGTTTGATTTTTTTTTTTTTTTTTTACATGTTATGGCTGTACAGAAGTCCATATTTGACCTACTGAACAAATTTGTGTCCCAAAGGTCAAAAAGTCACTCATTGACTTTCCTTCTGGTACCAATAAGTAGCTAAAATGTCTACAAAAGGTTGCTTTTTTTTCTTTTTACATATTATGGCTGTACAAAGTCCATATTTGACCTACTGAACAAATTTTTATCCCAAAGGTCAAAAAGTCACTCATTGACTTTCCTTCTGGTTCCAATTAGTAGCTAAAAGGTCTAAAAAAGGTTTAAATTTAAATATTTATTTTTTATTTATTTTTTTTACATATTATAGCTGTACAAGAAGTCCATATTTGACCTACTGAACATGTTTTTGGACTAAGAGTCCATACACACTAATTCACTATACATACTTATAGACTTCCCTTCTGATTCCAATTAGTAGCTAAAAGGTCCATAGAAAGTTTGAAATTTATTTTTTTTTTTTTTTTTTTTTACATGTTATGGTAGCTAAAAGGTCTACAAAAGGTTGCTTTTTTTCTTTTTACATATTATGGCTGTACAAAGTCCATATTTGACCTGCTGAACAAATTTTTGTCCCAAAGGTCAAAAAGTCACTCACTCATTGACTTCCCTTCTGATTCCAATAAGTAGCTTACAGGTCTAAAAAAGGTTTGATTTTTTTTTTTTTTTTTTTTTTTTTACATATTATGGCTGTACAAGAAGTCCATATTTGACCTACTGAACAAATTTTTATCCCAAAGGTCAAAAAGTCACTCATTGACTTTCCTTCTGGTTCCAATTAGTAGCTAAAAGGTCTACAAAAGGTTTAAATTTAATTTTTTTTTTTTTACATATTATAGCTGTACAAGAAGTCCATATTTGACCTACTGAACATGTTTTTGGACTAAGAGTCCATACACACTAATTCACTTACATACTTATAGACTTCCCTTCTGGTTCCAATTACCAGCCAAAAGTCCCACAAAAGGTTTTTTAAAGTTATTTTTTTTAAACAAGTTTTGTCTGTACAAGAAGTCCATATTTAACTTACTGAACATATTTTTGGCCCAAGAGTCCTTGAACACTAACTTACTATACATACACACTCTTTGACTTCCCTTCTCAATCTAATTGCTAACCAAAAGTTCCACAAAAAGGTTTTAATATTTTTTTATTATCATTTTTTTTTTAAATGTAATGGCTATTCAGAAGTCCATATTTGACCCACTGAACATACTTTTGTCCCAAAGGTCAAAAAGTCACTCATAGATTTCCCTTCTGACTCCAATAAGTAGCTTGCAGGTCTAAAAAAGTTGTAAATTTTTTTTTTTTTTTTTTTTTTTACATATTATGGCTGTACAGAAGTCCATATTTGACCTACAGAACATTTTTTTGTCCCAAAGCTAAAAGGTCCATAGAAAGTTACATTTTTTTTTTTTTTTTTTACATGTTATGGCTCTACAGAAGTCCATATTTGACCTACTGAACAAATTTTTGTCCCAAAGGTCATAAAGTCACTCATTGACTTTCCTTCTGGTACCAATAAGTAACTAAAAGGTCTACAAAATGTTACTTTTTTTTTCTTTTTACATATTATGGCTGTACAGAAGTCCATATTTGACCTACAGAAAAAAAATTTGTCCCAAAGGTCAAAAAGTCAATCATTGACTTTCCTTCTGGTTCCATTTAGTAGCTAAAAGGTCTACAAAAGTTTTGAATTAGGGTTAGGGTTAGGGTTAGGGTTAGGGTTAGGGTTAGGGTTAGGGTTAGGACAAATTTTTGTCCCAAAGGTCAAAAAGTCACTCATTGACTTTTCTTCTGGTTCCAATAAGTAGCTAAAAGGTCTACAAAAGGTAAAATTTTTTTTTTTTTTACATTTTATGTCTCTACAAGAAGTCCATATTTGACCTACCGAACATGTTTTTGGACTAAGAGTCCATACACACTAATTCACTATACATACTTATAGACTTCCCTTCTGATTCCAATTAGTAGCTAAAAGGTCCATAGAAAGTTTGATTTTTTTTTTTTTTTTTTTTACATGTTATGGCTGTACAGAAGTCCATATTTGACCTACTGAACAAATTTTTGTCCCAAAGGTCAAAAAGTCACTCATTGACTTTCCTTCTGGTTCCAATTACCAGCCAAAAGTCCCACAAAAGGTTTTTTAAAGTTATTTTTTTTAAACAAGTTTTGTCTGTACAAGAAGTCCATATTTAACTTACTGAACATATTTTTGGCCCTAGAGTCCTTGAACACTAACTTACTATACATACACACTCTTTGACTTCCCTTGTGAATCCAATTGCTAGCCAAAAGTTCCACAAAAAGGTTTTAATGTTTTTTTATTATCATTTTTTTTTAAATGTAATGGCTATTCAGAAGTCCATATTTGACCTACTGAACATACTTTTGTCCCAAAGGTCAAAAAGTCACTCATAGATTTCCCTTCTGACTCCAATAAGTAGCTTAAAGGTCTAAAAAAGTTTAACATTTTTTTTATTTTATTATTTTTTTTTTTACATATTATGGCTGTACAAGAAGTCCATATTTGACCTACTGAACAACATTTTTTTCCAAAGGTCAAAAAGTCACTCATTGACTTTTCTTCTGGTTCCAATAAGTAGCTAAAAGGTCTACAAAAGGTAAACATTTTTTTTTTTTTACATTTTATGTCTCTACAAGAAGTCCATATTTGACCTACTGAACATGTTTTTGGACTAAGAGTCCATACACACTAATTCACTATACATACTTATAGACTTCCCTTCTGATTCCAATTAGTAGCTAAAAGGTCCATAGAAAGTTTGATTATTTTTTTTTTTTTAATTTATTTATTTTTTTTTTTTACATGTTATGGCTGTACAGAAGTCCATATTTGACCTACTGAACAAATTTTTGTCCCAAAGGTCAAAAGTCACTCATTGACTTTCCTTCTGGTACCAATAAGTAGCTAAAAGGTCTACAAAAGGTTGCTTTTTTTTCTTTTTACATATTATGGCTGTACAAAGTCCATGTTTGACCTGCTGAACAAATTTTTGTCCCGAAGGTCAAAAAGTCACTCATTGACTTTCCTTCTGGTTCCAATTAGTAGCTAAAAGGTCTACAAAAGGTTTAAATTTAAATATTTTTTATTTTTTATTTTTACATATTATAGCTGTACAAGAAGTCCATATTTGACCTACTGAACATGTTTTTGGACTAAGAGTCCATACACACTAATTCACTATACATACTTATAGACTTCCCTTCTGGTTCCAATTAGTAGCTAAAAGGTCCATAGAAAGTTTGATTTTTTTTTTTTTTTTTTACATGTTATGGCTGTACAGAAGTCCATATTTGACCTACTGAACAAATTTGTGTCCCAAAGGTCAAAAAGTCACTCATTGACTTTCCTTCTGGTACCAATAAGTAGCTAAAATGTCTACAAAAGGTTGCTTTTTTTTCTTTTTACATATTATGGCTGTACAAAGTCCATATTTGACCTACTGAACAAATTTTTATCCCAAAGGTCAAAAAGTCACTCATTGACTTTCCTTCTGGTTCCAATTAGTAGCTAAAAGGTCTAAAAAAGGTTTAAATTTAAATATTTATTTTTTATTTATTTTTTTTACATATTATAGCTGTACAAGAAGTCCATATTTGACCTACTGAACATGTTTTTGGACTAAGAGTCCATACACACTAATTCACTATACATACTTATAGACTTCCCTTCTGATTCCAATTAGTAGCTAAAAGGTCCATAGAAAGTTTGAAATTTTTTTTTTTTTTTTTTTTTTTACATGTTATGGTAGCTAAAAGGTCTACAAAAGGTTGCTTTTTTTCTTTTTACATATTATGGCTGTACAAAGTCCATATTTGACCTGCTGAACAAATTTTTGTCCCAAAGGTCAAAAAGTCACTCACTCATTGACTTCCCTTCTGATTCCAATAAGTAGCTTACAGGTCTAAAAAAGGTTTGATTTTTTTTTTTTTTTTTTTTTTTACATATTATGGCTGTACAAGAAGTCCATATTTGACCTACTGAACAAATTTTTATCCCAAAGGTCAAAAAGTCACTCATTGACTTTCCTTCTGGTTCCAATTAGTAGCTAAAAGGTCTACAAAAGGTTTAAATTTAATTTTTTTTTTTTTTACATATTATAGCTGTACAAGAAGTCCATATTTGACCTACTGAACATGTTTTTGGACTAAGAGTCCATACACACTAATTCACTTACATACTTATAGACTTCCCTTCTGGTTCCAATTACCAGCCAAAAGTCCCACAAAAGGTTTTTTAAAGTTATTTTTTTTAAACAAGTTTTGTCTGTACAAGAAGTCCATATTTAACTTACTGAACATATTTTTGGCCCAAGAGTCCTTGAACACTAACTTACTATACATACACACTCTTTGACTTCCCTTCTGAATCTAATTGCTAACCAAAAGTTCCACAAAAAGGTTTTAATATTTTTTTATTATCATTTTTTTTTTAAATGTAATGGCTATTCAGAAGTCCATATTTGACCCACTGAACATACTTTTGTCCCAAAGGTCAAAAAGTCACTCATAGATTTCCCTTCTGACTCCAATAAGTAACTAAAAGGTCTACAAAATGTTACTTTTTTTTTCTTTTTACATATTATGGCTGTACAGAAGTCCATATTTGACCTACAGAAAAAAAATTTGTCCCAAAGGTCAAAAAGTCACTCATTGACTTTCCTTCTGGTTCCATTTAGTAGCTAAAAGGTCTACAAAAGTTTTGAATTAGGGTTAGGGTTAGGGTTAGGGTTAGGGTTAGGGTTAGGGTTAGGACAAATTTTTGTCCCAAAGGTCAAAAAGTCACTCATTGACTTTTCTTCTGGTTCCAATAAGTAGCTAAAAGGTCTACAAAAGGTAAAATTTTTTTTTTTTTTACATTTTATGTCTCTACAAGAAGTCCATATTTGACCTACCGAACATGTTTTTGGACTAAGAGTCCATACACACTAATTCACTATACATACTTATAGACTTCCCTTCTGATTCCAATTAGTAGCTAAAAGGTCCATAGAAAGTTTGATTTTTTTTTTTTTTTTTTTTTACATGTTATGGCTGTACAGAAGTCCATATTTGACCTACTGAACAAATTTTTGTCCCAAAGGTCAAAAAGTCACTCATTGACTTTCCTTCTGGTTCCAATTACCAGCCAAAAGTCCCACAAAAGGTTTTTTAAAGTTATTTTTTTTAAACAAGTTTTGTCTGTACAAGAAGTCCATATTTAACTTACTGAACATATTTTTGGCCCAAGAGTCCTTGAACACTAACTTACTATACATACACACTCTTTGACTTCCCTTGTGAATCCAATTGCTAGCCAAAAGTTCCACAAAAAGGTTTTAATGTTTTTTTATTATCATTTTTTTTAAAATGTAATGGCTATTCAGAAGTCCATATTTGACCTACTGAACATACTTTTGTCCCAAAGGTCAAAAAGTCACTCATAGATTTCCCTTCTGACTCCAATAAGTAGCTTAAAGGTCTAAAAAAGTTTAACATTTTTTTTTTTTTTTTTTTTTTTTTACATATTATGGCTCTACAGAAGTCCATATTTGACCTACTGAACAAATTTTTGTCCCAAAGGTCAAAAAGTCACTCATTGACTTTCCTTCTGGTTCCATTTAGTAGCTAAAAGGTCTACAAAAGTTTTGAATTTTAATTTTTTTTTTCACATATTATGGCTGTACAAGAAGTCCATATTTGACCTACTGAACATGTTTTTGGACTAAGAGTCCATACACACTAATTCACTATACATACTCATAGACTTCCCTTCTGATTCCAATTAGTAGCTAAAAGGTCCATAGAAAGTTAGATTTTTTTTTTTTTTTTTTACATGTTATGGCTCTACAGAAGTCCATATTTGACCTACTGAACACATTTTTGTCCCAAAGGTCAAAAAGTCACTCATTGACTTTCCTTCTGGTACCAATAAGTAACTAAAAGGTCTACAAAAGGTTACTTTTTTTTTCTTTTTACATATTATGGCTGTAAAAAGTCCATATTTGACCTACTGAACAAATTTTTGTCCCAAAGGTCAAAATGTCACTCACTCATTGACTTCCCTTCTGATTCCAATAAGTAGCTTACAGGTCTAAAAAAGGTTTGAATTTTTTTTTTTTTTTTTTTTTTTTTTTTTCATATTATGGGTGTACAAGAAGTCCATATTTGACCTACTGAACAAATTTTTATCCCAAAGGTCAAAAAGTCACTCATTGACTTTCCTTCTGGTTCCAATTAGTAGCTAAAAGGTCTACAAAAGGTTTAAATTTAAAAAAATATATATATTTTTATTTTTACATATTATAGCTGTACAGGAAGTCCATATTTGACCTACTGAACATGTTTTTGGACTAAGAGTCCATACACACTAATTCACTAATTTTTTTTTTACATGTAATGGCTGTACAGAAGTCCATATTTGACCTACTGAACAAATTTTTGTCCCAAAGGTCAAAAGTCACTCATTGACTTTCCTTCTGGTACCAATAAGTAGCTAAAAGGTCTACAAAAGGTTGCTTTTTTTTCTTTTTACATATTATGGCTGTACAAAGTCCATATTTGACCTGCTGAACAAATTTTTGTCCCGAAGGTCAAAAAGTCACTCACTCATTGACTTCCCTTCTGATTCCAATAAGTAGCTTACAGGTCTAAAAAAGGTTTGAATTTTTTTTTTTTTTGTTTACATATTATGGCTGTACAAGAAGTCCATATTTGACCTACTGAACAAATTTTTATCCCAAAGGTCAAAAAGTCACTCATTGACTTTCCTTCTGGTTCCAATTAGTAGCTAAAAGGTCTACAAAAGGTTTAAATTTAAATATTTTTTATTTTTTATTTTTTATTTTTACATATTATAGCTGTACAAGAAGTCCATATTTGACCTACTGAACATGTTTTTGGACTAAGAGTCCATACACACTAATACACTATACATACTTATAGACTTCCCTTCTGGTTCCAATTACCAGCCAAAAGTCCCACAAAAGGTTTTTTAAAGTTATTTTTTTTAAACAAGTTTTGTCTGTACAAGAAGTCCATATTTAACTTACTGAACATATTTTTGGCCCAAGAGTCCTTGAACACTAACTTACTATACATACACACTCTTTGACTTCCCTTCTGAATCCAATTGCTAGCCAAAAGTTCCACAAAAAGGTTTTAATATTTTTTTATTATCATTTTTTTTTTTAAATGTAATGGCTGTTCAGAAGTCCATATTTGACCTACTGAACATACTTTTGTCCCAAAGGTCAAAAAGTCACTCATTGAATTCCCTTCTGACTCCAATAAGTAGCTTGCAGGTCTAAAAAAGTTTTTAAATTTTTTTTTTAATTTTTTTAATTTTTTTACATATTATGGCTGTACAAGAAGTCCATATTTGACCTATTGAACAAATTTTTGTCGCAAAGATTAAAAAGTCACTCATTGACTTTCCTTCTTGTTCGAATTAGTAGCTAAAAGGTCTACAAAAGATTTTTTTTTTTTTTTTTTTTTTTTTTTTTTTACATATTATGGCTGTACAAGAAGTCCATATTTGACCTACTGAACATGTTTTTGGACTAAGAGTCCATACACACTAATTCACTATACATACTCATAAGACTTCCCTTCTGATTCCAATTAGTAGCTAAAAGGTCCATAGAAATTAGATTTTTTTATTTTTTTTTACATGTTATGGCTCTACAGAAGTCCATATTTGACCTACTGAACAAATTTTTGTCCCAAAGGTCAAAAAGTCACTCATTGACTTTCCTTCTGGTACCAATAAGTAACTAAAAGGTCTACAAAAGGTTACTTTTTTTTTCTTTTTACATATTATGGCTGTAAAAAGTCCATATTTGACCTACTGAACAAATTTTTGTCCCAAAGGTCAAAAAGTCACTCATTGACATTCCTTCTCGTTCCATTTAGCAGCCAAAAGGTCTACAAAAGGTTTAATTTTTTTTTTTTACTTATTATGGCTGTACAGAAGTCCATATTTGACCGACAGAACAAATTTTTGTCCCAAAGGTCAAAAAGTCACTCATTGACTTTCCTTCTGGTTCCAATTAGTAGCTAAGAGGTCTACAAAAGGTTTTAATGTTTTTTAAAATGTTTTTTTTACATATTATGGCTGTACAGAAGTCCATATTTGACCAACTGAACATGTTTTTGGACTAAGAGTCCATACACACTAATCACTATACATACTTATAGACTTCCCTTCTGATTCCAACTACCAGCCAAAAGTCCCACAAAAGGTTTAAAAGTTTGTTTTACATGTTATGGATGTACAAGAAGTCTATATTTGACCTTCTGAATATATTCTTGGCCCAAAGGTCCAAAAAGTCTCTCATTAACTTCCCTCCCTTCTGATTCCAATTAGTAGCTAAAAGATCCATAGAAAGTTTAATTTTTAATTTTTTTTTTTTTTAATGTTATGGCTGTACAGAAGTCCATATTTGACCTACCGAACAAATTTTTGTCCAAAGGTCAAAAAGTCACTCATTGACTTTCCTTCTGTTACCAATAAGTAGCTAAAAGGTCTACAAAAGGTTAAAAAAAAATTATTTTTACATATTATGGCTGTACAAAGTCCATATTTGACCTACTGAACAAATTTTTGTTCCAAAGGTCAAGAAGTCACTCACTCATTGACTTCCCTTCTGATTCCAATAAGTAGCTTACAGGTCTAAAAAAGGTTTGAATTTTTTTTTTTTTTTTTTTTTTTTTACATATTATGGGTGTACAAGAAGTCCATATTTGACCTACTGAACAAATTTTTATCCCAAAGGTCAAAAAGTCACTCATTGACTTTCCTTCTGGTTCCAATTAGTAGCTAAAAGGTCTAAAAAAGGTTTAAATTTAAAAAAAAAAAATTATTTTTATTTTTACATATTATAGCTGTACAGGATGTCCATATTTGACCTACTGAACATGTTTTTGGACTAAGAGTCCATACACACTAATTCACTATACATACTTATAGACTTCCCTTCTGATTACAATTAGTGGCTAAAAGGTCCATAGAAGGTTTTATTTTTTTATTTTTTATTTTTTTTACATTTTACGGCTGTACAGAAGTCCATATTTGACCTACTGAACAAATTTTTGTCCTAAAGGTCAAAAAGTCACTCACTCATTGACTTCCCTTCTGATTCCAATAAGTAGCTTACAGGTCGAAAAAAGGTTTGAATGTTTTTTTTATTTTTATTTTTTATTTTATTATTATTTTTTTACATATTATGGCTGTACAAGAAGTCCATATTTGACCTATTGAACAAAATTTTTTTCCAAAGGTCAAAAAGTCTCTCATTGACTTTTCTTCTGGTTCCAATAAGTAGCTAAAAGGTCTACAAGAGGTAAAAAAAATTTTTTTTTTACATTTTATGTCTCTACAAGAAGTCCATATTTGACCTACTGAACATGTTTTTGGACTAAGAGTCCATACACACTAATTCACTATACATACTTATAGACTTCCCTTCTGATTCCAATTAGTAGCTAAAAGGTCCATAGAAAGTTTGATTTTTTTTTTTTTTTTTTACATGTTATGGCTGTACAGAAGTCCATATTTGACCTACTGAACAAATTTTTGTCCCAAAGGTCAAAAAGTCACTCATTGACTTTCCTTCTGGTACCAATAAGTAGCTAAAAGGTCTACAAAAGGTTGCTTTTTTTTCTTTTTACATATTATGGCTGTACAAAGTCCATATTTGACCTACTGAACAAATTTTTATCCCAAAGGTCAAAAAGTCACTCATTGACTTTCCTTCTGGTTCCAATTAGTAGCTAAAAGGTCTACAAAAGGTTTAAATTTAAATATTTATTTTTTATTTATTTTTTTTACATATTATAGCTGTACAAGAAGTCCATATTTGACCTACTGAACATGTTTTTGGACTAAGAGTCCATACACACTAATTCACTATACATACTCATAGACTTCCCTTCTGATTCCAATTAGTAGCTAAAAGGTCCATAGAAAGTTAGATTTTTTTATTTTTTTTTACATGTTATGGCTCTACAGAAGTCCATATTTGACCTACTGAACAAATTTTTGTCCCAAAGGTCAAAAAGTCACTCATTGACTTTCCTTCTGGTTCCATTTAGTAGCTAAAAGGTCTACAAAAGTTTTGAATTTTAAATTTTTTTCCCACATATTATGGCTGTACAAGAAGTCCATATTTGACCTACTGAACATGTTTTTGGACTAAGAGTCCATACACACTAATTCACTATACATACTCATAGACTTCCCTTCTGATTCCAATTAGTAGCTAAAAGGTCCATAGAAAGTTAGATTTTTTTATTTTATTTACATGTTATGGCTCTACAGAAGTCCATATTTGACCTACTGAACAAATTTTTGTCCCAAAGGTCAAAAAGTCACTCATTGACTTTCCTTCTGGTACCAATAAGTAACTAAAAGGTCTACAAAAGGTTACTTTTTTTTTTCTTTTTACATATTATGGCTGTAAAAAGTCCATATTTGACCTACTGAACAAATTTTTGTCCCAAAGGTCAAAATGTCACTCACTCATTGACTTCCCTTCTGATTCCAATAAGTAGCTTACAAGTCTAAAAAAGGTTTGAATTATTTTTTTTTTTTATTTTTTTTTTTTTTTTTTACATATTATGGGTGTACAAGAAGTCCATATTTGACCTACTGAACAAATTTTTGTCCCAAAGGTCAAAAAGTCACTCATTGACTTTCCTTCTGGTACCAATAAGTAACTAAAAGGTCTACAAAAGGTTACTTTTTTTTTTCTTTTTACATATTATGGCTGTAAAAAGTCCATATTTGACCTACTGAACAAATTTTTGTCCCAAAGGTCAAAATGTCACTCACTCATTGACTTCCCTTCTGATTCCAATAAGTAGCTTACAGGTCTAAAAAAGGTTTGAATTTTTTTTTTTTTTTTTTTTTTTTTTTTACATATTATGGGTGTACAAGAAGTCCATATTTGACCTACTGAACAAATTTTTATCCCAAAGGTCAAAAAGTCACTCATTGACTTTCCTTCTGGTTCCAATTAGTAGCTAAAAGGTCTACAAAAGGTTTAAATTTAAAAAAATATATATATTTTTATTTTTACATATTATAGCTGTACAGGAAGTCCATATTTGACCTACTGAACATGTTTTTGGACTAAGAGTCCATACACACTAATTCACTATACATACTTATAGACTACCCTTCTGATTACAATTAGTGGCTAAAAGGTCCATAGAAGGTTTTATTTTATTTAAAAAATTTTTTTTTTTTTTTTACATTTTACGGCTGTACAGAAGTCCATATTTGACCTACTGAACAAATTTTTGTCCCAAAGGTCAAAAAGTCACTCACTCATTGACTTCCCTTCTGATTCCAATAAGTAGCTTACAGGTCTAAAAAAGGTTTGATTTTTTTTTTTTTTTTTTTTACATATTATGGCTGTACAAGAAGTCAATATTTGACTTACTGAACAAATTTTTATCCCAAAGGTCAAAAAGTCACTCATTGACTTTCCTTCTGGTTCCAATTAGTAGCTAAAAGGTCTACAAAAGGTTTAAATTTAAATATATTTTTTTTTTTAATTTTTTTTTTTTACATATTATAGCTGTACAAGAAGTCCATATTTGACCTACTGAACATGTTTTTGGACTAAGAGTCCATACACACTAATTCACTTACATACTTATAGACTTTCCTTCTGCTTCCAATTACCAGCCAAAAGTCCCACAAAAGGTTTTTTAAAGTTATTTTTTTAAACAAGTTTTGTCTGTACAAGAAGTCCATATTTAACTTACTGAACATATTTTTGGCCCAAGAGTCCTTGAACACTAACTTACTATACATACACACTCTTTGACTTCCCTTCTGAATCTAATTGCTAACCAAAAGTTCCACAAAAAGGTTTTAATATTTTTTTATTATCATTTTTTTTTTAAATGTAATGGCTATTCAGAAGTCCATATTTGACCCACTGAACATACCTTTGTCCCAAAGGTCAAAAAGTCACTCATAGATTTCCCTTCTGACTCCAATAAGTAGCTTGCAGGTCTAAAAAAGTTGTAAATTTTTTTTTTTTTTTTTTTTTTTTTTTTTACATATTATGGCTGTACAGAAGTCCATATTTGACCTACAGAACATTTTTTTGTCCCAAAGCTAAAAGGTCCATAGAAAGTTAGATTTTTTTATTTTTTTTTACATGTTATGGCTCTACAGAAGTCCATATTTGACCTACTGAACAAATTTTTGTCCCAAAGGTCATAAAGTCACTCATTGACTTTCCTTCTGGTACCAATAAGTAACTAAAAGGTCTACAAAAGGTTACTTTTTTTTTCTTTTTACATATTATGGCTGTACAGAAGTCCATATTTGACCTACAGAAAAATGTTTTGTCCCAAAGGTCAAAAAGTCACTCATTGACTTTCCTTCTGGTTCCATTTAGTAGCTAAAAGGTCTACAAAAGTTTTGAATTAGGGTTAGGGTTAGGGTTAGGGTTAGGGTTAGGGTTAGGACTAATTTTTGTCCCAAAGGTCAAAAAGTCACTCATTGACTTTTCTTCTGGTTCCAATAAGTAGCTAAAAGGTCTACAAAAGGTAAAAAATTTTTTTTTTTTACATTTTATGTCTCTACAAGAAGTCCATATTTGACCTACCGAACATGTTTTTGGACTAAGAGTCCATACACACTAATTCACTATACATACTTATAGACTTCCCTTCTGATTCCAATTAGTAGCTAAAAGGTCCATAGAAAGTTTGATTTTTTTTTTTTTTTTTTTTTTTTACATGTTATGGCTGTACAGAAGTCCATATTTGACCTACTGAACAAATTTTTGTCCCAAAGGTCAAAAAGTCACTCATTGACTTTCCTTCTGGTTCCAATTAGTAGCTAAAAGGTCTACAAAAGGTTTAAATTTAAATATTTATTTTTTATTTATTTTTTTTACATATTATAGCTGTACAAGAAGTCCATATTTGACCTACTGAACATGTTTTTGGACTAAGAGTCCATACACACTAATTCACTATACATACTCATAGACTTCCCTTCTGATTCCAATTAGTAGCTAAAAGGTCCATAGAAAGTTAGATTTTTTTATTTTTTTTTACATGTTATGGCTCTACAGAAGTCCATATTTGACCTACTGAACAAATTTTTGTCCCAAAGGTCAAAAAGTCACTCATTGACTTTCCTTCTGGTTCCATTTAGTAGCTAAAAGGTCTACAAAAGTTTTGAATTTTAAATTTTTTTCCCACATATTATGGCTGTACAAGAAGTCCATATTTGACCTACTGAACATGTTTTTGGACTAAGAGTCCATACACACTAATTCACTATACATACTCATAGACTTCCCTTCTGATTCCAATTAGTAGCTAAAAGGTCCATAGAAAGTTAGATTTTTTTATTTTATTTACATGTTATGGCTCTACAGAAGTCCATATTTGACCTACTGAACAAATTTTTGTCCCAAAGGTCAAAAAGTCACTCATTGACTTTCCTTCTGGTACCAATAAGTAACTAAAAGGTCTACAAAAGGTTACTTTTTTTTTTCTTTTTACATATTATGGCTGTAAAAAGTCCATATTTGACCTACTGAACAAATTTTTGTCCCAAAGGTCAAAATGTCACTCACTCATTGACTTCCCTTCTGATTCCAATAAGTAGCTTACAAGTCTAAAAAAGGTTTGAATTTTTTTTTTTTTTTATTTATTTTTTTTTTTTTTACATATTATGGGTGTACAAGAAGTCCATATTTGACCTACTGAACAAATTTTTGTCCCAAAGGTCAAAAAGTCACTCATTGACTTTCCTTCTGGTACCAATAAGTAACTAAAAGGTCTACAAAAGGTTACTTTTTTTTTTCTTTTTACATATTATGGCTGTAAAAAGTCCATATTTGACCTACTGAACAAATTTTTGTCCCAAAGGTCAAAATGTCACTCACTCATTGACTTCCCTTCTGATTCCAATAAGTAGCTTACAGGTCTAAAAAAGGTTTGAATTTTTTTTTTTTTTTTTTTTTTTTTTTTTACATATTATGGGTGTACAAGAAGTCCATATTTGACCTACTGAACAAATTTTTATCCCAAAGGTCAAAAAGTCACTCATTGACTTTCCTTCTGGTTCCAATTAGTAGCTAAAAGGTCTACAAAAGGTTTAAATTTAAAAAAATATATATATTTTTATTTTTACATATTATAGCTGTACAGGAAGTCCATATTTGACCTACTGAACATGTTTTTGGACTAAGAGTCCATACACACTAATTCACTATACATACTTATAGACTACCCTTCTGATTACAATTAGTGGCTAAAAGGTCCATAGAAGGTTTTATTTTATTTAAAAAATTTTTTTTTTTTTTTTACATTTTACGGCTGTACAGAAGTCCATATTTGACCTACTGAACAAATTTTTGTCCCAAAGGTCAAAAAGTCACTCACTCATTGACTTCCCTTCTGATTCCAATAAGTAGCTTACAGGTCTAAAAAAGGTTTGATTTTTTTTTTTTTTTTTTTTACATATTATGGCTGTACAAGAAGTCAATATTTGACTTACTGAACAAATTTTTATCCCAAAGGTCAAAAAGTCACTCATTGACTTTCCTTCTGGTTCCAATTAGTAGCTAAAAGGTCTACAAAAGGTTTAAATTTAAATATATTTTTTTTTTTATTTTTTTTTTTTTACATATTATAGCTGTACAAGAAGTCCATATTTGACCTACTGAACATGTTTTTGGACTAAGAGTCCATACACACTAATTCACTTACATACTTATAGACTTTCCTTCTGCTTCCAATTACCAGCCAAAAGTCCCACAAAAGGTTTTTTAAAGTTATTTTTTTAAACAAGTTTTGTCTGTACAAGAAGTCCATATTTAACTTACTGAACATATTTTTGGCCCAAGAGTCCTTGAACACTAACTTACTATACATACACACTCTTTGACTTCCCTTCTGAATCTAATTGCTAACCAAAAGTTCCACAAAAAGGTTTTAATATTTTTTTATTATCATTTTTTTTTTAAATGTAATGGCTATTCAGAAGTCCATATTTGACCCACTGAACATACCTTTGTCCCAAAGGTCAAAAAGTCACTCATAGATTTCCCTTCTGACTCCAATAAGTAGCTTGCAGGTCTAAAAAAGTTGTAAATTTTTTTTTTTTTTTTTTTTTTTTTTTTTACATATTATGGCTGTACAGAAGTCCATATTTGACCTACAGAACATTTTTTTGTCCCAAAGCTAAAAGGTCCATAGAAAGTTAGATTTTTTTATTTTTTTTTACATGTTATGGCTCTACAGAAGTCCATATTTGACCTACTGAACAAATTTTTGTCCCAAAGGTCATAAAGTCACTCATTGACTTTCCTTCTGGTACCAATAAGTAACTAAAAGGTCTACAAAAGGTTACTTTTTTTTTCTTTTTACATATTATGGCTGTACAGAAGTCCATATTTGACCTACAGAAAAATGTTTTGTCCCAAAGGTCAAAAAGTCACTCATTGACTTTCCTTCTGGTTCCATTTAGTAGCTAAAAGGTCTACAAAAGTTTTGAATTAGGGTTAGGGTTAGGGTTAGGGTTAGGGTTAGGGTTAGGGTTAGGGTTAGGACTAATTTTTGTCCCAAAGGTCAAAAAGTCACTCATTGACTTTTCTTCTGGTTCCAATAAGTAGCTAAAAGGTCTACAAAAGGTAAAAAATTTTTTTTTTTTACATTTTATGTCTCTACAAGAAGTCCATATTTGACCTACCGAACATGTTTTTGGACTAAGAGTCCATACACACTAATTCACTATACATACTTATAGACTTCCCTTCTGATTCCAATTAGTAGCTAAAAGGTCCATAGAAAGTTTGATTTTTTTTTTTTTTTTTTTTTTTACATGTTATGGCTGTACAGAAGTCCATATTTGACCTACTGAACAAATTTTTGTCCCAAAGGTCAAAAAGTCACTCATTGACTTTCCTTCTGGTTCAAATTATCAGCCAAAAGTCCCACAAAAGGTTTTTTAAAGTTATTTTTTTTAAACAAGTTTTGTCTGTACAAGAAGTCCATATTTAACTTACTGAACATATTTTTGGCCCAAGAGTCCTTGAACACTAACTTACTATACATACACACTCTTTGACTTCCCTTCTGAATCCAATTGCTAGCCAAAAGTTCCACAAAAAGGTTTTAATATTTTTTTATTATCATTTTTTTTTTAAAATGTAATGGCTGTTCAGAAGTCCATATTTGACCTACTGAACATACTTTTGTCCCAAAGGTCAAAAAGTCACTCATTGAATTCCCTTCTGACTCCAATAAGTAGCTTGCAGGTCTAAAAAAGTTTTTAAATTTTTTTTTAAATTTTTTAAATTTTTTTACATATTATGGCTGTACAAGAAGTCCATATTTGACCTATTGAACAAATTTTTGTCGCAAAGATTAAAAAGTCACTCATTGACTTTCCTTCTTGTTCGAATTAGTAGCTAAAAGGTCTACAAAAGATTTTTTTTTTTTTTTTTTTTTTTTTTTTTTTTTACATATTATGGCTGTACAGAAGTCCATATTTGACCTACAGAACAATTTTTTGTCCCAAAGGTCAAAAAGTCACTCATTGACTTTCCTTCTGGTTCCAATTACCAGCCAAAAGTCCCACAAAAGGTTTTTTAAAGTTATTTTTTTTAAACAAGTTTTGTCTGTACAAGAAGTCCATATTTAACTTACTGAACATATTTTTGGCCCAAGAGTCCTTGAACACTAACTTACTATACATACACACTCTTTGACTTCCATTGTGAATCCAATTGCTAGCCAAAAGTTCCACAAAAAGGTTTTAATATTTTTTTATTATCATTTTTTTTTAAATGTAATGGCTATTCAGAAGTCCATATTTGACCTACTGAACATACTTTTGTCCCAAAGGTCAAAAAGTCACTCATAGATTTCCCTTCTGACTCCAATAAGTAGCTTAAAGGTCTAAAAAAGTTTTAATTTTTTTTTTTTTTTTTTTTTACATATTATGGCTCTACAGAAGTCCATATTTGACCTACTGAACAAATTTTTGTCCCAAAGGTCAAGAAGTCACTCATTGACTTTCCTTCTGGTTCCATTTAGTAGCTAAAAGGTCTACAAAAGTTTTGAATTTTAATTTTTTTTTTCACATATTATGGCTGTACAAGAAGTCCATATTTGACCTACTGAACATGTTTTTGGACTAAGAGTCCATACACACTAATTCACTATACATACTCATAGACTTCCCTTCTGATTCCAATTAGTAGCTAAAAGGTCCATAGAAAGTTAGATTTTTTTATTTTTTTTTTACATGTTATGGCTCTACAGAAGTCCATATTTGACCTACTGAACAAATTTTTGTCCCAAAGGTCAAAAAGTCACTCATTGACTTTCCTTCTGGTACCAATAAGTAACTAAAAGGTCTACAAAAGGTTACTTTTTTTTTCTTTTTACATATTATGGCTGTAAAAAGTCCATATTTGACCTACTGAACAAATTTTTGTCCCAAAGGTCAAAAAGTCACTCATTGACATTCCTTCTCTTTCCATTTAGCAGCCAAAAGGTCTACAAAAGGTTTAATTATTATTATTTTTTTACTTATTATGGCTGTACAGAAGTCCATATTTGACCGACAGAACAAATTTTTGTCCCAAAGGTCAAAAAGTCACTCATTGACTTTCCTTCTGGTTCCAATTAGTAGCTAAGAGGTCTACAAAAGGTTTTAATGTTTTTTAAAATGTTTTTTTTACATATTATGGCTGTACAGAAGTCCATATTTGACCAACTGAACATGTTTTTGGACTAAGAGTCCATACACACTAATCACTATACATACTTATAGACTTCCCTTCTGATTCCAACTACCAGCCAAAAGTCCCACAAAAGGTTTAAAAGTTTGTTTTACATGTTATGGATGTACAAGAAGTCTATATTTGACCTTCTGAATATATTCTTGGCCCAAAGGTCCAAAAAGTCTCTCATTAACTTCCCTCCCTTCTGATTCCAATTAGTAGCTAAAAGATCCATAGAAAGTTTAATTTTTAAAATTTTTTTTTTTTAATGTTATGGCTGTACAGAAGTCCATATTTGACCTACCGAACAAATTTTTGTCCAAAGGTCAAAAAGTCACTCATTGACTTTCCTTCTGTTACCAATAAGTAGCTAAAAGGTCTACAAAAGGTTAAAAAAAAATATATATTTTTACATATTATGGCTGTACAAAGTCCATATTTGACCTACTGAACAAATTTTTGTTCCAAAGGTCAAGAAGTCTCTCACTCATTGACTTCCCTTCTGATTCCAATAAGTAGCTTACAGGTCTAAAAAAGGTTTGAATTTTTTTTTTTTTTTTTTTTTTTTTTTTTACATATTATGGGTGTACAAGAAGTCCATATTTGACCTACTGAACAAATTTTTATCCCAAAGGTCAAAAAGTCACTCATTGACTTTCCTTCTGGTTCCAATTAGTAGCTAAAAGGTCTACAAAAGGTTTAAATTTAAAAAAAAAAAAATTATTTTTATTTTTACATATTATAGCTGTACAGGAAGTCCATATTTGACCTACTGAACATGTTTTTGGACTAAGAGTCCATACACACTAATTCACTATACATACTTATAGACTTCCCTTCTGATTACAATTAGTGGCTAAAAGGTCCATAGAAGGTTTTATTTTTTTATTTTTTTATTTTTTATTTTTTTTAAATTTTACGGCTGTACAAAGTCCATATTTGACCTACTGAACAAATTTTTATCCCAAAGGTCAAAAAGTCACTCATTGACTTTCCTTCTGGTTCCAATTAGTAGCTAAAAGGTCTACAAAAGGTTTAAATTTAAATATTTATTTTTTATTTATTTTTTTACATATTATAGCTGTACAAGAAGTCCATATTTGACCTACTGAACATGTTTTTGGACTAAGAGTCCATACACACTAATTCACTATACATACTCATAGACTTCCCTTCTGATTCCAATTAGTAGCTAAAAGGTCCATAGAAAGTTAGATTTTTTTATTTTTTTTTACATGTTATGGCTCTACAGAAGTCCATATTTGACCTACTGAACAAATTTTTGTCCCAAAGGTCAAAAAGTCACTCATTGACTTTCCTTCTGGTTCCATTTAGTAGCTAAAAGGTCTACAAAAGTTTTGAATTTAAATTTTTTTTTCCACATATTATGGCTGTACAAGAAGTCCATATTTGACCTACTGAACATGTTTTTGGACTAAGAGTCCATACACACTAATTCACTATACATACTCATAGACTTCCCTTCTGATTCCAATTAGTAGCTAAAAGGTCCATAGAAAGTTAGATTTTTTTTAATTTTATTTACATGTTATGGCTCTACAGAAGTCCATATTTGACCTACTGAACAAATTTTTGTCCCAAAGGTCAAAAAGTCACTCACTCATTGACTTCCCTTCTGATTCCAATAAGTAGCTTACAGGTCTAAAAAAGGTTTGAATGTTTTTTTTATTTTTATTTTTTATTTTATTATTTTTTTTTACATATTATGGCTGTACAAAAAGTCCATATTTGACCTACTGAACAAATTTTTTTTCCAAAGGTCAAAAAGTCACTCATTGACTTTTCTTCTGGTTCCAATAAGTAGCTAAAAGGTCTACAAAAGGTAAAAATTTTTTTTTTTTTACATTTTATGTCTCTACAAGAAGTCCATATTTGACCTACCGAACATGTTTTTGGACTAAGAGTCCATACACACTAATTCACTATACATACTTATAGACTTCCCTTCTGATTCCAATTAGTAGCTAAAAGGTCCATAGAAAGTTTGATTTTTTTTTTTTTTTTTTTTTACATGTTATGGCTGTACAGAAGTCCATATTTGACCTACTGAACAAATTTTTGTCCCAAAGGTCAAAAAGTCACTCATTGACTTTCCTTCTGGTTCCAATTACCAGCCAAAAGTCCCACAAAAGGTTTTTTAAAGTTATTTTTTTTAAACAAGTTTTGTCTGTACAAGAAGTCCATATTTAACTTACTGAACATATTTTTGGCCCAAGAGTCCTTGAACACTAACTTACTATACATACACACTCTTTGACTTCCCTTGTGAATCCAATTGCTAGCCAAAAGTTCCACAAAAAGGTTTTAATGTTTTTTTATTATCATTTTTTTTAAAATGTAATGGCTATTCAGAAGTCCATATTTGACCTACTGAACATACTTTTGTCCCAAAGGTCAAAAAGTCACTCATAGATTTCCCTTCTGACTCCAATAAGTAGCTTAAAGGTCTAAAAAAGTTTAACATTTTTTTTTTTTTTTTTTTTTTTTTACATATTATGGCTCTACAGAAGTCCATATTTGACCTACTGAACAAATTTTTGTCCCAAAGGTCAAAAAGTCACTCATTGACTTTCCTTCTGGTTCCATTTAGTAGCTAAAAGGTCTACAAAAGTTTTGAATTTTAATTTTTTTTTTCACATATTATGGCTGTACAAGAAGTCCATATTTGACCTACTGAACATGTTTTTGGACTAAGAGTCCATACACACTAATTCACTATACATACTCATAGACTTCCCTTCTGATTCCAATTAGTAGCTAAAAGGTCCATAGAAAGTTAGATTTTTTTTTTTTTTTTTTACATGTTATGGCTCTACAGAAGTCCATATTTGACCTACTGAACACATTTTTGTCCCAAAGGTCAAAAAGTCACTCATTGACTTTCCTTCTGGTACCAATAAGTAACTAAAAGGTCTACAAAAGGTTACTTTTTTTTTCTTTTTACATATTATGGCTGTAAAAAGTCCATATTTGACCTACTGAACAAATTTTTGTCCCAAAGGTCAAAATGTCACTCACTCATTGACTTCCCTTCTGATTCCAATAAGTAGCTTACAGGTCTAAAAAAGGTTTGAATTTTTTTTTTTTTTTTTTTTTTTTTTTTTACATATTATGGGTGTACAAGAAGTCCATATTTGACCTACTGAACAAATTTTTATCCCAAAGGTCAAAAAGTCACTCATTGACTTTCCTTCTGGTTCCAATTAGTAGCTAAAAGGTCTACAAAAGGTTTAAATTTAAAAAAATATATATATTTTTATTTTTACATATTATAGCTGTACAGGAAGTCCATATTTGACCTACTGAACATGTTTTTGGACTAAGAGTCCATACACACTAATTCACAAATTTTTTTTTTACATGTTATGGCTGTACAGAAGTCCATATTTGACCTACTGAACAAATTTTTGTCCCAAAGGTCAAAAGTCACTCATTGACTTTCCTTCTGGTACCAATAAGTAGCTAAAAGGTCTACAAAAGGTTGCTTTTTTTTCTTTTTACATATTATGGCTGTACAAAGTCCATATTTGACCTGCTGAACAAATTTTTGTCCCGAAGGTCAAAAAGTCACTCACTCATTGACTTCCCTTCTGATTCCAATAAGTAGCTTACAGGTCTAAAAAAGGTTTGAATTTTTTTTTTTTTTGTTTACATATTATGGCTGTACAAGAAGTCCATATTTGACCTACTGAACAAATTTTTATCCCAAAGGTCAAAAAGTCACTCATTGACTTTCCTTCTGGTTCCAATTAGTAGCTAAAAGGTCTACAAAAGGTTTAAATTTAAATATTTTTTATTTTTTATTTTTTATTTTTACATATTATAGCTGTACAAGAAGTCCATATTTGACCTACTGAACATGTTTTTGGACTAAGAGTCCATACACACTAATACACTATACATACTTATAGACTTCCCTTCTGGTTCCAATTACCAGCCAAAAGTCCCACAAAAGGTTTTTTAAAGTTATTTTTTTTAAACAAGTTTTGTCTGTACAAGAAGTCCATATTTAACTTACTGAACATATTTTTGGCCCAAGAGTCCTTGAACACTAACTTACTATACATACACACTCTTTGACTTCCCTTCTGAATCCAATTGCTAGCCAAAAGTTCCACAAAAAGGTTTTAATATTTTTTTATTATCATTTTTTTTTTAAATGTAATGGCTGTTCAGAAGTCCATATTTGACCTACTGAACATACTTTTGTCCCAAAGGTCAAAAAGTCACTCATTGAATTCCCTTCTGACTCCAATAAGTAGCTTGCAGGTCTAAAAAAGTTTTTAAATTTTTTTTTTAATTTTTTTAATTTTTTTACATATTATGGCTGTACAAGAAGTCCATATTTGACCTATTGAACAAATTTTTGTCGCAAAGATTAAAAAGTCACTCATTGACTTTCCTTCTTGTTCGAATTAGTAGCTAAAAGGTCTACAAAAGATTTTTTTTTTTTTTTTTTTTTTTTTTTTTTTACATATTATGGCTGTACAAGAAGTCCATATTTGACCTACTGAACATGTTTTTGGACTAAGAGTCCATACACACTAATTCACTATACATACTCATAAGACTTCCCTTCTGATTCCAATTAGTAGCTAAAAGGTCCATAGAAATTAGATTTTTTTATTTTTTTTTACATGTTATGGCTCTACAGAAGTCCATATTTGACCTACTGAACAAATTTTTGTCCCAAAGGTCAAAAAGTCACTCATTGACTTTCCTTCTGGTACCAATAAGTAACTAAAAGGTCTACAAAAGGTTACTTTTTTTTTCTTTTTACATATTATGGCTGTAAAAAGTCCATATTTGACCTACTGAACAAATTTTTGTCCCAAAGGTCAAAAAGTCACTCATTGACATTCCTTCTCGTTCCATTTAGCAGCCAAAAGGTCTACAAAAGGTTTAATTTTTTTTTTTTACTTATTATGGCTGTACAGAAGTCCATATTTGACCGACAGAACAAATTTTTGTCCCAAAGGTCAAAAAGTCACTCATTGACTTTCCTTCTGGTTCCAATTAGTAGCTAAGAGGTCTACAAAAGGTTTTAATGTTTTTTAAAATGTTTTTTTTACATATTATGGCTGTACAGAAGTCCATATTTGACCAACTGAACATGTTTTTGGACTAAGAGTCCATACACACTAATCACTATACATACTTATAGACTTCCCTTCTGATTCCAACTACCAGCCAAAAGTCCCACAAAAGGTTTAAAAGTTTGTTTTACATGTTATGGATGTACAAGAAGTCTATATTTGACCTTCTGAATATATTCTTGGCCCAAAGGTCCAAAAAGTCTCTCATTAACTTCCCTCCCTTCTGATTCCAATTAGTAGCTAAAAGATCCATAGAAAGTTTAATTTTTAATTTTTTTTTTTTTTAATGTTATGGCTGTACAGAAGTCCATATTTGACCTACCGAACAAATTTTTGTCCAAAGGTCAAAAAGTCACTCATTGACTTTCCTTCTGTTACCAATAAGTAGCTAAAAGGTCTACAAAAGGTTAAAAAAAAATTATTTTTACATATTATGGCTGTACAAAGTCCATATTTGACCTACTGAACAAATTTTTGTTCCAAAGGTCAAGAAGTCACTCACTCATTGACTTCCCTTCTGATTCCAATAAGTAGCTTACAGGTCTAAAAAAGGTTTGAATTTTTTTTTTTTTTTTTTTTTTTTTACATATTATGGGTGTACAAGAAGTCCATATTTGACCTACTGAACAAATTTTTATCCCAAAGGTCAAAAAGTCACTCATTGACTTTCCTTCTGGTTCCAATTAGTAGCTAAAAGGTCTAAAAAAGGTTTAAATTTAAAAAAAAAAAATTATTTTTATTTTTACATATTATAGCTGTACAGGATGTCCATATTTGACCTACTGAACATGTTTTTGGACTAAGAGTCCATACACACTAATTCACTATACATACTTATAGACTTCCCTTCTGATTACAATTAGTGGCTAAAAGGTCCATAGAAGGTTTTATTTTTTTATTTTTTATTTTTTTTACATTTTACGGCTGTACAGAAGTCCATATTTGACCTACTGAACAAATTTTTGTCCTAAAGGTCAAAAAGTCACTCACTCATTGACTTCCCTTCTGATTCCAATAAGTAGCTTACAGGTCGAAAAAAGGTTTGAATGTTTTTTTTATTTTTATTTTTTATTTTATTATTATTTTTTTACATATTATGGCTGTACAAGAAGTCCATATTTGACCTATTGAACAAAATTTTTTTCCAAAGGTCAAAAAGTCTCTCATTGACTTTTCTTCTGGTTCCAATAAGTAGCTAAAAGGTCTACAAGAGGTAAAAAAAATTTTTTTTTTACATTTTATGTCTCTACAAGAAGTCCATATTTGACCTACTGAACATGTTTTTGGACTAAGAGTCCATACACACTAATTCACTATACATACTTATAGACTTCCCTTCTGATTCCAATTAGTAGCTAAAAGGTCCATAGAAAGTTTGATTTTTTTTTTTTTTTTTTTACATGTTATGGCTGTACAGAAGTCCATATTTGACCTACTGAACAAATTTTTGTCCCAAAGGTCAAAAAGTCACTCATTGACTTTCCTTCTGGTACCAATAAGTAGCTAAAAGGTCTACAAAAGGTTGCTTTTTTTTCTTTTTACATATTATGGCTGTACAAAGTCCATATTTGACCTACTGAACAAATTTTTATCCCAAAGGTCAAAAAGTCACTCATTGACTTTCCTTCTGGTTCCAATTAGTAGCTAAAAGGTCTACAAAAGGTTTAAATTTAAATATTTATTTTTTATTTATTTTTTTTACATATTATAGCTGTACAAGAAGTCCATATTTGACCTACTGAACATGTTTTTGGACTAAGAGTCCATACACACTAATTCACTATACATACTCATAGACTTCCCTTCTGATTCCAATTAGTAGCTAAAAGGTCCATAGAAAGTTAGATTTTTTTATTTTTTTTTACATGTTATGGCTCTACAGAAGTCCATATTTGACCTACTGAACAAATTTTTGTCCCAAAGGTCAAAAAGTCACTCATTGACTTTCCTTCTGGTTCCATTTAGTAGCTAAAAGGTCTACAAAAGTTTTGAATTTTAAATTTTTTTCCCACATATTATGGCTGTACAAGAAGTCCATATTTGACCTACTGAACATGTTTTTGGACTAAGAGTCCATACACACTAATTCACTATACATACTCATAGACTTCCCTTCTGATTCCAATTGGTAGCTAAAAGGTCCATAGAAAGTTAGATTTTTTTATTTTATTTACATGTTATGGCTCTACAGAAGTCCATATTTGACCTACTGAACAAATTTTTGTCCCAAAGGTCAAAAAGTCACTCATTGACTTTCCTTCTGGTACCAATAAGTAACTAAAAGGTCTACAAAAGGTTACTTTTTTTTTTCTTTTTACATATTATGGCTGTAAAAAGTCCATATTTGACCTACTGAACAAATTTTTGTCCCAAAGGTCAAAATGTCACTCACTCATTGACTTCCCTTCTGATTCCAATAAGTAGCTTACAAGTCTAAAAAAGGTTTGAATTTTTTTATTTTTTTTATTTTATTTTTTTTTTTTACATATTATGGGTGTACAAGAAGTCCATATTTGACCTACTGAACAAATTTTTGTCCCAAAGGTCAAAAAGTCACTCATTGACTTTCCTTCTGGTACCAATAAGTAACTAAAAGGTCTACAAAAGGTTACTTTTTTTTTTCTTTTTACATATTATGGCTGTAAAAAGTCCATATTTGACCTACTGAACAAATTTTTGTCCCAAAGGTCAAAATGTCACTCACTCATTGACTTCCCTTCTGATTCCAATAAGTAGCTTACAGGTCTAAAAAAGGTTTGAATTTTTTTTTTTTTTTTTTTTTTTTTTTTTACATATTATGGGTGTACAAGAAGTCCATATTTGACCTACTGAACAAATTTTTATCCCAAAGGTCAAAAAGTCACTCATTGACTTTCCTTCTGGTTCCAATTAGTAGCTAAAAGGTCTACAAAAGGTTTAAATTTAAAAAAATATATATATTTTTATTTTTACATATTATAGCTGTACAGGAAGTCCATATTTGACCTACTGAACATGTTTTTGGACTAAGAGTCCATACACACTAATTCACTATACATACTTATAGACTACCCTTCTGATTACAATTAGTGGCTAAAAGGTCCATAGAAGGTTTTATTTTATTTAAAAAAATTTTTTTTTTTTTTTACATTTTACGGCTGTACAGAAGTCCATATTTGACCTACTGAACAAATTTTTGTCCCAAAGGTCAAAAAGTCACTCACTCATTGACTTCCCTTCTGATTCCAATAAGTAGCTTACAGGTCTAAAAAAGGTTTGATTTTTTTTTTTTTTTTTTTTACATATTATGGCTGTACAAGAAGTCAATATTTGACTTACTGAACAAATTTTTATCCCAAAGGTCAAAAAGTCACTCATTGACTTTCCTTCTGGTTCCAATTAGTAGCTAAAAGGTCTACAAAAGGTTTAAATTTAAATATATTTTTTTTTTTTTTTTTATTTTTTTACATATTATAGCTGTACAAGAAGTCCATATTTGACCTACTGAACATGTTTTTGGACTAAGAGTCCATACACACTAATTCACTTACATACTTATAGACTTTCCTTCTGCTTCCAATTACCAGCCAAAAGTCCCACAAAAGGTTTTTTAAAGTTATTTTTTTAAACAAGTTTTGTCTGTACAAGAAGTCCATATTTAACTTACTGAACATATTTTTGGCCCAAGAGTCCTTGAACACTAACTTACTATACATACACACTCTTTGACTTCCCTTCTGAATCTAATTGCTAACCAAAAGTTCCACAAAAAGGTTTTAATATTTTTTTATTATCATTATTTTTTTAAATGTAATGGCTATTCAGAAGTCCATATTTGACCCACTGAACATACCTTTGTCCCAAAGGTCAAAAAGTCACTCATAGATTTCCCTTCTGACTCCAATAAGTAGCTTGCAGGTCTAAAAAAGTTGTAAATTTTTTTTTTTTTTTTTTTTTTTTTTTTTTACATATTATGGCTGTACAGAAGTCCATATTTGACCTACAGAACATTTTTTTGTCCCAAAGCTAAAAGGTCCATAGAAAGTTAGATTTTTTTATTTTTTTTTACATGTTATGGCTCTACAGAAGTCCATATTTGACCTACTGAACAAATTTTTGTCCCAAAGGTCATAAAGTCACTCATTGACTTTCCTTCTGGTACCAATAAGTAACTAAAAGGTCTACAAAAGGTTACTTTTTTTTTCTTTTTACATATTATGGCTGTACAGAAGTCCATATTTGACCTACAGAAAAATGTTTTGTCCCAAAGGTCAAAAAGTCACTCATTGACTTTCCTTCTGGTTCCATTTAGTAGCTAAAAGGTCTACAAAAGTTTTGAATTAGGGTTAGGGTTAGGGTTAGGGTTAGGGTTAGGGTTAGGGTTAGGACTAATTTTTGTCCCAAAGGTCAAAAAGTCACTCATTGACTTTTCTTCTGGTTCCAATAAGTAGCTAAAAGGTCTACAAAAGGTAAAAAATTTTTTTTTTTTACATTTTATGTCTCTACAAGAAGTCCATATTTGACCTACCGAACATGTTTTTGGACTAAGAGTCCATACACACTAATTCACTATACATACTTATAGACTTCCCTTCTGATTCCAATTAGTAGCTAAAAGGTCCATAGAAAGTTTGATTTTTTTTTTATTTTATTTTTTTACATGTTATGGCTGTACAGAAGTCCATATTTGACCTACTGAACAAATTTTTGTCCCAAAGGTCAAAAAGTCACTCATTGACTTTCCTTCTGGTTCAAATTATCAGCCAAAAGTCCCACAAAAGGTTTTTTAAAGTTATTTTTTTTAAACAAGTTTTGTCTGTACAAGAAGTCCATATTTAACTTACTGAACATATTTTTGGCCCAAGAGTCCTTGAACACTAACTTACTATACATACACACTCTTTGACTTCCCTTCTGAATCCAATTGCTAGCCAAAAGTTCCACAAAAAGGTTTTAATATTTTTTTATTATCATTTTTTTTTTTAAATGTAATGGCTGTTCAGAAGTCCATATTTGACCTACTGAACATACTTTTGTCCCAAAGGTCAAAAAGTCACTCATTGAATTCCCTTCTGACTCCAATAAGTAGCTTGCAGGTCTAAAAAAGTTTTTAAATTTTTTTTTAAATTTTTTAAATTTTTTTACATATTATGGCTGTACAAGAAGTCCATATTTGACCTATTGAACAAATTTTTGTCGCAAAGATTAAAAAGTCACTCATTGACTTTCCTTCTTGTTCGAATTAGTAGCTAAAAGGTCTACAAAAGATTTTTTTTTTTTTTTTTTTTTTTTTTTTTTTTTACATATTATGGCTGTACAGAAGTCCATATTTGACCTACAGAACAATTTTTTGTCCCAAAGGTCAAAAAGTCACTCATTGACTTTCCTTCTGGTTCCAATTACCAGCCAAAAGTCCCACAAAAGGTTTTTTAAAGTTATTTTTTTTAAACAAGTTTTGTCTGTACAAGAAGTCCATATTTAACTTACTGAACATATTTTTGGCCCAAGAGTCCTTGAACACTAACTTACTATACATACACACTCTTTGACTTCCCTTGTGAATCCAATTGCTAGCCAAAAGTTCCACAAAAAGGTTTTAATATTTTTTTATTATCATTTTTTTTTAAATGTAATGGCTATTCAGAAGTCCATATTTGACCTACTGAACATACTTTTGTCCCAAAGGTCAAAAAGTCACTCATAGATTTCCCTTCTGACTCCAATAAGTAGCTTAAAGGTCTAAAAAAGTTTTAATTTTTTTTTTTTTTTTTTTTTTACATATTATGGCTCTACAGAAGTCCATATTTGACCTACTGAACAAATTTTTGTCCCAAAGGTCAAGAAGTCACTCATTGACTTTCCTTCTGGTTCCATTTAGTAGCTAAAAGGTCTACAAAAGTTTTGAATTTTAATTTTTTTTTTCACATATTATGGCTGTACAAGAAGTCCATATTTGACCTACTGAACATGTTTTTGGACTAAGAGTCCATACACACTAATTCACTATACATACTCATAGACTTCCCTTCTGATTCCAATTAGTAGCTAAAAGGTCCATAGAAAGTTAGATTTTTTTATTTTTTTTTTACATGTTATGGCTCTACAGAAGTCCATATTTAACCTACTGAACAAATTTTTGTCCCAAAGGTCAAAAAGTCACTCATTGACTTTCCTTCTGGTACCAATAAGTAACTAAAAGGTCTACAAAAGGTTACTTTTTTTTCTTTTTACATATTATGGCTGTAAAAAGTCCATATTTGACCTACTGAACAAATTTTTGTCCCAAAGGTCAAAAAGTCACTCATTGACATTCCTTCTCTTTCCATTTAGCAGCCAAAAGGTCTACAAAAGGTTTAATTATTATTATTTTTTTACTTATTATGGCTGTACAGAAGTCCATATTTGACCGACAGAACAAATTTTTGTCCCAAAGGTCAAAAAGTCACTCATTGACTTTCCTTCTGGTTCCAATTAGTAGCTAAGAGGTCTACAAAAGGTTTTAATGTTTTTTAAAATGTTTTTTTTACATATTATGGCTGTACAGAAGTCCATATTTGACCAACTGAACATGTTTTTGGACTAAGAGTCCATACACACTAATCACTATACATACTTATAGACTTCCCTTCTGATTCCAACTACCAGCCAAAAGTCCCACAAAAGGTTTAAAAGTTTGTTTTACATGTTATGGATGTACAAGAAGTCTATATTTGACCTTCTGAATATATTCTTGGCCCAAAGGTCCAAAAAGTCTCTCATTAACTTCCCTCCCTTCTGATTCCAATTAGTAGCTAAAAGATCCATAGAAAGTTTAATTTTTAAATTTTTTTTTTTTTAATGTTATGGCTGTACAGAAGTCCATATTTGACCTACCGAACAAATTTTTGTCCAAAGGTCAAAAAGTCACTCATTGACTTTCCTTCTGTTACCAATAAGTAGCTAAAAGGTCTACAAAAGGTTAAAAAAAAATATATATTTTTACATATTATGGCTGTACAAAGTCCATATTTGACCTACTGAACAAATTTTTGTTCCAAAGGTCAAGAAGTCTCTCACTCATTGACTTCCCTTCTGATTCCAATAAGTAGCTTACAGGTCTAAAAAAGGTTTGAATTTTTTTTTTTTTTTTTTTTTTTTTTTTTTTACATATTATGGGTGTACAAGAAGTCCATATTTGACCTACTGAACAAATTTTTATCCCAAAGGTCAAAAAGTCACTCATTGACTTTCCTTCTGGTTCCAATTAGTAGCTAAAAGGTCTACAAAAGGTTTAAATTTAAAAAAAAAAAAATTATTTTTATTTTTACATATTATAGCTGTACAGGAAGTCCATATTTGACCTACTGAACATGTTTTTGGACTAAGAGTCCATACACAATAATTCACTATACATACTTATAGACTTCCCTTCTGATTACAATTAGTGGCTAAAAGGTCCATAGAAGGTTTTATTTTTTTATTTTTTTATTTTTTATTTTTTTTAAATTTTACGGCTGTACAGAAGTCCATATTTGACCTACTGAACAAATTTTTGTCCTAAAGGTCAAAAAGTCACTCACTCATTGACTTCCCTTCTGATTCCAATAAGTAGCTTACAGGTCTAAAAAAGGTTTGAATGTTTTTTTTATTTTTATTTTTTATTTTATTATTTTTTTTTACATATTATGGCTGTACAAAAAGTCCATATTTGACCTACTGAACAAATTTTTTTTCCAAAGGTCAAAAAGTCACTCATTGACTTTTCTTCTGGTTCCAATAAGTAGCTAAAAGGTCTACAAAAGGTAAAAAAATTTTTTTTTTTTACATTTTATGTCTCTACAAGAAGTCCATATTTGACCTACTGAACATGTTTTTGGACTAAGAGTCCATACACACTAATTCACTATACATACTTATAGACTTCCCTTCTGATTCCAATTAGTAGCTAAAAGGTACATAGAAAGTTTGATTTTTTTTTTTTTTTTTTTTACATGTTATGGCTGTACAGAAGTCCATATTTGACCTACTGAACAAATTTTTGTCCCAAAGGTCAAAAAGTCACTCATTGACTTTCCTTCTGGTACCAATAAGTAGCTAAAAGGTCTACAAAAGGTTGCTTTTTTTTCTTTTTACATATTATGGCTGTACAAAGTCCATATTTGACCTACTGAACAAATTTTTATCCCAAAGGTCAAAAAGTCACTCATTGACTTTCCTTCTGGTTCCAATTAGTAGCTAAAAGGTCTACAAAAGGTTTAAATTTAAATATTTATTTTTTATTTATTTTTTTACATATTATAGCTGTACAAGAAGTCCATATTTGACCTACTGAACATGTTTTTGGACTAAGAGTCCATACACACTAATTCACTATACATACTCATAGACTTCCCTTCTGATTCCAATTAGTAGCTAAAAGGTCCATAGAAAGTTAGATTTTTTTATTTTTTTTTACATGTTATGGCTCTACAGAAGTCCATATTTGACCTACTGAACAAATTTTTGTCCCAAAGGTCAAAAAGTCACTCATTGACTTTCCTTCTGGTTCCATTTAGTAGCTAAAAGGTCTACAAAAGTTTTGAATTTAAATTTTTTTTTCCACATATTATGGCTGTACAAGAAGTCCATATTTGACCTACTGAACATGTTTTTGGACTAAGAGTCCATACACACTAATTCACTATACATACTCATAGACTTCCCTTCTGATTCCAATTAGTAGCTAAAAGGTCCATAGAAAGTTAGATTTTTTTTAATTTTATTTACATGTTATGGCTCTACAGAAGTCCATATTTGACCTACTGAACAAATTTTTGTCCCAAAGGTCAAAAAGTCACTCATTGACTTTCCTTCTGGTACCAATAAGTAGCTAAAAGGTCTACAAAAGGTTGCTTTTTTTTCTTTTTACATATTATGGCTGTACAAAATCCATATTTGACCTGCTGAACAAATTTTTGTCCCAAAGGTCAAAAAGTCACTCACTCATTGACTTCCCTTCTGATTCCAATAAGTAGCTTACAGGTCTAAAAAAGGTTTGATTTTTTTTTTTTTTTTTTTTTACATATTATGGCTGTACAAGAAGTCAATATTTGACTTACTGAACAAATTTTTATCCCAAAGGTCAAAAAGTCACTCATTGACTTTCCTTCTGGTTCCAATTAGTAGCTAAAAGGTCTACAAAAGGTTTAAATTTAAAAAAATATATATATTTTTATTTTTACATATTATAGCTGTACAAGAAGTCCATATTTGACCTACTGAACATGTTTTTGGACTAAGAGTCCATACACACTAATTCACTTACATACTTATAGACTTTCCTTCTGCTTCCAATTACCAGCCAAAAGTCCCACAAAAGGTTTTTTAAAGTTATTTTTTTTAAACAAGTTTTGTCTGTACAAGAAGTCCATATTTAACTTACTGAACATATTTTTGGCCCAAGAGTCCTTGAACACTAACTTACTATACATACACACTCTTTGACTTCCCTTCTGAATCTAATTGCTAACCAAAAGTTCCACAAAAAGGTTTTAATATTTTTTTATTATCATTTTTTTTTTTAAATGTAATGGCTATTCAGAAGTCCATATTTGACCCACTGAACATACCTTTGTCCCAAAGGTCAAAAAGTCACTCATAGATTTCCCTTCTGACTCCAATAAGTAGCTTGCAGGTCTAAAAAAGTTGTAAATTTTTTTTTTTTTTTTTTTTTACATATTATGGCTGTACAGAAGTCCATATTTGACCTACAGAACATTTTTTTGTCCCAAAGCTAAAAGGTCCATAGAAAGTTAGATTTTTTTATTTTTTTTTTACATGTTATGGCTCTACAGAAGTCCATATTTGACCTACTGAACAAATTTTTGTCCCAAAGGTCATAAAGTCACTCATTGACTTTCCTTCTGGTACCAATAAGTAACTAAAAGGTCTACAAAAGGTTACTTTTTTTTTCTTTTTACATATTATGGCTGTACAGAAGTCCATATTTGACCTACAGAAAAATGTTTTGTCCCAAAGGTCAAAAAGTCACTCATTGACTTTCCTTCTGGTTCCATTTAGTAGCTAAAAGGTCTACAAAAGTTTTGAATTAGGGTTAGGGTTAGGGTTAGGGTTAGGGTTAGGGTTAGGGTTAGGACAAATTTTTGTCCCAAAGGTCAAAAAGTCACTCATTTACTTTTCTTCTGGTTCCAATAAGTAGCTAAAAGGTCTACAAAAGGTAAAAAATTTTTTTTTTTTACATTTTATGTCTCTACAAGAAGTCCATATTTGACCTACCGAACATGTTTTTGGACTAAGAGTCCATACACACTAATTCACTATACATACTTATAGACTTCCCTTCTGATTCCAATTAGTAGCTAAAAGGTCCATAGAAAGTTTGATTTTTTTTTTTTTTTTTTTTTTTACATGTTATGGCTGTACAGAAGTCCATATTTGACCTACTGAACAAATTTTTGTCCCAAAGGTCAAAAAGTCACTCATTGACTTTCCTTCTGGTTCCAATTATCAGCCAAAAGTCCCACAAAAGGTTTTTTAAAGTTATTTTTTTTAAACAAGTTTTGTCTGTACAAGAAGTCCATATTTAACTTACTGAACATATTTTTGGCCCAAGAGTCCTTGAACACTAACTTACTATACATACACACTCTTTGACTTCCCTTCTGAATCCAATTGCTAGCCAAAAGTTCCACAAAAAGGTTTTAATATTTTTTTATTATCATTTTTTTTTTAAATGTAATGGCTATTCAGAAGTCCATATTTGACCTACTGAACATACTTTTGTCCCAAAGGTCAAAAAGTCACTCATAGATTTCCCTTCTGACTCCAATAAGTAGCTTAAAGGTCTAAAAAAGTTTTAAATTTATTTATTTTTTTATTTTTTTTACATATTATGGCTGTACAGAAGTCCATATTTGACCTACAGAAAAAAAATGTGTCCCAAAGGTCAAAAAGTCACTCATTGACTTTCCTTGTGGTTCCATTTAGTAGCTAAAAGGTCTACAAAAGTTTTGAATTTTAATTTTTTTTTTTTTTTTACATATTATGGCTCTACAAGAAGTCCATATTTGACCTACTGAACATGTTTTTGGACTAAGAGTCCATACACACTAATTCACTATACATACTCATAGACTTCCCTTCTGATTCCAATTAGTAGCTAAAAGGTCCATAGAAAGTTAGATTTTTTAATTTTTTTTTACATGTTATGGCTCTACAGAAGTCCATATTTGACCTACTGAACAAATTTTTGTCCCAAAGGTCAAAATGTCACTCATTGACTTTCCTTCTGGTTCCATTTAGTAGCTAAAAGGTCTACAAAAGTTTTGAATTTTAATTTTTTTTTTCACATATTATGGCTGTACAAGAAGTCCATATTTGACCTACTGAACATGTTTTTGGACTAAGAGTCCATACACACTAATTCACTATACATACTCATAGACTTCCCTTCTGATTCCAATTAGTAGCTAAAAGGTCCATAGAAAGTTAGATTTTTTTTTTTTTTTTTTTACACGTTATGGCTCTACAGAAGTCCATATTTGACCTACTGAACAAATTTTTGTCCCAAAGGTCAAAAAGTCACTCATTGACTTTCCTTCTGGTACCAATAAGTAACTAAAAGGTCTACAAAAGGTTACTTTTTTTTTCTTTTTACATATTATGGCTGTAAAAAGTCCATATTTGACCTACTGAACAAATTTTTGTCCCAAAGGTCAAAATGTCACTCACTCATTGACTTCCCTTCTGATTCCAATAAGTAGCTTACAGGTCTAAAAAAGGTTTGATTTTTTTTTTTTTTTTTTTTTTTTTTTTTTTTTTACATATTATGGGTGTACAAGAAGTCCATATTTGACCTACTGAACAAATTTTTATCCCAAAGGTCAAAAAGTCACTCATTGACTTTCCTTCTGGTTCCAATTAGTAGCTAAAAGGTCTACAAAAGGTTTAAATTTAAAAAAAAATATATTTTTTTATTTTTACATATTATAGCTGTACAGGAAGTCCATATTTGACCTACTGAACATGTTTTTGGACTAAGAGTCCATACACACTAATTTACTATACATACTTATAGACTACCCTTCTGATTCCAATTAGTAGCTAAAAGGTCCATAGAAAGTTTGATTTTTTTTTTTTTTTTTTTTTTTTTTTTTTTTTACATGTTATGGCTGTACAGAAGTCCATATTTGACCTACTGAACAAATTTTTGTCCCAAAGGTCAAAAGTCACTCATTGACTTTCCTTCTGGTACCAATAAGTAGCTAAAAGGTCTACAAAAGGTTGCTTTTTTTTCTTTTTACATATTATGGCTGTACAAAGTCCATATTTGACCTGCTGAACAAATTTTTGTCCCGAAGGTCAAAAAGTCACTCACTCATTGACTTCCCTTCTGATTCCAATAAGTAGCTTACAGGTCTAAAAAAGGTTTGAATTTTTTTTTTTTTTTTTTTTACATATTATGGCTGTACAAGAAGTCCATATTTGACCTACTGAACAAATTTTTATCCCAAAGGTTTAAAAGTCACTCATTGACTTTCCTTCTTTTTCCAATTAGTAGCTAAAAGGTCTACAAAAGGTTTAAATTTAAATATTTTTTATTTATTATTTTTTATTTTTACATATTATAGCTGTACAAGAAGTCCATATTTGACCTACTGAACATGTTTTTGGACTAAGAGTCCATACACACTAATTCACTATACATACTTATAGACTTCCCTTCTGGTTCCAATTACCAGCCAAAAGTCCCACAAAAGGTTTTTTAAAGTTATTTTTTTTTAAACAAGTTTTGTCTGTACAAGAAGTCCATATTTAACTTACTGAACATATTTTTGGCCCAAGAGTCCTTGAACACTAACTTACTATACATACACACTCTTTGACTTCCCTTCTTAATCCAATTGCTAGCCAAAAGTTCCACAAAAAGGTTTTAATATTTTTTTATTATCATTTTTTTTTTTAAATGTAATGGCTGTTCAGAAGTCCATATTTGACCTATTGAACAAATTTTTGTCGCAAAGATTAAAAAGTCACTCATTGACTTTCCTTCTTGTTCGAATTAGTAGCTAAAAGGTCTACAAAAGATTTTTTTTTATTTTTATTTTTTTTTTTTATACATATTATGGCTGTACAGAAGTCCATATTTGACCTACAGAACAATTTTTTGTCCCAAAGGTCAAAAAGTCACTCATTGACTTTCCTTCTGATTCCATTTAGTAGCTAAAAGGTCTACAAAAGTTTTGAATTTTAATTTTTTTTTTCACATATTATGGCTGTACAAGAAGTCCATATTTGACCTACTGAACAAATTTTTGTCCAAAGGTCAAAAAGTCACTCATTGACTTTCCTTTGTTACCAATAAGTAGCTAAAAGGTCTACAAAAGGTTAAAAAAAAAAATTTATTTTTACATATTATGGCTGTACAAAGTCCATATTTGACCTACTGAACAAATTTTTGTTCCAAAGGTCAAGAAGTCACTCACTCATTGACTTCCCTTCTTATTCCAATAAGTAGCTTACAGGTCTAAAAAAGGTTTGAATTTTTTTTTTTTTTTTTTTTTTTTTACATATTATGGGTGTACAAGAAGTCCATATTTGACCTACTGAACAAATTTTTATCCCAAAGGTCAAAAAGTCACTCATTAACTTTCCTTCTGGTTCCAATTAGTGGCTAAAAGGTCTACAAAAGGTTTAAATTTAAAAAAATATATATATTTTTATTTTTTACATATTATAGCTTTACAGGAAGTCCATATTTGACCTACTGAACATGTTTTTGGACTAAGAGTCCATACACACTAATTCACTATACATACTTATAGACTTCCCTTCTGATTCCAATTAGTAGCTAAAAGGTCCATAGAAGGTTTTATTTATTTATTTATTTATTTATTTTTTACATGTTACGGCTGTACAGAAGTCCATATTTGACCTACTGAACATACTTTTGTCCCAAAGGTCAAAAAGTCACTCATTGATTTCCCTTCTGACTCCAATAAGTAGCTTGCAGGTCTAAAAAAGATTTACAATTTTTTTTTTTTTTTTTTTTTACATATTATGGCTGTACAAGAAGTCCATATTTGACCTATTGAAAAATTTTGGTCCCAAAGATCAAAAAGTCACTCATTGACTTTCCTTCTTGTTCGAATTAGTAGCTAAAAGGTCTACAGAAGTTTTTTTTTTTTTTTTTAATTAATTTATTTTTTTACATATTATGGCTGTGCAGAAGTCCATATTTGACCTACAGAACAATTTTTTGTCCCAAAGGTCAAAAAGTCACTCATTGACTTTCCTTCTGGTTCCATTTAGTAGCTAAAAGGTCTACAAAAGTTTTGATTTTTTTTTTTTTTTTTTTTTTTTTTTACATATTATGGCTGTACAAGAAGTCCATATTTGAACTACTGAACAAGTTTTTGTGCCAAAGGTCAAAAAGTCACTCATTGACTTCCCTTCTGGTTCCAATTAGTAGCTAAAAGGTCTAAAAAAGGTTTGAATTTTATTTTTTATTATTTTATTTTATTTTTTATACATATTATGGCTATACAGAAGTCCATATTTGACCTATTGAACAAATTTTTGTCCCAAAGATCAAAAAGTCACTCATTGACTTTCCTTCTTGTTCGAATTAGTAGCTAAAAGGTCTACAAAAGTTTTTTTTTTTTTTTTTACATATTATGGCTGTACAGAAGTCCATATTTGACCTACAGAACAATTTTTTGTCCCAAAGGTCAAAAAGTCACTCATTGACTTTCCCTCTGGTTCCAATTAGCAATTAGTAGCTAAAAAGTCTACAAAAGGTTTTAATGTTTTTTTTCTTTCTTTTTACATATTGTGGCTGTTCAGAAGTCCATATTTGACCTAATGAAAAAAAAATTGTCCCAAAGGTCAAAAAGTCACTCATTGACTTTCCTTCTGGTTCCATTTAGTAGCTAAAAGGTCTACAAAAGTTTTGAATTTTTTTTTTTTTTTTTACATATTACTGCTCTACAAGAAGTCCATATTTGACCTACTGAACATGTTTTTAGACTAAGAGTCCATACACACTAATTCACTATACAAACTTATAGACTTCCCTTCTGATTCCAATTTCCAGCCAAAAGTCCCACAAAAGGTTTTTTAAAGTTATTATTTTTTTAAAACAGGTTTGGTCTGTACAAGAAGTCCATATTTAACTTACTGAACATATTTTTGGCCCAAGAGTCCTTGAACACTAACTTACTATACATACACACTCGTTGACTTCCCTTCTAAATCCAATTGCTAGCCAAAAGTTCCACAAAAAGGTTTTAATAATTTTTTTTTCTTTTTTTTTCTTTTTACATATTATGGATGTACAGAAGTCCATATTTGACCTACTGAAAATATTGTTGGCCCAAAGGTAAAAAAAAGTCACTCATTGACTTCCCTTTTGATTCAATTTTGTAGCTAAAAGTTCCCACAAAAGTTTAAAAAAAATTTTTTTTTTACATATTATGGCCATTCAAGAAGTCCATATTTAACTTACTGAACATATTTTTGCCCAAGAGTCCTTGAACATTAACTATACATACACACTGTTTGACTTCCCTTCTGAATCCAATTGCTAGCCAAAAGTTCCACAAAAAGGTTTTAATATATTTTATTATTATTATTTTTTTTAAATGTAATGGCTGTTCAGAAGTCCATATTTGACCTTCTGAACATATTTTTGGCCCAAAGGTAAAAAAAAGGTCACTCATTGTCTTCCCTTCTGATTCCAAAAAGTAGCTTACAGGTCTACAAAAGTTTTTTTTTTTTTTTTTTTTTTTTTTTTTTTTTTTACATATTATGGCTGTACAAGAAGTCCATATTTGAACTACTGAACAAGTTTTTGTGCCAAAGGTCAAAAAGTCACTCATTGACTTCCCTTCTGGTTCCAATTAGTAGCTAAAAGGTCTAAAAAAGGTTCGAATTTTATTTTTTATTATTTTATTTTATTTTTTTATACATATTATGGCTATACAGAAGTCCATATTTGACCTATTGAACAAATTTTTGTCCCAAAGATCAAAAAGTCACTCATTGACTTTCCTTCTTGTTCGAATTAATAGCTAAAAGGTCTGCAAAAGGTT
This sequence comes from Gobio gobio, assembly GCF_949357685.1. NCBI lineage: Eukaryota > Metazoa > Chordata > Actinopteri > Cypriniformes > Gobionidae > Gobio > Gobio gobio. The sequence continues at coordinate 15,115,201 of NC_137107.1, read as the reverse complement.
TTTTTTTTTTTTTTTTTACATATTATGGCTGTACAGAAGTCCATATTTGACCTACAGAACAATTTTTTGTCCCAAAGGTTAAAAAGTCACTCATTGACTTTCCCTCTGGTTCCAATTAGCAATTAGTAGCTAAAAAGTCTACAAAAGGTTTTAATGTTTTTTTTTTTTCTTTTTACATATTATGGCTGTTCAGAAGTCCATATTTGACCTAATGAAAAAAAAATTGTCCCAAAGGTCAAAAAGTCACTCATTGACTTTCCTTCTGGTTCCATTTAGTAGCTAAAAGGTCTACAAAAGTTTTGAATTTTTTTTTTTTTTTTTACATATTACTGCTGTACAAGAAGTCCATATTTGACCTACTGAACATGTTTTTAGACTAAGAGTCCATACACACTAATTCACTATACAAACTTATAGACTTCCCTTCTGATTCCAATTTCCAGCCAAAAGTCCCACAAAAGGTTTTTTAAAGTTATTATTTTTTTAAAACAGGTTTGGTCTGTACAAGAAGTCCATATTTAACTTACTGAACATATTTTTGGCCCAAGAGTCCTTGAACACTAACTTACTATACATACACACTCGTTGACTTCCCTTCTAAATCCAATTGCTAGCCAAAAGTTCCACAAAAAGGTTTTAATAATTTTTTTTTCTTTTTTTTTCTTTTTACATATTATGGATGTACAGAAGTCCATATTTGACCTACTGAAAATATTGTTGGCCCAAAGGTAAAAAAAAGTCACTCATTGACTTCCCTTTTGATTCAATTTTGTAGCTAAAAGTTCCCACAAAAGTTTAAAAAAAATTTTTTTTTTTACATATTATGGCCATTCAAGAAGTCCATATTTAACTTACTGAACATATTTTTGCCCAAGAGTCCTTGAACATTAACTATACATACACACTCTTTGACTTCCCTTCTGAATCCAATTGCTAGCCAAAAGTTCCACAAAAAGGTTTTAATATATTTTATTATTTTTTTTTTTTTTAAATGTAATGGCTGTTCAGAAGTCCATATTTGACCTTCTGAACATATTTTTGGCCCAAAGGTAAAAAAAAGGTCACTCATTGTCTTCCCTTCTGATTCCAAAAAGTAGCTTACAGGTCTACAAAAGTTTTTTTTTTTTTTTTTTTTTTTTTTTTTTTTACATATTATGGCTGTACAAGAAGTCCATATTTGAACTACTGAACAAGTTTTTGTGCCAAAGGTCAAAAAGTCACTCATTGACTTCCCTTCTGGTTCCAATTAGTAGCTAAAAGGTCTAAAAAAGGTTCGAATTTTATTTTTTATTATTTTATTTTATTTTTTTATACATATTATGGCTATACAGAAGTCCATATTTGACCTATTGAACAAATTTTTGTCCCAAAGATCAAAAAGTCACTCATTGACTTTCCTTCTTGTTCGAATTAATAGCTAAAAGGTCTGCAAAAGGTTTTTTTTTTTTTTTTTTTACATATTATGGCTGTACAGAAGTCCATATTTGACCTACAGAACAATTTTTTGTCCCAAAGGTTAAAAAGTCACTCATTGACTTTCCCTCTGGTTCCAATTAGCAATTAGTAGCTAAAAAGTCTACAAAAGGTTTTAATGTTTTTTCTTTTTTCTTTTTACATATTATGGCTGTTCAGAAGTCCATATTTGACCTAATGAAAAAAATTTGTCCCAAAGGTCAAAAAGTCACTCATTTTTTTTTTTTTTTTTTTTTTTTATATTATGGCTTTACAAGACCATATTTGACCTACTGAACAATTTTTTTTCCAAAGGTCAAAAAGTCACTCATTGACTTTCCTTCTGGTTCCAATTAGTAGCTAAAAGGTCAACAAAAGGTTTCAATTCTTTTTTCTTTTCTTTCAAACATATTATGACTTTACAAGAAGTCTATATTTGACCTTCTGAATATATTCTTGGCCCAAAGGTCAAAAAAGTCACTCATTGACTTTTCCTCTGGTTCCAATTAGCAATTAGTAGCTAAAAAGTCTACAAAGGTTTTAATTGTTTTTTTGTTTTTTTTACATATTATGGCTGTTCAGAAGTCCATATTTGACCTAATGAAAAAATTGTTGTCCCAAAGGTCAAAAAGTCACTCATTGACTTTCCTTCTGGTTCCAATTAGTAGCTAAAAGGTCTACAAAAGGTTAGATTTTTTTTTTTTTTTTTTTTTTTTTTTTTTTTACATATTATGGCTTTACAAGAAGACCATATTTGACCTACTGAACAATTTTTTTTTCCAAAGGAAAAAAAGTCACTCATTGACTTTCCTTCTGGTTCCAATTAGTAGCTAAAAGGTCTACAAAAGGTTTTAATTTTTTTTTGTTTTGTTTTTTTACATATTATGGCTGTACAAGAAGTCCATATTTGACCTACTGAACATGTTTTTGGACTAAGAGTCCATACACACTAATTCACTATACATACTTATAGACTTCCCTTCTGATTCCAATTAGTAGCTAAAAGGTCCATAGAAAGTTTGAATTTTTTTTTTTTACATGTTATGGCTCTACAGAAGTCCATATTTGACCTACTGAACAAATTTTTGTCCCAAAGGTCAAAAAGTCACTCATTGACTTTCCTTCTGGTACCAATAAGTAGCTAAAAGGTCTACAAAAGGTTACTTTTTTTTTCTTTTTACATATTATGGCTGTACAAAGTCCATATTTGACCTACTGAACAAATTTTTGTCCCAAAGGTCAAAAAGTCACTCACTCATTGACTTCCCTTCTGATTTCAATAAGTAGCTTACAGGTCTAAAAAAGGTTTGAATTTTTATTTTATTTTATTTTTTACATATTATGGGTGTACAAGAAGTCCATATTTGACCTACTGAACAAATTTTTATCCCAAAGGTCAAAAAGTCACTCATTGACTTTCCTTCTGGTTCCACTTAGAAGCTAAAAGGTCTACAAAAGGTTTAAATTAAAAAATATATATATTTTTTTATTTTTACATATTATAGCTGTACAGGAAGTCCATATTGGACCTACTGAACATGTTTTTGGACTAAGAGTCCATACACACTAATTCACTATACATACTTATAGACTTCCCTTCTGATTCCAATTAGTAGCTAAAAGGTCCATAGAAGTTTTTTTTATTTTTTACATGTTACGGCTGTACAGAAGTCCATATTTGACCTACTGAACATACTTTTGTCCCAAAGGTCAAAAAGTCACTCATTGATTTCCCTTCTGACTCCAATAAGTAGCTTGCAGGTCTAAAAAAGTTCAAAATTTTATTTTTTTTTATTTTTTATTTTTTTACATATTATGGCTGTACAAGAAGTCCATATTTGACCTACTGAACATGTTTTTAGACTAAGAGTCCATACACACTAATTCACTATACAAACTTATAGACTTCCCTTCTGATTCCAATTACCAGCCAAAAGTCCCACAAAAGGTTTTTTAAAGTTATTATTTTTTTAAAACAGGTTTGGTCTGTACAAGAAGTCCATATTTAACTTACTGAACATATTTTTGGCCCAAGAGTCCTTGAACACTAAATTACTATACATACACACTCGTTGACTTCCCTTCTAAATCCAATTGCTAGCCAAAAGTTCCACAAAAAGGTTTTAATTTTTTTTTCTTTTTTTTTCTTTTTACAAATTATGGATGTACAGAAGTCCATATTTGACCTACTGAAAATATTGTTGGCCCAAAGGTAAAAAAAGTCACTCATTGACTTCCCTTCTGATTCCATTTTGTAGCTAAAAGTTCCCACAAAAGTTTTACATTTTTTTTTTTTTTACATATTATGGGTCTACAAGAAGTCCATATTTGACCTACTGAACACATTTTTATCCCAAAGGTCAAAAAGTCACTCATTGACTTTCCTTCTGGTTCCAATTAGTAGCTAAAAGGTCTACAAAAGGTTTAAATTAAAAATATATATATATTTTTTTATTTTTACATATTATAGCTGTACAGGAAGTCCATATTGGACCTACTGAATATGTTTTTGGACTAAGAGTCCTTACACACTAATTCACTATACATACTTATAGACTTCCCTCCTGATTCCAATTAGTAGCTAAAAGGTCCATAGAAGGTTTGATTTTTTTTTTATTTTTTTTTTTTTTACTTGTTACGGCTGTACAGATGTCCATATTTGACCTACTGAACAAATTTTTGTCCTAAAGGTCAAAAAGTCACTCACTCATTGACTTCCCTTCTGATTCCAATAAGTAACTTACAGGTCTAAAAAAGGTTTGAATTTTTTTTTTTTTTTTTTTTTTTTTTACATATTATGGCTGTACAAGAAGTCCATATTTGACCTACTGAACATGTTTTTGGACTAAGAGTCCATACACACTAATTCACTATACATACTTATAGACTTCCCTTCTGATTCCAATTAGTAGCTAAAAGGTCCATAGAAAGTTTGAATTTTTTTTTTTTTTTTACATGTTATGGCTCTACAGAAGTCCATATTTGACCTACTGAACAAATTTTTGTCCCAAAGGTCAAAAAGTCACTCATTGACTTTCCTTCTGGTACCAATAAGTAGCTAAAAGGTCTACAAAAGGTTACTTTTTTTTTTCTTTTTACATATTATGGCTGTACAAAGTCCATATTTGACCTACTGAACAAATTTTTGTCCCAAAGGTCAAAAAGTCACTCACTCATTGACTTCCCTTCTGATTCCAATAAGTAGCTTACAGGTCTAAAAAAGGTTTGAATGTTTTTTTTTTTTTTTTTTTTTTTACATATTATGGGTCTACAAGAAGTCCATATTTGACCTACTGAACACATTTTTATCCCAAAGGTCAAAAAGTCACTCATTGACTTTCCTTCTGGTTCCAATAAATAGCTAAAAGGTCTACAAAAGATTTAAATTTAAAAAAAAAATAATTTTTTTTTTTACATATTATGGCTGTACAAGAAGTCCATATTTGACATTCTGAACAATTTTTTTTTCCAAAGGTCAAAAAGTCACTCATTGACTTTCCTTCTGGTTCCAATAAGTTGCTAAAAGGTCTACAAAAGGTAAAAACATTTTTTTTTTACATATTATGGCTGTACAAGAAGTCCATATTTGACCTACTGAACATGTTTTTGGACTAAGAGTCCATACACACTAATTCACTATACATACTTATAGACTTCCCTTCTGATTCCAATTAGTAGCTAAAAGGTCCATAAAAAGTTTGATTTTCTTTTTTTTTTCTTTTCTTTTTTTTTACATGTTATGGCTGTACAAAAGTCCATATTTGACCTACTGAACAAATTTTTGTCCCAAAGGTCAAAAAGTCACTCACTCATTGACTTCCCTTCTGATTCCAATAAGTAGCTTACAGGTCTAAAAAAGTTTTGAATGTTTTTTTTTTTTTTACATATTATGTCTGTACAAGAAGTCCATTTTTGACCTACTGAACAATTTTTTTTCCAAAGGTCAAAAAGTCACCCATTGACTTTCCTTCTGGTTCCAGCTAGTAGCTAAAAGGTCTACAAAAGGTTAGATTTTTTTTTAATTTATTTTTTTACATATTATGGCTGTACAGAAGTCCATATTTGACCTACTGAACAATTTTTTTTCCCAAAGGTCAAAAAGTCACTCATTGACTCTCCCTCTGGTTCCAATTAGCAATTAGTAGCTACAAAGTCTACTAAAGGTTTTAATTTAATTTTTTTTTTACTTTTTTTTACATATTATGGCTGTTCAGAAGTCCATATTTGACCTAATGAAAAAAAAATTGTCCCAAAGGTCAAAAAGTCACTCATTGATTTCTCTTCTGGTTCCAATTAGTAGCTAAAAGGTCTACAAAAGGTTTGAATGTTTTTTTTATTTTTTTATTTTTTTTGTACATATTATGGCTTTACAAGAAGTCCATATTTGACCTAAATTTGTATCCCAAAGGTCAAAAACTCACTCACTCATTGACTTCCCTTCTGATTCCAATAAGTAGCTTACAGGTCTATAAAAGGTTTGAATGTTTTTTTTATTTTATTTTTTTTTTATTTTATTTTTTTTACATATTATGGCTGTACAAGAAGTCCATATTTGACCTACTGAACAAATTTTTATCCCAAAGGTCAAAAAGTCACTCATTGACTTTCCTTCTGGTTCCAATTTGTAGCTAAAAGGTCTACAAAAGATTTTCATTTTCATTCTCATTTTTTTTTATTTTATTTTTTTACATATTATGGCTGTACAAGAAGTCTATATTCGACCTACTGAACATGTTTTTGGACTAAGAGTCCTTAAACACTAATTTACTATACAAACTCATTGACTTCCCTTCTTATTCCCTTTACTAGCCAACATTTCCACAAAAATGTTTGACATGTTATGGCTGTACGGAAATTCATATTTGACCTACTGAACATATTTTTGGCCCAAAGGTCAAAAAGTCACTCATTGACTTCCCTTCTGGTTCCAATTAGTAGCTAAAAGGTCCACAAAAGTTTTTTTTTTATCATTATTATTTTTTTTTACACGTTATGGCTGTGCAGAAGTCCATATTTGACCTACTGAACATATTTTTGTCCCAAAGGTCAAAAAGTCACTCATTGACTTCCCTTCTGGTTCCAATTAGTAGCTTACGGGTCCACAAAAGGGTAACAAATTATTATTATTATTTTTTTTTTTTACATGTTATGGCTGTACTGAAGTCCATATTTGACCTACTGAACATATTTTTGGCCCAAAGGTAAAAAAGGGTCAATCATTGTCTTCGCTTCTGATTCCAAAAAGTAGCTTACAGGTCTACAAAAGGTTTTTTATTTTTATTTATTTATTTTTTTACATATTATGACGTCCCAACAGTCCTTAAACACTAACTTACTATACAGACTCATTGACTTTCCTTCTGATTCCAATTGCAAGCCAAAAGCCCCCCCATGTTAGTTGGACAAGAAGTCCATATTTGACCTACTGAACAAATTTTTGGGCCAAGATTCCATAAATACTAAATTAAATGCTCATTCAATTCTCTTCTAAATCCAATTACTAGCCTAAAGTTCTACAAAGGGGTTTTTAAAGTGTTGTTTTTATTTTTACATGTTATGGCTGTACAGAAGTCCATATTTTACCTTCTGAATACGTTTTTGGCCAAGGGGTCCACACAATATTTTCAACTATTTATTTTCAAAGACTCCTTATGTTAAATCAGCCATACCGTAGTCCACCTACTGACCTACTGAACATATTTCTGTCTGAATATTCATCAGTTCATAAGTAGTCCATAGTCCATATGTCCATTTTTGACCCTTTGTCCACAAAAGGGAATCAGAAGGGAAGTCAATGAGTATGTATAGAAAGTTCATGATCGAGGCCAGAAATTTTGTTCAGTTGATAATATATATACTGTATGTCTGATTTAATATCAAAAGGGGTCTATGAAAATATATAGCAAATGGAAACCTTTAGCCAAAAACATGTTCAGTAGGTCAAATTTGGACTATTGTCTGATTTAACATGAGAAGGAATCATTGAGAGTATATAGTTGAAAACCTTTGTAGACACCTTGGCCAGAAACATGTTCAGTATGTCAAATATGGACTTCTGTTTAGCAATAACATGTAAATTAAGTTTCAATTCACAATTATAGACACTTTGGCCCTCATTTATCAAAAGTGCGTACACCAAATTTCCAGCGTACACCTGGCGTACACCCAAAACCACGGTGACTTTGAGATTTATCAATATGGACGTTGGCGTACGGCACGCTCAAATCCTACACCAGCTCAGGAGGTGGTGTACGCACGTTTTGAGTTAGTGCGAAAATGCGCAGAAAAACAATTCCTAACACCACAAAACGCACTGACAAAGATATGCTATATTATGACCCACTGTAAAAACAACAACAACAACAACAACAACAACAACAACAACAACAACAACAAATAAAGCCCTATTTGCACGGGATAAGTAGGCTAGGCTATTATCTGGGGACCTCGTGTGATTTAGAAATTACTCCCCCACATCTGAATTTTGCGTGGCGCATTCGCACGGGATAAGCTGTGATTTTACTCGAATTTACTGACTTATCTCCTGGATATGATGTACTTGAAAATGTTTTTTCGTTATATAGCTGTATGAAATTATAAACAGTCGTATCGATATCATTTTGATTGTTTTATAGTAATACAAACAATTTCGTTCAGTTAGAGAACAGACGCAATTAAAAACGTAACTAAGCAATAGCCTAGCCTATAATAACACGGCGGAAGATTCAGTTTCAAAGCTAAATGTAAAAGTGCCCATTTAAGCGAGTTGTCATTGTACTGTTCTGTTTTTGTGTTTTTCATTAAGAATAATATTAAACACACCATTCAAGCAATTTACTCCCAAATTGTGCTCATTCTAAAGTGAAAGTGGTAGCCTATAATCCGCGCGGCCGCTCATGAAGTCATAACGGTGCACATATGCAGTCTAGCGCCATTCTTCGTGAAAGATAAAGATAGAAATGCTCACAGGACACGAAAACCTTGCAAAAATTATATACGATCGGCCTAATCCCGGCCAAATAGATGCCGATTCGCACGGGACTAATAATATCACCTCGGTGTTCGGCGAAATATGGTAGGTCATTTGCGGGGGAATTTTTACTTTAGGCCTACATATTACAGACATGGCCGATTCGCACGGGATTAAGATCACAGACATTATCTGCGATTATTAGCCTACAAATCACCAGAGGTCCCCGCATATACTAATAATCCCGTGCGAATAAGTAATTACAAACTTCAGTGTTTATTTTTGTGCAACATGAACTTCAATTTGTGTGACTTTACCAAAGCATTTGATTTGTAGGCATTCGTCCAGTTGCGAGCCTGTGCGCTTTACCTGATGTTGGTTAGGCCAGGCAGCTGCGCACGGACTGGACTGAAAATAATTCAGACTGACAAAATAATAAAAATGACATTCTTCTTCTTTTAAATAATAATAAAATAAATAATAATAATGATAATAATGACATTCTTCTAAATAACAATAAGCGTCATTAATAATACAAATCATAATAATAAGAATCTTACAAATTGTCATGCAATTATATTAATGTGAATGAATGGTACTCCACATCACATCATCATCACTATTGTACACATAGGCCTATTATTTCTAAACACGTGCTGTAAAATAATGAATTGTGATAGGTAATTTCTCATCCAAAAAGCTATTTAAACTGGATTTCCACCGTACACCTTTTTGTGGGCACCTTTAATCCCACTCTTTAAACTCCCAAATAAAACAATTTTGTTTTTTTCCACTTCCCTGGTGATGGTCTCGATCTCTACTTCAGAGAAGTTTCGCTTCTTTGCCGTCTTCCGTATGTCCATGGCGTAAAATGAGGGCGTGGGGGAGGCGGAGACTTGAATATATAGGGGCGTGTTAATCTAATGACGATCGTTTTCAGCCGCGGCATTTATCAAGGGCAGGTTTTGCGTACGCCTGGATTTCAGAGGTACGCACAGCTTCATAAATCAGGCGGTGAGAGGAGTGTAAGCATAATGTTACGCCAATATATACGCCCGTTTCTACGCAAGATTGATAAATGAGGGCCTTTATGATGATAAATCAGCCATAGTAAAAAAAAATTTGACCAAAGGGTCCCTGAAAACTGTACTACTCATTGACTTCAATGTTACAACAGCCGTACATTAGAACCTGATGTAACATAAGAATGAGTCAATGAGTATGGATAGTAAGTCAATGTTCAAGGACGAAAAAAAATGTGATCGGCGGGTCAAATATGGACTACTGATTCACCATCAAAAGGAGTCTATGAGAATATATAAAAAATAACCTTTTGTGGACCCTTCGGCCAGAAATAAGTTCAGTAGGTCAAATATAGACTAATTTAAAGCTTAGAGTCAAAAAGTATGGATAGTAAGTCAATGTTCAACGAGACTTTAAACATGTTCAGTAGAATTAATATGTACCTAATGTATGGCTTGCTGTAACGTGAGTATTTATAGTAATTTAATATTTGAGGACTCATCGGCCAGAAACATGTTCAATAGGTCATAATGAACTACGTTCTGGCTGATTTAACATGAGGCGTCAAAGGGAAGAACAAGAGCACAATGGCCCTCATTTATCAAAAGTGCATACACCAATTTTTCAGCGTACATCTGGCGTACACTCAAAACTACGGTGACTTTGAGATTTATCAATATGGACGTACAGCTCAGGAGGTGGTGTACGCACGTTTTGAGTTAGTGCGAAAATGCGCAGAAAAACAATTCCTAACACCACAAAATGCACTGACAAAGATATGCTATATTATGACCCACTGTAAAAACAACAACAACAACAACAACAACAACAAATAAAGCCCTATTTGCACGGGATAAGTATTATCTGGGGACCTCGTGTGATTTAGAAATTACTCCCCCACATCTGAATTTTGCGTGGCGCATTCGCACGGGATAAGCTGTGATTTTACTCGAATTTACTCACTTATCTCCCGGATATGATGTTACTTGACAATGTTTTTTCGTTATATAGCTGTATGAAATTATAAACAGTCGTATCGATATCATTTTGATTGTTTTATAGTAATACAAATAATTGTGTTCAGTTAGAGAACAGACGCAATTAAAAACGTAACTGAGCAATATAATAACAATATACGACGGAAGATTCAGTTTCAAAGCTAATGTAAAAGTGCCCATTTAAGCGAGTTGTCATTGTACTGTTCTGTTTTTGTGTTTTTTATTAAGAATAATATTAAACACACCATTCAAGCAATTACTCCCAAATTGTGCTCATTCTAAAGTGAAAGTTAGCCTATAATCCGCGCGGCCGCACGGGAAGTCATAACGGTGTGCATTATATGCAGCCTAGCTCCATTCTTCGTGAAAGATAAAGATAGAAATGCGCACAGGACACAAAAATCTTGCAAAAATGATGTACGATCCGCCTAATCCCGGCCAAATAGACGCCGATTCGCACGGGACTAATATAATCACAGGACCTCGGTGTTTGGCAAAATATGGTAGGTCATTTGCGGGGGAATTTTTACTTTACATATTACAGACATGGCCGATTTGCACGGGAATAAGATCATGGACTTCAATGTTTAATTTTTGTGACTTTACCAAAGCATTTGATATGTATTCCTCCAGTTGCGAGCCTGTGCGCTTTACTTGACGTTGGTTAGGCCCGGCAGCTGCGCACGGACTGGGACTGAAAATAATTCAGACTGACAAAATAAGAAAAATGACATTCTTCTTCTTTTAAATAATAATAAAATAAATAATAATAATAACGACATTATTCTTCTAAATAACAATAAGCGTCTATAATAATACAAATCATAATAATAATAATAATAATAAGAATCTAACAAATTGTCATGCAATTATATTAATGTGAATGAATGGTACTCCACATCATGTCATCATCACTATTGTACACCCCAATACATGTGATGTGATACGAAATTAAATGCATATTATTTCAAAACACGTGCTATAAAATAATGAATTGTGATAGGTAATTTCTCATCCAAAAAGCTATTTAAACTGGATTTCCACCGTACAGCTTTTTGTGGGCGCCTTTAATCCCACTCTTTAAACTCCCAAATAAAACAATTTAGTTTTTTTCCCACTTCCCTAGGGGTGGTCTCGATCTCCACGTCAGAGAAGTTTCGCTTCATTGCCGTCTTCCGAGTGTCCATGGCGTAAAATGAGGGCGTGGGGGAGGCAGAGACTTGAATATATAGGGGCGTGTTATTCTAATGACGATCGTTTTCAGCCGCGGCATTTATCAAGGGCAGGTTTTGCATACGCCTGGATTTCAGAGGTGCGCACAGCTTCATAAATCAGGCGGTGAGAGGAGTGTAAGCATAATCTTACGCCAACATATACGCCCGTTTCTACGCAAGATTGATAAACGAGGGCCAATGTGTTTTGTATGCATTGCAATGCAAAACCACTATTCTCTTCAATGCACACCGAGTGTAAGAATGCAATGCAATACAAAATCAATTGTCTCTTCAATGCACAACGAGTTCTTGAATGCAATGCAATGCAAAATCACTTGTCTCTTCAATGCAAAAAAGTATTGTATGCATTGCAATGCAAAAGCACTACTCTGGTCAAAGCATAAGTTTTTTTATTGCGATGCAATGCAAAATCCCTTGTCTCTTCAATGCACACCGAGTGTTTGAATGCAATGCAATACAAAATCACTTGTCTCTTCAATGCACACAAAGTTCTTATATGCAATGCAATGCAATATCACTTGTCTCTTCAATGCACAACGAGTTCTTGAATGCAATGCAATGCAAAATCACTTGTCTCTTCAATGCACACAAAGTTCTTATGTGCAATGCAATGCAAAATCACTTGTCTCGTCAATGCACACAAAGTTCTTATGTGCAATGCAATGCACTTGTCTCTTCAATGCACAAAAGTTCTTATATGCAATGCAATGCAAAAGCACTAATCTCGTCAATGCACACGTTTTTTTTTATGCTATGCAAAGCAAACAAACTAATCTACTCAATGCACAATGCGTTTTGTGTGCATTGCAATGCAAAACCACTTGTCTCTTCAATGCACAATGAGTTTAGTATGCATTGCAATGCAAAAGCACTATTCTCTTAAATGCACACTGAGTTCTTGAATGCAATGCAAAATCACTTGTCTCTTCAATGCACAAAAAGCTCTTATATGCGATGCAATGCAAAATCACTTGTCTCTTCAATGCACAATGTGTTTTTATGCATTGCAATGCAAAACCACTATTCTCTTCAATGCACACCGAGTGTTGGAATGCAATGCAATACAAAATCAATTGTCTCTTCAATGCACAACGAGTTCTTGAATGCAATGCAATGCAAAATCACTTGTCTCTTCAATGCAAAAAAAGTATTGTATGCATTGCACTGCAAAAGCACTAATCTGGTCAAAGCACAAGTTTCTTTTATTGCGATGCAATACAAAATCACGTCTCTTCAATGCACAATGTATTTTGTATGCATTGCAATGCAAAACCACTATTCTCTTCAATGCACACCGAGTGTTTGAATGCAATGCAATGCAAAATCACTTGTGTCTTCAATGCACAATGAGTTTCGTATGCATTGCAATGCAAAAGCACTAATCTCGTCAATTCACGTTCTTTATGTTATGCAAAGCAAACAAACTAATCTATTGAATGCACAATGCGTTTTGTGTGCATTGCAATGCAAAATCACTTGTCTCTTCAATGCACAAAAGTTCTTATATGCAATGCAATGCAAAAGCACTAATCTCGTCAAAAGCACTAATCTCGTCAATTCACGTTCTTTATGCTATGCAAAGCAAACAAACTAATCTATTGAATGCACAATGCGTTTTGTGTGCATTGCAATGCAAAATCACTTGTCTCTTCAATGCACAAAAGTTCTTATATGCAATGCAATGCAAAAGCACTAATCTCGTCAATGCACACGTTTTCTTTAATGCAATGCAATGCAAAAGCACTAATCTGTTCAATGCACAACGAGTCTTGTATGCATTGCAATGCAAAAGTACTCATCTCGTCAATGCACAAGTCTATTTTTAATGCGATGCAATGCAAAATCACTTGTCTCTTCAATGCACAATGAGTTTAGTATGCATTGCAATGCAAACGCACTATTCTCTTAAATGCACACTGAGTTCTTGAATGCAATGCAAAATCACTTGTCTCTTCAATGCACAAAAAGCTCTTATATGCGATGCGATGCAAAATCACTTGTCTCTTCAATGCACAATGTGTTTTTATGCAATACAATGCAAAATCACTTGTCTCTTCAATGCACAATGTGTTTTTATGCATTGCAATGCAAAACCACTATTCTCTTCAATGCACACCGAGTGTTGGAATGCAATGCAATACAAAATCAATTGTCTCTTAAATGCACAACGAGTTCTTGAATGCAATGCAATGCAAAATCACTTGTCTCTTCAATGCAAAAAAAAGTATTGTATGCATTGCAATGCAAAAGCACTAATCTGGTCAAAGCACAAGTTTTTTTTATTGCGATGCAATGCAAAATCACATGTCTCTTCAATGCACAATGTATTTTGTATGCATTGCAATGCAAAACCACTATTCTCTTCAATGCACACCGAGTGTTGGAATGCAATGCAATACAAAATCAATTGTCTCTTCAATGCACAACGAGTTCTTGAATGCAATGCAATGCAAAATCACTTGTCTCTTCAATGCAAAAAAAAGTATTGTATGCATTGCAATGCAAAAGCACTAATCTGGTCAAAGCACAAGTTTTTTTTATTGCGATGCAATGCAAAATCACATGTCTCTTCAATGCACAATGTATTTTGTATGCATTGCAATGCAAAACCACTATTCTCTTCAATGCACACCGAGTGTTGGAATGCAATGCAATACAAAATCAATTGTCTCTTCAATGCACAACGAGTTCTTGAATGCAATGCAATGCAAAATCACATGTCTCTTCAATGCACAATGTATTTTGTATGCATTGCAATGCAAAACCACTATTCTCTTCAATGCACACCGAGTGTTTGAATGCAATGCAATGCAAAATCACTTGTGTCTTCAATGCACACAAAGTTATTTTATGCAATGAAATATCACTTATCTCTTCAATGCACAATGAGTTTCGTATGCATTGCAATGCAAAAGCACTAATCTCGTCAATTCACGTTCTTTATGTTATGCAAAGCAAACAAACTAATCTATTGCATACGAAACTCATTGTAAATTGAAGAGATAAGTGATATTGCATTGTAATGCAAAATCACTTGTCTCTTCAATGCACAAAAGTTCTTATATGCATTGCAATGCAAAAGTACTAATCTCGTCAATGCACAAGTCTATTTTTAATGCGATGCAATGCAAAATCACTTGTCTCTTCAATGCACAATGAGTTTAGTATGCATTGCAATGCAAAAGCACTATTCTCTTAAATGCACACTGAGTTCTTGAATGCAATGCAAAATCACTTGTCTCTTCAATGCACAAAAAGCTCTTATATGCGATGCAATGCAAAATCACTTGTCTCTTCAATGCACAATGTGTTTTTATTCATTGCAATGCAAAACCACTATTCTCTTCAATGCACACCGAGTGTTGGAATGCAATGCAATACTAAATCACTTGTCACTTCAATGCACAATGAGTTTCGTATACATTGCAATGCAAAAATCACTTTTCTCTTCAATGCACACAAAGTTATTTTTTTGCAATGCAATGCAAAACCACTTGTCTCTTCAATGCACAATGAGTTTGGTATGCATTGCAATACGGAATCACTTGTCTCTTCAATGCACGAGTTCTTGAATGCAATGCAATGCAAAATCACTTGTCTCTTCAATTCACAAGTTTTTTTTAATGCTATGCAATGCAAACGCACTAATCTATTCAATGCACAATGTGTTTTGTGTGCATTGCAATGCAAAATCACTTGTCTCTTCAATGCACAAAAAGTTTGTATATGCAATGCAATGCAAAAGCACTAATCTCGTCAATGCACAAGTGTTTTTTAATGCGATGCAATGCAAAAATCACTTGTCTCTTCAATGCACAATGTGTTTTGTATGCATTTCAAGGCAAAACCATTATTCTCTTCAATGCACTCCTAGTGTTTGAATGCAATGCAATACAAAATAAATTGTCTCTTCAATGCACGAGTTCTTGAATGTAATGCAATGCAAAATTACTTGTCTCTTCAATGCAATAAAAGTCTTGTATGCATTGCAAGGCAAAACCATTATTCTCTTCAATGCACACAAAGTTTATATATGCAATGCAATGCAAAATCACTTGTCTCTTCAATGCACAATGAGTTTCGTATGAATTGCAATGCAAAAGAACTAATCTGGTCAAAGCACAAGTTTTTTTTTTATTGCGATGCAATGCAAAATCACGTCTCTTCAATGCACAATGTATTTTGTATGCATTGCAATGCAAAATCACTATTCTCTTCAATGCACACCGAGTGTTTGAATGCAATGCAATGCAAAATCACTTGTCTCTTCAATGCACACAAAGTTATTTTATGCAATGCAATGCAAAATCACTTGTCTCTTCAATGCACAATGAGTTTCGTATACATTGCAATGCAAAAGCACTAATCTCGTCAATTCACAAGTTTTTTAATGTTATGCAATGCAAACGCACTAATCCATTCAATGCACAATTTGTTTTGTGTGCATTGCAATGCAAAACCACAATTCTCTTAAATACACAACGAGTTCTTATATGCAATGCAATGCAAAAGCACTAATCTGTTCAATGCACATCGAGTCTTGTATGCATTGCAATGCAAAACCACCATTCTCTTTAATGCACACCGAGTTATTTTATGCAGTGCAACGGAACACCACTAATCTCTTTCATTTACAATGCGTTTTGTATGCAGAACTACTTTGCTCTTGAACGCACACCTTGTATTAATGCAATGCAAAAATAAATATGTTTTTTATCTCTTTAGTACATAAGTTTAATACATAAGTAATACACACACTCATTGACTTTCCTTCTGATTCCAATAGCAAGCCAAAATTTCCCCCATTTTCTTTTAAAGGTTTTATTTTCTTACATTTTTTTCCATGTTATCGCTGTACAGAACTTCATATTTGACCTACTGAAAATATTTTTGGCCCAAAGGTGCCAACTTCATTGGTGCAAGAGATTGACTTCTCTTCAGATTCCAATTAGTAACTAAAAGGTCCACAAAAGGTTAAAAAAATTATTATTCGTTTTTTTACATGTTATGGCTGTCCATATTTGACCTACTGAATATGTTTTAGGACTGAGAGACCATAAACACTAAATTACTATACATACTTATTGACTTCCCTTCTGAATCCAATTACCAGCCAAAAGTTCCACAAAAGGTTTTTTTTAAGTTTTTTTTTTATTTTAATTTTTTTATCAGGTTTTGGCTGTACAGACATCAATATTTAACTTACTGAACATATTTTGGCTCACGAGTCCTTGAACACTAACTTACTTCTTACTAATACATATTCGTTAATTTCCCTTCTGAATCCAATTGCTAGCCAAAAGTTCCACAAAAAGATTTGACTTTTTTTTTGTTTGTTTTTTGAAAATTGAATGGCTGTGCAGATGTCCATATTTGACCTACTGAACATATTTTTGGTCCCAAGGTTAAAAAAAAGTCACATGTTGACTTCCCAGCTGATTCCAATTAGTTAGCTTGAAGGTCCACAAAAGATTTTACATTTTTATTTTTTTAAATATTTTTTTTTACAAGTTATGGCTGTACAGAAATCCATATTTGACCTACTGAAAAAATTCTTGGCCCAAAGGAAAAAAAATCACACAATGACTTCCCCTCTGGTTCCAATAAGTAGCTAAAAGGTCCACAAAAGGTTTTATTTTTTATTTTATTTTATTTTTTTACATGTTATGGCTGTACAGAAATCCATATTTGACCTACTGAAAAAATGATTGGCCCAAAGGAAAAAAAATAACACAATTACTTCCCCTCAGGTTCCAATAAGTAGCTAAAAGGTCTACAAAAGGTTAAATTTTTTCTTTTTACATATTATGGCTTTACAGAAGTCCATATTTGACCTACTGAACATATTTTTAGTCCAAGATTCCATAAACACTAATTTACTATACATACTCATTGACTTCCCTTCTTATTCCTATTACAAGCCAAAAGTTCCACAAAAGGTTTAAAAGTTTGTTTTACATGTTATGGATGTACAGAAGTCTATATTTGACCTTCTGAATATATTCTTGGCCCAAAGCTCAAAAAAGTCACTAATTGACTTCCCTTCTGATTCCAATTAGTAGCTAAAAGGTCCATAGAAGGTTTTATTTATTTATTTATTTTTTTTTATATGTTATGGCTGTACAAAGTCCATTTTTGACCTAGTGAACAAATTTTTGTGCCAAAGGTTAAAAAGTCACTCATTCATTGACTTCCCTTCTGATTCCAATAAGTAGCTTACAGGTCTAAAAAAGGTTTACATTTTTTTTTTTTACATATTATGGCTGTACAGAAGTCCATATTTGACCTTCTGAACCTATTTTTGGCCCAAAGGTAAAAAAAGGTCACTCATTGCCTTCCCTTCTGATTCCAAAAAGTAGCTTACAGGTCTACAAAAGGTTTTAATTTTTTTTATTTATTTATTTTCACATATTATGGCTGTACAAAGTCCATTTTTGACCTAGTGAACAAATTTTTGGCCCAAAGGTAAAAAAGTCACTCACTCATTGACTTCCCTTCTGATTCCAATAAGTAGCTTACAGGTCTAAAAAAGGTTTTAATTTTTTTTATTTTTATTATTATTATTTTTTTTACATATTATGGCTGTACAGAAGTCCATATTTGACCTACTGAACAAATTTTTGGCCCAAAGGTAAAAAAAGGTCACTCATTGCCTTCCCATCTGATTCCAATAAGTAGCTAACAGGTCTAAAAAAGGTTTTAATTTTTTTTTTTTTTTTTTACATATTATGGCTGTACAGAAGTCCATATTTGACCTTCTGAACATATTTTTGGCCCAAAGGTAAAAAAAGGTCACTCATTGTCTTCCCTTCTGTTTCCAAAAAGTTGCTTACAGGTCTACAAAAGGTTTTTTTTTATTTTTTTTTTTACATATTATGGCTGTACAAAGTCCATTTTTGACCTAGTGAACAAATTTTTGGCCCAAAGGTAAAAAAGTCACTCACTCATTGACTTCCCTTCTGATTCCAATAAGTAGCTTACAGGTCTAAAAAAGGTTTTAAATTTTTTTTTTTTATTATTATTATTTTTTTTACATATTATGGCTGTACAGAAGTCCATATTTGACCTACTGAACAAATTTTTGGCCCAAAGGTAAAAAAAAGGTCACTCATTGCCTTCCCATCTGATTCCAATAAGTAGCTAACAGGTCTAAAAAAGGTTTTAATTATTATTTTTTTTGTTTCGTTTTTTTGTTTACATATTATGGCTGTACAGAAGTCCATATTTGACCTACTGAACATATTTTTGGCCCAAAGGTAAAAAAAGGTCACTCATTGACTTTCCTTCTGGTTTCAATGAGTAGCTAAAAGGTCTACAAAAGGTTTTAATTATTTTTTTTTTACATATTATGTCTGTACAGAAGTCCTTATTTGACCTTCTTAACATATTTTTGGCCCAAAGGTAAAAAAAAGGTCACTCATTGCCTTCCCATCTGATTCCACTAAGTAGCTTACAGGTCTACAAAAGGTTTCATTTTTTTATTTTATTTATTTTTTACATATTATGGCTGTACAAGAAGTCCATATTTGACCTACTGAACAAATGTTTGTCCCAAGGGTCAAAAAGTCACTCATTGACCTTGCTTCTGGTTCCAATAAGTAGCTAAAAGGTCTACAAAAGTTTTTTTTTTTTTTTTTTTTTTTTTTTTTTTTTACATATTATGGCTGTCCAAGAAGTCCATATTTGACCTACGGGACAAGTTTTTGTCCCAAAGGTCAAAAAGTCACTCATTGACTTTCCTTCTGGTTTCAATGAGTAGCTAAAAGGTCTACAAACGGTTTGAATTAATTTTTCTTTTTTTTTTCTTTTTTTTTCTTTTTTTTACATATTATGGCTGTACAGAAGTCCATATTTGACCTGCTGAACAAATTTTTGTCCCAAAGGTCAAAAAGTCACTCATTGACTTTCCTTCTGGTTCCAATTAGTAGCTAAAAGGTCTACAAAAGGTTTTATTTTTTACATATTATGGCTGTACAGAAGTCCATATTTGACCTTCTGAACATATTTTTGGACCAAAGGTAA
Source organism: Gobio gobio (assembly GCF_949357685.1). Classification (NCBI taxonomy): domain Eukaryota; kingdom Metazoa; phylum Chordata; class Actinopteri; order Cypriniformes; family Gobionidae; genus Gobio; species Gobio gobio. The sequence continues at coordinate 15,095,501 of NC_137107.1, read as the reverse complement.
AAAAATGTCAAATTTTTTTAGCTAAAAGGTCTACAAAAGGTATTATTTTTATTTTTATTTATTTTTTACATATTATGGCTGTACAAGAAGTCCATATTTGACCTACGGAACAAGTTTTTGTCCCAAAGGTCAAAAAGTCACTCATTGACTTTCCTTCTGGTTTCAATGAGTAGCTAAAAGGTCTACAAAAGGTTGGAATTTTTTTTTTTTTTTTTTACATATTATGTCTGTACAGAAGTCCTTATTTGACCTTCTTAACATATTTTTGGCCCAAAGGTAAAAAAGGTCACTCATTGCCTTCCCATCTGATTCCACTAAGTAGCTTACAGGTCTACAAAAAGTTTTAATTTTTTTTTTTTTTTTTTTTTTTTTTTTTACATATTATGGCTTTACAGAAGTCCATATTTGACCTACTGAACAAGTTTTTGTCCCAAAGGTAAAAAAAAGGTCACTCATTGATATCCCTTCTGATTCCAATAAGTAGCTAAAAGGTCAACAAAAGGTTTCAATTCTTTTTTCTTTTCTTTCAAACATATTATGGCTGTACAAGAAGTCAATTTTTGACCTACTGAACAAGTTTTTGTCCCAAAGGTCAAAAAGTCACTCATTGACTTTCCTTCTGGTTCCAATTAGTAGCTAAAAGGTCTGCAAAAGGTTTTAATTTTTTTTTTATTTTTTTTTTTATTTTTTTACATATTATGTCTGTACAGAAGTCCTTATTTGACCTTCTTAACATATTTTTGGCCCAAAGGTAAAAAAGGTCACTCATTGCCTTCCCATCTGATTCCACTAAGTAGCTTACAGGTCTACAAAAAGTTTTACTTTTTTTTTTATTTTATTTTTTTTTTTTATACATATTATGGCTTTACAGAAGTCCATATTTGACCTACTGAACAAGTTTTTGTCCCAAAGGTAAAAAAAAAAGGTCACTCATTGATATCCCTTCTGATTCCAATAAGTAGCTAAAAGGTCAACAAAAGGTTTCAATTCTTTTTTCTTTTCTTTCAAACATATTATGGCTGTACAAGAAGTCAATTTTTGACCTACTGAACAAGTTTTTGTCCCAAAGGTCAAAAAGTCACTCATTGACTTTCCTTCTGGTTCCAATTAGTAGCTAAAAGGTCTACAAAAGGTTTTAATTTTTTTTTTTAATTTTTTTTTTTTTTTTACATATTATGTCTGTACAGAAGTCCTTATTTGACCTTCTTAACATATTTTTGGCCCAAAGGTAAAAAAGGTCACTCATTGCCTTCCCATCTGATTCCACTAAGTAGCTTACAGGTCTACAAAAAGTTTTACTTTTTATTTTTTTTTATTTTATTTATTTTTTACATATTATGGCTGTACAAGAAGTCCACATTTGACCTACTGAACAAATTTTTGTCCCAAGGGTCAAAAAGTCACTCATTGACTTTCCTTCTGGTTTCAATGAGTAGCTAAAAGGTCTACAAAAGGTTGGAATTTGTTTTTTTTTTTTTACATATTATGTCTGTACAGAAGTCCTTATTTGACCTTCTTAACATATTTTTGGCCCAAAGGTAAAAAAGGTCACTCATTGCCTTCCCATCTGATTCCACTAAGTAGCTTACAGGTCTGCAAAAAGTTTTAATTTTTTTTTTTTTTTTTTTTTTTTTTTTTTTACATATTATGGCTTTACAGAAGTCCATATTTGACCTACTGAACAAGTTTTTGTCCCAAAGGTAAAAAAAAAGGTCACTCATTGATATCCCTTCTGATTCCAATAAGTAGCTAAAAGGTCAACAAAAGGTTTCAATTCTTTTTTCTTTTCTTTCAAACATATTATGGCTGTACAAGAAGTCAATTTTTGACCTACTGAACAAGTTTTTGTCCCAAAGGTCAAAAAGTCACTCATTGACTTTCCTTCTGGTTCCAATTAGTAGCTAAAAGGTCTGCAAAAGGTTTTAATTTTTTTTTTTTTTTTTTTTTTTTTTTTTTTACATATTAGGTCTGTACAGAAGTCCTTATTTGACCTTCTTAACATATTTTTGGCCCAAAGGTAAAAAAGGTCACTCATTGCCTTCCCATCTGATTCCACTAAGTAGCTTACAGGTCTACAAAAAGTTTTACTTTTTTTTTTTTTTTTTATACATTATGGCTTTACAGAAGTCCATATTTGACCTACTGAACAAGTTTTTGTCCCAAAGGTAAAAAAAAAGGTCACTCATTGATATCCCTTCTGATTCCAATAAGTAGCTAAAAGGTCAACAAAAGGTTTCAATTCTTTTTTCTTTTCTTTCAAACATATTATGGCTGTACAAGAAGTCAATTTTTGACCTACTGAACAAGTTTTTGTCCCAAAGGTCAAAAAGTCACTCATTGACTTTCCTTCTGGTTCCAATTAGTAGCTAAAAGGTCTACAAAAGGTTTTAATTTTTATTTATTTATTTATTTATTTATTTTTACATATTATGTCTGTACAGAAGTCCTTATTTGACCTTCTTAACATATTTTTGGCCCAAAGGTAAAAAAGGTCACTCATTGCCTTCCCATCTGATTCGACTAAGTAGCTTACAGGTCTACAAAAAGTTTTACTTTTTTTTTTTTTTTTTTTTTTTTTTTTTTTTTTTTACATATTATGGCTTTACAGAAGTCCATATTTGACCTACTGAACAAATTTTTGGCCCAAAGGTAAAAAAAGGTCACTCATTGCCTTCCCATCTGATTCCAATAAGTAGCTAACAGGTCTAAAAAAGGTTTTAATTTTTTTTTTTTTTTTTTTTTTTTTTTTTTACATATTATGGCTGTACAGAAGTCCATATTTGACCTTCTGAACATATTTTTGGCACAAAGGTAAAAAAAGGTCACTCATTGTCTTCCCTTCTGATTCCAAAAAGTAGCTTACAGGTCTACAAAATGTTTTTTTTTTTTTTTTTTTTTTTACATATTATGGCTGTACAAGAAGTCCATTTTTGACCTAGTGAACAAATTTTTGGCCCAAAGGTAAAAAAGTCACTCACTCATTGACTTCCCTTCTGATTCCAATAAGTAGCTTACAGGTCTAAAAAAGGTTTTAATTTTTTTTTTTTTTTTTTTTTTTTTACATATTATGGCTGTACAGAAGTCCATATTTGACCTACTGAACAAATTTTTGGCCCAAAGGTAAAAAAAGGTCACTCATTGCCTTCCCATCTGATTCCAATAAGTAGCTAAAAGGTCTACAAAAGGTTTCATTTTTTTTTTTTTTTTTTTTTTTTTTACATATTATGGCTGTACAAGAAGTCCATATTCGACCTACTGAACAAATTTTTGTCCCAAGGGTCAAAAAGTCACTCTTTGACCTTGCTTCTGGTTCCAATAAGTAGCTAAAAGGTCTACAAAAGGTTTTATTTTTATTTTTATTTATTTTTTACATATTATGGCTGTACAAGAAGTCCATATTTGACCTACGGAACAAGTTTTTGTCCCAAAGGTCAAAAAGTCACTCATTGACTTTCCCTCTGGTTTCAATGAGTAGCTAAAAGGTCTACAAAAGGTTTTAATTTTTTTTTTTTACATATTATGTCTGTACAGAAGTCCTTATTTGACCTTCTTAACATATTTTTGGCCCAAAGGTAAAAAAGGTCACTCATTGCTTTCCCATCTGATTTCACTAAGTAGCTTACAGGTCTACAAAAGGTTTCATTTTTTTTTTTTTTTTTTTTTTTACATATTATGGCTGTACAAAGTCCATTTTTGACCTATTGAACAAATTTTTGGCCCAAAGGTAAAAAAGTCACTCACTCATTGACTTCCCTTCTGATTCCAATAAGTAGCTTACAGGTCTAAAAAAGGTTTTATTTTTATTTTTATTTATTTTTTACATATTATGGCTGTACAAGAAGTCCATATTTGACCTACTGAACAAATTTTTGTCCCAAGGGTCAAAAAGTCACTCATTGACCTTGCTTCTGGTTCCAATAAGTAGATAAAAGGTCTACAAAAGGTTTTATTTTTTTATTTTTTTTACATATTATGGCTGTCCAAGAAGTCCATATTTGACCAACGGAACAAGTTTTTGTCCCAAAGGTCAAAAAGTCACTCATTGATTTTCCTTCTGGTTTCAATGAGTAGCTAAAAGGTCTACAAAAGGTTTGAATTAATTTTTTTTTTTTTTTTACATATTATGGCTGTACAGAAGTCCATATTTGACCTTCTGAACCTATTTTTGGCCCAAAGGTAAAAAAAGGTCACTCATTGCCTTCCCTTCTGATTCCAAAAAGTAGCTTACAGGTCTACAAAAGGTTTTAATTTTTTTTATTTTTTTATTTTCACATATTATGGCTGTACAAAGTCCATTTTTGACCTAGTGAACAAATTTTTGGCCCAAAGGTAAAAAAGTCACTCACTCATTGACTTCCCTTCTGATTCCAATAAGTAGCTTACAGGTCTAAAAAAGGTTTTAATTTTTTTTTTTTTTTTTTTTTTTTTACATATTATGGCTGTACAGAAGTCCATATTTGACCTACTGAACAAATTTTTGGCCCAAAGGTAAAAAAAGGTCACTCATTGCCTTCCCATCTGATTCCAATAAGTAGCTAACAGGTCTAAAAAAGGTTTTAATTTTTTTTTTTTTTTTACATATTATGGCTGTACAGAAGTCCATATTTGACCTTCTGAACATATTTTTGGCCCAAAGGTAAAAAAAGGTCACTCATTGACTTCCCTTCTGATTCCAATAAGTAGCTTACAGGTCTAAAAAAGGTTTTAATTATTATTTTTTTTTGTTTTGTTTTTTGTTTACATATTATGGCTGTACAGAAGTCCATATTTGACCTTCTGAACATATTTTTGGCCCAAAGGTAAAAAAAGGTCACTCATTGTCTTCCCTTCTGTTTCCAAAAAGTTGCTTACAGGTCTACAAAAGGTTTTTTTTTATTTTTTTTTACATATTATGGCTGTACAAAGTCCATTTTTGACCTAGTGAACAAATTTTTGGCCCAAAGGTAAAAAAGTCACTCACTCATTGACTTCCCTTCTGATTCCAATAAGTAGCTTACAGGTCTAAAAAAGGTTTTAAATTTTTTTTTTTTATTATTATTTTTTTTTTTTACATATTATGGCTGTACAGAAGTCCATATTTGACCTACTGAACAAATTTTTGGCCCAAAGGTAAAAAAAAGGTCACTCATTGCCTTCCCATCTGATTCCAATAAGTAGCTAACAGGTCTAAAAAAGGTTTTAATTATTATTTTTTTTGTTTTGTTTTTTTGTTTACATATTATGGCTGTACAGAAGTCCATATTTGACCTACTGAACAAATTTTTGGCCCAAAGGTAAAAAAAGGTCACTCATTGCCTTCCCATCTGATTCCAATAAGTAGCTTACAGGTCTAAAAAAGGTTTTAATTTTTTTTTTTTTTTTTTTTTTTTACATATTATGGCTGTACAGAAGTCCATATTTGACCTACTGAACAAATTTTTGGCCCAAAGGTAAAAAAAAGGTCACTCATTGCCTTCCCATCTGATTCCAATAAGTAGCTAACAGGTCTAAAAAAGGTTTTAATTATTATTTTTTTTGTTTTGTTTTTTTGTTTACATATTATGGCTGTACAGAAGTCCATATTTGACCTACTGAACAAATTTTTGGCCCAAAGGTAAAAAAAGGTCACTCATTGCCTTCCCATCTGATTCCAATAAGTAGCTTACAGGTCTAAAAAAGGTTTTAAATTTTTTTTTTTTTTTTTTTTTTACATATTATGGCTGTACAGAAGTCCATATTTGACCTTCTGAACATATTTTTGGCCCAAAGGTAAAAAAAGGTCACTCATTGACTTTCCTTCTGGTTTCAATGAGTAGCTAAAAGGTCTACAAAAGGTTTTAATTTTTTTTTTTTACATATTATGTCTGTACAGAAGTCCTTATTTGACCTTCTTAACATATTTTTGGCCCAAAGGTAAAAAAAAGGTCACTCATTGCCTTCCCATCTGATTCCACTAAGTAGCTTACAGGTCTACAAAAGGTTTCATTTTTTTTATTTTATTTATTTTTTACATATTATGGCTGTACAAGAAGTCCATATTTGACCTACTGAACAAATGTTTGTCCCAAGGGTCAAAAAGTCACTCATTGACCTTGCTTCTGGTTCCAATAAGTAGCTAAAAGGTCTACAAAAGTTTTTTTTTTTTTTTTTTTTTTTTTTTTACATATTATGGCTGTCCAAGAAGTCCATATTTGACCTACGGGACAAGTTTTTGTCCCAAAGGTCAAAAAGTCACTCATTGACTTTCCTTCTGGTTTCAATGAGTAGCTAAAAGGTCTACAAACGGTTTGAATTAATTTTTCTTTTTTTTTTCTTTTTTTTTCTTTTTTTTACATATTATGGCTGCACAGAAGTCCATATTTGACCTGCTGAACAAATTTTTGTCCCAAAGGTCAAAAAGTCACTCATTGACTTTCCTTCTGGTTCCAATTAGTAGCTAAAAGGTCTACAAAAGGTTTTATTTTTTACATATTATGGCTGTACAGAAGTCCATATTTGACCTTTTGAACATATTTTTGGACCAAAGGTAAAAAAATGTCAAATTTTTTTAGCTAAAAGGTCTACAAAAGGTATTATTTTTATTTTTATTTATTTTTTACATATTATGGCTGTACAAGAAGTCCACATTTGACCTACTGAACAAATTTTTGTCCCAAGGGTCAAAAAGTCACTCATTGACCTTGCTTCTGGTTCCAATAAGTAGCTAAAAGGTCTACAAAAGGTTTTATTTTTATTTTTATTTATTTTTTACATATTATGGCTGTACAAGAAGTCAATTTTTGACCTACTGAACAAGTTTTTGTCCCAAAGGTCAAAAAGTCACTCATTGACTTTCCTTCTGGTTCCAATTAGTAGCTAAAAGGTCTGCAAAAGGTTTTAATTTTTTTTTATTTATTTATTTTTTTTTTTTACATATTATGTCTGTACAGAAGTCCTTATTTGACCTTCTTAACATATTTTTGGCCCAAAGGTAAAAAAGGTCACTCATTGCCTTCCCATCTGATTCCACTAAGTAGCTTACAGGTCTACAAAAAGTTTTACTTTTTTTTTTATTTTTATTTTTTTTTTTATACATATTATGGCTTTACAGAAGTCCATATTTGACCTACTGAACAAGTTTTTGTCCCAAAGGTAAAAAAAAAAAGGTCACTCATTGATATCCCTTCTGATTCCAATAAGTAGCTAAAAGGTCAACAAAAGGTTTCAATTCTTTTTTCTTTTCTTTCAAACATATTATGGCTGTACAAGAAGTCAATTTTTGACCTACTGAACAAGTTTTTGTCCCAAAGGTCAAAAAGTCACTCATTGACTTTCCTTCTGGTTCCAATTAGTAGCTAAAAGGTCTGCAAAAGGTTTTAATTTTTTTTTTTTTATCTTTTTTTTTTTTTTACATATTAGGTCTGTACAGAAGTCCTTATTTGACCTTCTTAACATATTTTTGGCCCAAAGGTAAAAAAGGTCACTCATTGCCTTCCCATCTGATTCCACTAAGTAGCTTACAGGTCTACAAAAAGTTTTACTTTTTTTATTTATTTATTTTTTTTATACATTATGGCTTTACAGAAGTCCATATTTGACCTACTGAACAAGTTTTTGTCCCAAAGGTAAAAAAAAAGGTCACTCATTGATATCCCTTCTGATTCCAATAAGTAGCTAAAAGGTCAACAAAAGGTTTCAATTCTTTTTTCTTTTCTTTCAAACATATTATGGCTGTACAAGAAGTCAATTTTTGACCTACTGAACAAGTTTTTGTCCCAAAGGTCAAAAAGTCACTCATTGACTTTCCTTCTGGTTCCAATTAGTAGCTAAAAGGTCTACAAAAGGTTTTAATTTTTTTTTATTTATTTATTTTTTTTTTTTTACATATTATGTCTGTACAGAAGTCCTTATTTGACCTTCTTAACATATTTTTGGCCCAAAGGTAAAAAAGGTCACTCATTGCCTTCCCATCTGATTCGACTAAGTAGCTTACAGGTCTACAAAAAGTTTTACTTTTTTTTTTTTTTTTTTTTTTTTTTTTTTTTTTTACATATTATGGCTTTACAGAAGTCCATATTTGACCTACTGAACAAATTTTTGGCCCAAAGGTAAAAAAAGGTCACTCATTGCCTTCCCATCTGATTCCAATAAGTAGCTAACAGGTCTAAAAAAGGTTTTAATTTTTTTTTTTTTTTTTTTTTTTTTTTTTTTACATATTATGGCTGTACAGAAGTCCATATTTGACCTTCTGAACATATTTTTGGCACAAAGGTAAAAAAAGGTCACTCATTGTCTTCCCTTCTGATTCCAAAAAGTAGCTTACAGGTCTACAAAATGTTTTTTTTTTTTTTTTTTTTTACATATTATGGCTGTACAAGAAGTCCATTTTTGACCCAGTGAACAAATTTTTGGCCCAAAGGTAAAAAAGTCACTCACTCATTGACTTCCCTTCTGATTCCAATAAGTAGCTTACAGGTCTAAAAAAGGTTTTAATTTTTTTTTTTTTTTTTTTTTTACATATTATGGCTGTACAGAAGTCCATATTTGACCTACTGAACAAATTTTTGGCCCAAAGGTAAAAAAAGGTCACTCATTGCCTTCCCATCTGATTCCAATAAGTAGCTAAAAGGTCTACAAAAGGTTTCATTTTTTTTTTTTTTTTTTTTTTTACATATTATGGCTGTACAAGAAGTCCATATTCGACCTACTGAACAAATTTTTGTCCCAAGGGTCAAAAAGTCACTCTTTGACCTTGCTTCTGGTTCCAATAAGTAGCTAAAAGGTCTACAAAAGGTTTTATTTTTATTTTTATTTATTTTTTACATATTATGGCTGTACAAGAAGTCCATATTTGACCTACGGAACAAGTTTTTGTCCCAAAGGTCAAAAAGTCACTCATTGACTTTCCCTCTGGTTTCAATGAGTAGCTAAAAGGTCTACAAAAGGTTTTAAATTTTTTTTTTTTACATATTATGTCTGTACAGAAGTCCTTATTTGACCTTCTTAACATATTTTTGGCCCAAAGGTTAAAAAGGTCACTCATTGCTTTCCCATCTGATTTCACTAAGTAGCTTACAGGTCTACAAAAGGTTTCATTTTTTTTTTTTTTTTTTTTTTTTACATATTATGGCTGTACAAAGTCCATTTTTGACCTATTGAACAAATTTTTGGCCCAAAGGTAAAAAAGTCACTCACTCATTGACTTCCCTTCTGATTCCAATAAGTAGCTTACAGGTCTAAAAAAGGTTTTATTTTTATTTTTATTTATTTTTTACATATTATGGCTGTACAAGAAGTCCATATTTGACCTACTGAACAAATTTTTGTCCCAAGGGTCAAAAAGTCACTCATTGACCTTGCTTCTGGTTCCAATAAGTAGATAAAAGGTCTACAAAAGGTTTTATTTTTTTATTTTTTTTACATATTATGGCTGTCCAAGAAGTCCATATTTGACCAACGGAACAAGTTTTTGTCCCAAAGGTCAAAAAGTCACTCATTGATTTTCCTTCTGGTTTCAATGAGTAGCTAAAAGGTCTACAAAAGGTTTGAATTAATTTTTTTTTTTTTTTACATATTATGGCTGTACAGAAGTCCATATTTGACCTTCTGAACCTATTTTTGGCCCAAAGGTAAAAAAAGGTCACTCATTGCCTTCCCTTCTGATTCCAAAAAGTAGCTTACAGGTCTACAAAAGGTTTTAATTTTTTTTATTTATTTATTTTCACATATTATGGCTGTACAAAGTCCATTTTTGACCTAGTGAACAAATTTTTGGCCCAAAGGTAAAAAAGTCACTCACTCATTGACTTCCCTTCTGATTCCAATAAGTAGCTTACAGGTCTAAAAAAGGTTTTAATTTTTTTTTTTTTTTTTTTTTTTTTTACATATTATGGCTGTACAGAAGTCCATATTTGACCTACTGAACAAATTTTTGGCCCAAAGGTAAAAAAAGGTCACTCATTGCCTTCCCATCTGATTCCAATAAGTAGCTAACAGGTCTAAAAAAGGTTTTATTTTTTTTTTTTTTTTTTTACATATTATGGCTGTACAGAAGTCCATATTTGACCTTCTGAACATATTTTTGGCCCAAAGGTAAAAAAAGGTCACTCATTGACTTCCCTTCTGATTCCAATAAGTAGCTTACAGGTCTAAAAAAGGTTTTAATTATTATTTTTTTTTGTTTTGTTTTTTGTTTACATATTATGGCTGTACAGAAGTCCATATTTGACCTTCTGAACATATTTTTGGCCCAAAGGTAAAAAAAGGTCACTCATTGTCTTCCCTTCTGTTTCCAAAAAGTTGCTTACAGGTCTACAAAAGGTTTTTTTTTATTTTTTTTTACATATTATGGCTGTACAAAGTCCATTTTTGACCTAGTGAACAAATTTTTGGCCCAAAGGTAAAAAAGTCACTCACTCATTGACTTCCCTTCTGATTCCAATAAGTAGCTTACAGGTCTAAAAAAGGTTTTAAATTTTTTTTTTTTATTATAATTTTTTTTTTTTACATATTATGGCTGTACAGAAGTCCATATTTGACCTACTGAACAAATTTTTGGCCCAAAGGTAAAAAAAAGGTCACTCATTGCCTTCCCATCTGATTCCAATAAGTAGCTAACAGGTCTAAAAAAGGTTTTAATTATTATTTTTTTTGTTTTGTTTTTTTGTTTACATATTATGGCTGTACAGAAGTCCATATTTGACCTACTGAACAAATTTTTGGCCCAAAGGTAAAAAAAGGTCACTCATTGCCTTCCCATCTGATTCCAATAAGTAGCTTACAGGTCTAAAAAAGGTTTTAATTTTTTTTTTTTTTTTTTTTTTACATATTATGGCTGTACAGAAGTCCATATTTGACCTACTGAACAAATTTTTGGCCCAAAGGTAAAAAAAAGGTCACTCATTGCCTTCCCATCTGATTCCAATAAGTAGCTAACAGGTCTAAAAAAGGTTTTAATTATTATTTTTTTTGTTTTGTTTTTTTGTTTACATATTATGGCTGTACAGAAGTCCATATTTGACCTACTGAACAAATTTTTGGCCCAAAGGTAAAAAAAGGTCACTCATTGCCTTCCCATCTGATTCCAATAAGTAGCTTACAGGTCTAAAAAAGGTTTTAATTTTTTTTTTTTTTTTTTTTTTTTACATATTATGGCTGTACAGAAGTCCATATTTGACCTTCTGAACATATTTTTGGCCCAAAGGTAAAAAAAGGTCACTCATTGACTTTCCTTCTGGTTTCAATGAGTAGCTAAAAGGTCTACAAAAGGTTTTAATTTTTTTTTTTTACATATTATGTCTGTACAGAAGTCCTTATTTGACCTTCTTAACATATTTTTGGCCCAAAGGTAAAAAAAAAGGTCACTCATTGCCTTCCCATCTGATTCCACTAAGTAGCTTACAGGTCTACAAAAGGTTTCATTTTTTTTATTTTATTTATTTTTTACATATTATGGCTGTACAAGAAGTCCATATTTGACCTACTGAACAAATGTTTGTCCCAAGGGTCAAAAAGTCACTCATTGACCTTGCTTCTGGTTCCAATAAGTAGCTAAAAGGTCTACAAAAGTTTTTTTTTTTTTTTTTTTTTTTTTTTTTTACATATTATGGCTGTCCAAGAAGTCCATATTTGACCTACGGGACAAGTTTTTGTCCCAAAGGTCAAAAAGTCACTCATTGACTTTCCTTCTGGTTTCAATGAGTAGCTAAAAGGTCTACAAAAGGTTTTATTTTTTACATATTATGGCTGTACAGAAGTCCATATTTGACCTTTTGAACATATTTTTGGACCAAAGGTAAAAAAATGTCAAATTTTTTTAGCTAAAAGGTCTACAAAAGGTATTATTTTTATTTTTATTTATTTTTTACATATTATGGCTGTACAAGAAGTCCACATTTGACCTACTGAACAAATTTTTGTCCCAAGGGTCAAAAAGTCACTCATTGACCTTGCTTCTGGTTCCAATAAGTAGCTAAAAGGTCTACAAAAGGTTTTATTTTTATTTTTATTTATTTTTTACATATTATGGCTGTACAAGAAGTCCATATTTGACCTACGGAACAAGTTTTTGTCCCAAAGGTCAAAAAGTCACTCATTGACTTTCCTTCTGGTTTCAATGAGTAGCTAAAAGGTCTACAAAAGGTTGGAATTTTTTTTTTTTTTTTTTACATATTATGTCTGTACAGAAGTCCTTATTTGACCTTCTTAACATATTTTTGGCCCAAAGGTAAAAAAGGTCACTCATTGCCTTCCCATCTGATTCCACTAAGTAGCTTACAGGTCTACAAAAAGTTTTAATTTTTTTTTTTTTTTTTTTTTTTTTTTTTACATATTATGGCTTTACAGAAGTCCATATTTGACCTACTGAACAAGTTTTTGTCCCAAAGGTAAAAAAAAAGGTCACTCATTGATATCCCTTCTGATTCCAATAAGTAGCTAAAAGGTCAACAAAAGGTTTCAATTCTTTTTTCTTTTCTTTCAAACATATTATGGCTGTACAAGAAGTCAATTTTTGACCTACTGAACAAGTTTTTGTCCCAAAGGTCAAAAAGTCACTCATTGACTTTCCTTCTGGTTCCAATTAGTAGCTAAAAGGTCTGCAAAAGGTTTTAATTTTTTTTTATTTTTTTATTTTTATTTTTTTACATATTATGTCTGTACAGAAGTCCTTATTTGACCTTCTTAACATATTTTTGGCCCAAAGGTAAAAAAGGTCACTCATTGCCTTCCCATCTGATTCCACTAAGTAGCTTACAGGTCTACAAAAAGTTTTAATTTTTTTTTTTATTTTTTTTATTTTTTTATACATATTATGGCTTTACAGAAGTCCATATTTGACCTACTGAACAAGTTTTTGTCCCAAAGGTAAAAAAAAAGGTCACTCATTGATATCCCTTCTGATTCCAATAAGTAGCTAAAAGGTCAACAAAAGGTTTCAATTCTTTTTTCTTTTCTTTCAAACATATTATGGCTGTACAAGAAGTCAATTTTTGACCTACTGAACAAGTTTTTGTCCCAAAGGTCAAAAAGTCACTCATTGACTTTCCTTCTGGTTCCAATTAGTAGCTAAAAGGTCTACAAAAGGTTTTAATTTTTTTTTTTTTTTTTTTTTTTTTTTTTTTTTTACATATTATGTCTGTACAGAAGTCCTTATTTGACCTTCTTAACATATTTTTGGCCCAAAGGTAAAAAAGGTCACTCATTGCCTTCCCATCTGATTCCACTAAGTAGCTTACAGGTCTACAAAAAGTTTTACTTTTTTTTTAATTTATTTTTTTTATACATATTATGGCTTTACAGAAGTCCATATTTGACCTACTGAACAAGTTTTTGTCCCAAAGGTAAAAAAAAAGGTCACTCATTGATATCCCTTCTGATTCCAATAAGTAGCTAAAAGGTCAACAAAAGGTTTCAATTCTTTTTTCTTTTCTTTCAAACATATTATGGCTGTACAAGAAGTCAATTTTTGACCTACTGAACAAGTTTTTGTCCCAAAGGTCAAAAAGTCACTCATTGACTTTCCTTCTGGTTCCAATTAGTAGCTAAAAGGTCTACAAAAGGTTTTAATTTTTTTTTATTATTTTTTTTTTTTTACATATTATGTCTGTACAGAAGTCCTTATTTGACCTTCTTAACATATTTTTGGCCCAAAGGTAAAAAAGGTCACTCATTGCCTTCCCATCTGATTCCACTAAGTAGCTTACAGGTCTACAAAAAGTTTTACTTTTTTTTTTTTTTTTTTTTTTTTTTTTTTTTTTTTTTACATATTATGGCTTTACAGGAGTCCATATTTGACCTACTGAACAAATTTTTGGCCCAAAGGTAAAAAAAGGTCACTCATTGCCTTCCCATCTGATTCCAATAAGTAGCTAACAGGTCTAAAAAAGGTTTTAATTTTTTTTTTTTTTTTTTTTTTTTTTTTTTTTACATATTATGGCTGTACAGAAGTCCATATTTGACCTTCTGAACATATTTTTGGCACAAAGGTAAAAAAAGGTCACTCATTGTCTTCCCTTCTGATTCCATAAAGTAGCTTATAGGTCTACAAAAGGTTTTTTTTTTTTTTTTTTTTACATATTATGGCTGTACAAGAAGTCCATTTTTGACCTAGTGAACAAATTTTTGGCCCAAAGGTAAAAAAGTCACTCACTCATTGACTTCCCTTCTGATTCCAATAAGTAGCTTACAGGTCTAAAAAAGGTTTTAATTTTTTTTTTTTTTTTTTTTTTTTTTTTTACATATTATGGCTGTACAGAAGTCCATATTTGACCTACTGAACAAATTTTTGGCCCAAAGGTAAAAAAAGGTCACTCATTGCCTTCCCATCTGATTCCAATAAGTAGCTAAAAGGTCTACAAAAGGTTTCATTTTTTTTTTTTTTTTTTTTTTACATATTATGGCTGTACAAGAAGTCCATATTCGACCTACTGAACAAATTTTTGTCCCAAGGGTCAAAAAGTCACTCTTTGACCTTGCTTCTGGTTCCAATAAGTAGCTAAAAGGTCTACAAAAGGTTTTATTTTTATTTTTATTTATTTTTTACATATTATGGCTGTACAAGAAGTCCATATTTGACCTACGGAACAAGTTTTTGTCCCAAAGGTCAAAAAGTCACTCATTGACTTTCCCTCTGGTTTCAATGAGTAGCTAAAAGGTCTACAAAAGGTTTAAATTTTTTTTTTTTTTACATATTATGTCTGTACAGAAGTCCTTATTTGACCTTCTTAACATATTTTTGGCCCAAAGGTAAAAAAGGTCACTCATTGCTTTCCCATCTGATTTCACTAAGTAGCTTACAGGTCTACAAAAGGTTTCATTTTTTTTTTTTTTTTTTTTTTTTACATATTATGGCTGTACAAAGTCCATTTTTGACCTATTGAACAAATTTTTGGCCCAAAGGTAAAAAAGTCACTCACTCATTGACTTCCCTTCTGATTCCAATAAGTAGCTTACAGGTCTAAAAAAGGTTTTAATTTTTTTTTTTTTTTTTTTTTTTTTACATATTATGGCTGTACAGAAGTCCATATTTGACCTTCTGAACATATTTTTGGCCCAAAGGTAAAATAAGGTCACTCATTGCCTTCCCATCTGATTCCAATAAGTAGCTAAAAGGTCTACAAAAGGTTTTATTTTTATTTTTATTTATTTTTTACATATTATGGCTGTACAAGAAGTCCATATTTGACCTACTGAACAAATTTTTGTCCCAAGGGTCAAAAAGTCACTCATTGACCTTGCTTCTGGTTCCAATAAGTAGATAAAAGGTCTACAAAAGGTTTTATTTTTTTATTTTTTTTACATATTATGGCTGTCCAAGAAGTCCATATTTGACCAACGGAACAAGTTTTTGTCCCAAAGGTCAAAAAGTCACTCATTGATTTTCCTTCTGGTTTCAATGAGTAGCTAAAAGGTCTACAAAAGGTTTGAATTAATTTTTTTTTTTTTTTTTTTACATATTATGGCTGTACAGAAGTCCATATTTGACCTACTGAACATATTTTTAGTCCAAGATTCCATAAACACTAATTTACTATACACACTCATTGCCTTCCCTTCTGATTCCAAAAAGTAGCTTACAGGTCTACAAAAAGGTTTAAATTTTTTATTTTTTTATTTTTTTATTTTTTTTTAATACATATTTTGGCTTTACAGAAGTCTATATTTGACCTACTGAACATATTTTTAGTCCAAGATTCCATAAACACTAATTTACTATACATACTCATTGACTTCCCTTCTTATTCCCATTACAAGCCAAAAGTTCCACAAAAGGTTTAAAAGTTTGTTTTACATGTTATGGATGTACAGAAGTCTATATTTGACCTTCTGAATATATATTCTTGGCCCAAAGCTCAAAAAAATCACTCATTGACTTCCCTTCTGATTCCAATTAGTAGCTAAAAGGTCCATATAAGGTTTTTTTTTTTTTTATTATTTTTTTTTTTTACATGTTATGAATGTACAAAGTCCATTTTTGACCTAGTGAACAAATCAAAAAAAAAAATTTGTGCCAAAGGTTAAAAAGTCACTCATTCATTGACTTCCCTTCTGATTCCAATAAGTAACTTAAAGGTCTAAAAAAGGTTTTAATTTTTATTTATTTTTTACATATTATGGCTGTACAAGAAGTCCATATTTGACCTACAGAACAAGTTTTTGTCCCAAAGGTCAAAAAGTCACTCATTGACTTTCCCTCTGGTTTCAATGAGTAGCTAAAAGGTCTACAAAAGGTTTTAATTTTTTTTTTTTTTTACATATTATGTCTGTACAGAAGTCCTTATTTGACCTTCTTAACATATTTTTGGCCCAAAGGTAAAAAAGGTCACTCATTGCCTTCCCATCTGATTCCACTAAGTAGCTTACAGGTCTACAAAAAGTTTTAATTTTTTTTTTTTTTTTTTTTTTTTTTTTTTACATATTATGGCTTTACAGAAGTCCATATTTGACCTACTGAACAAGTTTTTGTCCCAAAGGTAAAAAAAAAGGTCACTCATTGATATCCCTTCTGATTCCAATAAGTAGCTAAAAGGTCAACAAAAGGTTTCAATTCTTTTTTCTTTTCTTTCAAACATATTATGGCTGTACAAGAAGTCAATTTTTGACCTACTGAACAAGTTTTTGTCCCAAAGGTCAAAAAGTCACTCATTGACTTTCCTTCTGGTTCCAATTAGTAGCTAAAAGGTCTGCAAAAGGTTTTAATTTTTTTTTATTTATTTTTTTATTTTTTTTACATATTATGTCTGTACAGAAGTCCTTATTTGACCTTCTTAACATATTTTTGGCCCAAAGGTAAAAAAGGTCACTCATTGCCTTCCCATCTGATTCCACTAAGTAGCTTACAGGTCTACAAAAAGTTTAAATTTTTTTTTTTTTTTTTTTTTTTTTTATACATATTATGGCTTTACAGAAGTCCATATTTGACCTACTGAACAAGTTTTTGTCCCAAAGGTAAAAAAAAAGGTCACTCATTGATATCCCTTCTGATTCCAATAAGTAGCTAAAAGGTCAACAAAAGGTTTCAATTCTTTTTTCTTTTCTTTCAAACATATTATGGCTGTACAAGAAGTCAATTTTTGACCTACTGAACAAGTTTTTGTCCCAAAGGTCAAAAAGTCACTCATTGACTTTCCTTCTGGTTCCAATTAGTAGCTAAAAGGTCTACAAAAGGTTTTAATTTTTTTTTTTTTTTTTTTTTTTTTTACATATTATGTCTGTACAGAAGTCCTTATTTGACCTTCTTAACATATTTTTGGCCCAAAGGTAAAAAAGGTCACTCATTGCCTTCCCATCTGATTCCACTAAGTAGCTTACAGGTCTACAAAAAGTTTTACTTTTTTTTTTTTTTTTTTTTTTTTTTTACATATTATGGCTTTACAGAAGTCCATATTTGACCTACTGAACAAATTTTTGGCCCAAGGGTCAAAAAGTCACTCATTGACTTTCCTTCTGGTTTCAATGAGTAGCTAAAAGGTCTACAAAAGGTTGGATTTTTTTTTTTTTTTTTTACATATTATGTCTGTACAGAAGTCCTTATTTGACCTTCTTAACATATTTTTGGCCCAAAGGTAAAAAAGGTCACTCATTGCCTTCCCATCTGATTCCACTAAGTAGCTTACAGGTCTACAAAAAGTTTTAATTTTTTTTTTTTTTTTTTTTTTTTTTTTTTTACATATTTTGGCTTTACAGAAGTCCATATTTGACCTACTGAACAAGTTTTTGTCCCAAAGGTAAAAAAAAGGTCACTCATTGATATCCCTTCTGATTCCAATAAGTAGCTAAAAGGTCAACAAAAGGTTTCAATTCTTTTTTCTTTTCTTTCAAACATATTATGGCTGTACAAGAAGTCAATTTTTGACCTACTGAACAAGTTTTTGTCCCAAAGGTCAAAAAGTCACTCATTGACTTTCCTTCTGGTTCCAATTAGTAGCTAAAAGGTCTACAAAAGGTTTTAATTTTTTTTTTTTTTTTTTTTTTTTTTTTACATATTATGTCTGTACAGAAGTCCTTATTTGACCTTCTTAACATATTTTTGGCCCAAAGGTAAAAAAGGTCACTCATTGCCTTCCCATCTGATTCCACTAAGTAGCTTACAGGTCTACAAAAAGTTTTACTTTTTTTTTTTTTTTTTTTTTTTTTTACATATTATGGCTTTACAGAAGTCCATATTTGACCTACTGAACAAATTTTTGGCCCAAAGGTAAAAAAGTCACTCATTGACTTTCCTTCTGGTTCCAATTAGTAGCTAAAAGGTCTACAAAAGGTTTTAATTTTTTTTTTTTTTTTTTTTTTTTTTTTTTTTTACATATTATGTCTGTACAGAAGTCCTTATTTGACCTTCTTAACATATTTTTGGCCCAAAGGTAAAAAAGGTCACTCATTGCCTTCCCATCTGATTCCACTAAGTAGCTTACAGGTCTACAAAAAGTTTTACTTTTTTTTTTTTTTTTTTTTTTTTTTTTTTTTTTTTTTTTACATATTATGGCTGTACAAGAAGTCCACATTTGACCTACTGAACAAATTTTTGTCCCAAGGGTCAAAAAGTCACTCATTGACTTTCCTTCTGGTTTCAATGAGTAGCTAAAAGGTCTACAAAAGGTTGGATTTTTTTTTTTTTTTTTTACATATTATGTCTGTACAGAAGTCCTTATTTGACCTTCTTAACATATTTTTGGCCCAAAGGTAAAAAAGGTCACTCATTGCCTTCCCATCTGATTCCACTAAGTAGCTTACAGGTCTACAAAAAGTTTTAATTTTTTTTTTTTTTTTTTTTACATATTTTGGCTTTACAGAAGTCCATATTTGACCTACTGAACAAGTTTTTGTCCCAAAGGTAAAAAAAAAGGTCACTCATTGATATCCCTTCTGATTCCAATAAGTAGCTAAAAGGTCAACAAAAGGTTTCAATTCTTTTTTCTTTTCTTTCAAACATATTATGGCTGTACAAGAAGTCAATTTTTGACCTACTGAACAAGTTTTTTTCCCAAAGGTCAAAAAGTCACTCATTGACTTTCCTTCTGGTTCCAATTAGTAGCTAAAAGGTCTACAAAAGGTTTAAATTTTTTTTTTTTTTTTTTTTTTTTTTTTTTTACATATTATGTCTGTACAGAAGTCCTTATTTGACCTTCTTAACATATTTTTGGCCCAAAGGTAAAAAAAGGTCACTCATTGCCTTCCCATCTGATTCCACTAAGTAGCTTACAGGTCTACAAAAAGTTTTACTTTTTTTTTTTTTTTTTTTTTTTTTTTTTTTTTTTTACATATTATGGCTTTACAGAAGTCCATATTTGACCTACTGAACAAATTTTTGGCCCAAAGGTAAAAAAAGGTCACTCATTGCCTTCCCATCTGATTCCAATAAGTAGCTAACAGGTCTAAAAAAGGTTTTAATTTTTTTTTTTTTTTTTTTTTTTTTTTTTTACATATTATGGCTGTACAGAAGTCCATATTTGACCTTCTGAACATATTTTTGGCACAAAGGTAAAAAAAGGTCACTCATTGTCTTCCCTTCTGATTCCAAAAAGTAGCTTACAGGTCTACAAAAGTTTTTTTTTTTTTTTTTTTTTTACATATTATGGCTGTACAAGAAGTCCATTTTTGACCTAGTGAACAAATTTTTGGCCCAAAGGTAAAAAAGTCACTCACTCATTGACTTCCCTTCTGATTCCAATAAGTAGCTTACAGGTCTAAAAAAGGTTTTAATTTTTTTTTTTTTTTTTTTTTTTTTTTTTTACATATTATGGCTGTACAGAAGTCCATATTTGACCTACTGAACAAATTTTTGGCCCAAAGGTAAAAAAAGGTCACTCATTGCCTTCCCATCTGATTCCAATAAGTAGCTAAAAGGTCTACAAAAGGTTTCATTTTTTTTTTTTTTTTTTTTTTTTACATATTATGGCTGTACAAGAAGTCCATATTCGACCTACTGAACAAATTTTTGTCCCAAGGGTCAAAAAGTCACTCTTTGACCTTGCTTCTGGTTCCAATAAGTAGCTAAAAGGTCTACAAAAGGTTTTATTTTTATTTTTATTTATTTTTTACATATTATGGCTGTACAAGAAGTCCATATTTGACCTACGGAACAAGTTTTTGTCCCAAAGGTCAAAAAGTCACTCATTGACTTTCCCTCTGGTTTCAATGAGTAGCTAAAAGGTCTACAAAAGGTTTAAATTTTTTTTTTTTTACATATTATGTCTGTACAGAAGTCCTTATTTGACCTTCTTAACATATTTTTGGCCCAAAGGTAAAAAAGGTCACTCATTGCTTTCCCATCTGATTTCACTAAGTAGCTTACAGGTCTACAAAAGGTTTCATTTTTTTTTTTTTTTTTTTTTTTACATATTATGGCTGTACAAAGTCCATTTTTGACCTATTGAACAAATTTTTGGCCCAAAGGTAAAAAAGTCACTCACTCATTGACTTCCCTTCTGATTCCAATAAGTAGCTTACAGGTCTAAAAAAGGTTTAAATTTTTTTTTTTTTTTTTTTTTTTTTTACATATTATGGCTGTACAGAAGTCCATATTTGACCTTCTGAACATATTTTTGGCCCAAAGGTAAAATAAGGTCACTCATTGCCTTCCCATCTGATTCCAATAAGTAGCTAAAAGGTCTACAAAAGGTTTTATTTTTATTTTTATTTATTTTTTACATATTATGGCTGTACAAGAAGTCCATATTTGACCTACTGAACAAATTTTTGTCCCAAGGGTCAAAAAGTCACTCATTGACCTTGCTTCTGGTTCCAATAAGTAGATAAAAGGTCTACAAAAGGTTTTATTTTTTTATTTTTTTTTACATATTATGGCTGTCCAAGAAGTCCATATTTGACCAACGGAACAAGTTTTTGTCCCAAAGGTCAAAAAGTCACTCATTGATTTTCCTTCTGGTTTCAATGAGTAGCTAAAAGGTCTACAAAAGGTTTGAATTAATTTTTTTTTTCTTTTTACATATTATGGCTGTACAGAAGTCCATATTTGACCTACTGAACATATTTTTAGTCCAAGATTCCATAAACACTAATTTACTATACACACTCATTGCCTTCCCTTCTGATTCCAAAAAGTAGCTTACAGGTCTACAAAAAGGTTTAAATTTTTTATTTTTTTATTTTTTTATTTTTTTTTAATACATATTTTGGCTTTACAGAAGTCTATATTTGACCTACTGAACATATTTTTAGTCCAAGATTCCATAAACACTAATTTACTATACATACTCATTGACTTCCCTTCTTATTCCCATTACAAGCCAAAAGTTCCACAAAAGGTTTAAAAGTTTGTTTTACATGTTATGGATGTACAGAAGTCTATATTTGACCTTCTGAATATATTCTTGGCCCAAAGCTCAAAAAAATCACTCATTGACTTCCCTTCTGATTCCAATTAGTAGCTAAAAGGTCCATATAAGGTTTTTTTTTTTTTAATTATTTTTTTTTTTTACATGTTATGAATGTACAAAGTCCATTTTTGACCTAGTGAACAAATCAAAAAAAAAAATTTGTGCCAAAGGTTAAAAAGTCACTCATTCATTGACTTCCCTTCTGATTCCAATAAGTAGCTTAAAGGTCTAAAAAAGGTTTTAATTTTTATTTATTTTTTACATATTATGGCTGTACAAGAAGTCCATATTTGACCTACAGAACAAGTTTTTGTCCCAAAGGTCAAAAAGTCACTCATTGACTTTCCCTCTGGTTTCAATGAGTAGCTAAAAGGTCTACAAAAGGTTTTAATTTTTTTTTTTTTTACATATTATGTCTGTACAGAAGTCCTTATTTGACCTTCTTAACATATTTTTGGCCCAAAGGTAAAAAAGGTCACTCATTGCCTTCCCATCTGATTCCACTAAGTAGCTTACAGGTCTACAAAAAGTTTTAATTTTTTTTTTTTTTTTTTTTTTTTTTTTTTACATATTATGGCTTTACAGAAGTCCATATTTGACCTACTGAACAAGTTTTTGTCCCAAAGGTAAAAAAAAAGGTCACTCATTGATATCCCTTCTGATTCCAATAAGTAGCTAAAAGGTCAACAAAAGGTTTCAATTCTTTTTTCTTTTCTTTCAAACATATTATGGCTGTACAAGAAGTCAATTTTTGACCTACTGAACAAGTTTTTGTCCCAAAGGTCAAAAAGTCACTCATTGACTTTCCTTCTGGTTCCAATTAGTAGCTAAAAGGTCTGCAAAAGGTTTTAATTTTTTTTTATTTATTTTTTTATTTTTTTTACATATTATGTCTGTACAGAAGTCCTTATTTGACCTTCTTAACATATTTTTGGCCCAAAGGTAAAAAAGGTCACTCATTGCCTTCCCATCTGATTCCACTAAGTAGCTTACAGGTCTACAAAAAGTTTTAATTTTTTTTTTATTTTTTTTATTTTTTTTATACATATTATGGCTTTACAGAAGTCCATATTTGACCTACTGAACAAGTTTTTGTCCCAAAGGTAAAAAAAAAGGTCACTCATTGATATCCCTTCTGATTCCAATAAGTAGCTAAAAGGTCAACAAAAGGTTTCAATTCTTTTTTCTTTTCTTTCAAACATATTATGGCTGTACAAGAAGTCAATTTTTGACCTACTGAACAAGTTTTTGTCCCAAAGGTCAAAAAGTCACTCATTGACTTTCCTTCTGGTTCCAATTAGTAGCTAAAAGGTCTACAAAAGGTTTTAATTTTTTTTTTTTTTTTTTTTTTTTTTTACATATTATGTCTGTACAGAAGTCCTTATTTGACCTTCTTAACATATTTTTGGCCCAAAGGTAAAAAAGGTCACTCATTGCCTTCCCATCTGATTCCACTAAGTAGCTTACAGGTCTACAAAAAGTTTTACTTTTTTTTTTTTTTTTTTTTTTTTTTTACATATTATGGCTTTACAGAAGTCCATATTTGACCTACTGAACAAATTTTTGGCCCAAGGGTCAAAAAGTCACTCATTGACTTTCCTTCTGGTTTCAATGAGTAGCTAAAAGGTCTACAAAAGGTTGGATTTTTTTTTTTTTTTTTTTACATATTATGTCTGTACAGAAGTCCTTATTTGACCTTCTTAACATATTTTTGGCCCAAAGGTAAAAAAAGGTCACTCGTTGCCTTCCCATCTGATTCCAATAAGTAGCTTACAGGTCTACAAAAAGTTTTACTTTTTTTTTTTTTTTTTTTTTTTTTTTTTAATACATATTATGGCTTTACAAGAAGTCCATATTTGACCCACTGAACAATTTTTTTTTCCAAAGGTCAAAAAGTCACTCATTGATTTCCCTTCTGATTCCAATAAGTAGCTTACAGGTCTAAAAAAGTTAAAAAAAAAATTTTATTTTATTTTATTTTTTTTTTTTTTTTACATATTATGGCTTTACAGAAGTCCATATTTGACCTACTGAACATATTTTTGGCCCAAAGGTAAAAAAAAGGTCACTCATTGACATCCCTTCTGATTCCAATAAGTAGCTAAAAGGTCAACAAAAGGTTTCAATTCTTTTTTCTTTTCTTTCAAACATATTATGGCCGTACAGAAGACCATATTTGACCTACTGAACAAATTTTTGTCCCAAAGGTCAAAAAGTCACTCATTGACTTTCCTTCTGGTTCCAATTAGTAGCTAAAAGGTCTACAAATGGTTTTAATTTTTTTTTTTTTTTTTTTTACATATTATGGCTGTACAGAAGTCTATATTTGACATACTGAACAAATTTTTGGCCCAAAGGTAAAAAAAGGTCACTCGTTGCCTTCCCATCTGATTCCACTAAGTAGCTTACAGGTCTACAAAAAGTTTTACTTTTTTTTTTTTTTTTTTTTTTTTTTTTTTTTTTAATACATATTATGGCTTTACAAGAAGTCCATATTTGACCCACTGAACATTTTTTTTTTCCAAAGATCAAAAAGTCACTCATTGATTTCCCTTCTGATTCCAATAAGTAGCTTACAGGTCTAAAAAAGTTTAAATATTTTTATTTTATTATTATTATTTTTTTTTTTTTACATATTATGGCTTTACAGAAGTCCATATTTGACCTACTGAACATATTTTTGGCCCAAAGGTAAAAAAAAGGTCACTCATTGACATCCCTTCTGATTCCAATAAGTAGCTAAAAGGTCAACAAAAGGTTTCAATTCTTTTTTCTTTTCTTTCAAACATATTATGGCTGTACAAGAAGTCCATATTTGACCTACTGAACAAGTTTTTGTCCCAAAGGTCAAAAAGTCACTCATTGACTTTCCTTCTGGTTCCAATTAGTAGCTAAAAGGTCTACAAAAGGTTAGAATTTTTTTTTTTTTTTTTTTTTTTTACATATTATGGCTGTACAGAAGTCCATATTTTACCTACTGAACAAATTTTTATCCCAAAGGTCAAAAAGTCACTCATTGACTTTACTTCTGGTTCCAATTAGCAATTAGTAGCTAAAAGGTCTACAAAAGGTTTTTATTTTTATTATTATTATTATTATTTTTTATACATATTATGGCTGTTCAGAAGTCTACATTTGACCTACTGAACAAATTTTTGGCCCAAAGGTAAAAAAAGGTCACTCGTTGCCTTCCCATCTGATTCCACTAAGTAGCTTACAGGTCTACAAAAAGTTTTACATTTTTTATTTTTTTTTATTTTATTTTTTTTACATATTATGGCTTTACAAGAAGTCCATATTTGACCTACTGAACAATTTTTTTTTCCAAAGGTCAAAAAGTCACTCATTGATTTCCCTTCTGATTCCAATAAGTAGCTTACAGGTCTAAAAAAGTTAAATATTTTTTGTTTTTTTTTTTATTTTTATTTTTTTTTTTATACATATTATGGCTTTACAGAAGTCCATATTTGACCTACTGAACATATTTTTGGCCCAAAGGTAAAAAAAAGGTCACTCATTGACATCCCTTCTGATTCCAATAAGTAGCTAAAAGGTCAACAAAAGGTTTCAATTCTTTTTTCTTTTCTTTCAAACATATTATGGCCGTACAGAAGACCATATTTGACCTACTGAACAAATTTTTGTCCCAAAGGTCAAAAAGTCACTCATTGACTTTCCTTCTGGTTCCAATTAGTAGCTAAAAGGTCTACAAAAGGTTTTTATTTTTTTTTATTATTATTTTTTTTTTTACATATTATGGCCTTACGGAAGTCCATATTTGACCTACTGAACAAGTTTTTGTCCCAAAGGTCAAAAAGTCACTCATTGACTTTCCTTCTGGTTCCAATTAGTAGCTAAAAGGTCTACAAATGGTTTTAATTTTTTTTTTTTTTTTTTTTTTTACATATTATGGCTGTACAGAAGTCTATATTTGACATACTGAACAAATTTTTGGCCCAAAGGTAAAAAAAGGTCACTCATTGCCTTCCTTCTGATTCCACTAAGTAGCTTACAGGTCTACAAAAAGTTTTACTTTTTTTTTTTCTTTTTTTTTTTCTACATATTATGGCTTTACAAGAAGTCCATATTTGACCTACTGAACATTTTTTTTTTCCAAAGGTCAAAAAGTCATTTATTGATTTCCCTTCTGATTCCAATAAGTAGCTTACAGGTCTAAAAAAGTTAAATATTTTATTTTTATTTTTTTATTTTTATTTTATTTTTACATATTATGGCCTTACGGAAGTCCATATTTGACCTACTGAACAAGTTTTTGTCCCAAAGGTCAAAAAGTCACTCATTGACTTTCCTTCTGGTTCCAATTAGTAGCTAAAAGATCTACAAATGGTTTTAATTTTTTTTTTTTTTTTTTTACATATTATGGCTGTACAGAAGTCTATATTTGACATACTGAACAAATTTTTGGCCCAAAGGTAAAAAAAGGTCACTCGTTGCCTTCCTTCTGATTCCACTAAGTAGCTTACAGGTCTACAAAAAGTTTTACTTTTTTTTTTTCTTTTTTTTTTCTACATATTATGGCTTTACAAGAAGTCCATATTTGACCTACTGAAATTTTTTTTTTTCCAAAGGTCAAAAAGTCACTCATTGATTTCCCTTCTGATTCCAATAAGTAGCTTACAGGTCTAAAAAAGGTTAAATTATT
The DNA here is from genome assembly GCF_949357685.1 of Gobio gobio. Lineage (NCBI taxonomy): Eukaryota > Metazoa > Chordata > Actinopteri > Cypriniformes > Gobionidae > Gobio > Gobio gobio. The sequence goes on along the minus strand of NC_137107.1, from coordinate 15,069,545 downwards.
ATTTTTTTTAATTTTTTTTTTTTTTTTTACATATTATGGCTTTACAGAAGTCCATATTTGACCTACTGAACATATTTTTGGCCCAAAGGTAAAAAAAGGTCACTCATTGACATCCCTTCTGATTCCAATAAGTAGCTAAAAGGTCAACAAAAGGTTTCAATTCTTTTTTCTTTTCTTTCAAACATATTATGGCTGTACAAGAAGTCCATATTTGACCTACTGAACAAGTTTTTGTCCCAAAGGTCAAAAAGTCACTCATTGACTTTCCTTCTGGTTTCAATTAGTAGCTAAAAGGTCTACAAAAGGTTAGAATTTTTTTTTTTTTTTTTTTTTACATATTATGGCTGTACAGAAGTCCATATTTGACCTACTGAACAAATTTTTGTCCCAAAGGTCAAAAAGTCACTCATTGAATTTACTTCTGGTTCCAATTAGCAATTAGTAGCTAAAAGGTCTACAAAAGGTTTTTATTTTTATTATTATTATTATTTTTTTTGTATACATATTATGGCTGTACGGAAGTCCATATTTGACCTACTGAACAAATTTTTGTCCCAAAGGTCAAAAAGTCACTCATTGACTTTCATTCTGGTTCCAATTAGTAGCTAAAAGGTCTAAAAATGGTTTAATTTTTTTTTTTTTTTTTTTTTTTTACATATTATGGCTGTTCAGAAGTCTACATTTGACCTACTGAACAAATTTTTGGCCCAAAGGTAAAAAAAGGTCACTCGTTGCCTTCCCATCTGATTCCACTAAGTAGCTTACAGGTCTACAAAAAGTTTTACTTTTTTTTTTTTTTTTTTTTTTTTTTAATACATATTATGGCTTTACAGGAAGTCCATATTTGACCTACTGAACAATTTTTTTTTCCAAAGGTCAAAAAGTCACTCATCGATTTCCCTTCTGATTCCAATAAGTAGCTTAAAATTCTAAAAAAGGTTAAATAATTTTATTTTTTTATTTTTTTTATTTTTTTACATATTATGGCTTTACAGAAGTCTATATTTGACATACTGAACAAATTTTTGGCCCAAAGGTAAAAAAAGGTCACTCGTTGCCTTCCTTCTGATTCCAATAAGTAGCTAAAAGGTCAACAAAAGGTTTCAATTCTTTTTTCTTTTCTTTCAAACATATTATGGCTGTACAAGAAGTCCATATTTGACCTACTGAACAAGTTTTTGTCCCAAAGGTCAAAAAGTCACTCATTGACTTTCCTTCTGGTTCCAATTAGTAGCTAAAAGGTCTACAAAAGGTTAGAATTTTTTTTTTTTATTTTTTTTTTACATATTATGGCTGTACAGAAGTCCATATTTGACCTACTGAACAAATTTTTGTCCCAAAGGTCAAAAAGTCACTCATTGACTTTACTTCTGGTTCCAATTAGCAATTAGTAGCTAAAAGGTCTACAAAAGGTTTTTATTTTTATTATTATTTTTTTTTTTTGTATACATATTATGGCTGTTCAGAAGTCTACATTTGACCTACTGAACAAATTTTTGGCCCAAAGGTAAAAAAAGGTCACTCGTTGCCTTCCCATCTGATTCCACTAAGTAGCTTACAGGTCTACAAAAAGTTTTACTTTTTTTTTTTTTTTTTTTTAATACATATTATGGCTTTACAAGAAGTCCATATTTGACCCACTGAACAATTTTTTTTTCCAAAGTTCAAAAAGTCACTCATTGATTTCCCTTCTGATTCCAATAAGTAGCTTACAGGTCTACAAAAGGTTTTTATTTTTATTATTATTATTATTTTTGTATACATATTATGGCTGTACGGAAGTCCATATTTGACCTACTGAACAAATTTTTGTCCCAAAGGTCAAAAAGTCACTCATTGACTTTCATTCTGGTTCCAATTAGTAGCTAAAAGGTCTAAAAATGGTTTAATTTTTTTTTTAATTTTTTTTTAATACATATTATGGCTGTTCAGAAGTCTACATTTGACCTACTGAACAAATTTTTGGCCCAAAGGTAAAAAAAGGTCACTCGTTGCCTTCCCATCTGATTCCACTAAGTAGCTTACAGGTCTACAAAAAGTTTAACTTTTTTTTTTTTTTTTTTTTTTTTTTTTAATACATATTATGGCTTTACATGAAGTCCATATTTGACCTACTGAACAATTTTTTTTTCCAAAGGTCAAAAAGTCACTCATCGATTTCCCTTCTGATTCCAATAAGTAGCTTACAATTCTAAAAAAGGTTAAATATTTTTATTTTTTTATTTTTTTACATATTATGGCTTTACAGAAGTCCATATTTGACCTACTGAACATATTTTTGGCCCAAAGGTAAAAAAAAGGTCACTCATTGACATCCCTTCTGATTCCAATAAGTAGCTAAAAGGTCAACAAAAGGTTTCAAATCTTTTTTCTTTTCTTTCAAACATATTATGGCTGTACAAGAAGTCCATATTTGACCTACTGAACAAGTTTTTGTCCCAAAGGTCAAAAAGTCACTCATTGACTTTTCTTCTGGTTCCAATTAGTGGCTAAAAGGTCTACAAAAGATTAGAATTTTTTTTTTTTTTTTTTTTTTTTACATATTATGGCCGTACAGAAGACCATATTTGACCTACTGAACAAATTTTTGTCCCAAAGGTCAAAAAGTCACTCATTGACTTTCCTTCTGGTTTCAATTAGTAGCTAAAAGGTCTACAAAAGGTTTTTTTTTATTTTTTATTATTATTATTTTTTTACATATTATGGCCTTACGGAAGTCCATATTTGACCTACTGAACAAGTTTTTGTCCTAAAGGTCAAAAAGTCACTCATTGACTTTCCTTCTGGTTCCAATTAGTAGCTAAAAGGTCTACAAATGGTTTTAATTTTTTTTTTTTTTTTTACATATTATGGCTGTACAGAAGTCTATATTTGACATACTGAACAAATTTTTGGCCCAAAGGTAAAAAAAGGTCACTCGTTGCCTTCCTTCTGATTCCACTAAGTAGCTTACAGGTCTACAAAAAGTTTTACTTTTTTTTTTTCTTTTTTTTTCCCTACATATTATGGCTTTACAAGAAGTCCATATTTGACCTACTGAACAATTTTTTTTCCAAAGGTCAAAAAGTCACTCATTGATTTCTCTTCTGATTCCAATAAGTAGCTTACAGGTCTAAAAAAGGTAAATATTTTTTTTTTTTTTTTATTTTTTTTTTTTTTACATATTATGGCTTTACAGAAGTCCATATTTGACCTACTGAACATATTTTTGGCCCAAAGGTAAAAAAAAGGTCACTCATTGACATCCCTTCTGATTCCAATAAGTAGCTAAAAGGTCAACAAAAGGTTTCAATTCTTTTTTCTTTTCTTTCAAACATATTATGGCTGTACAAGAAGTCCATATTTGACCTACTGAACAAGTTTTTGTCCCAAAGGTCAAAAAGTCACTCATTGACTTTCCTTCTGGTTCCAATTAGCAATTAGTAGCTAAAAGGTCTACAAAAGGTTTTTATTTTTATTATTATTATTATTATTATTTTTTATACATATTATGGCTGTTCAGAAGTCTACATTTGACCTACTGAACAAATTTTTGGCCCAAAGGTAAAAAAAGGTCACTCGTTGCCTTCCCATCTGATTCCACTAAGTAGCTTACAGGTCTACAAAAAGTTTTACATTATTTTTTTTTTTATTTTTTTTTTTTTTTACATATTATGGCTTTACAAGAAGTCCATATTTGACCTACTGAACATTTTTTTTTTCCAAAGGTCAAAAAGTCACTCATTGATTTCCCTTCTGATTCCAATAAGTAGCTTACAGGTCTAAAAAAGTTAATTTTTTTTTTTTTTTTTTTTTTTTTTTTTTTTTTTTTTTTTTTACATATTATGGCTTTACAGAAGTCCATATTTGACCTACTGAACATATTTTTGGCCCAAAGGTAAAAAAAAGGTCACTCATTGACATCCCTTCTGATTCCAATAAGTAGCTAAAAGGTCAACAAAAGGTTTCAATTCTTTTTTCTTTTCTTTCAAACATATTATGGCCGTACAGAAGACCATATTTGACCTACTGAACAAATTTTTGTCCCAAAGGTCAAAAAGTCACTCATTGACTTTCCTTCTGGTTCCAATTAGTAGCTAAAAGGTCTAAAAAAGGTTTTTATTTTTTTTTATTATTATTATTTTTTTTTTTACATATTATGGCCTTACGGAAGTCCATATTTGACCTACTGAACAAGTTTTTGTCCCAAAGGTCAAAAAGTCACTCATTGACTTTCCTTCTGGTTCCAATTAGTAGCTAAAAGGTCTACAAATGGTTTTAATTTTTTTTTTTTTTTTACATATTATGGCTGTACAGAAGTCTATATTTGACATACTGAACAAATTTTTGGCCCAAAGGTAAAAAAAGGTCACTCGTTGCCTTCCTTCTGATTCCACTAAGTAGCTTACAGGTCTACAAAAAGTTTAACTTTTTTTTTTTCTTTTTTTTTTCTACATATTATGGCTTTACAAGAAGTCCATATTTGACCTACTGAACATTTTTTTTTTCCAAAGGTCAAAAAGTCATTTATTGATTTCCCTTCTGATTCCAATAAGTAGCTTACAGGTCTAAAAAAGTTAAATATTTTATTTTTATTTTTTTATTTTTATTTTATTTTTACATATTATGGCCTTACGGAAGTCCATATTTGACCTACTGAACAAGTTTTTGTCCCAAAGGTCAAAAAGTCACTCATTGACTTTCCTTCTGGTTCCAATTAGTAGCTAAAAGGTCTACAAATGGTTTTAATTTTTTTTTTTTTTTTTACATATTATGGCTGTACAGAAGTCTATATTTGACATACTGAACAAATTTTTGGCCCAAAGGTAAAAAAAGGTCACTCGTTGCCTTCCTTCTGATTCCACTAAGTAGCTTACAGGTCTACAAACAGTTTTACTTTTTTTTTTTTTTTTTTTTTCTACATATTATGGCTTTACAAGAAGTCCATATTTGACCTACTGAACAATTTTTTTTTCCAAAGGTCAAAAAGTCACTCATTGATTTCCCTTCTGATTCCAATAAGTAGCTTACAGGTCTAAAAAAGGTTAAACATTTTTTTTTTTTTTTAATTTTTTTTTTTTTTTTTTACATATTATGGCTTTACAGAAGTCCATATTTGACCTACTGAACATATTTTTGGCCCAAAGGTAAAAAAAGGTCACTCATTGACATCCCTTCTGATTCCAATAAGTAGCTAAAAGGTCAACAAAAGGTTTCAATTCTTTTTTCTTTTCTTTCAAACATATTATGGCTGTACAAGAAGTCCATATTTGACCTACTGAACAAGTTTTTGTCCCAAAGGTCAAAAAGTCACTCATTGACTTTCCTTCTGGTTCCAATTAGTAGCTAAAAGGTCTACAAAAGGTTAGAATTTTTTTTTATTTTTTTTATTTTATTTTTTTTACATATTATGGCTGTACAGAAGTCCATATTTGACCTACTGAACAAATTTTTGTCCCAAAGGTCAAAAAGTCACTCATTGACTTTACTTCTGGTTCCAATTAGCAATTAGTAGCTAAAAGGTCTACAAAAGGTTTTTATTTTTATTATTTTTTTTTTTTTGTATACATATTATGGCTGTACGGAAGTCCATATTTGACCTACTGAACAAATTTTTGTCCCAAAGGTCAAAAAGTCACTCATTGACTTTCATTCTGGTTCCAATTAGTAGCTAAAAGGTCTAAAAATGGTTTAATTTTTTTTTTTTTTTTTTTTTTTTTTTACATATTATGGCTGTTCAGAAGTCTACATTTGACCTACTGAACAAATTTTTGGCCCAAAGGTAAAAAAAGGTCACTCGTTGCCTTCCCATCTGATTCCACTAAGTAGCTTACAGGTCTACAAAAAGTTTTACTTTTTTTTTTTTTTTTTTTTTTTTTTTTTAATACATATTATAGCTTTACAGGAAGTCCATATTTGACCTACTGAACAATTTTTTTTTCCAAAGGTCAAAAAGTCACTCATCGATTTCCCTTCTGATTCCAATAAGTAGCTTACAATTCTAAAAAAGGTTAAATATTTTTATTTTTTTATTTTTTTATTTTTTTACATATAATGGCTTTACAGAAGTCCATATTTGACCTACTGAACATATTTTTGGCCCAAAGGTAAAAAAAAGGTCACTCATTGACATCCCTTCTGATTCCAATAAGTAGCTAAAAGGTCTACAAATGTTTTTAATTTTTTTTTTTTTTTTTACATATTATGGCTGTACAGAAGTCTATATTTGACATACTGAACAAATTTTTGGCCCAAAGGTAAAAAAAGGTCACTCGTTGCCTTCCTTCTGATTCCAATAAGTAGCTAAAAGGTCAACAAAAGGTTTCAATTCTTTTTTCTTTTCTTTCAAACATATTATGGCTGTACAAGAAGTCCATATTTGACCTACTGAACAAGTTTTTGTCCCAAAGGTCAAAAAGTCACTCATTGACTTTCCTTCTGGTTCCAATTAGTAGCTAAAAGGTCTACAAAAGGTTAGATTTTTTTTTTTTTTTTTACATATTAGGGCTGTACAGAAGTCCATATTTGACCTACTGAACAAATTTTTGTCCCAAAGGTCAAAAAGTCACTCATTGACTTTACTTCTGGTTCCAATTAGCAATTAGTAGCTAAAAGGTCTACAAAAGGTTTTTATTTTTATTATTATTATTATTTTTTTGTATACATTTTATGGCTGTTCAGAAGTCTACATTTGACCTACTGAACAAATTTTTGGCCCAAAGGTAAAAAAAGGTCACTCGTTGCCTTCCCATCTGATTCCACTAAGTAGCTTACAGGTCTACAAAAAGTTTTACTTTTTTTTTTTTTTTTTTTTTTTTTTTTAATACATATTATGGCTTTACAAGAAGTCCATATTTGACCCACTGAACATTTTTTTTTTCCAAAGGTCAAAAAGTCACTCATTGATTTCCCTTCTGATTCCAATAAGTAGCTTACAGGTCTAAAAAAGGTTAAATATTTTTATTTTATTTTTTATTTTATTTTTTTTACATATTATGGCTTTACAGAAGTCCATATTTGACCTACTGAACATATTTTTGGCCCAAAGGTAAAAAAAAGGTCACTCATTGACATCCCTTCTGATTCCAATAAGTAGCTAAAAGGTCAACAAAAGTTTTCAATTCTTTTTTCTTTTCTTTCAAACATATTATGGCTGTACAAGAAGTCCATATTTGACCTACTGAACAAGTTTTTGTCCCAAAGGTCAAAAAGTCACTCATTGACTTTCCTTCTGGTTCCAATTAGTAGCTAAAAGGTCTACAAAAGGTTAGAATTTTTTTTTTTTTTTTTTTTACATATTATGGCTGTACAGAAGTCCATATTTGACCTACTGAACAAATTTTTATCCCAAAGGTCAAAAAGTCACTCATTGACTTTACTTCTGGTTCCAATTAGCAATTAGTAGCTAAAAGGTCTACAAAAGGGTTTTATTTTTATTATTATTATTATTTTTTTGTATACATTTTATGGCTGTTCAGAAGTCTACATTTGACCTACTGAACAAATTTTTGGCCCAAAGGTAAAAAAAGGTCACTCGTTGCCTTCCCATCTGATTCCACTAAGTAGCTTACAGGTCTACAAAAAGTTTTACTTTTTTTTTTTTTTTTTTTTTTTTTTTTAATACATATTATGGCTTTACAAGAAGTCCATATTTGACCCACTGAACATTTTTTTTTTCCAAAGGTCAAAAAGTCACTCATTGATTTCCCTTCTGATTCCAATAAGTAGCTTACAGGTCTAAAAAAGGTTAAATATTTTTTTTTTATTTTTTATTTTTTTTTATTTTACATATTATGGCTTTACAGAAGTCCATATTTGACCTACTGAACATATTTTTGGCCCAAAGGTAAAAAAAAGGTCACTCATTGACATCCCTTCTGATTCCAATAAGTAGCTAAAAGGTCAACAAAAGGTTTCAATTCTTTTTTCTTTTCTTTCAAACATATTATGGCTGTACAAGAAGTCCATATTTGACCTACTGAACAAGTTTTTGTCCCAAAGGTCAAAAAGTCACTCATTGACTTTCCTTCTGGTTCCAATTAGTAGCTAAAAGGTCTACAAAAGGTTAGAAGTTTTTTTTTTTTTTTTTTTTTTTTACATATTATGGCTGTACAGAAGTCCATATTTGACCTACTGAACAAATTTTTATCCCAAAGGTCAAAAAGTCACTCATCGACTTTACTTCTGGTTCCAATTAGTAATTAGTAGCTAAAACGTCTACAAAAGGTTTTTATTTTTATTATTATTATTATTATTTTTTATACATATTATGGCTGTTCAGAAGTCTACATTTGACCTACTGAACAAATTTTTGGCCCAAAGGTAAAAAAAGGTCACTCGTTGCCTTCCCATCTGATTCCACTAAGTAGCTTACAGGTCTACAAAAAGTTTTACATTTTTTTTTTTTTTTTTTTTTTTTTTTTTACATATTATGGCTTTACAAGAAGTCCATATTTGACCTACTGAACAATTTTTTTTTCCAAAGGTCAAAAAGTCACTCATTGATTTCCCTTCTGATTCCAATAAGTAGCTTACAGGTCTAAAAAAGTAAAAAAAATTTTTTTTTTTTTTTTTTTTTTTTTTTTTTTTTTTACATATTATGGCTTTACAGAAGTCCATATTTGACCTACTGAACATATTTTTGGCCCAAAGGTAAAAAAAAGGTCACTCATTGACATCCCTTCTGATTCCAATAAGTAGCTAAAAGGTCAACAAAAGGTTTCAATTCTTTTTTCTTTTCTTTCAAACATATTATGGCCGTACAGAAGACCATATTTGACCTACTGAACAAATTTTTGTCCCAAAGGTCAAAAAGTCACTCAATGACTTTCCTTCTGGTTCCAATTAGTAGCTAAAAGGTCTACAAAAGGTTTTTATTTATTTTTTTTATTATTTATTTTTTTACATATTATGGCCTTACGGAAGTCCATATTTGACCTACTGAACAAGTTTTTGTCCCAAAGGTCAAAAAGTCACTCATTGACTTTCCTTCTGGTTCCAATTAGTAGCTAAAAGGTCTACAAATGGTTTTAATTTTTTTTTTTTTTTTTTTTTACATATTATGGCTGTACAGAAGTCTATATTTGACATACTGAACAAATTTTTGGCCCAAAGGTAAAAAAAGGTCACTCGTTGCCTTCCTTCTGATTCCACTAAGTAGCTTACAGGTCTACAAAAATTTTTTTTTTTTTTTTTTTTTTTTACAGATTATGGCTTTACAAGAAGTCCATATTTGACCTACTGAACAATTTTTTATCCCAAAGGTCAAAAAGTCACTCATTGACTTTACTTCTGGTTCCAATTAGCAATTAGTAGCTAAAAGGTCTACAAAAGGTTTTTATTTTTATTATTATTATTTTTTTTTATACATATTTTAGCTGTACGGAAGTCCATATTTGACCTACTGAACAAATTTTTGTCCCAAAGGTCAAAAAGTCAATCATTGACTTTCATTCTGGTTCCAATTAGTAGCTAAAAGGTCTAAAAATGGTTTTAATTTTTTTTTTTTTTTTTTTTTTTTTTTTTTTTTTTTACATATTATGGCTGTTCAGAAGTCTACATTTGACCTACTGAACAAATTTTTGGCCCAAAGGTAAAAAAAGGTCACTCGTTGCCTTCCCATCTGATTCCACTAAGTAGCTTACAGGTCTACAAAAAGTTTTTTTTTTTTTTTTTTTTTTTTTTTTACAGATTATGGCTTTACAAGAAGTCCATATTTGACCCACTGAACAATTTTTTTTTCCAAAGGTCAAAACGTCACTCATTGATTTCCCTTCTGATTCCAATAAGTAGCTTACAGGTCTAAAAAAGGTTAAATATTTTTATTTATTTTTTTATTTTTTTATTTTTTTTACATATTATGGCTTTACAGAAGTCCATATTTGACCTACTGAACATATTTTTGGCCCAAAGGTAAAAAAAAGGTCACTCATTGACATCCCTTCTGATTCCAATAAGTAGCTAAAAGGTCAACAAAAGGTTTCAATTCTTTTTTCTTTTCTTTCAAACATATTATGGCTGTACAAGAAGTCCATATTTGACCTACTGAACAAGTTTTTGTCCCAAAGGTCAAAAAGTCACTCATTGACTTTCCTTCTGGTTCCAATTAGTAGCTAAAAGGTCTACAAAAGGTTAGAATTTTTTTTTATTATTATTTTTTTTTTTTTTACATATTATGGCTGTACAGAAGTCCATATTTGACCTACTGAACAAATTTTTATCCCAAAGGTCAAAAAGTCACTCATTGACTTTACTTCTGGTTCCAATTAGCAATTAGTAGCTAAAAGGTCTACAAAAGGTTTTTATTTTTATTATTATTATTTTTTTTATACATATTTTAGCTGTACGGAAGTCCATATTTGACCTACTGAACAAATTTTTGTCCCAAAGGTCAAAAAGTCAATCATTGACTTTCATTCTGGTTCCAATTAGTAGCTAAAAGGTCTAAAAATGGTTTTATTTTTTTTTATTTTTTTTTTTTTTAAATATTATGGCTGTTCAGAAGTCTACATTTGACCTACTGAACAAATTTTTGGCCCAAAGGTAAAAAAAGGTCACTCGTTGCCTTCCCATCTGATTCCACTAAGTAGCTTACAGGTCTACAAAAAGTTTTTTTTTTTTTTTTTTTTTTTTTTTTTACAGATTATGGCTTTACAAGAAGTCCATATTTGACCCACTGAACAATTTTTTTTTCCAAAGGTCAAAAAGTCACTCATTGATTTCCCTTCTGATTCCAATAAGTAGCTTACAGGTCTAAAAAAGGTTAAATATTTTTATTTTATTTTATTTTTTTATTTTTTTTACATATTATGGCTTTACAGAAGTCCATATTTGACCTACTGAACATATTTTTGGCCCAAAGGTAAAAAAAAGGTCACTCATTGACATCCCTTCTGATTACAATAAGTAGCTAAAAGGTCAACAAAAGGTTTCAATTCTTTTTTCTTTTCTTTCAAACATATTATGGCTGTACAAGAAGTCCATATTTGACCTACTGAACAAGTTTTTGTCCCAAAGGTCAAAAAGTCACTCATTGACTTTCCTTCTGGTTCCAATTAGTAGCTAAAAGGTCTACAAAAGGTTAGAAGTTTTTTTTTTTTTTTTTTTTTTTTACATATTATGGCTGTACAGAAGTCCATATTTGACCTACTGAACAAATTTTTATCCCAAAGGTCAAAAAGTCACTCATCGACTTTACTTCTGGTTCCAATTAGCAATTAGTAGCTAAAACGTCTACAAAAGGTTTTTATTTTTATTATTATTATTATTATTTTTTATACATATTATGGCTGTTCAGAAGTCTACATTTGACCTACTGAACAAATTTTTGGCCCAAAGGTAAAAAAAGGTCACTCGTTGCCTTCCCATCTGATTCCACTAAGTAGCTTACAGGTCTACAAAAAGTTTTACATTTTTTTTTTTTTTTTTTTTTTTTTTTTTTACATATTATGGCTTTACAAGAAGTCCATATTTGACCTACTGAACAATTTTTTTTTCCAAAGGTCAAAAAGTCACTCATTGATTTCCCTTCTGATTCCAATAAGTAGCTTACAGGTCTAAAAAAGTAAAAAAATTTTTTTTTTTTTTTTTTTTTTTTTTTTTTTTTTTTACATATTATGGCTTTACAGAAGTCCATATTTGACCTACTGAACATATTTTTGGCCCAAAGGTAAAAAAAAGGTCACTCATTGACATCCCTTCTGATTCCAATAAGTAGCTAAAAGGTCAACAAAAGGTTTCAATTCTTTTTTCTTTTCTTTCAAACATATTATGGCCGTACAGAAGACCATATTTGACCTACTGAACAAATTTTTGTCCCAAAGGTCAAAAAGTCACTCAATGACTTTCCTTCTGGTTCCAATTAGTAGCTAAAAGGTCTACAAAAGGTTTTTATTTATTTTTTTTATTATTTATTTTTTTACATATTATGGCCTTACGGAAGTCCATATTTGACCTACTGAACAAGTTTTTGTCCCAAAGGTCAAAAAGTCACTCATTGACTTTCCTTCTGGTTCCAATTAGTAGCTAAAAGGTCTACAAATGGTTTTAATTTTTTTTTTTTTTTTTTTTTACATATTATGGCTGTACAGAAGTCTATATTTGACATACTGAACAAATTTTTGGCCCAAAGGTAAAAAAAGGTCACTCGTTGCCTTCCTTCTGATTCCACTAAGTAGCTTACAGGTCTACAAAAATTTTTTTTTTTTTTTTTTTTTTTTACAGATTATGGCTTTACAAGAAGTCCATATTTGACCTACTGAACAATTTTTTATCCCAAAGGTCAAAAAGTCACTCATTGACTTTACTTCTGGTTCCAATTAGCAATTAGTAGCTAAAAGGTCTACAAAAGGTTTTTATTTTTATTATTATTATTTTTTTTTATACATATTTTAGCTGTACGGAAGTCCATATTTGACCTACTGAACAAATTTTTGTCCCAAAGGTCAAAAAGTCAATCATTGACTTTCATTCTGGTTCCAATTAGTAGCTAAAAGGTCTAAAAATGGTTTTAATTTTTTTTTTTTTTTTTTTTTTTTTTTTTTTTTTTACATATTATGGCTGTTCAGAAGTCTACATTTGACCTACTGAACAAATTTTTGGCCCAAAGGTAAAAAAAGGTCACTCGTTGCCTTCCCATCTGATTCCACTAAGTAGCTTACAGGTCTACAAAAAGTTTTTTTTTTTTTTTTTTTTTTTTTTTTACAGATTATGGCTTTACAAGAAGTCCATATTTGACCCACTGAACAATTTTTTTTTCCAAAGGTCAAAACGTCACTCATTGATTTCCCTTCTGATTCCAATAAGTAGCTTACAGGTCTAAAAAAGGTTAAATATTTTTATTTATTTTTTTATTTTTTTATTTTTTTTACATATTATGGCTTTACAGAAGTCCATATTTGACCTACTGAACATATTTTTGGCCCAAAGGTAAAAAAAAGGTCACTCATTGACATCCCTTCTGATTCCAATAAGTAGCTAAAAGGTCAACAAAAGGTTTCAATTCTTTTTTCTTTTCTTTCAAACATATTATGGCTGTACAAGAAGTCCATATTTGACCTACTGAACAAGTTTTTGTCCCAAAGGTCAAAAAGTCACTCATTGACTTTCCTTCTGGTTCCAATTAGTAGCTAAAAGGTCTACAAAAGGTTAGAATTTTTTTTTATTATTATTTTTTTTTTTTTACATATTATGGCTGTACAGAAGTCCATATTTGACCTACTGAACAAATTTTTATCCCAAAGGTCAAAAAGTCACTCATTGACTTTACTTCTGGTTCCAATTAGCAATTAGTAGCTAAAAGGTCTACAAAAGGTTTTTATTTTTATTATTATTATTTTTTTTATACATATTTTAGCTGTACGGAAGTCCATATTTGACCTACTGAACAAATTTTTGTCCCAAAGGTCAAAAAGTCAATCATTGACTTTCATTCTGGTTCCAATTAGTAGCTAAAAGGTCTAAAAATGGTTTTATTTTTTTTTTTTTTTTTTTTTTTTAAATATTATGGCTGTTCAGAAGTCTACATTTGACCTACTGAACAAATTTTTGGCCCAAAGGTAAAAAAAGGTCACTCGTTGCCTTCCCATCTGATTCCACTAAGTAGCTTACAGGTCTACAAAAAGTTTTTTTTTTTTTTTTTTTTTTTTTTTTTACAGATTATGGCTTTACAAGAAGTCCATATTTGACCCACTGAACAATTTTTTTTTCCAAAGGTCAAAAAGTCACTCATTGATTTCCCTTCTGATTCCAATAAGTAGCTTACAGGTCTAAAAAAGGTTAAATATTTTTATTTTATTTTATTTTTTTATTTTTTTTACATATTATGGCTTTACAGAAGTCCATATTTGACCTACTGAACATATTTTTGGCCCAAAGGTAAAAAAAAGGTCACTCATTGACATCCCTTCTGATTACAATAAGTAGCTAAAAGGTCAACAAAAGGTTTCAATTCTTTTTTCTTTTCTTTCAAACATATTATGGCTGTACAAGAAGTCCATATTTGACCTACTGAACAAGTTTTTGTCCCAAAGGTCAAAAAGTCACTCATTGACTTTCCTTCTGGTTCCAATTAGTAGCTAAAAGGTCTACAAAAGGTTAGAAGTTTTTTTTTTTTTTTTTTTTTTTTACATATTATGGCTGTACAGAAGTCCATATTTGACCTACTGAACAAATTTTTATCCCAAAGGTCAAAAAGTCACTCATCGACTTTACTTCTGGTTCCAATTAGCAATTAGTAGCTAAAACGTCTACAAAAGGTTTTTATTTTTATTATTATTATTATTATTTTTTATACATATTATGGCTGTTCAGAAGTCTACATTTGACCTACTGAACAAATTTTTGGCCCAAAGGTAAAAAAAGGTCACTCGTTGCCTTCCCATCTGATTCCACTAAGTAGCTTACAGGTCTACAAAAAGTTTTACATTTTTTTTTTTTTTTTTTTTTTTTTTTTTTACATATTATGGCTTTACAAGAAGTCCATATTTGACCTACTGAACAATTTTTTTTTCCAAAGGTCAAAAAGTCACTCATTGATTTCCCTTCTGATTCCAATAAGTAGCTTACAGGTCTAAAAAAGTAAAAAAAAATTTTTTTTTTTTTTTTTTTTTTTTTTTTTTACATATTATGGCTTTACAGAAGTCCATATTTGACCTACTGAACATATTTTTGGCCCAAAGGTAAAAAAAAGGTCACTCATTGACATCCCTTCTGATTCCAATAAGTAGCTAAAAGGTCAACAAAAGGTTTCAATTCTTTTTTCTTTTCTTTCAAACATATTATGGCCGTACAGAAGACCATATTTGACCTACTGAACAAATTTTTGTCCCAAAGGTCAAAAAGTCACTCAATGACTTTCCTTCTGGTTCCAATTAGTAGCTAAAAGGTCTACAAAAGGTTTTTATTTATTTTTTTTATTATTTATTTTTTTACATATTATGGCCTTACGGAAGTCCATATTTGACCTACTGAACAAGTTTTTGTCCCAAAGGTCAAAAAGTCACTCATTGACTTTCCTTCTGGTTCCAATTAGTAGCTAAAAGGTCTACAAATGGTTTTAATTTTTTTTTTTTTTTTTTTTACATATTATGGCTGTACAGAAGTCTATATTTGACATACTGAACAAATTTTTGGCCCAAAGGTAAAAAAAGGTCACTCGTTGCCTTCCTTCTGATTCCACTAAGTAGCTTACAGGTCTACAAAAAGTTTTTTTTTTTTTTTTTTTTTTTTTACAGATTATGGCTTTACAAGAAGTCCATATTTGACCTACTGAACAATTTTTTGTCCCAAAGGTCAAAAAGTCACTCATTGACTTTACTTCTGGTTCCAATTAGCAATTAGTAGCTAAAAGGTCTACAAAAGGTTTTTATTTTTATTATTATTATTTTTTTTTTGTATACATATTATGGCTGTTCAGAAGTCTACATTTGACCTACTGAACAAATTTTTGGCCCAAAGGTAAAAAAAGGTCACTCGTTGCCTTCCCATCTGATTCCACTAAGTAGCTTACAGGTCTACAAAAAGTTTTACTTTTTTTTTTTTTTTTTTTTTTTTTTAATACATATTATGGCTTTACAAGAAGTCCATATTTGACCCACTGAACAATTTTTTTTTCCAAAGTTCAAAAAGTCACTCATTGATTTCCCTTCTGATTCCAATAAGTAGCTTACAGGTCTAAAAAAGGTTAAATATTTTTATTTTATTTTTTATTTTAATTTTTTTTACATATTATGGCTTTACAGAAGTCCATATTTGACCTACTGAACATATTTTTGGCCCAAAGGTAAAAAAAAGGTCACTCATTGACATCCCTTCTGATTCCAATAAGTAGCTAAAAGGTCAACAAAAGTTTTCAATTCTTTTTTCTTTTCTTTCAAACATATTATGGCTGTACAAGAAGTCCATATTTGACCTACTGAACAAGTTTTTGTCCCAAAGGTAAAAAAGTCACTCATTGACTTTCCTTCTGGTTCCAATTAGTAGCTAAAAGGTCTAAAAAAGGTTAGAATTTTTTTTTTTTTTTTTTTACATATTATGGCTGTACAGAAGTCCATATTTGACCTACTGAACAAATTTTTATCCCAAAGGTCAAAAAGTCACTCATTGACTTTACTTCTGGTTCCAATTAGCAATTAGTAGCTAAAAGGTCTACAAAAGGGTTTTATTTTTATTATTATTATTATTTTTTTGTATACATTTTATGGCTGTTCAGAAGTCTACATTTGACCTACTGAACAAATTTTTGGCCCAAAGGTAAAAAAAGGTCACTCGTTGCCTTCCCATCTGATTCCACTAAGTAGCTTACAGGTCTACAAAAAGTTTTACTTTTTTTTTTTTTTTTTTTTTTTTTTTTAATACATATTATGGCTTTACAAGAAGTCCATATTTGACCCACTGAACAATTTTTTTTTCCAAAGGTCAAAAAGTCACTCATTGATTTCCCTTCTGATTCCAATAAGTAGCTTACAGGTCTAAAAAAGGTTAAATATTTTTTTTTTATTTTTTTATTTTTTTTATTTTACATATTATGGCTTTACAGAAGTCCATATTTGACCTACTGAACATATTTTTGGCCCAAAGGTAAAAAAAAGGTCACTCATTGACATCCCTTCTGATTCCAATAAGTAGCTAAAAGGTCAACAAAAGGTTTCAATTCTTTTTTCTTTTCTTTCAAACATATTATGGCTGTACAAGAAGTCCATATTTGACCTACTGAACAAGTTTTTGTCCCAAAGGTCAAAAAGTCACTCATTGACTTTCCTTCTGGTTCCAATTAGTAGCTTAAAGGTCTACAAAAGGTTAGAATTTTTTTTTTTTTTTTTTTTTTTTTACATATTATGGCTGTACAGAAGTCCATATTTGACCTACTGAACAAATTTTTATCCCAAAGGTCAAAAAGTCACTCATTGACTTTACTTCTGGTTCCAATTAGCAATTAGTAGCTAAAAGGTCTACAAAAGGTTTTTATTTTTATTATTATTATTATTATTATTTTTTATACATATTATGGCTGTTCAGAAGTCTACATTTGACCTACTGAACAAATTTTTGGCCCAAAGGTAAAAAAAGGTCACTCGTTGCCTTCCCATCTGATTCCACTAAGTAGCTTACAGGTCTACAAAAAGTTGTAATTTTTTTTTTTTTTTTTTTTTTTTTTTTTTTTTTACATATTATGGCTTTACAAGAAGTCCATATTTGACCTACTGAACATTTTTTTTTTCCAAAGGTCAAAAAGTCACTCATTGATTTCCCTTCTGATTCCAATAAGTAGCTTACAGGTCTAAAAAAGTAAAATATTTTTTTTTTATTTAATTTTTTTTTACATATTATGGCTTTACAGAAGTCCATATTTGACCTACTGAACATATTTTTGGCCCAAAGGTAAAAAAAAGGTCACTCATTGACATCCCTTCTGATTCCAATAAGTAGCTAAAAGGTCAACAAAAGGTTTCAATTCTTTTTTCTTTTCTTTCAAACATATTATGGCCGTACAGAAGACCATATTTGACCTACTGAACAAATTTTTGTCCCAAAGGTCAAAAAGTCACTCATTGACTTTCCTTCTGGTTCCAATTAGTAGCTAAAAGGTCTACAAAAGGTTTTTATTTTTTTTTATTATTATTATTTTTTTTTACATATTATGGCCTTACGGAAGTCCATATTTGACCTACTGAACAAGTTTTTGTCCCAAAGGTCAAAAAGTCACTCATTGACTTTCCTTCTGGTTCCAATTAGTAGCTAAAAGGTCTACAAATGGTTTTAATTTTTTTTTTTTTTTTTTTTTTTACATATTATGGCTGTACAGAAGTCTATATTTGACATACTGAACAAATTTTTGGCCCAAAGGTAAAAAAAGGTCACTCGTTGCCTTCCTTCTGATTCCACTAAGTAGCTTACAGGTCTACAAAAAGTTTTACTTTTTTTTTTTCTTTTTTTTTTCTACATATTATGGCTTTACAAGAAGTCCATATTTGACCTACTGAACATTTTTTTTTTCCAAAGGTCAAAAAGTCATTTATTGATTTCCCTTCTGATTCCAATAAGTAGCTTACAGGTCTAAAAAAGTTAAATATTTATTTTTTATTTTTTTATTTTTATTTTATTTTTACATATTATGGCCTTACGGAAGTCCATATTTGACCTACTGAACAAGTTTTTGTCCCAAAGGTCAAAAAGTCACTCATTGACTTTCCTTCTGGTTCCAATTAGTAGCTAAAAGGTCTACAAATGGTTTTAATTTTTTTTTTTTTTTTTTACATATTATGGCTGTACAGAAGTCTATATTTGACATACTGAACAAATTTTTGGCCCAAAGGTAAAAAAAGGTCACTCGTTGCCTTCCTTCTGATTCCACTAAGTAGCTTACAGGTCTACAAAAAGTTTTACTTTTTTTTTTTCTTTTTTTTTTCTACATATTATGGCTTTACAAGAAGTCCATATTTGACCTACTGAACAATTTTTTTTTCCAAAGGTCAAAAAGTCACTCATTGATTTCCCTTCTGATTCCAATAAGTAGCTTACAGGTCTAAAAAAGGTTAAAAAAAAATTTTTTTTTTAATTTTTTTTTTACATATTATGGCTTTACAGAAGTCCATATTTGACCTACTGAACATATTTTTGGCCCAAAGGTAAAAAAAGGTCACTCATTGACATCCCTTCTGATTCCAATAAGTAGCTAAAAGGTCAACAAAAGGTTTCAATTCTTTTTTCTTTTCTTTCAAACATATTATGGCTGTACAAGAAGTCCATATTTGACCTACTGAACAAGTTTTTGTCCCAAAGGTCAAAAAGTCACTCATTGACTTTCCTTCTGGTTCCAATTAGTAGCTAAAAGGTCTACAAAAGGTTAGAATTTTTTTTTTTTTTTTTTTTTTTTTTTTTTTTTTTTTACATATTATGGCTGTACAGAAGTCCATATTTGACCTACTGAACAAATTTTTGTCCCAAAGGTCAAAAAGTCACTCATTGACTTTACTTCTGGTTCCAATTAGCAATTAGTAGCTAAAAGGTCTACAAAAGGTTTTTATTTTTATTATTATTATTTTTTTTTTTTGTATACATATTATGGCTGTACGGAAGTCCATATTTGACCTACTGAACAAATTTTTGTCCCAAAGGTCAAAAAGTCACTCATTGACTTTCATTCTGGTTCCAATTAGTAGCTAAAAGGTCTAAAAATGGTTAAATTTTTTTTTTTTTTTTTTTTTTTACATATTATGGCTGTTCAGAAGTCTACATTTGACCTACTGAACAAATTTTTGGCCCAAAGGTAAAAAAAGGTCACTCGTTGCCTTCCCATCTGATTCCACTAAGTAGCTTACAGGTCTACAAAAAGTTTTACTTTTTTTTTTTATTTTTTTTTTTTAATACATATTATGGCTTTACAGGAAGTCCATATTTGACCTACTGAACAATTTTTTTTCCAAAGGTCAAAAAGTCACTCATCGATTTCCCTTCTGATTCCAATAAGTAGCTTACAATTCTAAAAAAGGTTAAATATTTTTATTTTTTTATTTTTTTTTATTTTTTTTACATATTATGGCTTTACAGAAGTCCATATTTGACCTACTGAACATATTTTTGGCCCAAAGGTAAAAAAAGGTCACTCATTGACATCCCTTCTGATTCCAATAAGTAGCTAAAAGGTCAACAAAAGGTTTCAATTCTTTTTTCTTTTCTTTCAAACATATTATGGCTGTACAAGAAGTCCATATTTGACCTACTGAACAAGTTTTTGTCCCAAAGGTCAAAAAGTCACTCATTGACTTTTCTTCTGGTTCCAATTAGTAGCTAAAAGGTCTACAAAAGATTAGAATTTTTTTTTTATTTATTTATTTTTTTTTTTTTTACATATTATGGCCGTACAGAAGACCATATTTGACCTACTGAACAAATTTTTGTCCCAAAGGTCAAAAAGTCACTCATTGACTTTCCTTCTGGTTTCAATTATTAGCTAAAAGGTCTACAAAAGGTTTTTATTTTTTTTTATTATTATTTTTTTTTTACATATTATGGCCTTACGGAAGTCCATATTTGACCTACTGAACAAGTTTTTGTCCCAAAGGTCAAAAAGTCACTCATTGATTTCCCTTCTGATTCCAATAAGTAGCTTACAGGTCTAAAAAAGTTAAATATTTTTTATTTTTATTTTTTTATTTTTTTATTTTTACATATTATGGCTTTACAGAAGTCCATATTTGACCTACTGAACATATTTTTGGCCCAAAGGTAAAAAAAAGGTCACTCATTGACATCCCTTCTGATTCCAATAAGTAGCTAAAAGGTCAACAAAAGGTTTCAATTCTTTTTTCTTTTCTTTCAAACATATTATGGCCGTACAGAAGACCATATTTGACCTACTGAACAAATTTTTGTCCCAAAGGTCAAAAAGTCACTCATTGACTTTCCTTCTGGTTCCAATTAGTAGCTAAAAGGTCTACAAAAGGTTAGAATTTTTTTTTTTTTTTTTTTTTTTTTTTACATATTATGGCTGTACAGAAGTCCATATTTGACCCACTGAACAATTTTTTTTTCCAAAGGTCAAAAAGTCACTCATTGATTTCCCTTCTGATTCCAATAAGTAGCTTACAGGTCTAAAAAAGGTTAAATATTTTTATTTTATTTTTTATTTTTTTATTTTTTACATATTATGGCTTTACAGAAGTCCATATTTGACCTACTGAACATATTTTTGGCCCAAAGGTAAAAAAAAGGTCACTCATTGACATCCCTTCTGATTCCAATAAGTAGCTAAAAGGTCAACAAAAGGTTTCAATTCTTTTTTCTTTTCTTTCAAACATATTATGGCTGTACAAGAAGTCCATATTTGACCTACTGAACAAGTTTTTGTCCCAAAGGTCAAAAAGTCACTCATTGACTTTCCTTCTGGTTCCAATTAGTAGCTAAAAGGTCTACAAAAGGTTAGAATTTTTTTTTTTTTTTTTTTTTTTACATATTATGGCTGTACAGAAGTCCATATTTGACCTACTGAACAAATTTTTATCCCAAAGGTCAAAAAGTCACTCATTGACTTTACTTCTGGTTCCAATTAGCAATTAGTAGCTAAAAGGTCTACAAAAGGTTTTTATTTTTATTATTATTATTATTATTTTTTATACATATTATGGCTGTTCAGAAGTCTACATTTGACCTACTGAACAAATTTTTGGCCCAAAGGTAAAAAAAGGTCACTCGTTGCCTTCCCATCTGATTCCACTAAGTAGCTTACAGGTCTACAAAAAGTTTAAAATTTTTTTTTTTTTTTTTTTTACATATTATGGCTTTACAAGAAGTCCATATTTGACCTACTGAACAATTTTTTTTTCCAAAGGTCAAAAAGTCACTCATTGATTTCCCTTCTGATTCCAATAAGTAGCTTACAGGTCTAAAAAAGTTAAATATTTTTTTTTTTTTTTTTTTTTTTTTACATATTATGGCTTTACAGAAGTACATATTTGACCTACTGAACATATTTTTGGCCCAAAGGTAAAAAAAAGGTCACTCATTGACATCCCTTCTGATTCCAATAAGTAGCTAAAAGGTCAACAAAAGGTTTCAATTCTTTTTTCTTTTCTTTCAAACATATTATGGCCGTACAGAAGACCATATTTGACCTACTGAACAAATTTTTGTCCCAAAGGTCAAAAAGTCACTCATTGACTTTCCTTCTGGTTCCAATTAGTAGCTAAAAGGTCTACAAAAGGTTTTTATTTTTTTTTATTATTATTTTTTTTTTTTTACATATTATGGCCTTACGGAAGTCCATATTTGACCTACTGAACAAGTTTTTGTCCCAAAGGTCAAAAAGTCACTCATTGACTTTCCTTCTGGTTCCAATTAGTAGCTAAAAGGTCTACAAATGGTTTTAATTTTTTTTTTTTTTTTTTTTACATATTATGGCTGTACAGAAGTCTATATTTGACATACTGAACAAATTTTTGGCCCAAAGGTAAAAAAAGGTCACTCGTTGCCTTCCTTCTGATTCCACTAAGTAGCTTACAGGTCTACAAAAAGTTTTACTTTTTTTTTTTCTTTTTTTTTCTACATATTATGGCTTTACAAGAAGTCCATATTTGACCTACTGAACATTTTTTTTTTCCAAAGGTCAAAAAGTCATTTATTGATTTCCCTTCTGATTCCAATAAGTAGCTTACAGGTCTAAAAAAGTTAAATATTTTATTTTTATTTTTTTATTTTTATTTTATTTTTACATATTATGGCCTTACGGAAGTCCATATTTGACCTACTGAACAAGTTTTTGTCCCAAAGGTCAAAAAGTCACTCATTGACATTCCTTCTGGTTCCAATTAGTAGCTAAAAGGTCTACAAATGGTTTTAATTTTTTTTTTTTTTTTTTTTTACATATTATGGCTGTACAGAAGTCTATATTTGACATACTGAACAAATTTTTGGCCCAAAGGTAAAAAAAGGTCACTCGTTGCCTTCCTTCTGATTCCACTAAGTAGCTTACAGGTCTACAAAAAGTTTTACTTTTTTTTTTTCTTTTTTTTTTCTACATATTATGGCTTTACAAGAAGTCGTCTCGGTTACGTATGTAACCCTCGTTCCCTGAAGGAGGGAACGGAGACGTACGTCGGAACTGACCGACGAATTGGGATCTGATCTCAGAGACCAATCTACTTCGAGTGTATTAAAAACGAGCCAATGGAGATTGGCATGCGATCCACGCATTCCACGCACCGCCCCGCAGCGCGGGTATAAATAAGGAAGTGGAATGCTTGATCATTGCCTTTTTCTGCTGAGGAGCCGAACTAGTGACTCGGCCCCCTAGCGGAAGCACAGCACCTGGCGACGGGACGTACGTCTCCGTTCCCTCCTTCAGGGAACGAGGGTTACATACGTAACCGAGACGTTCCCTTTCAGTCGGTCACGTTCGACGTACGTCGGAACTGACCGACGAATTGGGATCCCTACCAAAACGCCAGGGCGCTGGCCCTTCCAGCGTCCTGCTTGAGCGCACTGGACCGTCTTAGATGGTACGGAAGTCAGGGCTCCAAGCAGGGAGGTCAGTCACTGCTGTTTCTGCAAGACCCACTCAGTGTGACTATTGGATAACGCTGGGAAAGCGTGCCCGTCTCGGGAGATGGTACGCTGCGGAGCCACGTTCTTCGTAGAAGGCTAGGTGGCAGAATACACATAAGGACTAACCTGGCAGGGTAGTGCAACATATGGCAGTCTCTGGGGTGGTTCCAGCCTGGTCCCAGGGGGGAAAGAACACGCCCAGAGACGACAGAGCGGGCTCTGTCAAGGGAAAGACACGGGGCTAGCCGAGTAGGGCAGCTGGTACCGTGGAAGAATATACATATGGGGTAGCCGTGAGGGGACCGCTACATATGGAACCCAGCCTACACACACGTTTCACAAGCATACGGGTGCAGGCCTGGCGTCAGACGACCGCAACGTCTGGCACCGCAGGGGTGACGGAGGAGCTCGACAGGGTTAGCCGTTTCCGGGGAACACAACTGGAGAAAATAGACGCACGTATCCGGCCCAGAGGGCGGGAGTGGCGTTGCAAGCTGACACTTAGAACGGGCACTTAGCGCTACTGGCCACTGGGGGCGATGATGCGGGAAGATACCGGCTCTACACGGAGGCTATAGAATCTAGCGAACGTGTTAGGTGTCGCCCAGCCCGCAGCTCTACATATATCTGTCAGCGAGGCGCCTTGAGCCAGCGCCCAGGAAGAAGCAACACTCCTTGTTGAGTGTGCTCGCAACCCGAACGGGCAAGGCACGTCTTGGGACTGGTAAGCCAAGACGAAGCATCCACTATCCAGTGGGCTAACCTCTGCTTGGAGACAGCCTTTCCCTTCTGCTGGCCTCCGTAACAGACAAAGAGTTGCTCTGAGGTCCGAAAGCTTTGAGTCCGGTCGTCGTAAGCGCGAAGAGCGCGGACGGGACATAACAAAGCCTGGGCTGGGTCTGCCTCCTCCGAGGGCAGCGCTTGCAGGTTCACTACCTGGTCCCGGAAGGGAGTGGTAGGAACCTTGGGCACGTATCCAGGCCGGGGTCTCAGGACAACGTGAGAGTTGGCCGGCCCGAATTCTAGGCACGATTCGTTGACCGAAAGTGCATGCAGGTCCCCTACCCTCTTGATGGAGGCCAATGCCGTCAGAAGCACTGTCTTCATTGACAGGATTTTAAGCTCCACAGACTGCAAAGGCTCAAAGGGAGGGCTCTGAAGTGCTCTGAGCACTAGAGCTAAGTCCCAAGAGGGTAACGAGTTTGGACGAGGAGGATTTAGCCTCCTCGCACCTCTGAGGAACCTGACGATTAAGTCGTGCTTTCCTATGTACTTACCTTCGACTGCATCGTGATACGCCGCTATTGCTGCGACGTACACTTTGAGGGTGGAGGGAGACAGCCTTCGCTCCAGCCCATCTTGCAGGAAAGAAAGCACGACACTAACCGAACACCTTCGGGGGTCTTCCCGGTGGGAAGAGCACCATTCAACGAACAGGTTCCACTTCAAAGCGTAGAGGCGCCTCGTAGAGGGGGCTCTAGCAGAAGAGATGGTGTCCACCACTGCCTGTGGTAGACCACCTAGAACCTCCGCGTCCCGTCCAGGGACCAGACATGGAGTTTCCAGAGGTCTGGACGCGGGTGCCATAGAGTGCCCCGTCCCTGAGAAAGAAGGTCCCTCCTCAGGGGGATCGGCCAAGGAGGGGCTGTCGCGAGGAGAGTTAGTTCTGGGAACCAGGTCCGGTTGGGCCAGTAGGGCGCAACTAACAAGACCTGCTCCTCGTCCTCCCTGACCTTGCACAGGGTCTGTGCAAGAAGGCTCACTGGGGGGGGGGAACGCATATTTGCGCAGGTCCCGGGGCCAGCTGTGCGCCAGTGCATCCGTGCCGAGGGTGCCCCCGGTCAGGGAATAGTACCACTGGCAATGGGTTGAGTCCGGAGAGGCAAACAGGTCTACCTGTGCGGCTCCGAAGAGGTCCCATATCAGCTGGACCGCCTGGGGATGGAGTCGCCACTCCCCCGGAGGTGTCGACTGGCGAGAGAGCTCGTCGGCTGTCTGGTTCAGCGCACCTGGGATGTGAATGGCACGAAGCGACCTCAGATGCTTCTGACTCCAAAGGAGGAGGTGGCGGGCGAGTTGGAACATGCAACGGGAGCGTAGACCACCCTGACGGTTGATGTACGCAACGGCCGCAGTGCTGTCCGTACGGACCAGTACATGCTTGCCACGTAGCGGCCCCTTGAGGCGGCGCAGTGCCAAGTGTACCGCTAACAACTCGAGGCAATTGATATGCCAATGCAATTGAGGTCCCGTCCACAGACCTGAAACTGCATGCCCGTTGTACGTGGCCCCCTAGCCCATGGAGGAGGCATCCGTGAAGAGCACAGCATGCCTGGACACTTGTTCTAAGGGCACCCCGGCCCGGAGAAACGAAGCGTCGGACCATGGGCTGAAAGTTTGGCGGCAGTAAGGAGTCACGGGGACCCGGTACTGGCCGCTCTGCCACGCCCACCTCGGGACTCGGCCATGGAGCCAGTGTTGAAGCGGTCTCATATGAAGCAATCCGAGCGGCGTTACCGCGTCTGCAGATGCCATATGCCCCAGGAGCCTCTGAAAAAATTTCAGTGGGACCGCTGTCCTGTTCTTGAACGAATTCAAGCAGTTCAACACCGACCGGACCCGCTCTTCCGTGAGGCGCGCAGTCTGGCTGACCGAATCCAGCTCCATACCGAGATAAGAGATCCTCTGCGTGGGACAGAGTTTGCTCTTCTCTCGGTTGACCCGAAGGCCCAACAGGCTGAGGTGACTGAGCACCATGTCCCTGTGTTCGCACAACTGCTCCCGAGACTGGGCGAGTATGAGCCAGTCGTCGAGATAGTTGAGGATACGAACGCCGCGTTCTCTGAGCGGAACAATGGCTGCCTCTGCGACTTTCGTGAAGACGCGAGGCGACAGGGACAGCCCGAAGGGCAGGACTTTGTACTGATATGCCTTCCCCTCGAACGCAAAACGTAGGAACGTCTGTGTCGAGGAAGGATAGAGACATGAAAGTACGCATCCTTCAGGTCGATCGCTGCGAACCAATCTTGGGGACGGATGCATTCGAAGATGCGTTTCTGCGTTAGCATCCGGAACGGGAGCTTGTGCAGGGCCCGATTCAGGATACGCAGGTCCAAGATTGGCCGTAACCCACCCCCTTTCTTGGGTACAATGAAGTAGGGGCTGTAGAACCCCGCCTTCATATCGGCTGGAGGAACCGGCTCGACCGCGTCCTTCGCCAGTAGGACATCGATCTCTGACCGCAAGACCTGAGCATCGCTGCTTCGCACGGAGGTGAAGAGGATGCCCTTGTACTTGGGAGGCCGGTGAGCGAACTGAATCGCGTAGCCGAGTCTGTTGGTACGGATGAGCCAGCGAGACGGCCTGGGGGCCGAAGCCCAGAGACCGCACAAGCGGGACCAACGGCACCACAGACGTACCCGGGGTGGGGCAGCGAGGCGGAATAGACAGACCCGACTCGGGAGGCCCGGAGGCGGCCCTGAGTGTTGTCTGAGTATTCCAGGGTGGGGCAGAGTGTGGGTGAGAAGGCCCGGGGGCGTTCTCGGTGCCCACACTGCTGCCCCCTGGCGAAGGGAGGGGAGGAAAGAAGTGACAAGGCCCGGGGGCGTCGCACACTGCCAACCTGGCCCTCTTGGGGCCCAGGGAGAGAGGAAACTGCTCTGAAAATGTGGGTACCGCTGGACTCCGGAGAGCCAGCGGCAGAGTATTGACACCAGTCAGGGCCCCCGATCCTCCTCCGGGGGGGTGAGGGAGGGGTGCGGACACCAACTCCCTCGGAGCAGCTCCTGTTCTCCCTGGGCTGCCCATCTCAGGGCCGCTTGCCCTTACGCTTGCTTGTAGACTAGCAAGCCCTGAGTGGGTTGGGCGCCTCCCTTACGTCCGGCACCCTGCCTCCCAGATGGAGGCTGCTGCCTGGGTTTCGCAGGGGCAGAGGCGGACGCAGGGGGGGCGCCCTCGGCGACAAGCAGGCAGAGGTGCTGCGAATTAGGATTTTTTTTTTTTTTTTTTAAACCACCTCTGTCTGCTTCTAGGCCATCGAGAACTGCTGGGCAAAGTACTCGACGGCGTCGCCGAAGAGGCCAGCCTGACAGACAGGGGCGTTAAGGAACCGAACTTAGTCGGACTCACGCATATCTGCCAGGTTTAGCCCCAGGTTCCTGGACCACTAGTGTGGACATCGCCTGACCCAGGGAGCGTGCAGTGACTTCCGTCGCCCAGAGAGCGAGGTCCACCACCGCACGCAGTTCCTGCATAACCCCTGGGTCGGGACTACCCTCGTACATGCAGGACAGAGGGTAGTGAGAGAGGGAAAAATTTATACAGATTTCGGCCCTTTTGGTGTTCCATATTTTGACACCAAATAGTTCCATACTGCTAATTTTTCCAATGCCCATCCGGGAAAAAAGGCACGGGGGTAGGCAAGGCGATTTAAGCGTTGCACTACGCCTCAGCCACCCGGGAAAGCATGGCTGCCAACTCTGAATCTGATTCAGCAAAAGCACACACCATTATAGTGGGAAACTCAGCCTCATCATTTCCAGTGCATAACAGCCCTCTCTCCGATGCTGCAATTGACATCTGTCCTCTGCCAGAGCCACAAATGAAACATTAGGTCTCCTTGTTTTAAAAGGACCAGCAATCCCATCTGTAAGCTACCAGCAGGCATGTGAAACAGTGAACGTGGCCGTCAAACTCGACGGCACACGGTGCGCTGAACGCTCAAGCCCTATGAAAAGGCAAGACGAACACCGCACCGACGTGGTCATGTTCTCATGAGAGAACATGAACCACCCACGAACAAAGTCTCGGCATGCTCATGATGCGATAGAGGAGTGGGGGCCCGAAGAGATGTACCCGGCGGGGATGCCCCACTGTAATCCTCAGGTCCACCAAAGCTTATTAACTAAAGTAGTCCTTTTCTGATGCACCAGAAAAGAAACTAGATCAGGGAATAAGGAAAGGGACTCAACCCCATTTGAGGTTTCATAGTCTGGACCGCGCATCTAGAGAGTGCCGAGTGACGCGCTGGGTTGCCGTGGCAACCCCCGCTATCAGCCGGCGCTCGACGGCACACGGCGCGCTGAACGCTCGAGCCCTTACGAGAAAGGTGAGACGAACAACGCGCCGACGTGACCATGCTCTCCTGAGAGAGCATGGATCACCCACGAACGCAATCACATATGTTTATATGTGAGAGAGATCGTGGCCGTCAAATGAGGACAGGAAACAACCGCATCCAGAAACACACGGTTTGAATGACATCTTGAAAAAGACACAGGGTCAAACCGTGTTGCTCTTTTAGAAAAGGAAAACCGCTCTTTCAGTGCTGAAGCACTCAGGGAGATGACCGCGGCTCACGCAGTTCAGATAGTGCAAGCCTGCGTGAGCACTCAGAAATGGAAACGCCCAGCCAACCAACAAAACCAGCTCTTTATCTCCTCTGAAGCGGCCACCCGCTGAAAAGCGCCGTCACACCCGCACTGGAACAGCAATCCTTCTCACGAGACTCGAATAACACTCTTCGTAGACACAGCAATGACGCTGTTCGGCTCCGAAAAAAAAGGCAATGATCAAGCATTCCACTTCCTTATTTATACCCGCGCTGCGGGGCGGTGCGTGGAATGCGTGGATCGCATGCCAATCTCCATTGGCTCGTTTTTAATACACTCGAAGTAGATTGGTCTCTGAGATCAGATCCCAATTCGTCGGTCAGTTCCGACGTACGTCGAACGTGACCGACTGAAAGGGAACCATATTTGACCTACTGAACAATTTTTTTTTCCAAAGGTCAAAAAGTCACTCATTGATTTCCCTTCTGATTCCAATAAGTAGCTTACAGGTCTAAAAAAGGTTAAAAAAAATTGTTTTTTAATTTTTTTTTTTTACATATTATGGCTTTACAGAAGTCCATATTTGACCTACTGAACATATTTTTGGCCCAAAGGTAAAAAAAGGTCACTCATTGACATCCCTTCTGATTCCAATAAGTAGCTAAAAGGTCAACAAAAGGTTTCAATTCTTTTTTCTTTTCTTTCAAACATATTATGGCTGTACAAGAAGTCCATATTTGACCTACTGAACAAGTTTTTGTCCCAAAGGTCAAAAAGTCACTCATTGACTTTCCTTCTGGTTCCAATTAGTAGCTAAAAGGTCTAAGGTCTACAAAAGGTTAGAATTTTTTTTTTTTTTTTTTTTTTTTTTTTTTACATATTATGGCTGTACAGAAGTCCATATTTGACCTACTGAACAAATTTTTGTCCCAAAGGTCAAAAAGTCACTCATTGACTTTACTTCTGGTTCCAATTAGCAATTAGTAGCTAAAAGGTCTACAAAAGGTTTTTATTTTTATTATTATTATTTATTTTTTTTTGTATACATATTATGGCTGTACGGAAGTCCATATTTGACCTACTGAACAAATTTTTGTCCCAAAGGTCAAAAAGTCACTCATTGACTTTCATTCTGGTTCCAATTAGTAGCTAAAAGGTCTAAAAATGGTTTAATTTTTTTTTTTTTTTTTTTTTTTTTTACACATTATGGCTGTTCAGAAGTCTACATTTGACCTACTGAACAAATTTTTGGCCCAAAGGTAAAAAAAGGTCACTCGTTGCCTTCCCATCTGATTCCACTAAGTAGCTTACAGGTCTACAAAAAGTTTTACTTTTTTTTTTTTTTTTTTTTTTTTTTACTACATATTATGGCTTTACAGGAAGTCCATATTTGACCTACTGAACAATTTTTTTTTCCAAAGGTCAAAAAGTCACTCATCGATTTCCCTTCTGATTCCAATAAGTAGCTTACAATTCTAAAAAAGGTTAAATATTTTTATTTTTTTATTTTTTTTAATTTTTTTTACATATTATGGCTTTACAGAAGTCCATATTTGACCTACTGAACATATTTTTGGCCCAAAGGTAAAAAAAGGTCACTCATTGACATCCCTTCTGATTCCAATAAGTAGCTAAAAGGTCAACAAAAGGTTTCAATTCTTTTTTCTTTTCTTTCAAACATATTATGGCTGTACAAGAAGTCCATATTTGACCTACTGAACAAGTTTTTGTCCCAAAGGTCAAAAAGTCACTCATTGACTTTTCTTCTGGTTCCAATTAGTAGCTAAAAGGTCTACAAAAGATTAGAATTTTTTTTTTATTTATTTATTTTTTTTTTTTTTACATATTATGGCCGTACAGAAGACCATATTTGACCTACTGAACAAATTTTTGTCCCAAAGGTCAAAAAGTCACTCATTGACTTTCCTTCTGGTTTCAATTAGTAGCTAAAAGGTCTACAAAAGGTTTTTATTTTTTTTTATTATTATTATTTTTTTACATATTATGGCCTTACGGAAGTCCATATTTGACCTACTGAACAAGTTTTTGTCCCAAAGGTCAAAAAGTCACTCATTGATTTCCCTTCTGATTCCAATAAGTAGCTTACAGGTCTAAAAAAGTTAAATATTTTTTATTTTTATTTTTTTATTTTTTTATTTTTACATATTATGGCTTTACAGAAGTCCATATTTGACCTACTGAACATATTTTTGGCCCAAAGGTAAAAAAAAGGTCACTCATTGACATCCCTTCTGATTCCAATAAGTAGCTAAAAGGTCAACAAAAGGTTTCAATTCTTTTTTCTTTTCTTTCAAACATATTATGGCCGTACAGAAGACCATATTTGACCTACTGAACAAATTTTTGTCCCAAAGGTCAAAAAGTCACTCATTGACTTTACTTCTGGTTCCAATTAGTAGCTAAAAGGTCTACAAAAGGTTTTTATTTTTTTTTATTATTATTATTATTTTTTTACATATTATGGCCTTACGGAAGTCCATATTTGACCTACTGAACAAGTTTTTGTCCCAAAGGTCAAAAAGTCACTCATTGACTTTCCTTCTGGTTCCAATTAGTAGCTAAAAGGTCTACAAATGGTTTTAATTTTTTTTTTTTTTTTTTACATATTATGGCTGTACAGAAGTCTATATTTGACATACTGAACAAATTTTTGGCCCAAAGGTAAAAAAAGGTCACTCGTTGCCTTCCTTCTGATTCCACTAAGTAGCTTACAGGTCTACAACAAGTTTTACTTTTTTTTTTTCTTTTTTTTTCTTCTACATATTATGGCTTTACAAGAAGTCCATATTTGACCTACTGAACATTTTTTTTTTCAAAGGTCAAAAAGTCATTTATTGATTTCCCTTCTGATTCCAATAAGTAGCTTACAGGTCTAAAAAAGTTAAATATTTTATTTTTATTTTTTTATTTTTATTTTATTTTTACATATTATGGCCTTACGGAAGTCCATATTTGACCTACTGAACAAGTTTTTGTCCCAAAGGTCAAAAAGTCACTCATTGACTTTCCTTCTGGTTCCAATTAGTAGCTAAAAGGTCTACAAATGGTTTTAATTTTTTTTTTTTTTTTTTACATATTATGGCTATACAGAAGTCTATATTTGACATACTGAACACATTTTTGGCCCAAAGGTAAAAAAAGGTCACTCGTTGCCTTCCTTCTGATTCCACTAAGTAGCTTACAGGTCTACAAAAAGTTTTACTTTTTTTTTTTCTTTTTTTTATCTACATATTATGGCTTTACAAGAAGTCCATATTTGACCTACTGAACAATTTTTTTTCCTAAGGTCAAAAAGTCACTCATTGACTTTCCTTCTGGTTCCAATTAGTAGCTAAAAGGTCTACAAAAGGTTAGAATTTTTTTTTTTTTTTTTTTTTTACATATTATGGCTGTACAGAAGTCCATATTTGACCTACTGAACAAATTTTTATCCCAAAGGTCAAAAAGTCACTCATTGACTTTACTTCTGGTTCCAATTAGCAATTAGTAGCTAAAAGGTCTACAAAAGGTTTTTATTTTTATTATTATTATTATTTTTTTGTATACATTTTATGGCTGTTCAGAAGTCTACATTTGACCTACTGAACAAATTTTTGGCCCAAAGGTAAAAAAAGGTCACTCGTTGCCTTCCCATCTGAATCCACTAAGTAGCTTACAGGTCTACAAAAAGTTTTACTTTTTTTTTTTTTTTTTTTTTTTTTTTTTAATACATATTATGGCTGTACAGAAGTCTATATTTGACATACTGAACAAATTTTTGGCCCAAAGGTAAAAAAAGGTCACTCGTTGCCTTCCTTCTGATTCCACTAAGTAGCTTACAGGTCTACAAAAAGTTTTACTTTTTTTTTTTCTTTTTTTTTTCTACATATTATGGCTTTACAAGAAGTCCATATTTGACCTACTGAACATTTTTTTATCCCAAAGGTCAAAAAGTCACTCATTGACTTTACTTCTGGTTCCAATTAGCAATTAGTAGCTAAAAGGTCTACAAAAGGTTTTTATTTTTATTATTATTATTATTATTTTTTATACATATTATGGCTGTTCAGAAGTCTACATTTGACCTACTGAACAAATTTTTGGCCCAAAGGTAAAAAAAAGGTCACTCGTTGCCTTCCCATCTGATTCCACTAAGTAGCTTACAGGTCTACAAAAAGTTTTAAATTTTTTTTTTTTTTTTTTTTTTTTTTTTTTTTTACATATTATGGCTTTACAAGAAGTCCATATTTGACCTACTGAACAATTTTTTTTTCCAAAGGTCAAAAAGTCACTCATTGATTTCCCTTCTGATTCCAATAAGTAGCTTACAGGTCTAAAAAAGTTAAATATTTATTTATTTATTTTTTTTATTTTTTTATTTTTTTACATATTATGGCTTTACAGAAGTCCATATTTGACCTACTGAACATATTTTTGGCCCAAAGGTAAAAAAAAAGGTCACTCATTGACATCCCTTCTGATTCCAATAAGTAGCTAAAAGGTCAACAAAAGGTTTCAATTCTTTTTTCTTTTCTTTCAAACATATTATGGCCGTACAGAAGACCATATTTGACCTACTGAACAAATTTTTGTCCCAAAGGTCAAAAAGTCACTCATTGACTTTCCTTCTGGTTCCAATTAGTAGCTAAAATGTCTACAAAAGGTTTTTATTTTTTTTTATTATTATTTTTTTTTTTACATATTATGGCCTTACGGAAGTCCATATTTGACCTACTGAACAAGTTTTTGTCCCAAAGGTCAAAAAGTCACTCATTGACTTTCCTTCTGGTTCCAATTAGTAGCTAAAAGGTCTACAAATGGTTTTAATTTTTTTTTTTTTTTTTTACATATTATGGCTGTACAGAAGTCTATATTTGACATACTGAACAAATTTTTGGCCCAAAGGTAAAAAAAGGTCACTCGTTGCCTTCCTTCTGATTCCACTAAGTAGCTTACAGGTCTACAAAAAGTTTTACTTTTTTTTTCTTCTTTTTTTATCTACATATTATGGCTTTACAAGAAGTCCATATTTGACCTACTGAACAATTTTTTTTCCAAAGGTCAAAAAGTCACTCATTGACTTTCCTTCTGGTTCCAATTAGTAGCTAAAAGGTCTACAAAAGGTTAGAATTTTTTTTTTTTTTTTTTTTTTTTTTTTTTTTACATATTATGGCTGTACAGAAGTCCATATTTGACCTACTGAACAAATTTTTATCCCAAAGGTCAAAAAGTCACTCATTGACTTTACTTCTGGTTCCAATTAGCAATTAGTAGCTAAAAGGTCTACAAAAGGTTTTTATTTTTATTATTATTATTATTTTTTTGTATACATTTTATGGCTGTTCAGAAGTCTACATTTGACCTACTGAACAAATTTTTGGCCCAAAGGTAAAAAAAGGTCACTCGTTGCCTTCCCATCTGATTCCACTAAGTAGCTTACAGGTCTACAAAAAGTTTTACTTTTTTTTTTTTTTTTTTTTTTTTTAATACATATTATGGCTTTACAAGAAGTCCATATTTGACCCACTGAACAATTTTTTTTTCCAAAGGTCAAAAAGTCACTCATTGATTTCCCTTCTGATTCCAATAAGTAGCTTACAGGTCTAAAAAAGGTTAAATATTTTTATTTTATTTTTTATCTTTTTATTTTTTACATATTATGGCTTTACAGAAGTCCATATTTGACCTACTGAACATATTTTTGGCCCAAAGGTAAAAAAAAGGTCACTCATTGACATCCCTTCTGATTCCAATAAGTAGCTAAAAGGTCAACAAAAGGTTTCAATTCTTTTTTCTTTTCTTTCAAACATATTATGTCTGTACAAGAAGTCCATATTTGACCTACTGAACAAGTTTTTGTCCCAAAGGTCAAAAAGTCACTCATTGACTTTCCTTCTGGTTCCAATTAGTAGCTAAAAGGTCTACAAAAGGTTAGAATTTTTATTTTTATTTTTATTTTTTTACATATTATGGCTGTACAGAAGTCCATATTTGACCTACTGAACAAATTTTTATCCCAAAGGTCAAAAAGTCACTCATTGACTTTACTTCTGGTTCCAATTAGCAATTAGTAGCTAAAAGGTCTACAAAAGGTTTTTATTTTTATTATTATTATTATTATTTTTTATACATATTATGGCTGTTCAGAAGTCTACATTTGACCTACTGAACAAATTTTTGGCCCAAAGGTAAAAAAAGGTCACTCGTTGCCTTCCCATCTGATTCCACTAAGTAGCTTACAGGTCTACAAAAAGTTTTACATTTTTTTAATTTTTTTTGTATTTTTTATTTTTTATACATATTATGGCTTTACAAGAAGTCCATATTTGACCTACTGAACAATTTTTTTTTCCAAAGGTCAAAAAGTCACTCATTGATTTCCCTTCTGATTCCAATAAGTAGCTTACAGGTCTAAAAAAGTTAAATATTTTTTTTTTATTTTTTTTTATATTTTTTTTTTTTTACATATTATGGCTTTACAGAAGTCCATATTTGACCTACTGAACATATTTTTGGCCCAAAGGTAAAAAAAAGGTCACTCATTGACATCCCTTCTGATTCCAATAAGTAGCTAAAAGGTCAACAAAAGGTTTCAATTCTTTTTTCTTTTCTTTCAAACATATTATGGCCGTACAGAAGACCATATTTGACCCACTGAACAAATTTTTGTCCCAAAG
Source organism: Gobio gobio (assembly GCF_949357685.1). Taxonomy (NCBI): domain Eukaryota; kingdom Metazoa; phylum Chordata; class Actinopteri; order Cypriniformes; family Gobionidae; genus Gobio; species Gobio gobio. The sequence goes on along the minus strand of NC_137107.1, from coordinate 15,034,519 downwards.
GTCAAAAAGTCACTCATTGACTTTCCTTCTGGTTCCAATTAGTAGCTAAAAGGTCTACAAAAGGTTAGAATTTTTTTTTATTATTATTTTTTTTTTTACATATTATGGCTGTACAGAAGTCCATATTTGACCTACTGAACAAATTTTTATCCCAAAGGTCAAAAAGTCACTCATTGACTTTACTTCTGGTTCCAATTAGCAATTAGTAGCTAAAAGGTCTACAAAAGGTTTTTATTTTTATTATTATTATTTTTTTTTATACATATTTTAGCTGTACGGAAGTCCATATTTGACCTACTGAACAAATTTTTGTCCCAAAGGTCAAAAAGTCAATCATTGACTTTCATTCTGGTTCCAATTAGTAGCTAAAAGGTCTAAAAATGGTTTTAATTTTTTTTTTTTTTTTTTTTTTTTTTTTTTTACATATTATGGCTGTTCAGAAGTCTACATTTGACCTACTGAACAAATTTTTGGCCCAAAGGTAAAAAAAGGTCACTCGTTGCCTTCCCATCTGATTCCACTAAGTAGCTTACAGGTCTACAAAAAGTTTTTTTTTTTTTTTTTTTTTTTTTTTTTTTTTTACAGATTATGGCTTTACAAGAAGTCCATATTTGACCCACTGAACAATTTTTTTTTCCAAAGGTCAAAAAGTCACTCATTGATTTCCCTTCTGATTCCAATAAGTAGCTTACAGGTCTAAAAAAGGTTAAATATTTTTTTTTTTTTTTTTTTTTTTTTACATATTATGGCTTTACAGAAGTCCATATTTGACCTACTGAACATATTTTTGGCCCAAAGGTAAAAAAAAGGTCACTCATTGACATCCCTTCTGATTCCAATAAGTAGCTAAAAGGTCAACAAAAGGTTTCAATTCTTTTTTCTTTTCTTTCAAACATATTATGGCTGTACAAGAAGTCCATATTTGACCTACTGAACAAGTTTTTGTCCCAAAGGTCAAAAAGTCACTCATTGACTTTCCTTCTGGTTCCAATTAGTAGCTAAAAGGTCTACAAAAGGTTAGAATTTTTTTTTTTTTTTTTTTTTTTTACATATTATGGCTGTACAGAAGTCCATATTTGACCTACTGAACAAATTTTTATCCCAAAGGTCAAAAAGTCACTCATTGACTTTACTTCTGGTTCCAATTAGCAATTAGTAGCTAAAAGGTCTACAAAAGGTTTTTATTTTTATTATTATTATTATTATTTTTTATACATATTATGGCTGTTCAGAAGTCTACATTTGACCTACTGAACAAATTTTTGGCCCAAAGGTAAAAAAAGGTCACTCGTTGCCTTCCCATCTGATTCCACTAAGTAGCTTACAGGTCTACAAAAAGTTTTACATTTTTTTTTTTTTTTTTTTTTTTTTTTTTTACATATTATGGCTTTACAAGAAGTCCATATTTGACCTACTGAACAATTTTTTTTTCCAAAGGTCAAAAAGTCACTCATTGATTTCCCTTCTGATTCCAATAAGTAGCTTACAGGTCTAAAAAAGTTAAATTTTTTTTTTTTTTTTTTTTTTTTACATATTATGGCTTTACAGAAGTCCATATTTGACCTACTGAACATATTTTTGGCCCAAAGGTAAAAAAAAGGTCACTCATTGACATCCCTTCTGATTCCAATAAGTAGCTAAAAGGTCAACAAAAGGTTTCAATTCTTTTTTCTTTTCTTTCAAACATATTATGGCCGTACAGAAGACCATATTTGACCTACTGAACAAATTTTTGTCCCAAAGGTCAAAAAGTCACTCATTGACTTTCCTTCTGGTTCCAATTAGTAGCTAAAAGGTCTACAAAAGGTTTTTATTTATTTTTTTTATTATTTATTTTTTTACATATTATGGCCTTACGGAAGTCCATATTTGACCTACTGAACAAGTTTTTGTCCCAAAGGTCAAAAAGTCACTCATTGACTTTCCTTCTGGTTCCAATTAGTAGCTAAAAGGTCTACAAATGGTTTTAATTTTTTTTTTTTTTTTTTTTACATATTATGGCTGTACAGAAGTCTATATTTGACATACTGAACAAATTTTTGGCCCAAAGGTAAAAAAAGGTCACTCGTTGCCTTCCTTCTGATTCCACTAAGTAGCTTACAGGTCTACAAAATTTTTTTTTTTTTTTTTTTTTTTTTTTTTTTTACAGATTATGGCTTTACAAGAAGTCCATATTTGACCTACTGAACAATTTTTTGTCCCAAAGGTCAAAAAGTCACCGATTGACTTTACTTCTGGTTCCAATTAGCAATTAGTAGCTAAAAGGTCTACAAAAGGTTTTTATTTTTATTATTATTATTATTTTTTTGTATACATATTATGGCTGTTCAGAAGTCTACATTTGACCTACTGAACAAATTTTTGGCCCAAAGGTAAAAAAAGGTCACTCGTTGCCTTCCCATCTGATTCCACTAAGTAGCTTACAGGTCTACAAAAAGTTTTACTTTTTTTTTTTTTTTTTTTAATACATATTATGGCTTTACAAGAAGTCCATATTTGACCCACTGAACAATTTTTTTTTCCAAAGTTCAAAAAGTCACTCATTGATTTCCCTTCTGATTCCAATAAGTAGCTTACAGGTCTAAAAAAGGTTAAATATTTTTATTTTATTTTTTATTTTATTTTTTTTACATATTATGGCTTTACAGAAGTCCATATTTGACCTACTGAACATATTTTTGGCCCAAAGGTAAAAAAAAGGTCACTCATTGACATCCCTTCTGATTCCAATAAGTAGCTAAAAGGTCAACAAAAGGTTTCAATTCTTTTTTCTTTTCTTTCAAACATATTATGGCTGTACAAGAAGTCCATATTTGACCTACTGAACAAGTTTTTGTCCCAAAGGTCAAAAAGTCACTCATTGACTTTCCTTCTGGTTCCAATTAGTAGCTAAAAGGTCTACAAATGGTTTTAATTTTTTTTTTTTTTTTTTTTACATATTATGGCTGTACAGAAGTCTATATTTGACATACTGAACAAATTTTTGGCCCAAAGGTAAAAAAAGGTCACTCGTTGCCTTCCTTCTGATTCCACTAAGTAGCTTACAGGTCTACAAAATTTTTTTTTTTTTTTTTTTTTTTTTTTTTTTACAGATTATGGCTTTACAAGAAGTCCATATTTGACCTACTGAACAATTTTTTGTCCCAAAGGTCAAAAAGTCACCGATTGACTTTACTTCTGGTTCCAATTAGCAATTAGTAGCTAAAAGGTCTACAAAAGGTTTTTATTTTTATTATTATTATTATTTTTTTGTATACATATTATGGCTGTTCAGAAGTCTACATTTGACCTACTGAACAAATTTTTGGCCCAAAGGTAAAAAAAGGTCACTCGTTGCCTTCCCATCTGATTCCACTAAGTAGCTTACAGGTCTACAAAAAGTTTTACTTTTTTTTTTTTTTTTTTTTATACATATTATGGCTTTACAAGAAGTCCATATTTGACCCACTGAACAATTTTTTTTTCCAAAGTTCAAAAAGTCACTCATTGATTTCCCTTCTGATTCCAATAAGTAGCTTACAGGTCTAAAAAAGGTTAAATATTTTTATTTTATTTTTTATTTTATTTTTTTTACATATTATGGCTTTACAGAAGTCCATATTTGACCTACTGAACATATTTTTGGCCCAAAGGTAAAAAAAAGGTCACTCATTGACATCCCTTCTGATTCCAATAAGTAGCTAAAAGGTCAACAAAAGGTTTCAATTCTTTTTTCTTTTCTTTCAAACATATTATGGCTGTACAAGAAGTCCATATTTGACCTACTGAACAAGTTTTTGTCCCAAAGGTCAAAAAGTCACTCATTGACTTTCCTTCTGGTTCCAATTAGTAGCTAAAAGGTCTACAAAAGGTTAGAATTTTTTTTTTTTTTTTTTTTTTTACATATTATGGCTGTACAGAAGTCCATATTTGACCTACTGAACAAATTTTTATCCCAAAGGTCAAAAAGTCACTCATTGACTTTACTTCTGGTTCCAATTAGCAATTAGTAGCTAAAAGGTCTACAAAAGGGTTTTATTTTTATTATTATTATTATTTTTTTGTATACATTTTATGGCTGTTCAGAAGTCTACATTTGACCTACTGAACAAATTTTTGGCCCAAAGGTAAAAAAAGGTCACTCGTTGCCTTCCCATCTGATTCCACTAAGTAGCTTACAGGTCTACAAAAAGTTTTACTTTTTTTTTTTTTTTTTTTTTTTTTTTAATACATATTATGGCTTTACAAGAAGTCCATATTTGACCCACTGAACAATTTTTTTTCCCAAAGGTCAAAAAGTCACTCATTGATTTCCCTTCTGATTCCAATAAGTAGCTTACAGGTCTAAAAAAGGTTAAATATTTTTTTTTTTTTTTTTTTTTTTTTTTTTTTACATATTATGGCTTTACAGAAGTCCATATTTGACCTACTGAACATATTTTTGGCCCAAAGGTAAAAAAAAGGTCACTCATTGACATCCCTTCTGATTCCAATAAGTAGCTAAAAGGTCAACAAAAGGTTTCAATTCTTTTTTCTTTTCTTTCAAACATATTATGGCTGTACAAGAAGTCCATATTTGACCTACTGAACAAGTTTTTGTCCCAAAGGTCAAAAAGTCACTCATTGACTTTCCTTCTGGTTCCAATTAGTAGCTAAAAGGTCTACAAAAGGTTAGAATTTTTTTTTTTTTTTTTTTTTTTTACATATTATGGCTGTACAGAAGTCCATATTTGACCCACTGAACAAATTTTTATCCCAAAGGTCAAAAAGTCACTCATTGACTTTACTTCTGGTTCCAATTAGCAATTAGTAGCTAAAAGGTCTACAAAAGGTTTTTATTTTTATTATTATTATTATTATTTTTTATACATATTATGGCTGTTCAGAAGTCTACATTTGACCTACTGAACAAATTTTTGGCCCAAAGGTAAAAAAAGGTCACTCGTTGCCTTCCCATCTGATTCCACTAAGTAGCTTACAGGTCTACAAAAAGTTTTAAAATTTTTTTTTTTTTTTTTTTTTTTTTTTTTTTTACATATTATGGCTTTACAGAAGTCCATATTTGACCTACTGAACATATTTTTGGCCCAAAGGTAAAAAAAAGGTCACTCATTGACATCCCTTCTGATTCCAATAAGTAGCTTACAGGTCAACAAAAGGTTTCAATTCTTTTTTCTTTTCTTTCAAACATATTATGGCCGTACAGAAGACCATATTTGACCTACTGAACAAATTTTTGTCCCAAAGGTCAAAAAGTCACTCATTGACTTTCCTTCTGGTTCCAATTAGTAGCTAAAAGGTCTACAAAAGGTTTTTATTTTTTTTTATTATTATTTTTTTTTTTTTTACATATTATGGCCTTACGGAAGTCCATATTTGACCTACTGAACAAGTTTTTGTCCCAAAGGTCAAAAAGTCACTCATTGACTTTCCTTCTGGTTCCAATTAGTAGCTAAAAGGTCTACAAATGGTTTAAATTTTTTTTTTTTTTTTTTTACATATTATGGCTGTACAGAAGTCTATATTTGACATACTGAACAAATTTTTGGCCCAAAGGTAAAAAAAGGTCACTCGTTGCCTTCCTTCTGATTCCACTAAGTAGCTTACAGGTCTACAAAAAGTTTTACTTTTTTTTTTTCTTTTTTTTTTCTACATATTATGGCTTTACAAGAAGTCCATATTTGACCTACTGAACAATTTTTTTTTCCAAAGGTCAAAAAGTCACTCATTGATTTCCCTTCTGATTCCAATAAGTAGCTTACAGGTCTAAAAAAGGTTAAAAAAAAGTTTTTTTTTAATTTTTTTTTTTACATATTATGGCTTTACAGAAGTCCATATTTGACCTACTGAACATATTTTTGGCCCAAAGGTAAAAAAAGGTCACTCATTGACATCCCTTCTGATTCCAATAAGTAGCTAAAAGGTCAACAAAAGGTTTCAATTCTTTTTTCTTTTCTTTCAAACATATTATGGCTGTACAAGAAGTCCATATTTGACCTACTGAACAAGTTTTTGTCCCAAAGGTCAAAAAGTCACTCATTGACTTTCCTTCTGGTTCCAATTAGTAGCTAAAAGGTCTACAAAAGGTTAGAATTTTTTTTTTTTTTTTTTTTTTTTTTTTTACATATTATGGCTGTACAGAAGTCCATATTTGACCTACTGAACAAATTTTTGTCCCAAAGGTCAAAAAGTCACTCATTGACTTTACTTCTGGTTCCAATTAGCAATTAGTAGCTAAAAGGTCTACAAAAGGTTTTTATTTTTATTATTATTATTATTATTTTTTTGTATACATATTATGGCTGTACGGAAGTCCATATTTGACCTACTGAACAAATTTTTGTCCCAAAGGTCAAAAAGTCACTCATTGACTTTCATTCTGGTTCCAATTAGTAGCTAAAAGGTCTAAAAATGGTTTAATTTTTTTTTTTTTTTTTTTTTTTTTTACATATTATGGCTGTTCAGAAGTCTACATTTGACCTACTGAACAAATTTTTGGCCCAAAGGTAAAAAAAGGTCACTCGTTGCCTTCCCATCTGATTCCACTAAGTAGCTTACAGGTCTACAAAAAGTTTTACTTTTTTTTTTTTTTTTTTTTTTTTTTAATACATATTATGGCTTTACAGGAAGTCCATATTTGACCTACTGAACAATTTTTTTTTCCAAAGGTCAAAAAGTCACTCATTGACTTTCCTTCTGGTTCCAATTAGTAGCTAAAAGGTCTACAAAAGGTTTTTATTTTTTTTTATTATTATTATTTTTTTTTTTACATATTATGGCCTTACGGAAGTCCATATTTGACCTACTGAACAAGTTTTTGTCCCAAAGGTCAAAAAGTCACTCATTGACTTTCCTTCTGGTTCCAATTAGTAGCTAAAAGGTCTACAAATGGTTTAAATTTTTTTTTTTTTTTTTTTACATATTATGGCTGTACAGAAGTCTATATTTGACATACTGAACAAATTTTTGGCCCAAAGGTAAAAAAAGGTCACTCGTTGCCTTCCTTCTGATTCCACTAAGTAGCTTACAGGTCTACAAAAAGTTTTACTTTTTTTTTTTCTTTTTTTTTTCTACATATTATGGCTTTACAAGAAGTCCATATTTGACCTACTGAACAATTTTTTTTTCCAAAGGTCAAAAAGTCACTCATTGATTTCCCTTCTGATTCCAATAAGTAGCTTACAGGTCTAAAAAAGGTTAAAAAAAAGTTTTTTTTTAATTTTTTTTTTTTACATATTATGGCTTTACAGAAGTCCATATTTGACCTACTGAACATATTTTTGGCCCAAAGGTAAAAAAAGGTCACTCATTGACATCCCTTCTGATTCCAATAAGTAGCTAAAAGGTCAACAAAAGGTTTCAATTCTTTTTTCTTTTCTTTCAAACATATTATGGCTGTACAAGAAGTCCATATTTGACCTACTGAACAAGTTTTTGTCCCAAAGGTCAAAAAGTCACTCATTGACTTTCCTTCTGGTTCCAATTAGTAGCTAAAAGGTCTACAAAAGGTTAGAATTTTTTTTTTTTTTTTTTTTTTTTTTTTTTACATATTATGGCTGTACAGAAGTCCATATTTGACCTACTGAACAAATTTTTGTCCCAAAGGTCAAAAAGTCACTCATTGACTTTACTTCTGGTTCCAATTAGCAATTAGTAGCTAAAAGGTCTACAAAAGGTTTTTATTTTTATTATTATTATTATTATTTTTTTGTATACATATTATGGCTGTACGGAAGTCCATATTTGACCTACTGAACAAATTTTTGTCCCAAAGGTCAAAAAGTCACTCATTGACTTTCATTCTGGTTCCAATTAGTAGCTAAAAGGTCTAAAAATGGTTTAATTTTTTTTTTTTTTTTTTTTTTTTTTACATATTATGGCTGTTCAGAAGTCTACATTTGACCTACTGAACAAATTTTTGGCCCAAAGGTAAAAAAAGGTCACTCGTTGCCTTCCCATCTGATTCCACTAAGTAGCTTACAGGTCTACAAAAAGTTTTACTTTTTTTTTTTTTTTTTTTTTTTTTTAATACATATTATGGCTTTACAGGAAGTCCATATTTGACCTACTGAACAATTTTTTTTTCCAAAGGTCAAAAAGTCACTCATCGATTTCCCTTCTGATTCCAATAAGTAGCTTACAATTCTAAAAAAGGTTAAATATTTTTATTTTTTTATTTTTTTTATTTTTTTTTACATATTATGGCTTTACAGAAGTCCATATTTGACCTACTGAACATATTTTTGGCCCAAAGGTAAAAAAAGGTCACTCATTGACATCCCTTCTGATTCCAATAAGTAGCTAAAAGGTCAACAAAAGGTTTCAATTCTTTTTTCTTTTCTTTCAAACATATTATGGCTGTACAAGAAGTCCATATTTGACCTACTGAACAAGTTTTTGTCCCAAAGGTCAAAAAGTCACTCATTGACTTTTCTTCTGGTTCCAATTTGTAGCTAAAAGGTCTACAAAAGATTAGATTTTTTTTTTTATGTATTTATTTTTTTTTTTTTTACATATTATGGCCGTACAGAAGACCATATTTGACCTACTGAACAAATTTTTGTCCCAAAGGTCAAAAAGTCACTCATTGACTTTCCTTCTGGTTTCAATTAGTAGCTAAAAGGTCTACAAAAGGTTTTTATTTTTTTTTATTATTATTATTTTTTTTACATATTATGGCCTTACGGAAGTCCATATTTGACCTACTGAACAAGTTTTTGTCCCAAAGGTCAAAAAGTCACTCATTGATTTCCCTTCTGATTCCAATAAGTAGCTTACAGGTCTAAAAAAGTTAAATATTTTTTATTTTTATTTTTTTATTTTTTTATTTTTACATATTATGGCTTTACAGAAGTCCATATTTGACCTACTGAACATATTTTTGGCCCAAAGGTAAAAAAAAGGTCACTCATTGACATCCCTTCTGATTCCAATAAGTAGCTAAAAGGTCAACAAAAGGTTTCAATTCTTTTTTCTTTTCTTTCAAACATATTATGGCCGTACAGAAGACCATATTTGACCTACTGAACAAATTTTTGTCCCAAAGGTCAAAAAGTCACTCATTGACTTTCCTTCTGGTTCCAATTAGTAGCTAAAAGGTCTACAAAAGGTTTTTATTTTTTTTTATTATTATTTTTTTTTTACATATTATGGCCTTACGGAAGTCCATATTTGACCTACTGAACAAGTTTTTGTCCCAAAGGTCAAAAAGTCACTCATTGACTTTCCTTCTGGTTCCAATTAGTAGCTAAAAGTTCTACAAATGGTTTTAATTTTTTTTTTTTTTTTTTTACATATTATGGCTGTACAGAAGTCTATATTTGACATACTGAACAAATTTTTGGCCCAAAGGTAAAAAAAGGTCACTCGTTGCCTTCCTTCTGATTCCACTAAGTAGCTTACAGGTCTACAAAAAGTTTTACTTTTTTTTTTCTTTTTTTTTTCTACATATTATGGCTTTACAAGAAGTCCATATTTGACCTACTGAACATTTTTTTTTTCCAAAGGTCAAAAAGTCATTTATTGATTTCCCTTCTGATTCCAATAAGTAGCTTACAGGTCTAAAAAAGTTAAATATTTTATTTTTATTTTTTTTTTTTTATTTTATTTTTACATATTATGGCCTTACGGAAGTCCATATTTGACCTACTGAACAAGTTTTTGTCCCAAAGGTCAAAAAGTCACTCATTGACTTTCCTTCTGGTTCCAATTAGTAGCTAAAAGGTCTACAAATGGTTTTAATTTTTTTTTTTTTTTTTTTTACATATTATGGCTGTACAGAAGTCTATATTTGACATACTGAACAAATTTTTGGCCCAAAGGTAAAAAAAGGTCACTCGTTGCCTTCCTTCTGATTCCACTAAGTAGCTTACAGGTCTACAAAAAGTTTTACTTTTTTTTTCTTCTTTTTTTATCTACATATTATGGCTTTACAAGAAGTCCATATTTGACCTACTGAACAATTTTTTTTCCAAAGGTCAAAAAGTCACTCATTGACTTTCCTTCTGGTTCCAATTAGTAGCTAAAAGGTCTACAAAAGGTTAGAATTTTTTTTATTTATTTTTTTTTTACATATTATGGCTGTACAGAAGTCCATATTTGACCTACTGAACAAATTTTTATCCCAAAGGTCAAAAAGTCACTCATTGACTTTACTTCTGGTTCCAATTAGCAATTAGTAGCTAAAAGGTCCACAAAAGGTTTTTATTTTTATTATTATTATTTTTTTTTTGTATACATTTTATGGCTGTTCAGAAGTCTACATTTGACCTACTGAACAAATTTTTGGCCCAAAGGTAAAAAAAGGTCACTATTTGCCTTCCCATCTGATTCCACTAAGTAGCTTACAGGTCTACAAAAAGTTTTACTTTTTTTTTTTTTTTTTTTTTTTTTTAATACATATTATGGCTTTACAAGAAGTCCATATTTGACCCACTGAACAATTTTTTTTTCCAAAGGTCAAAAAGTCACTCATTGATTTCCCTTCTGATTCCAATAAGTAGCTTACAGGTCTAAAAAAGGTTAAATATTTTTATTTTATTTTTTATCTTTTTATTTTTTACATATTATGGCTTTACAGAAGTCCATATTTGACCTACTGAACATATTTTTGGCCCAAAGGTAAAAAAAAGGTCACTCATTGACATCCCTTCTGATTCCAATAAGTAGCTAAAAGGTCAACAAAAGGTTTCAATTCTTTTTTCTTTTCTTTCAAACATATTATGTCTGTACAAGAAGTCCATATTTGACCTACTGAACAAGTTTTTGTCCCAAAGGTCAAAAAGTCACTCATTGACTTTCCTTCTGGTTCCAATTAGTAGCTAAAGGTCTACAAAAGGATAGAATTTTTTTTTTAAATTTTTTTTTTTACATATTATGGCTGTACAGAAGTCCATATTTGACCTACTGAACAAATTTTTATCCCAAAGGTCAAAAAGTCACTCATTGACTTTACTTCTGGTTCCAATTAGCAATTAGTAGCTAAAAGGTCTACAAAAGGTTTTTATTTTTATTATTATTATTATTATTATTTTTTATATATATTATGGCTGTTCAGAAGTCTACATTTGACCTACTGAACAAATTTTTGGCCCAAAGGTAAAAAAAGGTCACTCGTTGCCTTCCCATCTGATTCCACTAAGTAGCTTACAGGTCTACAAAAAGTTTTAAATTTTTTTAATTTTTTTTAAAAAAAATTTTTTTATACATATTATGGCTTTACAAGAAGTCCATATTTGACCTACTGAACAATTTTTTTTTCCAAAGGTCAAAAAGTCACTCATTGATTTCCCTTCTGATTCCAATAAGTAGCTTACAGGTCTAAAAAAGTTAAATATTTTTTTTTTTTTTTTTTTTATATATATTTTTTTTTAAATATTATGGCTTTACAGAAGTCCATATTTGACCTACTGAACATATTTTTGGCCCAAAGGTAAAAAAAGGTCACTCATTGACATCCCTTCTGATTCCAATAAGTAGCTAAAAGGTCAACAAAAGGTTTCAATTCTTTTTTCTTTTCTTTCAAACATATTATGGCCGTACAGAAGACCATATTTGACCTACTGAACAAATTTTTGTCCCAAAGGTCAAAAAGTCACTCATTGACTTTCCTTCTGGTTCCAATTAGTAGCTAAAAGGTCTACAAAAGGTTTTTATTTTTTTTTTTATTATTATTTTATTTTTTACATATTATGGCTGTACAGAAGTCCATATTTGACCTACTGAACAAATTTTTATCCCAAAGGTCAAAAAGTCACTCATTGACTTTACTTCTGGTTCCAATTAGCAATTAGTAGCTAAAAGGTCTACAAAAGGTTTTTATTTTTATTATTATTATTATTTT